>NC_070630.1:19839874-21039874 GCF_947347685.1 Pleuronectes platessa
AGATTAATGGTGCTCCGCGCTTATTCTGCAGTTGGGGTGAAAGGGCTAGGATCACTAATGATTATAATATAATGTGTGGCGATAACCAGTGCCTTTGAGATATTATCGCCCGCTGGCCAATGCTCAGGGGACGAGCTGCATGGCTGCAGAGCGCCAGATATCTGCTGCTGCTGCTGCTGCTGCTGCTGCAGCGGATTTCTGCGCCCTGATATAAAACAAGCCCGCAAGCGTGAGAAGAGGACTGGCCGCTGCTGATACACATATACAGCAGAGCAGAGAGGCCCATGACGCTGCCCATCCACCACCCATCGGACTGCTGTGTGTTATACAGATGAGATGACGAGGAGTTTTATCCAGCAGCGCCCGGCCTCTAATTCTCACCTTATAAATCATGGTGAAAAAGAAAAACATCAGTAGGCCTTGATTTTTTTTTTATTACAGTGATTTATTTCCTTCTTCCCGGAACATTTTGTGCATGTTACATGTTTCTATAGGGCCAGTGGGAAACCGTATTAATGGGTTATTTGAGCCCAGAAGGGACCTCTTGAAATTAAATGAGGAGGTGTATTTTTAAATTCTTGATTAAAACCTTTCATCGTAAAATGAAACCAGTGTAAGAGATAAATAAAAAGCTTAGAATGATTCTTAAAATGTGATTTAAGGCCGTCGCCATCCTGTGACGAAAGCAGCTCTTTTTGTGAGGTGGTGTGAATGTTCCAGGTTTTATTTGATTTTCCAACTCTTGGATTTCACACAATTCTTCACTGCTTCTTTAGAGAGAAAAACAATCGCAGCTAAACTTAAAATGTGATTTTATGGCTGCTTTAATTTCTCGGTGGTTCAAATTGTTGGAAGAGAATTTTTTCTTTATTTCTTGAAATCTCTGGATATGTTCAGAATGAGAAATCATGCACGTGCATCTTGTAAATGCAGTCGCAGGCCTGTAAAAGTCATTGTTCTCATTTCAGATGTCCCCTCGTCCCAAAGCGCCACAAACAATAAGACCAGTGGAATCACAGATGTCCATATTTACCTGGAAAAAAGACAGACAAAAAAAAAAAATCACTGGCGTCAAACAAAAGCCAAGAAGCCTCTGATTGTTGTTTAATGTGAACGCGCGCAACTTTTCCAAAGCCGATTAGCCTGGAAATCCCTGCATAATTATCGACATTCACTGATCAATAACAGACAGCTCAGTCCTCAACGGCGTCTGAGGGAAAACAACGCAAGAGAGGGAAGGAGAGGAGGAGGAGGAGGAGGAGGAGGAGGAGGAGGAGGAGGAAGGAGTGGAGTGAGCGATGCCGCTGCGCTGGACGCGGGATCCCGCGCTATCCATCTTCATTGGAGCTTTTGTGTGCGTAAAAAGCAAAGGCGTGCGCATAAGGTAAAGCCCGCATCAAAGCCGCGGCTTTATTTATATATCCAATAGATCAGCAGGCAGACAAAGCTTTATTTTCGCCAGGAGAGACATATTTTACCTCTGCCTTACGGTTTTATGTTGGAGAGGTGTCAGCCGGGGGAAATGGATGGCTAATGCATAGGCAAAACGCTGCTCGCCTCGGCATGCGGCACGTCAGAGGGGGACCGCAGGGAAGAGCAGGGGGGATTTAGGGCCCCTGGGGATCCAGCACGGGGGACTGAGTGCTGGGTGCGGGAGGGGGGGCATCCAGCCTCAACTCCTACTGTAACTCATGACACAGTCGAAAAAACAGAAGCACCGTTAAAGATACACAAACTCATACATGAATTTCCCTTTTGAGACAAACACACAGGGCTGCTCCAGTGTTTTAAAGGGGCCTATGCTTAATTTACCCCCCCCCCCTCTTCTTTCTTTATATCATTGTGTTATTCACCAAAAGAACGACAAAATAATTTCCTCCAATAACTGAATAAATCAAATATATCTGGTGATTGGTGGTTGAAACAAAGTGAAATAAGTGTCTCAATGAGCTTTGGATGTTTTCCAAGGTTGGGGACAAATGCAGAGCCCGAAAATCACCCAGGAACCCCCCACACTCGCACACTCGCACTTGCACACACGAATGCACACACACACACATGCTTACATTTCATTTTCATCATTAAACTATTGTATGATGTGCATTTAAGTAATATATCCCCCTCGCCCATAAATCCCCAAATGTCAAATAAAATTAAATCGTTCCAACACCAGTTTTAGGTTTCATGTAACAGTGTGCAAATTAAAACATGAATAATTGATTAGCTTCTTCTGGAGCTGTCAACCAATGATGACAACTGAATCAAACCCATGTCGACTTCACCTGGAAGCTCAGGCAAAGTCCATTAAGTGGATGGTACACAAGCACACAGTCGAAGACACACATCCCAGTTAGACCAGCACATTTGTTTTCTGTAACATCCACAGTCATCAGGGAGATCACCTTCAGAACATCCCCAAACAACCACCCACCTTCTCCTAATGTTCAAACATGTTATCATAGCTCACACTGGAGGGTGAAACCAGTGTCATTGGGAATGTAATATGCATAAAAGCAAATCCAAACAAACAGCAGCCTAGATTAGCAAAAAACCCAAGCTAAGGTTCCAATGAGTTTAGCAGTAAACTGATGGGTACAACAATAAGACAAGTCATTTTTATTGTTAACTCACTTGCATTTCCAGAGCTTTCACCTGATGAGGACAACTGACTGTAACTCACCAGGCCGACTGTCGACATTGCTTGAAAGTTTTAGGAATAAGCTCAGTGGTTGGATCCTGAGAAACTGTTTTTCAATTGTTAGTTTAATGATATTGATGATAAAAAATAAAAAAAAGGACATATCTACATTGTAACCAAACAAAAAAGAGCTGCCAAGTAGGTTTCCTTTATGTTGGATGGAGGGAGTGTCTATAAATTCATCTCCCAACCCACCTCACAAAAATCTGCCATGACAGTACATTAATTAGATTTTTTAAATAAATGCATTAGTGGGGGTTTGTACATTTTTCAATAGTTAAGATGTTAGTGCAGCGTTTTAGTGTCCCACGATGGTGTAAATACGGTTTCAGAGGCTTTTCTCTGACAGCAATTTACATTAACATGCATTCAGGCAAAGAGTCAAATTTAAAGATTTTGTATAGCATTACAAAACATAAAGCATAAACAAATCTGTTGAAATCAGCCTTGAAATCTCCACATTAGCTGAATCCACTTCACATCTCTCTAACTCGTCCCCATACAGGACTATTAGCTAGTTGTTCAAATCGTGTGCACCGCTCACCCCCTGACATGAATGCAGATTTCCCGCTATATGCTGCAAAGAGTTAACAAGATTTACAATGCTGCTCAAAACACAGAGCTTCCCTGTCACATTTCCCCCTCATGCTAAATAGAAATCTTAAGAAGTAATTGGAATTTACTGCATACCTGAATAACTGCATATAAATAAGCACACATTTCATTGGGGGGTTCACTGACACTGTTTGGTTGCATAAAAACTGCTGCATACATTATTATACACAGCAAATAATCTTATTTTGCTAGAGCCTTTGCTATATGCTTGGGATTCCGTCCAAATTACCGAGGATTCAAACAAGCGTTTTCAATTTATTAAACCTACATGGGCAACATTTCATTTTAATGGGACAATTTATTTCTGGGAAGGGATTATCAGGGGTTGGTTGAAACCATGGCAGTGTGTAAAATGTGACGGTGTTCCTCTCATTTAGGGGCAGGCAGCCGTGCTTCCTCAGCTCGGGCCTGTTTTGGTGGACAGAGAAGCAGAGTTCAGGTGCCTCACAAGGCCCCGGACTCCTGTCCCATTTTTTTCCCGCAGCCAAACGGCAAAACTAGCTCGTTGACTTTGGCCATGTCTCCCAGACAAATTCCTCAATTCTCAACACCTTTATGAGCCTGCATGCGCTTACCGAATTTGGTGGAGGAGGACACAAATCCTCCGGATGGGATTGGCAGTCATGCCCCTGGTCTCTCGGCCTGACACGCTCAGGATGTAAAGTGGCCGTCGACGGTGCGACCCCCCAGTCGAGAGGGATTTGGAGATAATGACATTGCCGCCTCTATTAAGATTCACATTAACCATTTCACCACATGACCCCATTTCCCTTTGTCTCAGCCCCTGTGTCAAAAGCCTCGCTGTCTTCTCATGCCTTTGGCAATATTCAACGCTGACCAAACAACCTGCACGTGCACACCCTCAGCTCCTGGAAAGGACAAAGGAGATGTTGTATATATGCAAAGAAAAACAGTGAAAATAGCCCCACTTGTTGAAAGTGAATGCCCTTAACATTCATGGAACAAATTATTTGGCTGCAAATCGATCGCCTATGCCTGTATCTGACACACTCTCAGAAATATGACTTGTCTTTTCTTTTCCACTAACTGAAAGGCACTTACACGAAGGGACCTCTCTTTCCCTCTCTCTCTCTCTGTCACGCATTCATACACACACCAACCCCTAGTTGCCTCCCCTGCTGGCTTCCCAGAGCTGTGACTGTGGGAGGGAGGCCAAATTGTTTGTCTCTCCCCGTGTCAAGGCTCTGCAGCGGGGATGAGACCATGAGAACAACTGCTCCCTGTCTGGCTTCTGGCTGATGGCTCCATCAGGTTAGAGCAACAGGGAGTCTGACGCTGGATGAGGTTGAATGTGTGTGTGTGTTTGAGTGTGTGTGTGTTGGCATTTTAGGAGAGGTAGGCTGATCTTTCCGGGAGTAAAGGGTGATGCTGTGCACAACCAAGTTGAGCAGTTAAAAAGAGTTTGAAAACTGTTTGGGTAGCCCGGTGCAAAAAATACTGTTTCACTGAGTTGTTAGAATCAAAGATGGACACGAAATGCTTTAGGGTTAGGGTTAGGGTTCACCCTAAAATGAAACAAATTGTGATTTGTGAATATGGGCTTGACAAATAGAAATCGATTGATTGGTTGAACATCATGTTAGTCTATATCTATGTGCTGAATAATTAAGGATGAAGATAGCCTCACTCAGCATTAAGATAAGAGGCTGGAAAAGTTATGCCGGATCTCTCCATGGATAAGAAATATTCACATTTGTTATGATTATGATCTGTAATTATTAACAGGTAATCCACTACATCTGAGCAGTATCTCTGGTTGTAGCCTATATCATATATCATATATCAGATCACAAGTTTTGGTCTCTGCACAGGTACAATAGCACCAGTCCTGTTAACCCCACTGGGACAGGGAGCCTTAAGGTCACCTCTTTTTCACCGGGAGAGAATTATTTTCTATTCATTTATCCATATGTCAGTTTCCAAGAAAAATAGATGTTGAAAAAACTGGAGAGAACACTGACCATTGAGTTTAACAGGATAAAGGGTACAGAAACACAAACACACAATAAAAAGTATGAATGGGTTAATGCAAATTAGCAAATGTGAGTTGAAGTAAGTATATATATATATATATACTGTATATACATGTTTATATTTGAATTTGAGTGAGCTGAGGGGTCTCAGGTGGTTCCTGAGGTATGTGCACATGAGGAGCACAGTGCTCCTTCACTCAGGACATAAATGCTACACAGGAGCAAGGTGACCGCTGACAGTCATCTAGTATTTATTGGCATTTCCTCTACATTGATTTTTGACAGTGCATCTCATGCAGCATGTGTTGGACAGCGTTTACTCATATTTCCATCCCTGCTTGTGTGTGACACTGAACTCTTTTTCAGTCCACATCATTCCCCCTGCTTCTTCTCCTCTGATAATGTAGATGAGGTGGTTATGCTGCTGCATGGAGAACCCTCCTCCTCTCCGACTCGCTATGCCTGCAGATGAGTTGAAAGGGTGAGGAGGTCACAACCTTCCTGGGGGATGTTTTACGATGACATGGCTGGCAAGGTCTGATTTGTCTCCACTGGAGCGTGCTGCTGGCGTCTTCACACCCAGCCAGAGAGAAAGAGAGAAATAGAGATAAATAGAGAGAGGGTTGAGAGAAAGAGAGAGTGTGTGCACAGAGGCAAAGTGTTGTTTGGCTGGGTGGGATGGGGGGGGGGGGGGGGGGGGGGGGGTCGCTGGTTGCTTGGGAGGGTGGACTGTAAATTAGCTGACCTGGCAAACTGATGGTCAGCGGTATAGTTTCAGAGAACAGCACCCACCTTAACCCCCCCCCCCCAGAACGTCCAGCTGAGCCCCAGAAGGAGGAGTGTGAGCTATCGGACATCAGATGTGACTGTGTAGGGTCACTTTCATTTCCCTGTGATAAACAGATCGTAGTTCACTAACTCAGGATACAGTTGTCGTTTATGTTGGGACTTCTTAAAATCAGGGTTGGACGGTTCTGAAAAACTTTTCATTTCGCTTGTTGCCATCCTCTTCACATCCCAGCAGCCATCGACAATTAAAACGAAAAAACGATGTGTGTTGTCCCTCACAGGACTGTTATAAACACGACTAATCATTTGAATTCAATGAAATGATTGCCTGGCGTATCTGTCTGCTCAGCTGGACACATACACCACTGAAGCGGAGATGATAGCCAGAAGTTAGCCGGCAAGTCAATGAAAAGTCGTGTTCATGTGTTCTTGAGATGTAGCTGTGAAGAGAGGGTCAGTGGGAGGGGTGGGATGTATCGTTTGCATGTTTTCTAAGTGTAGCATGCATATGGCTAGCTTTTCCAGGATTACCAACCCCAGCTTTAATGCTGATTTAGAGGCTTGTGATAATGGCATGCAATGTGGTGTTTAACACATTAACACACAGACTTCTCTTAAGTTTGTTTGGATCTTCTTTTTCAATATATTGTTCCAGCAATATTCAAGTTAACAGGGACCAAAATCTGAAACCTGTGGCAGGTTTTCTTTTCATGAATGCAACATTCAGGCAGGAGGAAATATGTAAATACCTTGTCCATTGTTGTAAAGTGTGTGTTTTAAAACAAAGACATATTAGTGTGGATGTAGTTTCAGATTTACAGTTAACTTTTCAAAAAGACAAGTCTCTTTTGGAAAGCTTCGAACATTATTGCCACAAAAGCTCACGATATAGAGTAAATTGGGGTTAGGGTTGGCCTATGTTGAACACATTGATTTCACACGTGCCATTCTGCAATTGATGTAGACTTGCAATCATGGAGATCATTATCAGGGGAAGTTATATGAGTCACCCCAAGGTGCTTCAGGTGGGAAGTATAGAGTTACACAAGATACAGGGGCACACCATAAAAAAGAAGCTGGCTTCATTTGCATAGTTTGCTGGAATGCACCCCCCAACGGTGCGTAGGTGGTAGAGTTAACACCCGCGAACACGCAAATCATGTAATCCCTGACACTGGAAGACAAACATAGGAGCAGATCTAATCTAATCAGGAGGAGCTCTTTTATCTGGGCCCAGCCTGGTCACACGAAGTACACAGCCCGTTGATATTGGCTGATAGATGGATAGTAAACCACCTCGGTAGTTTTTGTTAGTTTTACTGTAAAAATATTACTCTAACAATGAATGGGTGTTTATCCAGATCCCAGTACATCTTGTTCCTCTGTGCCCCAGAGCTCCATCATGTTGATTTTAGAAATGTATTTAGATTACTGTGAAAGATGAAACTATTGGACTTGGGCAAAAAATAAGGTAAATCAGAAATACTGAGAGATCAACTTCAACATTGTTGACTTTGGTCATGTGAACAGATGTGTTGATGTGAAAATACAAAAACAGAATCACGTCTCAGCTCCATATCCTCCCCTGATTAGCTGAAGTTGTAGAAACAAGTTCAATGATACTGACATTTAAACGTATTAATGGACCACCGAAATAAAAAATATAGTAGTTTTTCATATGTCATGCTCATAAAGAATCACTTTTTAAACTTCTGCTTAGGTTAAGGTTTTAACAACATTAGGGTAGTGAGAGAATTCTTTATTTTCATTAGTGAACACTTCTCAAACAGTTCTCCAATAATGTTTGTGTACTGGACACTGTGTGCAGACTCTACGGGGCAGAGTGAAGTTAGAACACTTTGCATACTGGTTTATTGCAGTAAAGGTTATATAGTCATATAGTAAAATAAAATAATAAAATAATCAAAATTATAGGGGGGGGAAGGCGGTTAGGAAGACATGTATACACAGCAGTGTTCTGTAAACCCAGATGATTACTGCACAGCCTAACCTAAGAATGTTTATAAATGTAACAGCAAAATCCACATTGACCTGAGTATACCTCTACATCTTTATCATATCAGTTTGAACTCTTTACAAACCTGAGCTGAATTCAGTTGAACTGGGCTTCCTCTTGTAAATACTCACTGTGTCAGTTACAGGTAGATGACTGTATGGGCCCCCCCTCTGCTCTGTGTAACACGGCGGCCCACCATGCATCAAACACGCCGCCAATTCATCGGGGAGCCATCGCTGGGAATATATAGCAGCTCCTGGGTTACTTTCTATTGTAATAGATGCATTGTGCCGCTAAAGAATATCCCAGCCTGTATTCAAGCAGAATGAACAAAAAGGGAAGCAGAAGAAAGAGTCTGGTGCAGATTCAGGGGGAAGTAGCATAATTAGAAAGAGATGGATCGGGGGGAGGTTCAGTTGCTCTAGATGTGAAATCTAATTTCTGTATAATGTCATTTAAATCCAGTGATCCAGGAATTGTATTTTCACTCGGATTATCGGAATCATCAGCCTGTGAATGCATAAGATACCTGCCACTCATTGTGCATGAGTGCAAGCACGTGTGTATGTGTGTGTGTGTGTGTCCCTTGTGCAGGATGGGGGGGGGGGGGGGGGGGGGGGGGGGGGTAGGGATGGGGGATTTAGTGCTCCTCAACTTCACAAGTTGCAAGGTTTTTGGGATGAGAATAGTGATGCAAAGTAAGATGAAATCCAGTAGATCTTCAATATGAAAAAGGTGCAGGGGGTTTAAAGGAAGGTTTTGAAGGCACCACAGGAAGAGAAAACAAAATGTGTCTGCAGAGAAAAAATTATTGTGAACTAATCTCAGTTGCATTTTAGTTTAGAAGCAGCGATGAAATAAAAAATAAAAATCTTCTGGCTGCAGATATGTAGCCTTGATGTCGCAGCACACATCAATAAAATATCTCGTCCTGTTTCAGGCTGACCGTGTTCTGCTTCACGGGGGAAATATATGTTCTCTGCATGTCTGCTGAGGATAATAAAGTTTGTTTAGGCTCAGCAGCTCTTTAGGGAGAAGTAGAAATTCAGAGAGACAGAATTATGATCAAGGAAGACGCTCCATCATTCACACAGATGATACAACGGCACGCAACACAACTTTATTAATCCCTTGGAGCAATCACAAAGTACAGTTGAGAATAATAAATACGTATTGAAGCCAGCTTACGTGTCACAAGAATAGCATGTGCCCATACTTTACGACCAGCTAAGATGTCTTCAGGCGAAATCAAGAATAAAATAACAATTTCCCCGAAAACATGTAGAGGCCACAGGCGCATATGGTTTTTTAAGCAATTGAGTATTGTCCGCCAGTCCGGTTGAAGCAGGTTTTGTGACAAAATATGGACTCGTACAGTCTCTCCTCAAAAAGGATGTTGGATTTTGTTCTCTGTGTCTCGTGGTCGTCTTGCTTGAACTACTGGCTACACTGCCCCCCCGGGATTTCTGGCGGGTCTGCTCCAAGTTGTCTGTTTTGTCAGAATCTGTAACCTTTCAGAATACGTGCACAAATACAGACAAAATAAACACAGTCTACAGACAGAATGTTCAGTCCGTTTCCGTATACGAATCTAACATTGAGCCTTAATGAGCCTTCATGCTATGTCCATACTAATAACAAATTATCTCCCTCCTCTAAGCGTTTAGCTTAAAAAATAATTTTCGTCCAAACAGACATGCCTGACAACGCATATCCCATAACCATTCACGTAATCGTCACCTGCCAGTGTATATATTATCAAATGAAAAATTTAACCAAGGTCCAGAGTTTTCAGACATTTCCAAAATATTAAGGCTTAGAAACTCTGGGGTTGTGTATTACTAAAATGATGTGTTGTAGAACTCCCCTGAACGCTGCCCAGCATGATGATGATGGTGTGTAACCCCGGAGCATACATCGGCAGCCTGCGGTTCGTAAATGCCTCACTTCATTCATTCATTAAAGAAAAAACATTTAAGCAGTTCCTCTGAGTATTATGCTGCCTGTGATTTCCTTTGCTACAACCACATAATTGGGGAAACAATTTTGTAATGTTTAGACATCATTTTTAGGAGGCAGGTTCGCCACTAGAGCAGTTGGGGGCTTATAATGAGGATAATAAGGCAAACACTCCTCTCTCTCTTTCCCACCAGGAGTCATCCTGCCAGACCATTGACCTGACCAGTGATTGTTGGGATCTTGATGCATTACAGTAGCAGTTGGACTATCTTCTATTATCATACTGAATTAAAATCAACAAATATACCACCATGTACGTGTGTGAGTTTCTCTGTTTCACCAGCACAGCATAGCTTGTAAGTACAGCATCATTCAACTCTCATAGATCTGAGCTTCTCAACAGCACATGGACTCCTCAAGAACACAAACCTTTCACACTGCACTACCACAGAACATGAAAGAACAAGTGAAGACAAATTCTCTCAAACAGATGATACTAAACTCAAGGTTTGGATTTAGGTCGATTCCATGGTACAGACTGAATCCAAACCCGGAAACAAACTTCAGCCCTGTATTGTCCTGTGTTAAGCAGCGTGGGTTCAAATCTACTAACGACTGCAGCCACTAGTTACACTTTGGATAGCAGTTGCCTTGTTATAGTTAGAGATGCAGTGTGTCGAATTTAGTGATATCTAGTGATGAAGTTTCATGTTGCAGCTGAATCCCCCTCACCTTCCAAACACGAAAGAGGACGTGTGGAAGCCTTTCAGTTGTCATAAAAACTAAAACGTTTGTCCAGTCTTGAATACTGTCAAAAACACGGCGGCCTCCGTAGAGAGGACCTGCTCCTTATGTAAGTATAAATTATTTAAATATAAAGAGCCCATTCTAGGGTAAAGAAAACAACAATTCCTTCAATTTAGATGAACAAAAACTTGTGAGAACATCACTAGGATTATTTTATATTCAACTCCTGCCAATAGATCCCTTTCACCTAAATCTTACACACTGGATCTTTAAGGTGAATTCATCCAGCATTGGATGTACAGTGTTTCTACAAACATTCACTGGGGGCTAGTGTCAAATCAATACTCTGTAATAATATAGAATATTGGTTTATTGATCACTGTTTGTCAACACTCATTCTGTCACTCCAATGACATCACCATAGCAGAAGCCCTGTTTTGGTTCACACGCGACAGAGGCAAAAATGAAAAAAGCCGAAAGAAAACAAATATCTCCCGTGAAAAAGTGGCGCCGTGGGAGGTGCTGTAAACATGGTCACGTGATCTACACAGCGGAGTTAATACGTCCCTTCCTGCCTATGTCTGCTGTGTCCCGGCTGCTCCACCTCTCGCCTGAATAATGTCGAGGATTGTTGTGAACGTGTCTGTGCAGAGAAGCTCCTACTGTGCTGTGCATGTGCGAAAGGCAAACTGCGCTCAACTCCGACGCCAATTCTCCGGATTTTCCCTGAAGGTTAAGTCGTAAAGCAGCTTATTTGTCCTGCATTTATATCTCTTATTTAATAAAGTCAGAAACACGCCAAATGAACTAAAAACTTAATTTATGTTTGTGTTAAAACAAACAAAACAAAAATGTAGCCATGCACAATGTATAACCGCTACCACATATATAAATAAATGACACATTTCCTTTCTGTGGTTGTCCTAAATGGGAAACTCAGAGGACAGTATATCTGTTAGCTATCAACACAGCTGCATGTGTTTTTTTTTTAATCTGCTCTCAACAACAGCAACTCAACAGGAAAATCACTGAATCCGAAAAAGGAAAAACAAGCCAGCAGGTCATGATGAGTGATAGACGACTGTATTGCTTAGTGATTAGTTTGAATTGGCACTTACCTGCGCCCTGTGGGGCAGTTACGTGAAACACTGCTTGCAACATGTTGAGTGCTCAAATGCAAATGTTTGAGTCACATCCACACTAATGCTAATGAAAACGATCTCCGTCAAGATGAGAATTTAAACTCCATATCAGATATGATTTCTGGTCACACTGTGCAACACATACCAATTGAACATGCACGTGAATATGGCATCTGCATGCCTTGGGTAAACAAGAAGCAGATGGTCTACTCTGTAGTTTGCTGCTTAGATTCAGAAAATAATACAATTGAGGAAAAAGGAATGGTGAAAACTAAGAGCAGGGATTTGTTGACTGATAAGATTGACGTGAAACTGATAAGTTTTAGCGATGCTTTGCGTTCACCACTGGTGGTCGGGTCCTGACTGGTGAAGAACATGTGGGAGTCTGCCTCATTTTTCAGTTTCCAAAGCCCCAGTTTTCAAGTATTAGTGAAGCCACTTGCGTTGCCAAAAGTCTCAAGCAATCAAAAACTCATCTGTAGTCTTGATGCCGGACAGATGTGTTGTGTTTTAAAACTGAATTGTGTTTGTGTGAACGTAGACTCAAGCTGCTATCTCCCTGAAAACAATGATATTAAGTAGAAAGGAACAGCAAAAGTTGGTATGTGAACCTTGAGTTACACTTTCACAAGGGGGAGAATAAACTTTCCCTGTCACACTATTATATTTGTATTTGGAAACAATCCTGACTACAGCAGTAGGATTTACATTTTGATGACTGCATCCAACACAAGCAGTGCATGTCTTACAGAAAGACTGACTAGAGTCTTTTCTGTGCGATGTAAGAGAGTATCCAGAGGGGCTAGCAGCAGCTCACACCTCAGTCCCAGCACGCTGAGCCGACAATAAAACAGAGGAAGCTCTCAGTGGAGCCTACAGGTGTGCTGCATTGTCTTTCCTCTGTGACAGCCCTGAAAGGAGAACACGCTACTCACTGTGGCGAGCCTGATTGTAGTGGCGTTATCGACCGGCTCCCTGGTGTAATTCCCAGATAGAGAGTGGCAGAGACAAACGCAGGTGAAAAAACTCGGAATCTTTTATCTCCACCAAGCAGCCGACGGCAGGGTGAGAGTTCTCCTTTCCCTCAAGCCAAAACACTGAATACTGGCAGGGATGCAGCTGTTATGTACTTCTTTCCCACAAGTACCAACAGATGCTTTAAACTCACTCAGCTGTTGTGGATGTAGATCTGTGGAGAAGAACATCAAGTCAATTTTAAGAGCAGCTTCAAAGGAGATTCAAGTCATGACGGAGACCAGAACAAATCACAACAGACCCCAGCACGGCGGATTAAAGACCTGTGTGTGCACGCTGCACAGATGCACTTCTATCCTCAAACCCACTCAGTATGCTTTTTAAACATCAGTTTGATATTTGATGGAAAGAAGTAAACTTTTACATGAAATGGATTCTATAGGTAAATACAAACCACAAGCACCACCTTTTTCATATTGATGTGCTTAGTTCTTGTCTGTTCAGACTTCACTCTCTGACCCGTAACAACAGGCCACACTGCATCTGGACTTATGACTCATGTGCCATGAGAGCATATGATGGGAGCTCCTCTGCTGTACGATGGGGAATTTCTTACCAGACCAATATTCAGTGTGTTTGAATAATTACCAGCTGGAAAGTGGCAATGAATAGAAAAAAGGCAACAAATGCCACATCTGTTGCCTATGGGGAGAGGAGATCTCAACCCTGGTGGCTTCTACTCTCTGGCTTTATATACACTGGACATCCAGCCCCAGATAAGTTCCATGCCACTGATCGCACCACCATCAGGGCCGATCCCCTGTACTTGGAAACAAATATCCTATACCTCTTTTTCACAAATATAAATAAGTGTAAGCCAGTTTTTAAAATGCGAGTGAAGCCACTTAATAAGTTAATTGACTCATTTCCCTTTGTCAGTAGAGGAGTTTGCCTTTAGTTCCCCCCCCCCAAGGTGAGTCATGTTCAACATCACAAACATGCCAGAAACTGAGAAGCTCACTCACCTCGCCGTCTTGCCAGTGTTTCATCTTGCATGATACAAACAGAATCACTGTTTAACATTGTTCCCATGATGTTGAAAATAGCAAATACACAAACTTGATTATTTGACCAACACCTGGAAAAAGAAATGTACACGTTCACCCGGGTGTCATCTTTCTGCAACTGCCAATCACAGCCGGAGCTGATAAAAACCAGTGTTTACTGATGAGGCATTTAACCTGGGGAGCCAGATGTTAGTGGGTTTTTTGACCACTGGAGGGGCCATACTGTCTGAAAATGGCACTCAGAGACACACCTAGCAAACATGGATGTACCAACAGGGACAGTTTTCGCCATACATATTTGCCACAATGGTACAACTTGACGAAAACATACAGATATTGCACGATACACAATGTCAAATGTGATGGATTGCTGTTAAATTACATGTAAGTTTTTTTTTCTATTAGTAGCTCAATTTATGGGAACTAATAACTCACTGGGAGAAACAGAGCTTTGGGAAAATCTCCTGTTTAATGCTGTGAATTCAGATTTGTGACAACTAGCTACAACCGCAGGCCACACAGATCCACAGTGGAGTGACACCATGCGGGTGTGGAGGTGAGTGAAAGTGAATTAAAGCTTCACCAAATTCCGCCTTCATGATGCGCTTGGCTGTCACTGGGCTCTCTCTCCATGTCCTCCTCTGTCGTGCCTTTTCTTTCGCCCTTCTACTTTTTCCAGTCACTGTCCTATCCCTCTGCCCCCCTCACCCCCCCCCCTCACTCTCATGTCTGCCATCCCCCTTTTTTTTTTCTCTTCCTGCCTTTCATTTTGTCTGTCTCATTCCATCTCTCCACTCACACCAACTCCAATCTCATCATTGTGTCTTGCACTCCAGCCCTCCGAAAGAAAGAGAGGGGGAAAAAAAGAAAAGAAAATAGGAAACTGGCAAATCCTGCAGCCTCTTATGGCATTCATGTTTACCAACCCATAATGCCGCTCTCAGATTTGTTCAGCTCCCAAGATCGCTCCTTGTGTGCATGTATCCCTCCACCCCCCCACCCTCCACCTTTCCCTTATCGCCCAACAAAGGAGGCGGATGCTGTATTTTCAGCAGCGAGAACCTCCTGCAATGTTACCCACACATCCTCCATCCCCCTGATTGTTATATTGGTAAGTACGCAGAAGCATCTTGCCGCTTCCTGCCGCTAAACCTGGAGACTAATAGGGGGAGTCTTCCAAATGCTACATACAGAGAGGAAGAGAGAGAGAGAGAGAGACCTGTCAATGCTGCATCCACACAACCACTAACTCAAGATTAGACACCGCTCTGAGCTGAGACGGATTTCAACAAGACACCTTCCTTTACCTCGACGGGTGGTGGTGGCGGGGTTTAGGTGAGGGTGATGAAGCGACACAAAAAGAAATATAATCTGCATCTATTCATCATTAAAGAGCAGTGTGGAAAGTTGTGGATGTCACTACCGGGTTCTTCGTTGATACCTTGCCACTGCTGGATGGATAATTGAAGTCTGGGGATTTTCAAAAGGGACGTGCATAGGAAGCACTTATAATACCCAGGTGCAATGAAAAGACGAGTGTTACGTCTGCCAAAACACTCCAGCCAGTGCTTTAGGTCTGTTTAGGAGCCGAGCACAGATGCGGAGAAGGCTGTTTTGCAGTTCTTTGTGGATTTCACTCATCCGGACAGACCTGTAATCCCGATACAAGAGCAGAGAGAGGGGAAGGAACAGCATGGAGATACACTACAAATGACCTCACACAATTGAGTAACACACATTAAAATGGGACTTTTAAATGTCCAGGTGGAAATAACAGAATAATATTATTGATGTTGTTTATTGGATCTGCCCCAAATTGTAATGGGTTCTTCCCGACCCTTCCCCCATCCCTGCACCATGTCTGGTGCAAAATCGGTTGAGTACATTTTATTTTATCCTGCTCACAAAAATAAGCAAACCAACACAACACCACATTGTCTTACCTTCTTGTCAAAGGTAATGTGTAAACACAATATGTTACAAAGACAACCCAGTAAACTAGGATGATAAATACTAGTAATACATACGATAGCTTTATAGCTTCCTCTTTGAGTTCACATCATTGCATAAGGCCAATGGAATCATTTGATTTTAAAATGGATTTGCAGAAACCAACTCCTCTACCATTGGCTGATGGGGACACAGACTGACAACACACAGCTGCAAACAAAGCCCCAGACTGTGAAGCCCAACCCACATTTCACTTAGTATCTACAAACATGTCCTCTCTTCCATCTTGGCTTTCTGTGTGACCAAACCAACACTGGAGCAGGTGTGAACTAAGAGCTAGTTAGTATACTGAACAAGTTAAAACTAAAACAGGCGGCATACTTTTAATAGAGTATGGTGAGAAGCCATAGATGCTCGAATGACTTCTGTTTATTTTCTACCTTCTCCCTTGTTTACATCTTCTCATTTCCTGGCAATTTTCCCTGCGCGAGATTACTCTCCACACTCAGCACGGCTGGTGGTTTCTTAGACCAAAACAAGATGTGCCGTCGACTGAATTTCAATTAATACACCTCCGGGATTTTCTTCACTTGATAGAAAGGTCTGTAAAACAAATTAGTTTGGCAGCACTGTCTAAAAATAGGAGACGCGATGACGACGTGAGCAGGAAAACTGGGAGCAAGGAGGTCCTGAATGGTTATTTGTCTGAGCTAGAATGGCTTTATGTTTCATCTGGTTTGTAATAACACACCTAACTGTTATGAAGGTAATCTGAGTACATATTTATAAACATATATTCACACAGAAAGACACAAATACGAAAGAAAACACAGGCCCAGTGCGTGCTCAGCCACACGAGGGAAGCTGGGCAGCAGCCTGCATGTACACACTGTTTGTTTTGGACTCAGTACCGTCTCATTTACACGTGTTAATTGCAGCTAATTGGTTCTAATTAGATGAACAGGAAACCCTGTGGGACCACTCATACCTTTAATTTGAAGTAAATATCATTAATTAACATATGCTAATTCCAAGCCAATTAACATTGATTAAGAGATGCCAGCAACAAGGGGGGAAAAGCGACCAACTATCAGAAAATGACTAATGACTCAGCAAGAGAGGACACGTCATGTTGGACGTCAGGCAGTTTGGGCGCAGGTCCAGGCATGACGGGCAACCTTGGCCCCTGGTCCCGCCACCCTGCATGGGGTCACACTGTGACTACCACGGCTACCATTCCTGCCCTGCTCACTGTACTCAAAGTGTCTGCCATGTACCGTTCTCACTGTGTCCACCATCTGCCGGTCGCACTGTGCCCACCACGCCGGCCGCACCCACCTTGGTTTCCCATGTGCACCCTGCCCGGTGCAAATCCCTCCCAATCACCTTCATCGCTGGGTACAATGTCCCACATCGCTGCATTTCCCGCCATACATGCCCTGTTTGCTTTACTCACCATATCAGGGCACAGAGCATACTTAACCAAACTACCTCACCTTGCCCTGCTTGCCGTACCAAAGGTGTCGCGCTCACTGTACCTATTGTGCATGCTCTGTGGTGCACCTGCACAGGAAGCATCCCCGCTGGCTCTGCAGACAGAGGGCATGTGTCTGCCAGGCAATTGAACAGGAGAGATTAGAGGGCTTACTGCTGAGAGAGGGAACAGAGAGACAGAGGGGGAGGAGGGGGGGGCACAGGAAAAGAGGGAGTGGGAGAGTGAGAGTAAGACAGAGAGAAGGGGCCGTGATGATGAGGGCAGGAGAGGGATGAAAGATTGAGAGCGGAGCAACACACAAACAAGGAGCATACATTGTCATGATCTGGAGCCAGTGCAATCCATTAGAATATAAGTGATTTGATTGGTTGAAGACAAACATATCTTGACACACACCGTCTCTAACATAGATGTTTAATATCAGGTAGAGTATCAATCTTCATTTTCAGTGAAATAACAACAAATTAACTCTGTCATTACTGGTAGCTTGAATCATCTCATAAATTGGCCTTGAGCTTTGTTTTCTCCAGTAGCAAATCGTTAAAAGATAGTTATATATACTATGGGTATGCATTGTACCCTTCTTGGTCTGCAGGCCAGATACGCTATTACTGTAACCATGAAAGGGTTAGGTTAGACTAGAACTGGAATTAATCACATTCTCCATAATAAAAAAAAACAAAAACGAAATGATAGCTACTGCACAGTCTTGGAGATTAAAAAGGTCACTATCTCAATATGCCAGTTCAAACCAAAGGTATGTTTTCAGCTGCTACTATATGTAGCATCATATAAATTAGGTCTGCAGGATGAGCTGACCCACACCGAGCCTTTAGTTTACCTCACAGTTTGTGGGTTGTGGGTCTCCACTGGCCTGTTGGTGAATACTTTCTCTGCGGGTTTGCATGGAAACCCAATGTCTGCTGGGTCAGGTTGACCGGGATACAAAAAAAAAGATGAGTAGATAAATGATTACCACTAAATTGCCTAGATTTAGTTGTTGTCAGGCTCCAGTTCTAGCTATGCCCAAGACTGAACTAATAACCGTTTAAACTATGAAGTGATATCGAAGCAATCACAAATGATATTTGTGCATTTGACATCAGTTCACTTCCACTGACAATATGGATCAATTATACAGTAAAGACTCAAATTTGGATGACAGACAAAAGCAGTGTGCATGTAAGTGTCTGTGTGTTACTAAATGAGGTGAGGTTAAACTTAAGTGTATGTAGGCTTAGTTAGTTGTGGTTATGGTTAGAGTAAGTTTTATTTATAAAATGTATGCATTTATTTCTATGTAATGAACCCAAAAGTGACCTGAGTCAATGTGTGTTTATTCATGCAAGGTTGATATGCAGGTCAAGCAGCGTGTGTGTGTGTGTGTGTGTGTGTGTGTGTGTGTGTATGTGTGTGTCTCCCTGTAGGTGTGGGCAGTGCCACATTGTGGGCTGCCAGGCTGCCCACAAAACCATCTGACACACATTCACACCTCGGCCACCATGCCCACAAGCACATACAGACAATAGGGGCCGCCTGTTTACCCTGTGAGTGTGTGACTTGGAGTCAGACCAATGTCGTGGTTTGATGGATATCAGCAGCGTTTATCCACCTCCACTATAAAACAAGAATTCAGCTTGACTGGTCTGCATTTATATAACACTTTTCTAGTATTATCGCCCACTCAAAGCACTTAAAGTACAAATCACATTCACTCATTAACACTATGCTATACATACAGCTCTTCATTAACCCAACACAATTCAGGCTTCAGTATTTTGCAAAGAACAATTTGACATGTGGATTTGAGGAGCTGGGGAATTGAACCCCCAACTACTGGACAATCTATTCTCACGTCTAAACCACAAGTTTAGTGCTGTGCTATGTTGCTATCAGCATAATTTTACCCTTTTTCCTTTAACATATGTATTACTTTTAGCTCATACATCATATATGCCATTAGTCTCTTAATGAAGAATGCAGAATCTTGGCATTTCAACCCTAAACCTAACTTTACCCCTCGCTGGTTAGCCATAGTACTACCTCAACCATTAGCTTTGACATTTGATTAACACAACAGTGGTGTTGTCCAGAAACAATGTCCTTCCTTCTGCGGAAGATTCACAGAATGCAGTTTTCACATGATTTATTTTATTCCCAAAAAGGAGAAAGCAGTCCACCTTCAGGTTTGTGGATTATCCACTACAGACAACTGTGGACTTCTGCAGCTTATTTTTGCAGCTGCAAGGGACAATTCAAGGACATCAGATGTGGCAGTTTACAACACTCACTCGTACCCTGTTCAGAAAAAATGTTCAGAAACATAAACAGTGGAAGATGCCGTGGATGATGCCCTTGGTTACTTTTGACAATGTTTTTGTTGAAAGTGAAAGACCTACGCAGATTGTGGAGTGTATAGTGCTTCTTGAAAGTGTGATCCAGGCATGTCGGACAAATTTCTTGCAGGACTGTCTCACGTCATCTGACTGGTTGACTGCAGGGGGCTGCATCTGACACTTTGTCAAACAGACAGTCCAAAAGTTGAATGCTGTGATTGGTCTGATGGCCCACTGATGCAAAAGGATGAATACCTGCAAGGAGAGATTGAAGGTGTACACCGCTAGCCCAGTTTGAACCTTGTGTTGATACTACGGAGAGAAACAAAAGGCTTAGAGTGGCAATGTGGTGCATTGGTGCAGCCGAGTTTGCACTAAAGGTCTTCGGCCGGCCTACTGCACAATCTCTTTTGTGTCCATTCTTCACATTGACAGAGTTGAACAAACATTCTGTGATTCTTCCAAGGTGAAGTTTCCATTACACTCCACAGCATCCACGTTTTAATGTATTTGGTTATCCAATTAAATGTTTTATTTAAATTTCTGTCTGGGCATATTAACAAAAATTAGACAATAATCAGCAATCTTTATTGCTAGTGTTTATATACACTAGCATTGTCAAGTTTTAGACCTGAACTGCATCCAGATGCTACATGTCACTACTTATTGACTACTTTGAATATGAATTATTTTTGCAAATTTAATACTAATTCTAGGCAAATGCTAAAGTGAAACATCCAAACTGTAGCCTCAACATTTCAAGAACTCTACTGTCAGCAAGCTAAAAACATGGAATTGCTAACACTGGTAGTCACTTGACAACATCAACAAAAGCTTTCTGGCACCAGAATACTCGAACAGAGGAACATGGATGGCCTCCAAACCCTGGTAATGATGATGCCTGTATCTCTCAAAATGTAATCTAACATTCACATCCACTTCACGCAGTGGACAGGTTTTTGTAGGTGAGGATGCAGCCAGGGTTTTTTACTTCTTTCATAAGCACAACACTATGCCTGCCATTCAGAACAGTGATAAACACGGCATGTGCAATGAACTAGCTCTGTTCCTGCGACATGACACTATACATGGCTGAACCATGCTTTAGCTACCACATTGGGCGTATGCATCTGGTATTTAGTCGGTGTGAGTGGTCAATTCGGACACGTGCAGACGTGCGCAGATACAAGCATTGCGGCCTCCACATGTGTACACATTTTGTGTGTGTTTGTGAGACACTGTGTGTGATGTACGGCTGTGCATGCTCGTGTCATTGTCGACTATCAAAAGTAGACGGCAACCAGTTGCTTTATAATAATAAACCCTTCAAAGACTGTTTGAAGTGACACAAACTCTCTCGCTCTCTCTCTCTCTCTCGCTCTCTCTCTCTAACACACACACACACACACACACACACACACACACACACAGATGCAAAATCACCACATGGACAAGACACTAAGACAAAGACCACCAGGGACAGAGTGAGGCAGACGGGGAGAGGGAGGACACTGTTGTTGTCAAGCTTCATGAATATTTAGCAGGACTTGTTGGAGTGAAGATAGAGGTTTGCTCTCTCTCTCTCTGTATGTGTGTTTGTGTGTGTGTGTGTGTGTATGTGTGTGTGTGCATGTGTGTGTTTGAGTAAGTGTGTGTATGTATTCAAACACAGTTCCCAAGAGTCTGTGCCTTGTCTATCTGCTTTGTCTTTGTGTGTGTTTGTGTGTGTACACGCTTTAACAGATTTCTCAAAATTGTATTTGTGCATTTCTCCATGTGTGTATTCTTTTTTGTATGGAAGCATGTGTGCATGATGATCACAGGTACCGCTATTCCTATGCCTCAGGTCCTGTAAAGACACCTGAATTTCCCATCCTCTAGGTGTGTGTGCGTGTGTGTGTGCGTGTCTTTTTATTTAAGCAAAGATAATTAGCAGGTCAAACAAGCAGGTCCCCTTGCCAAGCAAGCTCACCTGCATGTATTTGTGTGTGGGTGTATGGGGGTGCGGGCCGGGGAGAGGGAGGGGTCACGAGGAGGGGGCTCCCCGGCATTTTGTCATGGCACACTTGACAAAACAAAGACAACTCACTTTTCTGGTCCTCTGCCACATTGAGTATTCAGGAACAAGTCGGGGCACTGGCTGCAAGGACCCGATAACACCTCCTCTCTCCCTCTCTCTCTTGGGTGTTGTGGTGGTGGTGGAGGAGTGGGGTGGGGGGTCCCTTCACTCCAGACAGACCATGCCATTCGAATGCAAAGCCTCAGCTGCTGCAAATCCACCCCCTCCTGCCCCCCTCCACCGCTCCCACCACCCTTCCATTATTTCGTCGGATTTCACAGCTATTTTTGGCTGGGCGGGCTAAGCCGTCCAAGGATCTCCACTGGAGATATGTAATCCAAACCCGGCCACCACCCCATGTGTCCATTAACATAAAAATTAAAGACTTCTATGCAGAGAAAATGGGCAGCGAATGAATGAATGAATGAATAAATAAATGAAAAATGTATAAATCTCCCAGCCAGCCATCTCCTGGTCCGCTCCGTGTCGCCCCTCTTTGCTGAGAGAAAGTGACAGAATGAGGCTGCTCCTATCTTATTGGATTATTTGTTTAGAAGTGAGCCTAAACACATGTTTACAAATGACTTACAGGAAGACAGAGATGTGAACAGACAGTGAGCAGTTTGTTCAGGATGGGAGGGAGCGGATGTTGCTCGCCCAAGCGCCCTGGAGGTGTCGCAGTAGCTCATGTGCTTGTAAATGTTTTGAGTTCAAAAACTGATCAACTCCAAAGCTGAGAGGAAAGGCCGACCACCTGCCATGCACAGAAACGTATACAAATTCCAGTGAAAGTTCTCCATTCACCCCACTTCCCATGCACAAGACCAAATGTCAAAAGGCTATGTAACACCATACATGTCGAATAGTTTCAATTTTTAGTGGATTGTTTCCCAAATAAATGACATACATTTTTATATCTGAGTTGCTGCTTATTTGGGAAATTAACATGTTCGATCTGATAAACGAATGAATTTACATCTCAATGTTTGTTAAGGACCTTCACAATATCAGACTTTCACTTAAGTCGACATCAACTTTTATCCTAATATTCAAAGAGATTTTGAAAAGTTTTATCTTTAACTTTACTTATTGTGTGTCAGTCTATTTTATGACAAATCAATTCCACTCTACATATCAGACAATAAAAACACTTGCTATGTTAAAAATGTGACACATTGGAGAGCAATGAACATGGCTTAAAGGTTAAGTGTGACAAAATTTAGTGACATCTAGTGGTGAAGTTGCATTTGAACTACATCAATCATTCAATTTCTGCCGATAGATTACTGTCACCTAGATCTGACACCCTGAACCTTTATGAGGTTTCTCAAATATTCACACAATATCATATTATATGTGTATTATTGACATGATGTCAATATTTAATTTCCTAATTCTCACTTTTGCCATCAGGTTTGTATACCCTGACCTGACTTACTTATCCTGAACATGTTAGAATGAATGCATAGTTGTAAAGAGGAAATTAATTGCTTGTGTCACTCTAGGTACAATGACTAGTATTGCAGTAAATACTGCAGAACGTATATGTGATTTAGAACCAGGTTTATCTTCTGTTAAACTGTGATTAAGCCTATAGTGTTTCCTTTATCCCCTTGCATGACGCCCTGAAGGTTCTACACAGATCAACCAGCAAATGCTGTTGTGTCCGTCTCCCCTGCTGAATTAATTCATTTAGATTTAATTCATAACATCAAGTCCTTGCTTCTTCTTCTCCTTAAAGGACAAGCAATTGTCATTGAGGCAAAGAGGAGGTGACATTCAACTGATCGAAGTCTTGGGAAGAATTCTTCTGAAGACGTTTTTAACCTTGAGAACCTCGGGTGGACAGTTGACAGAAGTCTGTATGATAGTGTTACGGTATTCATGTAATTCATTTATGGTACTACATATAACAGTGTCCATTTCATTATTGGTGGTACTGTAAAGTGCTAAGAGGTATCAGTGTCCAGTGTAAAATTCAACATACAGTTAGGTCCATAAATATTTGGACATTGACACAATTTTCCTCATTTTGGCTCTGTACACCACCACATTGGATTTGAAATGAAACAATCAAGATGTGCGTTAAGTGCATACTTTCAGCTTTAATTTGAGGATATTTACATCCGAATCAGGTGAACAGTGTAGGAATTACAATACATTTTATATGTGGCCCTCCCTTTTTAAGGGACCAAAAGTAATTGGACAAACTAACATAATCATAAATGTAATTGTCATTTTTAATATTTGGTTGCAAATCCTTTGCAGTCAATGACAGCCTGAAGTCTGGAACCCATAGACATCACCAGACAATGGGTTTCGTCCCTGGTGATACTTTGCCAGGCCTCTAATGCAACTGTCTTCAGTTCCTGCTTGTTCTTGGGGCATTTTCCCTTCAGTTTTGTCTTCAGCAAGTGAAATGCATGCTCAATTGGATTCAGGTCAGGAGATTGACTTGGGCATGGCAGAACATTCCACTTCTTTGCCTTAAAAACTCTTTGGTTGCTTTCGCAGTATGCTTCGGGTCATTGTCCATCTGCACTGTGAAGCGCAGTCCAATGAGTTCTGAAGCATTTGGCTGAATATGAGCAGATAATATTTCCCGAAACACTTCAGAATTCATCCTACTGCTTTTGTCAGCAGTCACATCATCAATAAATACAAGGGAACCAGTTCCATTGGCAGCCATACATACCCACGCCATAACACTACCTCTACCATGCTTCACTGATGAGATGGTATGCTTTGGATCATGAGCAGTTACTTCCCTTCTCCATACTCTTCTCTTCCCATCATTCTGGTACAAGTTGATGTTTGTCTCATCTGTCCATAGGATGTTGTTCCAGAACTGTACAGGCTCTTTTAAATGTCGTTTGGCAAACTCTAATCTGGTCTTCCTGTTTTTGAGGCTCACCAATGGTTTACATCTTGTGGTGAACCCTCTGTATTTGCTCTGGTGAAGTCTTCTCTTGATTGTTGACTTTGACACAGAAACGCATACCTCCTGGAGAGTGTTCTTGATCTGGCCAACTGTTGTGAAGGGGTTTTTCGTCACCAGGGAAATAATTATTCTGTCATCCACCATAGATGTTTTCCGTGGTCTTCCGGGTCTTTTGGTGTTGCTGAGCTCACCAGTGCGTTCTTTCTTTTTAAGAATGTACCAAACAGTTGATTTTGGCCACACCTAAAGTTTTTGCTATCTCTCTGATAGGTTTGTTTTGATTTTTTAGCCTAATGATGGCTTGCTTCACTGATAGTGACAGCTCTTTGGACTTCATAATTAGAGATGACAGCAACAGATTCCAAACACAAATACTTCACTTGAAATTAACTCTAGACCTTTTATCTGCTCCTTGTCAATGAAATAACGAGGGAATAAAACACACCTTGCCATGGAACAGCTGAGCAGCCAATTGTCCAATTACTTTTGGTCCATTAAAAAGGGGGGTGCCACATATGAAATGTGTTGTAATTCCTACACCGTTCACCTGATTTGGATGTAAATACCCTCAAATTAAAGCTGAAAGTCTGCACTTAAAGCAAATCTTGATTGTTTCATTTAAAATCCATTATGGTGGTGTACAGAGCCGAAAGGATGAAAATTGTGTCAATGTCCAAATATTTATGGACCTAACTGTATGACCAAATAAGTATCAACTTCAGATGGGGGTGACTAGGTTGGTTGTACTGGCTGATCTTAGTCTGGTAAAGTGGATCAAATTACCATTAGGACATGTTAAACAAACTGATGATGGGTAGGCCAAACAGTGAACAGGAAAAACACGATTTTTTTTGGCACACACTGGTCCTGACCCACACTGACGAGAACGTTCAACTTCTCCGGCTAGCTATCAGCTATACAGCTATATATGAAAGCATTAGATCCCCACTAATAGTGTTACAAACTCACTTGTGTAATTTGTGATAAAGCTTGGTTTGCTTAAACAGTATGGAGCACGAGTGACCGACACCAGCTCACACACTGACCCGCTGACCTCGACACTTCCTGACATGTCAAACTGCAGCTTCCATACTGAAGAGGTCATCCGTGACCAAGTTTTACTTTCCGAGTTACACATTCCCAGCATCTCCAGGTTGTTACTTATATTTGCTGTAGACAGTATATCACACATAAGGGTTGGTAGACAATCATTTGATTTACTTTTGAAATAATACACCGATAGCAATACGTTTATTTGGTATCATTGACTCCTGTCTCAGAACTGTATACAAAGCATGTTTTTAACACTTTAGGGGCTTTAGATGTAAGTGGAGGTTTCTAAACAGCACTCAAGTCACATCAGCTTCCTGTTGGGGCCGGTACAAACCTTCAGGACTCGATTCAACTCATGTGATGATACCAACATGAAAATAGTGAAACAATTTAAATTTAATTTTATACTGGGTACATGGATCCTTCCTCTCATGTTGTGATGGAGTGAGTGATGTGGTGGGAATCGTGCTGCTTGCCGTTTCTAAAGCGGTGTCATCTCCACTTCTATTTGCAAGGTGTTTATTCTGTCAACGACTTGGGTGTTTGCCCAGCTGGCACCGACCTCGGCTCTGGCATCGCCAATGCACCACCTCCCCCAGGGGGCAAAGGGATCTCGGGCCTCACGGACTCATGGAAGGGGAAAAGGGGGCCGGGTGGGAGGAGTTAGTAGAGCCAAATAGACCAAGCAAGATGCCCACCCTCCCTCCTCCTTCCTACCTCCCCTCTGCGCCATCTCCACCCTTCTGCCCCACACTGTTTACCAGAGAGCATGTGCAACGTCTGCTGAGGCGGTGGCGGCGGCGGCAAGCCGACCTGCATGAGCGTGTATCGATGCCAGTCCAAAAGCTGCCACCACCACTATCAAGGCACCCCACCACCACCACCTCCTCTCCCTTCCCCCAGCCAAAGTGGGTCGGCTTAGCTCCCACATAATCCCTATTGACTGCCTCTCGCTTTGTCTGCCAATTCCCAGCATTGGATTTGTCTCACTCGATGATGCGCTCCACTCCACTTCTCCCACATTAATCCATACTGTTATTACTTTTCAATACCAACACTAATTATTGCCCTCCCCGCATACCCATCCAGCACCACCCCGGCATTGCCACACATACCGTTTTGGACCTAAAACAACAGCAAAATAAGAACAAATGCGTTAAGAGCCATTGGATGACAGCAATGGAGTTAATTCCATCCGTTAGCTGCTGATGACTTAACTGGCGACCCCAAAGAGTGTGAAATGCAACGTGGCATAGAGTGCTGGGTGAGGCAGCACGGTGACAAGAGCCTATCCTCGCTATATACTGCCATCATAGTCATGGCAGCTTTTAGGGACAACCTCTATGTTTGTGTCAGTGACACATCCCCTGTTTTGTTGTTTTAGGTTTTGCCTCCATTGCTAATGCATGTATAAGTATGGTACATTTTTACATTTCATTACCTAAAAATTGTCTGTCACAGCCATTACTGTGGCTTATTTTCCCCTTGGTTTGCTGTGCCGGAGTTTCTGTGGATCCCGCTCTTTTCTTTGTCTGTTTACCCACTGGGGTTTGTCATTGCTGGTTCATGTGTGAAAACTGATCTCGTATCAGAATCTCTATAAATATACGTAACGGCAATTAGCCGAATAGACTAAAGCCACACACTGACATTGTCTGAATTAAAGTGCTACATCACCTCTCTAAGCACACGCAGCACCAGAATGCTCTGACAGAGTTTCATTAACAGACCTGTGTAGGGGTAATTACATTACATTACATTAGAGAGTTTCCATTAGCTTTTAATACAATGTTGCCACTGAATGAGTTCGCTGCAGGGGAGGAAGTTACGAATTACATTTATTCCCTGGAAGCTATAATGGTTATTTTTTTGCATGGTTTAAGTTTTGGGGTGTTCAGAGGTAGATTGTAGATGCTGCAATGGGTACCCATGTGATCCGAACATTCCTACAGCCAGCTAAGGAGCTTCATGTTCTAATGATAACTTGGTACAAGTTGAGGAGGCAAGGCAAATAAAACGATTTTTTTGCAATGGCCACAAAGGAACTAATCTCCAGGGTCTGAAAAGAGATGATGGAACAGGAACGTTAGAGTTGTAAGGCACATGAGAAAAATCTAAATCTAATTTTGCACAGAGATAATACTGTCCAGATGTTTTTTCTTGGGATTTACTTACAAAAAAAAATGAAGAAAAATCACCAAACTTATCATTTAATATGAGCAGTTAAGAAAAAAGGGTTGCATCCTAATTAATCACTGATTTAATACACCACCCAGCAATTGACCCAAATCAGTAGCCCCCCCACATGATGTTGCATGACCAAAAGGCCAAATGCTGGATGCTGAAAGGCACGCAGTGGACCCTGCAGCTGTGACTTCTGTATGACCTCAGTGTTTGGACACCTTGACAAACACAGACGGACAGACAGACAGAGAGGCCTGGTGGACCCGTTTCATTTTGCTTTGAAAATGAGCGACCAAAGATGTTGGACCAAGAGCAGACAGTGGAGGACTTCCTGGAGGAGAGCCCAGTACAACAACACACTCACTGTAGTCACCCACATTCCAGGGAAGAACATCAACAACCACTGTGTCCGTCTGTGTTGCCCACCTGTAGCAGCACTGCATTTTGTGTGGGTGAAAAAACTTTACAGGCTCTTTATTAATTGTGTGTGTGTGTGTGTGTCCGTATACACCTGGTATTAACATGTTGTGATCTGATCACAAGTGGACAGCTCTGAGTGCGTGTGTTCACAAACATGTACGTCATTTCTGTGGACAGTATGTCCACATTGTCTGATTAACTTATGCTTCATTCGTCTGTTAATTTTATAAGTGACAGACTTTTATTTATGTAGCCTTGTATCTCTACATAAAATGTATGGTAAATTCCATTGAGGCTGTAAAGAGGCACTCTGCTGTGTATTTGTAACTGATAACCACTTGTATTCAATAGATGCAGAGTGCCTGTTCACAGAGAATAGTCTGTTATGGTGTGAAGATGTTTCTGTGGAACATACTCTGATGTTTTAATGTACTTTTTGTAGCTTGCTCTTTAATTTAATAGGTAAATTTTACGACATTATTAATACCCTATAACATTTTTGCTTTCATCACCCATTTCTCTCTTTTAAAAATGTAATGTGTTAATGTACTGAGTACATTTAAACTGACTTCCCTTGTTAATTTTATCTGTAAAATACTTCTGCTTCTGTCTTCTGCTTGAGTTTCCAATACTCCTTACATTCCTGGCTGTGGACTACACACCAGAGCCTTTAATCAATGTAGGGACAACGATCACTGGGATAACTTCTGAATGTAGAGAATGTAGAGTTTGTCCATCTCATGTATCTCAGAATGTGCGTGTGTGTGTGTGTGTGTGTGAATATATATATATATATACATTTTTGTACCCTGGGTCATATATTAACATTGCAGCCACAAATTCAATGGTGAAGACACTTTTAAAAAGTTGTGTTATTTATACTATAAAAATAATGACTACAACAGCATATTCCGTTAGATTATGGTGCACAGGAACTTTTTATACAAGTTTTTTCTAGATAAATAAGCCAGACCCATGATGACAAAAAAGTTATGCTATGACAATGAGCGTCACAGCAGTAAATCAGTTCATGTACCGTAACATTGATAGACACTCCTCTCTCGTGTGTCTAGCAGTGATCAAAGCCGATAACTTTTTAGTAGACAACAATTTTTTTGGACAAAGACCCCATTGAAATCAAATGATAAATGTAGATGTTAAATATGGAGCTTTTTATCCAGAAAAACCCTACATCTCCCAATTACAAGTATGTGTTTACAGGCCAGGTCCAACATGGCAGACGCATTGACTTTTATGCTCCTTAACATGAAAGTGAAAAGTAAGAGAAGGAAAACTATAATTTTTCCTATAATTTGTTTTATTTCAGTCAGTGAAATGACAAAAACCTAATTCTTCTAAAAGCCTCAAAGCTCCCTGGAGGCAGCGTAAAGGAGTACCATGACCCAACTCATACAGCCACATTCTTTTGCACTTTCACCTGGACAGTTAAATCTTGTGATTAGACTATTAGCGTCCAAGGGTCCCCACGGGGCTCTGACCAGGTTTACCTGTCACCTGGAGCTCGGGTGGTGCCCTGGCCTCCAGGACAGGTTGTCATCGGTCACTGATCCCAGATGAGTCCTGTTAAGCAGCTTTGCATGAGGCCAAGCCAGCAGAAGCCACAGCTCAGAGAAGCTGCTGCAACTGGCCGAGCTGTCTACAGTACATTCTCCGTGTGTGTGTGTGTGTGTGTGTGTGTGTGTGTGTGTGTGTGTGTGTTTGGTTCAGAATTTTGTTGTTGTCAGCAGAACTCCATACACCTCCACATTTCTGTAGCTTCAGCTTTGGTTCAAATATGGTGTGATTCTTTTCTGGTATTCTGATTCATTAAGTCAGCAAGAGTTTGTCAGCAAAGCCACTTCTCCACTGGTAAAAAAAAAACAGTGACACCAACTAACATCTGTTTTTTGGCTGAAATGGGAATGGATTTAATCGACATTCACTCCCAGGTCAAACGAGTCTGCAGAAGACGTGGGTTTTAATCGGCTCTGATTGGCCGTGATGGAAACATGACACCTGGGTGGCCGCACTAATTTGGTAAGACAGCGAGGTGAGTGAGACCCTCGGTCGTCCGTGTACTTGTGACGTCGAACATGACGAACACTGGGTCTCTCTTCGACTACCTGGTCATTTTGATTTAAAAGAGGCACTGCTCTCTCTTGATCTGGGCAAATAAAGACCTATATCCTGTTTACTTTCATCAGAGAGAATCACACCTTTTAAACGTGACAGCTAAGGCCCCATCTCAGTAACCAAATTATGAAACAAATCTCACAAGCTTCATGTTCACCATAAGATTTACATAAGTGTCCCATTCACGGAGAATCACAGCAGCGGCAGATAGGAGGCACATGCTGGTTGGAATTTCTTTTTTCTTTTTAATGACTCTGAAACTGATCATTATAAGATCAACCTGAAGTGAATGGATTGTGTAGCTGCATGTTCATATTTTTTACAACCACCTTTGTTATGTTCACACTGATACGTTTTGGTTTAAAAACTGTTTGTGTTTCATTTCTGTGAGATATACTGTAAAGTATCTCAATCTGTGCAATGAATTAGTGTCAGTCTTTCTGAATCTTGATTTGTGTTAAATAAACAAAATATATCGAAGACAACATTGAGCCCTGTTGTACTACTACATGCTGTGTGTGTTTTTAAGGCAGTGTGTTACTCTTGGTGGACTAATGTCCACATGTACTCAGCTCAATGTAGACTCAATTATTGGTGAGTAAATGTAAAAAATGTAAACAAGGAGAGATGCTTGCACACACATAGTGATCTGTTTGTTGAGTAAGCAGCACAGTGGTGAAATGGGAAAGGCAGGGTCTGTCTGTGTGTGGAGTTTGTATGGTCATCGTGTTTAATGGATTCCTCTGACGGTCCAAAGACATGCAGATTGGGTTTAGATGAATTGAAGACTCTAAATTGATGTTGATTGAAGGTGTGAATGTGAGAGTTAATGATTGTTTGTGTCTATATGTCAGCCCTGCGATACGCTCCCAGATGCTGGCGACGTGTCCAGGGTATAAAGGATGTATTGTGAGGACTGGATGTGTGACTCAGTGTTTTCCTCTTTGTAAGAGCAGTATTTTGTAAGTTTCAATCAAGTTCTAGCAAGAAAACATGTTATAAGTAATTAGATATGACGTACATTTCTAACAGGTTTTGTTATTGTGTAGTTTTGCTTAAATATTTTTGGAATATTCCCTTGATGGTCAGAGACAAAGCAGCACTCCCTACCTGAGTCTCTTTTGTCCAAATTTGTTTAGATATTGTTATAAATCCGTGCTATGAAGAGCTGCTGCCAGCTGCTAGACTAGCCAGATTTAGATTGTGATTGCAGGCTTGAGGTCAAAGTTCATCGTCCTTCATTCGCTAGACAGATTCTCCAAATGACATGCGGCAATGGACACATGGATGTGGAGTGAGGACTCTTCAACCTCAATGGACATACATAATAATGCATATACATAACCAAGTTTGAGCATGGCTGAATTACTGGCTGAAGTGCTGTTGTTTAGTAATGGTTTGTATTTTTTGGAGGACCGTACACTGGAAACAGGTGTAAACACACACACTCACACACACACACACAAACACACACGCACACTAGATGCAGCAGATGAGGGAAGAGCCACTTAACCAGCCAGTTTTTAAACAACACACATCCAGTCTCCAGGAACCAAACAAAGCAGTGCTGTGGGCCGATAGCTGGAGCTCCACTCCACTGGGTATGTATAAAGGCAGATACATATGGAGCTAGATTCATGCCAAATTCAAGAAGCAAAGACGTTTTACAAATCCCCCAACATTCACTTGCGTACACAGTGCGATTTGCAAAATACCATTAACAGACTAATACATTTTGTTTTGCAAAATCAAAATGCACCCGACAAACAAATTTGAATTCTAATAAATGATGTGACAGAAGCAAATGTAAGCAGATGTCAGAATGTGTAAAACATGTTTTGTTTGTTTGCTATAAAGTCTGAATGCACACACACACACACACACACACACACACACACACACACACACACACACACACACACACACACACACACACACACACACACACTCATTATGGACTTACAGGTTGATTAGAGGTTGAGTTACGGGTTATATAATTGACCATATGTGTCTAAACACATAAGTACTTAAAGGTGGGGTAAGTGATTCTGGGGATATTTGAACTCAAGACCAAAATGAATACATCCCTCTCTTCACTGGTCCTCCACAAACATTAGAAAATAGGACAACACTAAAATGACCATTTGTTAAAATGTCAAAGATAAATGTCTGGTTTAATACAGACACAAGTTCAAAGTGAATTTAAATACATGTTCATTTAAACCATGATCTTTTCCTGACCTTAACCAAAGTGCTTTTGTTGCCTAAGCCAAACCACACAGGACTGACTGGGAGTCCTGGTCACTGTTGTGATGGCTGTAGACTTAGTTTGCATCCAATCACCTCCTGGTGCCTCCACAGCCTTAAATATTGCCTATCATAAATTTAAAAAATTGTGTTGCCTCTGAACTTGATCCAGATAGATATGACATTTCCTGCAAAACACATTTATTTTAGCAGATTAGCTGTATAGAATTTTCCTTTCTAAAACCACATTTGGAGAGCAGACAGACACATATACCTGCAAACACACGTGCATGTGTGTGAGCAAACACACATGTCTTGAGGATGTCCAGTTTGGTCAGTCGGACAGGTCATGTCCAGCCTGGCCTCCATCAGCCAATGGGTTAATGACGGGCAGCACAGAAAGAGACAGCAAACAACCTGCCTTTGTCTTATCACCAGACTCTAGCTGCCAAGGCTAAACACACACAGACACACACACACACACACACCATCACTCTACCTGACAATTCCAATTTACTCTGCTGTTACAAAGTTTGGTTTTGATCAATTCAATTCAAAAAATAAACATGTGGACAGTCCTTGGCAAACTGCTCTTTAATCTGTGAAGCACAATAAGTAATAAAAACTGTTATGTAGGTTCATGCATGTTCATTCTGCTATACTGTATATGCCATACAAATACATTACAGTATATGGCATAGTGTTTATCTCATACAGGTTGGAGCTGCAGTAATTCAGTTAAAACATCTCTATTTTGGAGGTTTTTGGTGGTTGCTTTTTGAAGCACACTAAAGTTGTAAAAAACTGGTGACAAATCATTAACCACATTTTTCTGCAGGTAATTAAAAAAAGAAAATGTGGATGTTTAAAGTACAATTGCTCTATAATTTTTTATTTGACTACTTTTTCTCTTGTGTGTATTTGTTTACAAAATGTTTGATTGTAAGACTCTTCTTACCCTCTTAGACTTTTTGTCTCAGCAATTACTGAAGCTAAATAAAGTCACAGAGTTTGAGGCTTATATGTTTGTAAACTAACTACTAGCCATATAAAGAAACAGAGTACAACACATTATACCATGTTTTATAATTATAATTTCACACATCCAGATGAGTACAGTTTAAAACAGGTTGATTTCAGCAGTATAGGTAGAACTTGTAATAACAACTAATAGCAACATTTCCACCTTCATCGTTTCTGACACAGATCTAAAGCTCTCGTTTTCAGGTCTGTGGGTTCACCGTGCACTGAGCCCAACCAGTTTCTTTGTGTGCGAACCCAACACTTCATGAATCAATAATTAAAGTCCTTAAAGGATATTTGTGATTGAGGCCCAATAAGGGAAGGGAAGCTGTTTATATTTGTCGCTCACATCATCAGTTCTGAGCTCTGACATATGAAAGAGCTTCTGACATTTTCCTGCCACTTCCTTTCAGTTTTCTGACACATCACAGCATCCGGCACAACATACAATGTTTTTAAGGTAGACCGATTGCGTGAATGTACACAGACTGTGTATGTCTTTGAATCGTTATGAAGGCTACGAACAACCTTTCCTTAGCGTAAGTAATGGTAGTGTGTGTTTGTGTATGGGTGTGTGTTGTGCCGTGTGTTCCATGTTGAAATGGCATGTGCATGGATGAATATTGTGGTGGCGGGTGGTGTGAATGTGGTTGTATTTGTGTGTTGCTGGAGTCAAGGTGCAGCGGAGCAGATAGCTCAGCTCTATGCATACTAAAACCGCCATCGCCACCGGCGGCAAAGATAGAGCTGTGGGGTGGAGGGGGATGGTGTACGGGAGCAGGGGTGGTGGGAAGAGGGGCTGTGGGGAGGGAGGGGAGGGGAGGAGGGAGCGACATAGCACCCCAGGGAGACCCTTCCTTATCGCACCTCTCGGCTCAGTTTATCTGATTACACACAACTGGGAAGACGGAGGTACAGGGAGACACAGAAGTAGAGGAAGAGAGAGAATGGAGTGCTGGGGATTGGTGCTGATGGCAAATTACTTTTCCTATTCAATCACTGTCACCAGCATCAGATATTTGTCATGATGTAAACAGAATAATATGGCTGAGTCTATTAGTGTGTTTCCATGTTTGAGATTATTAATGGTAACATGTCAAACTTTTTTAGTCTGTTATTAATATGTCCCATCACACCAGGTCCAATTAGAAATTCTAGATCCTAAAGTTTCCACTGTCATTGGCTACCCACATACCAGTTTCCGAATATTTTAGAAAACATTTCTGTATGAAAGCCGATCCCAGCATTGGAAATGCCTCAGGTACGACCGAAAAATGCCGGGGTGGGAAAGTACACAAATCTACGTATCCAATACGTTGTCTTTGAAAATATTTTTGTTTCACCCAGATAAAACGAGAAATTTATTTTCCTGGAAATCACCTGCGGTCAATCACTCCAAAACCGCAGTTACACTGAACTGCCACTTGCAAGTACTGTTTATAGAGCAGTGAAGAAGTGATTTCCTATAGTGTAGCTTACTGTAATATCAGCAGTTTGGCCAAATTTGAGCTGGAGTAAATATATAACAGTCACATGCACTGTATACAAGACTTCAGTTTTGAGGTGTGGCACCAGTGTTACCAATTGCAGCACAAGCAATATTATAAAGCATTTAAAGAAGCATCATATGATAGCATATATTCTCTGCATGTATTTATTTTTCAAAAGCTGAACCAGGACATACAATGATAACAATCATCACAGGGTTAATAGCATACAGCTGATTAGATGAATTATGTACGTTTGTTAAAATGCTCTTGGAACATCTCCACATTTTTTTTTATGTGATTTGTAAAATGTTGTTTTCTGAAATGTTGCTGCTTAAGTGATGTTTTCTCAACGGTTGTGTTTTCTAAAAATTCTTTCTCATTCTGACATTTTATTTAAATTTTTCATAAATGTTGTTTTTTATAAAATCATTTGTTTTGTGGTATTTTGAGTTTTGCATTCGTTTTAGCTCAGAGTATGATAATGAACTAGAAACATATACGGTAAAATAGTAAATGGATTGCATTTATACAATGCTTTTCTCGTGCTGTCTCACACTTCACACAAATTCACATTGGAATTCCATTTGCTGCACTTCACTCACCATTGATACACTGCCGTCAGCCACGACAGACGTCACAAGCAATTTGGGGGTCTTGTGTCTTTCCCAAAGACATTTTGACAAGTTGAATGAAGGAGGAGCCGGGGATCGAACCACTGACCTTCTAGTCGACTACCCATTGTACCTCCTGATCCACTTGTGAATTCCTGAAAGGTTGGTTTAGGATATACAGACATTTAGATCATATATATGTTAAAAAAATAAATAAAGTCTGTGTACTATTCTAACTTTACTTGTTCTAACATGGTCCCCCAAAGAGAAACCTTGACTACAATGTAGATATTGCACTATTTACAACTGTATGTCTGACAGCTTTAATTACTTGTTACTTTACAAATTAGAGTCCAGAACTAAAACCATATATCTCAAAATATGTTGATTTTGAAGGTTTGCGATAAAGTGTAGGATTAAGTTTTCCTTTATGAGCTGAGAAAATTCTCCTACTTCCTAAGCTGAATAAACTGTTTAAAACCCTCCTGGATTAGCTGGGAAATGCATTCTCACACAGCTGAAAACAGGCCGATTTTCTGAGCTCATGAAATGTTGACTTTTTAGAGATACTTGGTTTTCACAAAACAGTGATGCTACAAACATGAGTATAGAATATGGTGCATACATGTACATTACTACCAACAGTTTATAAATAATAATAAAAAAAGGCTCAACCTGAAACATCTACAGCCGTAAAATGCAACATACACATTCATGATGTAGTCATTTTAATCGTTAAACTAATAGTAAAAACATTGGCAGGGACCACTTTACATTGAAGTACTTTAACTTTAGATATACTAAGGGAGGTTTTACTGAAAATATTGAACTCAAAGAAAGGGTCAGAATCCAGGACTTTTAGTGTTTTTCAAGTGGGGTATTAGTACTGTTACTTTAGTGAAGGATGTCAATACCCGCACCACCACTGGCAAGCAATAGGTGTATTTGGATCCTTTCAATAACTGGATCATTATTTGAGGTATGGAGTTTGAATGTTATTCCTGTCAGTGTATGGATAAGCACTGTCTGTCATTCTTGAGTGTCTGTGTGTGTGAAGATGTTTTGAGATCTCCTTTTCATCTGTTGCAGAGAAGAAAGTGCAGTGGTTCTCTTGAACACTTGAATATGGCTTTACTGGTCGGCTTTCTGCAATCTTTGTCTCCCTGATGGAGGTCGAATGAGTTTCTTTGCAGACTGCCCTTTTAAGGTAAAACTACTCTCCCTGTATACTTTATATAATAACCTGTTTTTGTTGAATGTACTGTGTGCAAATTTAGACCAAACTTCCTCATTGGTTTTGCTTGCATTCAGTGAATACATATGCATCTTTATGTGAATGTCTTAGCAAAAGATAATATTAAAATGTAATTAATTATGACTATGGAAACATGGGAAAACTATTAGGATAAAATAAGTTTGCAACATTACAGCAACAACAGGACAGTCAAACAGACATTAACGAATACAACATAATACAATGTGGACAATAAACACATTTCGATGCCATATTTAAATTAATCTGAGAGATTCTTATATATTTACATTTTGAATGACATTTGAAAGACTTTTTCAAACTAAGGATGGTCTAATTAAAAGTATGCTCATATTGGAGGGACATGATTCAGTGTGTTTGGAAATAACAGGGAATAAAAGTCAGGATATCTCAGACATCAATGTGTAGCATTCCTTATTTTAACTGTGTCTCTTGTGAGGGTGTAACACTAAGTTATTGGCAAACACCTTTAATCTGCAAAGAAACTGTAGCTCTCAAGTAAGTGGTCTGGAGTAACACAAATGTAGGCAAGTAAAAGAATAGAGTACAATAAATAGATATTCTCCACGGTACTTGAGTAAATGTAAAATTAACTAGAAAATCACAACTGACTGGAGACTCATCACACCTCACTGTCTTAACGCTCTAATGTCGCTTCCAGACATTCTGCTGACATTTTGGTTCATGTGAGGTCTTTTACGTGCAATAAAACATCAGTGTCACATTGGTGATGTGCCGACAAGACTTCAAAGTCTGTGACAAAAATTCATACCCATCTCTTCGGGAATATAATTATTGCTGGGTACACACTGAACATTTGGAAATGATCCAAATCCAATTAACAAAGAAGGTGTGTACATGAACCCAAAATGGAAATGAATGTTTGCAATGTAAATACAAATTGGCTTAGAGAAGAACATGACTGTACAAAGGGTTCCAAAAAAGATGAGGGAAAGAGAAATGATCTGGAGAGGAGACTCTGGTTATGTTGCATACACAATGAACACACTTGTGTGTGTGTGTGTACTGCCATGTTGTTTGGTCCGGGCTTGTTTGTGATTAAAAATAATACGAAATTGAAATGATACAGAGCAGGAGAGATGCTTCATTTCCACATTTCCCCCCCTTTACCCATCTGTGTTCAGTCTGGTCTCATCATCTACAGCCTGGAGGGGATGGGTGGTGTGTTTGTGTGTGCACATGTGTGTGCGTATGTGTGTGTGTGTGTGTGTGTGTGTGCGGGTGTGTGGGCTTCTACACATGCTTGTACATGTGAATGTGTGTGGGTTTGAGAGAATGATACGGTTTTGGGGTCTCGCAAAAGACTGTCTGTATAAGAGAGCAGAGGGAAGAAGTGTGTTGAGTCTGTGTGTGTGTGTGTATGAGTGTGTGCAAACGTATGTATGTGGGGATGTGTGTGTGAGTGTGTGCACAGGGACATCCTCGTCAGTGAGAGGGCCCAGGGGACAGCCTGGCCTCCTCAGCCTCCTCATGATGATTGATGCTGGCGGGCCCCACACGCCCCGGCCGCCCAGCTAAATTAAAAGCCTATTTTGTAAAGTTGTAAAGAGAACAGAATGGTTGGAGGGTTGGTGCATGTGTGTGTGTGTGTGTGGGTGGGTGGGTCACAGCCGGGGCGCTCTCCAGTGTCTTTAGTATCATCAACCCCTCAGAGGATAGCCAGAAGGGGGTCTCCTCCAAGCCTGATGCTCTCTGTCTCTCCTTCTCCGTCTCATTCACACACACACATGCACGCACACACACACCAAGTGCAGTTTTTGCAGAATTAAACACAGAAACATCAGATATCAGTCCTTCACCCATTTACACGTTGTTGTTCCCTGTATGTCACCTCATAAATGTCATATTTACACCTTTTAGAGCAGTAACTGTTGACTGTTGGCAGAAACCTGACCTGAAAAGGTCAGGTTTCCATATTATTTTATTTAAAAAAACATTTTGAATGAAAATGTTCTTACTTTTGTGTTTGCACAAACGTAATTCTGTTCCAAGCTTTTTGGTTTCCCGCTATTTGCCATGATGGTTATGTTTTGGAGGAGTAGTCTGGCCAGGCATGAGAAAATGCATGAAGAGGAAGTTTGTTTTTTCCATTTAGCATATCAAGAATTTAGTTGGCATGTCAAGAATAAAGTTGAAATGTTGAAAATAAACTTTAATTACAAAACAAACTAACATTAGAGCATACTTGTGTGGGAGAGAGATGTGTTATTAAATGGTAAATGGTCTGTATTTAAAGAGTCATTAATCTTGCTCTACAGTACCGTTTTGCCATTCCCCCATTCATGCTGCACTTTCTCAATCATACATCACTCACACCTCTTGCCCAAGGACACTGTGGCAACCTGAATGGGGGAGAATGGGATTGAACCGCAGACCGTCGTTTTTTTTTTCTTCTAAAAGTCATGTTCACATTAGTGAACATTCTCTGACCCTGTGCCTTTACATTTCAATCCTACACCTCGACAGCCTCTTTAGGACGGGATGCTCACTTGTTTGTAAATCATTTGCAAATCATTTATCCTCAATGTGAATTTAATTGACCTGGAAACTCCAGGGGGCAAGTACAACACACATACACACAAACACACACACACACGTACACTCACACACGCCTTTAGGTCACCCTCCTGCCGCCCTCCCTTTCCATGTCTCAAGCCATGTCAGACTCCCCCCCCCCCCCCCTCGACCCCTCCCATCGTCTGTTGTTGGCAGCAAGAGGTGAGTGCAGTGACAGCCCACCCCTGAGATTGGCCCACCGGCCAGACACACACACACACAGAACAGAGGTCAGTCCTGTGTCAGCTGGGGTGTGGAGGCCAGCTGAGGTGCACTGCCTGTGCATTGTGCTAATTTGTGTGTTGCGTGGGTGTTGTGTAACTGCTTTGGGGATGTAAGGAAATCCTTCCAGGTCAAAAAGGTTCTTTAAACAGAATTTTAAAAAGAACAGTGTGACAAATCCAATTCAATAGGCATCATCATCTTCATTTACATTAACATCTATCATTTATGCTCTAATTTTTGTTGAAATCATTAGTGTACCATGGCCATCACCATAACCATAATCAGTAACATTAACATAACCACAATCGTCCTCTTGTTCCTCGCATAAAATGGGGTCAAAACTTCTTCTTCCACCGGAGCCTGTTCCAAACATCTGAATAAGCAATCTGTAGCTCAAGTGGTGAGTCGGTAGGTGATGTCATCTTCTTTGTGAGAAACGTCTGAGCCAATCAGCACCCCTCAGGGCAGAGCAGCAGTTGGTGGTGTTATCACACAGATCAGGACGCCACAAACAAAAGCTGCAGTCAATACAAATCAGTTCTCATGACACAACTCTGCATTTAGCCAAAGCCCAAAACAAGACCTCACTTTCTTTTGATAGCATTGAATAGTTGTCATGGAACGTTAGCAACAAGCTACATGAGCCAGATTAATAATAACTGATCTTACTTTAGGCTGATCCATTTGTTTTTCCTTTAAAAAAACTACACTATCACAAACTTGTGTTTTGTTTGTGCAGGTAGTTTGTAAGCGAATGGTTCTTCCTCTAAATAAGGAATTGAATGACTCTGGGTTTTCCCAAATGTATAAATGTCATAAATTGTCCTGAGTTAAGAACACAATCGTTTCTCTGTGGCCATGAAACAAGACAGCATAGCTTCACCCGAGCTTGCTTTCCCGACACTGTGAAAAAAATGATAATAACTCATGATGCAAAAGAAAACCATACAGTGTCCATGTCGCTACCATTTTTCAATCCAAGCCATTGATATGAGCAGAAATAGAAATTTCTGTTTTCCAGTCACTTTTTAGAGCCTCAACATCACATTTAAAAACTCAATCAGTTAAAGGTTTCCTATCCCAACGAATGACAGTTGACATGTGAAAACAAATAAACCCCTTCCTGTACTGCTCCTTCAGAAGCTCCGCCCCCAACATTCATTCATTTCAATGCGCACTGCAAAAAGTCAGAAATATGAATCACATTACCACTGGGAGGCAACTCCACTGGGAGGCAACTCTCTCCATTGAAATAGCTCACATATGTTCAAGCGGGTCTTCAGCACTTAGCATTTGAATTGCTACTGTGGAAATTACTGTGGTTATAATGTCCAGTTACATAGCGGGTTTAAGATTTCCAGTGGTAAGCAGTAGTAGCAGTGGCGGTTAAATTTAAGGCCTTTTGTTCAGATTGGAGTCACATCCCTCGATTAGTTAAAGACATTCGAATGATGACATTATCTCCTTTTGAGATGTAACAGGTGATGTTTCCCAACATTTTATTTAACCTCGCTCTAAAAAAGAGGATTAGCATACCATTAGCATATACTGTTTATGAACGTTCCTGGGCAAACTGTTGTTTCTGGTTCAGAGACACAAACATGAATACCCTTGTGGCTGATTGGCTGGAACAGTGTTGTGCTGTTTGGGTCATCTAGCTGTCTTTAGTTTCTTTCAGACAATGCACTCCGGAGAACATGGAAATTCTCCTTAGTGAGAATTGTGAGAGCCCAAATGTCCAAGTGAGAACCTCCCGACTCTCTGCTGAGTTTCTCTTTTGTGAACTGATGAAAGAATCCATCATAATAGTCTATATCATCTTATAAAAACAATGTATCTGTCTCTGTCTGGCTCGCCCCTTGTATTTCTAGAAAATGTTACAGTCACTGTGTCCCTGCCAGGCATGAAATGTACTTTGTATTCATCAGGCAGGTCAGCAGGCCTGGGTAACAGCTATACTCTTCAGTACCAACCAAAACTATTTGAGAACTGTGGCTATCTCTTGTTAGACAAAAAAAGATTCTATCTCAAAAAACATTTATTGAGGTCATGATTTGCAAACTACCAGAACTTTGTTCCGTTGCAAATCGGTAATAGCGTCTGGGCAGAACTAAACTCCTTTCTAGCAGAAAGTAGCTGATACTGTGAATGTCCTTTCCTGCAACCTTCTTGACTGACTGTTTGGTGGTGGCTGGAAAGGCGAGCATGGATGTATCAAGCAGCCACAGCTTCAGTTGACCAATCAGCAGCCAGACAAAAACCTGAAGGAGCTGTCCATGGGGGAATCCCACTTCTTTATTTCTGTTCTAAACTATTTTTTTTATCAAAACATTGATTGGGTGTAATATAGATTTTGGACACTTAACATATTTTAATTATTATTTATGATGTAGATTTAAATGCTTACTAATAGTCTGATTGTAGCTTAAAAAATATAACATAAATAAAACGCTAACTTTGATTATATTTTTTTACCTGAGTTTCATTTTGTAATAATAAATTGCTGGTGACCCAGGGAGAGTTGATTGGCACAGCTCAGATTAGTTGACCAATTAACTGGATTCAAAAGGCAGGATGATAGACCAAGGAGACCTGAGCCAATCAACCCTGGTTCACATGGATACGCTCTCTGAGCCACCTCCACATACCTGCTTTGTATAAAGAATCATGCTTTATTAAATATGAAATTAATGTGTGACATCATCGAGGGACATCTAGCAAGCTCTGTTGGAGGGTTCATTTCTTTGAGAAAAAGTTGGATACTTAACCTTTGCACAAAAGGGCCATCATTGGACACGGGACTGGTACAATACACACCACAGTTGTAAAGAGTCACCGCAGCCTTTCTGTTTCTCTCAGCCTGAACCAGTCTGACCATTCTGCCCTGATATCCTCTCTCATCAACACAGATCTGCTGCTCACTGGATTTTGATTTCCATTCCGAGCTTAAACTGTTGAGACTGTTGAGTGGAAAGATCTCAGGATATGAGCAGATTCAGAAACTGGCACCAACTATCACCAGCTATCATACTACAGTCAGAGTCACTGAGATCTTTTTTTTCCCGTTTTTTTTTTTTTATGTGAACAAGAATTGAAGATAATGAGCTGTGTTTGCATGATTAAATAAATTACCGTGATCATCTATAAGTTCACAAGATTTCGATAACATCATGGATAAGCAGGTGTACAGGTGTTCCTAATACAGTGCTCGGTGTAGGCCACTGATGGTCAGTTAGTGGGAAATGGATAAAAATGCTTGAGTGGAGGCAGAGACCGACTGAATAACACAGTGGTAACAAAACGTCAGTTCAGTCCGAATATCTGTCTGCCTCCACCTCAGCATCATGATCCTGATCAGGGTTGTCATCACCTTTGTCATCCTCACATCACCATGGTGATTTTTCGGTCGTGGTCAATGGTAGGGTACCCTGTGGTTCTTAATTTTACTTATTCATGAACATCTCAGTGCGATCACACACACACACACACACACACACTCCACCTCCCTGCCGTCAGGCCATTTACAGAGAGGTCATAACCCCAGTGAATGATGGGAATGCTGAGCTGGAACCTATCAACGCTGCCAATATGACCAACAACCCCCATCCACAGACACACACACACACACACACACACAGATCTGTCAGTATGCGTGACTGGCAGGAGGGGATATAACAGCAGAGGGAGTGTGTGCACATGTGTGTGTTTTGTATGAATGCTGTCATGATCTATTTCTTTTGGAGAAGCACAGAGCTGATTTTCTCATTCACATTGTGTGCCGCCCTATGGTGTATTGTGCCGCTTCGGTTGCATGCTGCATTTGTGCAAAATACGTATGAGCCATGTAAGATTCGGTACACCTGCTGATTGACAGGTGGAGCTAGAAGTGGACAGAAGGTTGGAGCTTGCGGGCATCAAACTAAACAATCAAACTTCCCTCAATTGAGCAGGGATCTAAAGGATAATATATATATATATATATATATATATATTTTACTTTTATTTAAAGTAAAATAGGAAGTTGATTTTATGACAATAAAACAACCAGGAAGTGGGTCTTTGAACTGGGATGGATGGAAACTGAAACTGAAATGTCATATTCACCTTTGTTTTCCCCTGTAGTTGAGGTTGATTGTCTTTTGCTGTTTCCTCGTCTTCTCAGTGATCACCATGATGATGATGATGTGGCAGTGGCGGCAGCTGATCATGAAATATAATTACAACCAGATTGCTAAGATGTAGCAATAAATCTACTCACATATACTATTGGCAATACCGCTATATTTCCAAATGTCATTGCTGCTCTCATCATTTCTGTCAGATATTTTCTTTATTATGAATACGTAAAAATCTGATACAGCTCTTAATTTATGTAACACTGTCTTTTTCAGAAATGTTATGATAATTGTTATTGTATTGATGTGCTCTCTTACATGTGGCATCAATGGTACTTCTCTTCGTCCCCAGTGAGGAATCTCTCACTTCGGAGGTTTCTACTTTAGTTTTCCCTAACTCTTGCTGATGGTTAAGGAAGGAGGATGTCGCACCTTGTTAAGACACAAATTGTGATTCGTGAATTTTGGCTATACAAATAAGGGCTTCTATGTTTCCAGTGATACAATTCATTGTGTGGTTGTGTTGGCTACGACAGCAGCATCCTAAAGAGATATACAAGAAGTGAGGGGCGGGAGGTCTTGGGTTGCACTGAGGCAAACGGTCCATCCTGCCATCCTGTCATCACTCCCATATCCCCCCGCTCTGATTCTGAGCCCGGCCCGATCTGGGGCCCTTGTGTCACTAACAGATGGGCCTCTAACAAAAGGACCCCTCCGCCCGCCAAGCCGGTGTCCTGCACACCCGATTAAATCTCAATAGCAAAGTTAGAATTGATACACTGAGTCTATGGTGATTCAATTAGAGCAGGGCAGCATGAGGAAAAGACTGCGGCAATGGAGAGGGAAACAATGAGGGGGTAGTTAGAAAGTCGTTTACCTGGTGTTCTTCCACTTCGGGGTTACAGGGGCTTATGATGGGGTTATATCAAAGAGAGGTGACGGAAGTGATCAGTGATCTAAAGAATCACTGGAGACCCTCAGACTGACTCATGGCTGCTTCATGCTTTCTATGAATGAGGGCACACACACATACACACACACAACATCACAAGATAAATAAGCATCTATATAACCCTGTTGATACTAGTAATATGGGAGAGGGATGTGACTTTCTCTGAAGCTGCTACATGTCCCCTGTTAATAGGGATTTTTGGGTGGTTTTTATTACTCTTGAGGGCCAATGACAGAGGATGTCACATCTTGAGACAGATTGTGATTTGTTAATATGGGCAATAAATGAAATTTGATTGATTCAAATGTTCAATATGAAGATTGACCCCTTAATTAGCTTTTTTACATTTGACACAATTATTTTAAAGTACTGTGTTCAAATAACTTTTCTTGTAAACTTTCGAAAGTTAATTAAGCTTACGACCAGAATGTATAGAAATATAGTTTTGAAAGATGTCAAAGATGTCTATTGTCATCAGCAGCTAACCTACGTTATAACAGTGACAAACACTATCAATTAACATTGTGAATTTAACAACCGTTAACCACCAACATTTTAATAGTGACACATCTAACGACTGCAGGACAGATGGGACAGATTGATCTGTTGATCAAAACACAGTCAGTCAGCATCACAGAACATGCACAGAGCATATTCTCATACAAACTTCTAATAACAGGTACACAAAGAGTTGCTGTAAAAAAAGAAATTAGGGATTTCTTTACCGTTCTCGAGCCCCATATCCTTTCACCACACAAGGTTAAGGAATTGGGAAGGAGGAACCAAAGAGTGGATTTCCTTGTTTCTCATGATAGGGATGGAAACTGAAACTCTTTTGCAATAAGCTGCTGCCTATTCGTTGGGAGTAGGATTTGAATTGCTGGCCAGTTCATGCAAATTTCCAATTTTAATTATTGTTTTTAAATCAATGCTGTGATGGCCAGAGTATTCAGACTTTATCATCCACAAGCGCTAAAAACAACAGATTCTAAACTTTGCAGAATGCAGCTCATTATTTGTTTTCATTAGCCAAAATCCATTGGTCTTTAAAATAACCTCCACTTGTTTTGGATTTTTCATCTTCAAGTGGAAGCAAATAACTACTTTTATGACATTACTCTTTTATTTTCTTGGACTTGACAAAGCTTCTCCAAAGCCACAGATTGAACGATTCAAATGTTACTTTGTGCTGTTTACTTTAGTTTTACTGTTCAAGTTTTACTTTTCTTAAAAAGTTCAATGACGCTGGTTCAAACATGCTTCAAGGGGAGTACCCAAAAAAGGACATATTTAAGAAAATGATCTGTGTACATCTGTATCTGGTGGTTGGTTGCGAACTACATTTGACAACTGTTTTAAAACCGAAAGTGGTATAGTTATCTGGATGGTATTTAAATGTTCTGGTACGGATGTGGTCATTCATAATTCAAGTAACAGTCGGCAAATTGTAGCCTATTCCACTTAGTTTGTTCTTTAAAAAGGCTCAATCTGTCCTTTTATACGGCAATAACAGTTTGAACCCTCAGAAATTCAAATTAATCGTTTAACCCCATCCGAACAACTGCCTGATTGATTGACAGATGAAATCAATGACTGACACATGGGTGTAGTGACCAACTCATCGACTGGCCGACTTACTGGCAAACAATCCCACTGACAGACAGACTGACGGACGAGCAGACCAACAGACTAACTAACCCGTGACTGAATGACTGGCACCTACGAACGTACTGAGTGGCCCAATGAGAGAGTGCCAGGGGCAAGCAGCAAAAGGGGTTCAGCTGTGTGTGTGTGTGTGTGTGTGTGTGTTTGTCTGTGTGTGTGTGTGTGTGTGTGTGTGTGTGTGTATGAGACAGACAGAAGGGTTGAACTCAATGGAACAGACAAGCGGCTGTCTGTGATTAACAATAAATAAGCCAATAAATATTCTGTCAGGACAAAAAGAGGCATGATTAAAAGGGCTGGGAGGCTGCGAAGGGGCGAGGTCAGCTTCAGTCTCAATGGGGAAGTGTGTGGAAGACAAAAATCACACAGGAAATCTCCCCTTGATTTCCTCATTTGATAATAATACACTGGATAAAAATTTGAAAGTGACGCAAATATCGCTTCATTTAAACGTCACTTTTATGATTTGATTTTTTTCGAAGTCTTACAGGACAAATGAAAATACTATCACCCCTTTTATGTCATGTGTGTCATGTGTCTTGTATTTACACACATACATATACAATACAGTACATCTACACAGAAGGATAATGGAGTTTTTAAACATGTCACCTTGTTGTTAGTATAGTTATGGGATCAAGGGGTGGAATTTTAATTTCAAAGATGAGGTTTGGTGGTGTTCGGAGGGTCAAAGTTAGATAACTACTGATGCTCTATTAACTTATTTACATAATATAAATGCAGCATTTGAATACATGGGGTTACTGCTGTAACGACATAGCACACATGTACCCTCTATAAAAATATGATAGCTAAAATTATCTAAAAATCATAATTGTTGCCTTTTCGGTATTATCCAACGCAAACTCAGTGCGGACAGAGAAGGCATTTAGAAAAGTCCCAGTCACACAGGAAGTGGTAGATGGTGTAGACCAAGGCAGTTTTATAACAATAACCCTACTGAACTATAGAGAAAGGTGTCCAATACTGTTTGAACAAGTTACTCCATACCTTAATACAAGGAGTGCAAGCACATCACCAAGCTGTATGTTGTTTAGGTTTGAAGATTTATTGGCTCAGAACAAACATAAAATCCACATATAACAATTATTTCAATTGATTGAAGGAAATTAGCTCATAAATCCTTGATCGTAACTCTAGAAGTTTGAGGATAATTAAATACAAAACATCTTATTCTCTTTATATATTTCCCTTATTTATTAGAAGACAATGACATATATAACAAATAATGCACAGTGAAGAGAGAGGCAAAACATGTGTATGATGAATATGAATTTAGAAATTGCAGTAACTTTTTTGTAAAGGACAATGATGCACGAATGCACAAAAATAAATGTTTTTCAGTGTTATTTGGAAAAACAAAATAAGTGAAGACCATGTGGTATCCTCCAAATTCAATTACTCCGTTTTGCCATTTGGGCTAACCGATGTCTAAAGTTGCACGGTGCAGCAATAAGAGGAGCCATACCAAAGTATATGTGTGTGCATAAATGTGTGTTTGAGTGTGTGTGTGTGTGAGTCGCGTGACAGATCTATCCTCATGGTCAGTGTGCATTAGTCAAATATACTCTCCACAGTGGGAGTATTGGCAGGGCCAAGCCGATAGGACACAGAGGCAGACAGTAAGATGTATGTACTACACCTCCACACAAACACTTTGTAATGGATTGCACTGTGTCTGTATTGGGTGTTTCAGCAAATGTTCAGTTTTGTATTGTGAAGACAAATATTAGCTGTCTCTCTCTCTCTCTCTCACACTCTGTGTGTGTGTGTGTGTGTGTGTGTGTGTGTGTGTGTGTGTGTGTGTGTGTGTGTGTGTTTTGCATGTCAGCTAAATGCCATACATGAATTTTGTCACACTCAACACCTTTATGCATGTGTTTTTTTTGTGCACTACAAATGCTATCGTGTGTGTGTGTGGCAGTGCTTGTGCACATGTCAATGTGTGTGTAATGAATGATATGTGCGATATGTGCTGTTTGTCTGGTATGCCAGGCACGTCAGGCCTGCATGCCATTGGCCCAGCCCCTATAGAGATGGCTTATCAGTTGAGGTACATATGGAAGAACAGTTTGCTTATACGCAGACTCTCCTACCACCCTCTGTCAGAGAGAGAGAGAGAGAGAGAGAGAGAGAGAGCGAGAGAGAGAGAAATCCTTATCAGGGAGCCCTCCTCTTCCCCTGCATTCTCTTCGTCCCACCCTCTCTTCTCCTTCCGCTCTCTATCTCCGTCTCGTCTTGGAGATATGCTAATCGCTGTGTAAGTATATCCTGTCAAATAATTACCATATATTAAGCTCTACTCATCTTGGCATAATTTCCCCTTCCGCGTAATCGTATTTGGGCTTCTTCCTTCAGAAAAAAAAGCAGCGGACAGAGGGGACTTACCTTGGGCAAGTTAATCTTCATTGATTGAATATCAGGCTCATCAATGTGTTAACAGAATATGTGCGCGGGGCCTAGTGTGTGAGGAAAAAGAGTCAATGCATTCATGCAAAGTGACTGAGTGCAGTTTATTAATTAAAAGAAGATTGTATCCTGTAAAGTGTGTAATATATACTAGTTAAAACAAAACTTAACTGAAACAATGAACACTTGAACGTACATCAGGGTGATTAGAACTACTGTAAGGGACAGTGCTTCCTGTGTTGATGCTCTGGAGCTACTTCAGACTTCTCATTAGTGAGTCCTCCTCAAACAGTTCTACAATATACAGTCACTTTTATTGTTGTGCGCTGGACGTTATGTGCAGAGCTTTTTTAGTCTATGGTCCAGGTGGAATTGAGACAAGTTTGCGTTCATGCTAACTGGTTCATGCTACCTGGTTCATGCTACCTGGTTTATCTGCAATAATGATCTTATAGACCAGGTTTAAGTTAAAGTGGATTTGCTTTATTACTTTTCAGTTTGATTTACTAAACTTTTTGTCAGGTATTTCAAAGGTGTGTCAGGAAGGATGTAGACACAATCTTCAAACCCAAGTTCAAAACTTTTCAAATTAAAAGCTGTCATTTGGCTCAGTATAAAGCAAGGATTCAAAGATAACTTGCTAAAGAGGAAGGGACTCTATGAATGTTGTTGCCATGATGAAGATCAACACCCCCGTGAATGTGTGTGTCAGTCTGATATGGACAAATTATCAAAATGATGCAGTTGTTGAACACTGCTGTAATTTATCTGAGGACCTAGGAGAAGACAGACTGAAGGCCCTGCCCCCACTCTCTTGTTTATGCAAATGTTATTAATATCGAAGGTAACATGTTCCCAAATCGCAGCAAAATCCACGCTGCTCTTTCTGGAGGCAATTTACAGCACACATTCCAAGTGTGTAGCCTACAAGAGGAGCAGTTCGCGAGATTTGCGCTCCATATGTCGAATAAGTTGGTAGATATACAAAGTACACTTTTAAATAAAAAATAAGGCTGTCATTTTCTATTATGTTCTGATTGTCAACAAATCTCGTGGAAAAGACCCAAAGCAAGAATGTGTTAAAGCATCTCTTGATAGTTCCCTACACTGCCCTCTCTTTTTAATATAATTCCTGATTACTGTGCTTGCTGGCATCTTTGCGGCAGCTTTGTTTGGTGACTCAAATATTTTTGGTCTGCAAAAAATGGCATTTCAATGTAGCAAATCAGAACTTTGCTTGGGCTCTTGGAGGCAGGTGGAATAAGCTTTCAATGCACAGTAGAAACCACATGAAGTCAGTCAGTAAAGGTGCGTGCTCGTAGTTGATGGTTTTTGTTAGTCCTTGTGTGACCAAGATCATTAAAGTGGGTTAAAGTCGACTCCACCATTTTGGAGGATGGAGAAGAGATCTCTGAGGAGACGCGAGAGTTGCCTTCATTGTCACAAACCACTTTACTGGCAAACTGTCACATTACAATTTCACTTTGGGATGAAGAACAGAATGAAGGTCAAGTATATAACTTTTCAGATTCACCACCTCAAATTGGGGCTCTGTAGGTCTGATTAACAAAGGAGCCATACAACTGCTTTCTTTATCCATTAAAAAGCGTTTCCTCCTAATTATCAGTCACTGTCCCCTTTTATATGTTTTATGAATAATATTGTATCATGGAGAGGAGGAGAGTCCTCTGTCAGCCAGCAATAAACTAATAAAGATGATATCAGGCTGAAAATCACTGTGTGTTGGGCACTTGAGTTTGACATATTTTCCACCAACCAGGCTAAAACCTGCTACGTATTTAAGGACTTTCCAATCAGAACATTTATAATTAAACACTGAAAGTTCAAAGAGAATATTAATATGAATAATACAAAAAAGGTGAAATAAATCATGTGCATTCTGTTTCTGATCATTGCTACTTATTTACATACTTTACTTTGACTAGCAAACAAAATTCTACTTTCCAGGAAATACATTCTTGCAAATAAAGTCCAAACCGTCAGAAGTTTGCAAAGCAGTTAGAGTTGGCTGACAGCTGATCCCGCAGTGCTGTCTTCTGATGTTGCCTCAGATGACAGTTCAGAAGAACAACATCTCGTTCCCCTGAAAAAACATCATCTCCTTGTGACCTTTCTCCTCGCTTCTTTTTCTGCAACATCGATTGCGTCTCACGTGGGACGGACTGAGATATAAAAAGAAAAGACACAACTTGAAAGCATGGATGTAATTAAATGAAATGGGATGGGCCATTACAGAGTTCACAGCTGACTGCTTGGTATTTAAAACCTATGTCATCTGAATTTTTCATGAAGTAAAAGTAAAAGTAGAGTATTACAATGTTATAGCAAAGCTGACTGTTGAGTACAACAGCTCTTGTTCAAATCTATCCATCCTATACACTGCAACAAACTGTGAATAGCCTCCCGGAACAACATTAATAGATAAATAGAAATGTATGTCAAATATATTAGTATTCAATATATTAGTTGGGTGGAACTGCAATAGTATACAGGCAAAATCTGCCTACACGTCATTATACAGCCATGCATTATAATGGTAATAACAATAATGACAAAGATGTGTGTGTATGTGTGTGTGTGTGTGTGTGTGTGTCTGTGCATTCATTCGGGCGTGTGTTGAATCCATGGCTCTTCCAGCCTGGATGTGTCTGCCAAATGACACTCAGGTGACATTGTAATCTACATGACTGATAAATGCTTGGTGTCATTAAAGCCAGGAGTGGCTCTCCATCGCTCTCAGTGCAGCTTAACATCAGGGAGCTGTGAACCTCGCTGAGGGACGCCACAACTGTTTAAAGACTCACACCAGTGCATTTGGACTGACACTACCAATAACCTACGACACAGCTGTCTTCAGACCAAAACGATGCCCGTGATTCTTCAAAATAAACACCACCCTAAAATTCACACATATTTTAGTAAATCCATGAAGTGTACATATGCACTATATATCTATATATCTGTGTATAATTGTGTGAATGTCTGTGTGCTTTGTGTGTGTGTGTGCTTTGTGTGTGTGTTTGTGTGTGTGTGTGTGTGTGTCTGGGGATGGCAGCAATGGAACCCTATGCTCTCCAAAGAAGCATCCATCTCTGGGGTCCTTTGTGTAGGGAGGAGCAGCCAAGGTCAGCAGCTGAAAGAGCTCTCTTTGTGTGTGTGTCTGTGTGTGTGTGTGTGTGTGTGTGTGTGTGTGTGCATGCGTCGCCTCCATCTAGTAACTCAGTAACAGAATCCTTGGCCTATTAATTGGCCTGACAATGATAAAGGAAATGAAAGTGGATGCTATTTGTCTCTAATGCAGCCACACTCATATTAGTCCAAAGACAAATGGATACTGTTTTCCCACTTGAGCTACTCTAATTTTTTAAACCCCCTCAGAGGGTGTGTGTGGACAGTGTGTAGATGCGTGTGTGTGTGCTTTTTATGGGTTTACGTGAGCTGTTTTCATGTGTATATGATAGTGTGCATGTTTTTATTTTATTGTTTTTGTTTTTTTAAATAATTATCCCTGGCCCATGTTATGTATTAAACAGGCATAGGCTATGATGTAGTGATGATGTCAGCACTGGGTTGTTTGTATCTGGCCAGTTTATTTGTGTGTGTGATGTGTTATTTATGTTATATGTTTAAAGATGCATGTGTTTGTCTTAAAGTACAGTTTTTGTGCTTGGGAGAGTAAATGCAGAAGCATTTGTTTACAATGTGGGCATGTGCATTTGTGTATGATTGTGTGTGTGAAAGATAGAGGGAGGGTGGTCAACACCTGGCTATACCTTAGGTCAAAGGTCAAGGATAAATTGAAGCCTGAAGCAGACGGCCGGGTGATGAGTGAGGAGGCGTGGAAGATGTGAAGTGGAAAACAGCTTTTATTCTCCTCCAAAATAGACCATTGTTAATGTTGTCTATGAAATGTGGTCTTATCACACACACACACACACACACACACACAAAACCCTTTTGCACCCATGAGCACAGACACAATTTGATATTTCCTGTGGCCCTTACAAATCCAACAAGGGATACATTCTAAGCCAAAAAGGCTTCTTTTCTCAAAAGTGCCTGCGTGTTCAGGAGGTTTTTTAATTTTTAAAAATACATTTGATTTAAAGCTCATCTTACGTCACAACGTAAGATTTATTATTCACTGGCCCAGTATAACGTTTTCAGTTAAAATGAAGTAATGGAGATTATGGATGACATATTTTTTACTGTTGCTTGAGAGGAAACTAACTATTCTAAAAGCCTGGCTCCATTTGTTTCCATGATCCATCCTCATGCCTGGCTTCAAGCATCAGATCTGGTCATTACTGAGCAAAGAACACGAAGATAACTAAGTTACAGCAGCTTATTTGCCACAAACTACTGAAAAGTATTATATAGTATTATAACTACATATGGTTCATATTACATTTTGGTAAGTGTTAGCAGTGGCTAGCCTGTTGCTTTGCATGAGCCTGCAGTGTTTGCATATGAAACAGTTACTTGCGAGTGCAGCTACTGGCACCAATATGAAGTAGACATTAGTAAGATTAGCCTATAGGCTATTATAACAATAGAACCATGACTCATCTCCCTCTAACCGAATGAGGAATTGGTTCAATAAATGTAAATCCTCAAGCAGCTGATGTGTTATCTTTTGGTTAAATTCTTATCTTTTACAATTCATTTCTTTTGTGTTGCTCTTTGCTAATCCAGATGTTTTGGTCATCCTGCTCTCTACTTGGGAGACTGTTAATCCTAGGGATTATTATTACATCAAAGTGTATCCTGCATTTAACTTCTGTAGCTATATTTAACCTTTAGAGACATATAGCCTATTTTAGGGCTTTAGAGACCTGGAATTAAAGAAATAAAGAAATAGGTGCCACAATGTCATTTGGTTAGTTAGTTACTCAAACGCTTTAAGGAGATGCCACATATGTCCATCTCTGCTGAACCACTAAACAATGATGAATCCTCATGTTGGAACAACCTTTGGCAGGTGTCTATGAATCCTTTCTGTGCAGTCTTATTTGGTAGAGGTAGCAAAGTAACTTAGGACGTGTGGACATCTATACCTACATAATTATAGATATTTCAAGATAGGAGAATGAACACCGGAGGCAATTCCTGAAAGCAGGCATGATGATTGGTTAGTTGGATGCACAACCAGCCAATCAGTTGTAAATTAAAACAAGGAACCCGAGACTAGGGATTTTCCCAGCTACTAATTAAGCTCAAGCTAGTAGTTGCATCATAGATATTAACCAACATTGTGCACTAATAAATGATGAATACTTAGTTTAACTGACTAGTATTTCCCATGGTGGTTGAGGGGAGCAACATGTAATCACTAACATAAAACTTCACATTTTCTTTTATACATTTTATGTGGTAAACAATTTGATAAAATGTTACATTTATTTTATTATTCATTTTCCATAGCAAAAAACAACTGTGACATGGACTGAAATGCTCCAATAGTCTCCAAGCCTCTGTGTTGAAGTACTGTGACCATAAAAAAACGTTACTGCTACTTGTTATAAGATACTGTTTTATTTGCAGTGGAGTTAAAGAATGAGGATAACTTCTCATTTCAGCTAAATAGTCCTGACAGTCTTTAAATCTGCACCGGGACTGCTGCTTGGCTTTGACTTAGCTTCTAATTAACAATCACTTTATAACAGGACCTCACTTCTTCATTAAAATACAATTTAAAATGAAATACATTTGTTGGCTATTCCACAAGGAATGTTCTTGAGTTAAGAGCATCTCAGGTGGTTCATGCACAGACAGATGCGACCCTCAAACCAAAACTTTTAAACTTCATTCAGAGTTTTTGGTCAAAGCAAAGGACATGTGATGTAAAGATGTGCTGTAGCAAAACAAACTAATAGTTTTCATTCCAAGCACGATGGCGCTAATCATAAACCTAATATAACAATATTGTATCTCTTCTTTTTTTATCTTATAAAGGAATTGCATCACTTATTTAAAAAAAGTCTGGACTTTTGTCAGTTATTCAAGTCTAAATACTCATGGAAGTACATGAAGATACTTCCACAACCTACTTCCAAGTGTTTAGGAGAACCTACGATGACCTTCAGGTTATATAGAAATATATGAAAATTGATCCCATACAGACTGAACCTTTAAATTGCATCTGTTTTAAGAAATTGTAAATGTATTGACATGCAACCTTCATGATATTCATCAAGTGCTGAATTGTTGAAATAACAGAAGCTAACACTTTGTATGTTGCTTGAGTGTAATAGAAGTGGGTGGAATTCCGTTGTTAGTGCTTGAGAATATTTTTCCTTCTTTGAGTAAACAGGTCCTATCACAAAACTGCTTTTTATAAAAAGGACTTGGCTTTTCTTGCTCCATTAAAAAAATAAACAAGTAATCCAGCAGAGCTCTTCCATCTTGAAGAAGATGCGGCCCCTCCTTTCTCCCTCTTCGATTTGAATGTGAGCAATGTGCCCAGAAATGGGTATCCGTGTTTAAGTGTGTGTAAGGCGTGATAAGGGAGAATGGGATCTGATAGGGCATGATAAAATACGTGGGTAATGTCTAGGTGGATTTTTATGTTTCTCCCGAGGAGCCTGCATGAGGATGTTATCTCCAGACTGGGAAGCCATGTTTTCTCCCCCAGGGAATCGCCCGACCAATAACACCACCCTCAAGCGCTGGCTATACTGGGCTGATGTCCACTCCCACTCTCCCTCTATCTCTTCTGTTGTTGTTTTTAGTTGTTTTTTTTCTGCTCCATACTGGCCAAATCATTCCCGAACCATTTTTCAACGAGGTGCTTTTGTCAGTAAACAAGTTTATCTCTTGGGATGTGGGTTATTCTCGCTAGCATTATCTATATTTTATTATCACTTTTCATTATCTTTTGGCTCAAAACCATATGGCACATGATAGTGGATCCTGTGTTAGTATTAGGAACCGCAGTTCTCTGTCTTCGACGGATTGAGGCTCAAAGTGGGGGTTATCGTCTGATTTCTCACATAATGCTCCATAAAATCAGGGAATTGAGATAAAAACACCTTTAAGTGATTGATTTGTTCAGAATCTTTAAGGCATATTTACCAGTTCATCTAACTGATATTTGCAGTTACCAATAGTGAGTTTGACCAGGCATTAAAATGACAAAAGGCTAACCTTTACTGTTGGGGGCAACATATGTATCATACACCATCTAGCTGCCCTTTAGACATGTTTGTCTTACCTGGTGTCATATGGACATGGATAATAACGCAATATGTGTCTAGTACAGAAAAGGGGCTTTGACATGCTTAGCTTACCTTAGCACATCTTTACATATAACAAGATGGGGGTCTTTTCGAGGTAACCCTTAAGTGACTACATATTCACTTTAATGACTTTACTGCTTTTCCACTTTGAAGTAAAGTTTGTTTGGGAGCCAGCTAGTGACAAGTCTGGCAGCTGAGTTTTTTTCTCAGTTTCTGTGTTTCCACATCCCCTCAGGTCAAACTCTCCCCAACATGGTAATTGAGTGTTTGAAGTATTTTAGATTCGACATGTTAAAGGGTAAACATTTAAGACGTTTTGGTTGGATTCTTTACATTGTCTGAGTTGTGCATTCTGTTGTGTCACAAAGTTTCTCCCCATTAAACACAATGGTGCAGGTGAAATGGATGAGATGTGCAGTGTGGGAACAAATGTGATTACAATTGGTGATTTTCTGAAGCCTCATTGTAATGATGTGATTGGTATGTTGCAGAATACAAATACTTTATTATCACTGACGTGCAGTTTATTCACAAATATAAGGTTCACACCCTCATTCCCTTTGAGTTTTTTTTTTTACTTTGCATTTACCACATCTTTTTTTTCCATTATTGATATTTGTTAAACATGTTGCAGACTGTATAGTATAAGGATTCGGGTGTAAATTACCGTTCCACAGCCTTTATCTTGACTTTGACCAATATCACCATCTGTGGTTGAGTTGTTTTATCACACAATAACATAAACTCTTTTTTTGCTGCAGACTTTAAGGCTGTCCACTCATTTACTGGATCAAATGCAGGTCCAAACACATACAGAAAAATGGGGAAGTTTCCTTTTGCAACTATTGATGGTCTTTTACTTATATTTTGTTAGTAGTTACTTGGTCTGTGGTTTACTTTTAATACCTCCACACCAGCAAGAGGATGAGGCAGTGCTCACAAGCACTGGGTGTAATAAGCCAATCAGGGGAAAATGAGCTTTTAAAGAGGCCTCTTCAGGAGGCATGAGCTCATGTTGCCTGTGTTAGTCAAAAGTCCCCCAATGAAAATATAGAGCTGGAAACGAAAGTAACAGCCCCGTATGACAGCACAGATGACAAAGTGTGTTTTGTATTATGTAGGGATGCATCTTTTATCAGTGATTAAAATGTTCTTTTAGCCCAAATAATATGCTCTATAACGACATTGTGAGCCCTTTCATTTAGAATTTATTTAGACCTTATCGTTCAGATTGTCAACCTCATTGATATGTAATTGCGTCAAGGTCTGAGGTTGGATCTTTGCTGTGTGGTCTGTTCATGACCTGAGGTGTATCTGCACCCGCCCCCAGCTCTCTGCTCAATGCTCATTGCTGGACTCTGTGTCTCATTTGAATTTATTGATTGGGCCATCTGTAAGCCATTTATCTCCTTCAAAAGACCGTTAAAGTAGGCCTCCCCACCTCCCAGCCCGCCCACCACTGTTTCCCTGACAGAGAGAATACACGCACACAAAAGGTGGTATACACACACACACACACACACAAGCGCGCGCGGAGAGACGCTCACAGTGGAGCAAATATCCTCAAATTATGGAATTCTATTACTGAAACACTACCTTAAAACAAATAAAAGCAGAAGCAGCCACACTCGCTGTGATTTGAGATAAGGGCCAAAAATCACATCATGTAAACACAGACCCACGGCGGGCGAGCGGAGTGCACAACTGCAGCCTGCTTTGGGGAACCAAAGGCTATCTAATTCTTCATTTACTGTTGCTGAAATTCCCCCCAAAATAATGAAACCAATTATTGCATTCACATGGTGAATAATGCCTCCTTCAAATAATCTGCTTATCTGGGCTTGCCTCCATGGCTTTAAGTGTGTATGCACGTCTGTGGATGTGTGTGCTTTTTTGTGTGTGTGCGTGTCTGCGCGTGCTCATGTATCTGCCTATCATCATAAACTGCACCCTGATGTCGCCGAAGCAGGGTTCTGGCACATCTGCAAGCCCTAGATATTCTATGAACACGCGTACATGTCGTCAGCAGAGTGCATGCATCATCCTGATTGACTTATTCCTGACATTCCCAGTGGTAAAGCCTGGGTAAAGGATTACCCTCTAGTCTTGGACTGCTGCCCACTGTACAGTAAAGACCCTTGAACACACAGACACACGTGAAAATCACACTCGCATGCAAAATGTGCATCTCCAACAGGCACACGTCTCTTTGTGTTTTGCACCTTTTACTGCCTCTTTGTTCCCTCCTTTGTCTCCATTCTTCATTCAAATTTGTTCTCTCCTCTGACAAACCATTGGCAGGCAGCCATTTGCAAGACCGAGCAAGGGGGAAGCATGGAGCTTGAGAGAAGGCTGGATGAAGAGAGGGAGATGGAGGGAAGACAGAAGAAGAGAAGGGGAGGAGTGGAGAGAAGCAGGGAAGCATGGAAAATAAGAAAAAAAACTGAAAGGGGAAAGACAGAGCATGGGGAAAAATGGGTAACATAAAAAGAAATGGGAGAGGTGAATGCATGCTCCGCCCCTCCACATGAGCACATTTGCCTGTTTCCTCAGCATGGCGGTTGTGGATCGCTCTCTGCTCCTGCGGCTGCAAGTTAACACTTGAAATTTCTCTGCTCTGACAAGGTGAAGGGTGGTGGTCGCTATCCAGCGGAGACCTTGCCTCTGTGTGTAAATACAGGGCAAAGGCAGATGGTGGAAAATTGGCGTCGGCACTTGAACCATACGGAGCATATGCACAAGGGGGAGTTTGCAAAGACCCAGGGCATGGGGTGCGAGCTGGGGACTGCCGCCTGCTGGGGCTGGCACAAGAAGCAAGGTACCGACATTGGCACCGATGAGGAGCAACAGTGAGCCTGAACTTTTTCTTGTAAAGGCCCCAGAAGCAGAGAGCCGGACTTTGTAACTAGACAACAGTATATTGTCTAACATTTCTAGATGCACGTAGAGGACTACATTGGTTTCATGCTAAAAAACACATCTTGTCAGCAACACAGAGAAGTTTCCTTTTCTATTGTACGATTGTTTGCCAGATAGTATCTGGAACCCCTCATGAGGCTGGAGTTGGGTGGACAGCATATAAAAACTTTTCAGTTCTGAAAAAGACTATTGAAATGACTCCTTGTTTTAGTTTTTTATGACATAAATACCTGGAGTTGAGATAGTTTTTGACTTTAGATCCAGTCCTCCAGTCTGCTCCTGGGCCAACAAATACAATATATGACATGCAACTGTATTCACACTTACCGTCACAACTAAAGGCCAAATCAAAAGGTATAAAGCTACATTAGCGCCTCATGTAGACAAACAAATTTTACTTACCAAAATAGAAAAGTTATGGAGATAATTAATGTATGTCAGGCATGGTATCAAAATGAGAAATTTGCTCTTTCTTGCACACATGTGGAACATGATACTGGCACTAAAGGACATGTGAGTGGGACAAACAAGCATTAGGACTCAACCTCAGGGGACCATGCATACCCACAAAAACTCTCAGAAAATCTACTGTTGTCTTTTGTTTTCAAGATACTCACAAACCAAAGTACAAGTGCTTGAAAGAGGTAAAGAGATCACTAAAACGAAATAAATCGTCCCAGATTGCAATTTGGTATCATATCTCTGTTGCCCTTTCCTGCACATCCATAACTGACAGGAGACTGGTGAGTGAGATGAGGGTGCAAACCTTTAAGTGTTTGTATCCTCTGCTGATTATACGAGTGGTCATGTGACCCTGTAGACCAAACTATTGTAGATGTACCAGCCTGAGTAACAAATATTGATTACATATGAATCAAAAACGTTCAATAGCACCAGTGTGTCTTATTGTTAGAAGGAAGTCAACTCTCCAATTTAGGATGGAGTATAGGGAATTGTTTTATTATTACTGGGGTTACACAAATCTCTCTCTGACCTGGTGATAATAAACAGGTCAGGTTATTGTAAATCAAAATTCTCCAAAGTAGTCCTTCGCTATACAGCCCAAGGTGTTTCACTTTGGCTTTAAAACATGAAAAAAACATAATTCCAAAACATAATACCACTTTATTACAACCGTAACTAGTTTCATCCCATTGTAACTTTTTGCTAAATAGAATATCTTGGTTTAGACATAAAAAATAAATAACTAATTCCCTGTTGTACTATTATGTTTAAAACCTTCATATCATATTGTTAGGGCTCAACAGATTCTATAATGACACACACACAAATTTATATAAAGCCTTTAATTTGGCCATCATATGATACTTGATATCAGATAATTAAGGGTATATGCTATTAAAACATCCACATATTTTAACTCTGTAATAAATTTATAAGCTGCCTACAAGGGTTGGTTGTACTCACTTGGTTCTTTTGTGTGGCTGTATGTGTGTGTGTGCATTTCCTGCTGGGCATGGTGACCTGGTTTCCACACTTGCCAATCCACCCAGACACCTGTGATCCATCAGTTGATCAACTCCTCTACCTGCTGCAGACTTTAACCCTCTTCAGATTGTTCACTCTACCAGGCTGTGGCCAAAGTCTCATTAGAAGTTCTTCACACAAGTTTGCTTGAATTGAAATTCCAATCCTGAGTTTCCCAGGGATTCAGGGTTCAGAATTACAGTCTGCTACAGTTACCTTACATGTCAAGCTCTACCTCCTGCTGGATGTCATCGTCGGCTGAGCTCAGCTCCAGGCCTTTTCGCGGAACCAGCTTCGCGCCTGGACCCCTGCCACAACGCCAGACCTGCCCCCCTCTCCAAACCATAGTCCATAAAAGCCTCCCCAGTCCCGCTTCACTGGCTCTGCCTGCCCCACTTTAACAAAAGGCCGTAGACATAACCAACCTTCTCTTATTCAACTTGTTACCAGAAATCCTGGAGCTGTGTTCCGCACTTTGGGTCCAAAAGGAAGTATTCTTTAACAACTACATAGTACAAAAGCAGCCATATACATTTATTATACTTTTTTGCACAACATCCCCACAAATTGACCTCAATAAATCACTGTCGATATCCAACATTTGGATGAGCGTTAATAATAATTCATCCTCCATTTCAGCTCCTCCCGGAGAATCAGGACAATGATGTACAAGTGTATCTTAGGCAAGTGTGTATGTTTACCAATCGATACTTTACCCTGACATCTTCTGAGTCCTAGTGTCATTATGGCCACTGTTTGGTGCTATAAAGCAGAGTTGGACAGTGCTGATAGCAGTGAGGGATATGGATGGGCCTGTACAGAGTTAGACAGCAGCATCGTCATACATCTTCCAGGGCTGAGGCCTGTCACCGAGGCTCTGCAACAGAGGGCTTTGTCATAGAAGTATGCACAGGAACAGGTCCAGTACCCATGCATAGGACTGACATGTACTGACTCACTAACTGTACGCACAAACTCAGATACACACACACGTACACATACTCTCGCACACATTTTTGTAGTGAAAGCCTTATTTATGCCTTGTTCCATCTTCCTATCACAAGTCCATCACACCCCCCTAAAACACATACAGAACCACCCCACCACCACACATGCACACACACACACACACACACACACACACACAGTCCTTTCTTTCTTAGATGTGTCTGTACACGACTCCCTGGCCGCAAATCCGTCAGTGGGATGGATGAGTGTCTCCAGCCCATTCATCATCTGCCTTATCCGCCACCCTCGCCACTGTTTTTATATCAGCCAGCAGTCACACTGACAACTGATGGCCCTCTCTCTCCGTCTCTACTTGTTCCCTTCCTTTCTATTCAGCCCCCCCCCCCCCTGCACCCCTGCCCCCCAAGTCTTTCTCGTGCCATTTCTCTTTTTTTTCGCGATCCCCAGTGCCCCACTTGCCGCGCTTGTACGCCTGACAGTGCGCATGTTTGTGGGCGTCCGTGCACGCTTCTTCGCTTCCCCACCTCCACCGCCTTCTTCACCCGCCAGTGCATATCTCCTTCCTCTACCTTCTGCTCCTCTCCCCCTCTCATCGCTCCCCTCTCTATGTCCCTCTCCATCTATCTATCTCTCTCCTGTGCACCGTTGGGACCAGAGTGGCACCTTCAGAGCGGGCTGTAAAAAGGCCCTATAAAAAGCCCCAACACGGGGAAGAAAGGGTAATGATGAAATTTAACTGCTCCTCTTGGTGCACCTGGGGTCTGGCCGTGTGTGTGTGTGTCTATTTGTGTGTGTGTGTGTGTGAGTCTGTGTGGTGTATGTGTTTGTGTGTGTTTGCCGTGCATGAGGCCTGGGCACTGAACCGGAACTGCCCTGCTAGGGGGGTCAATGTCACGGCACCGCCATGAGAGTTATCGCTTTTTAAAGACGCACTATAGATTTTGTGGGGGAACTCATTTACACCGGCATAAAATGGAAGGTGGCAGGGGAAGTTTAAAATCTAAAAAGGACGGGGGACTGGGAGACCAGGAGGAAAATAGGTCCAATGGCTGGAGTGGCCTCACCGGTGTGATACCGATTTAACCCTTTGTGGAGAATGGACACTGCTTTTTATCGGTTATTTCTCAGACTGGCTAAAGCAAAAGCAAATCTAGGATGGACTCAAATTCACAACATTATGAGTTGAAGTTATGCGCCTTTGTCTGTTCAGATGTGGCTCTCAGTTTATTGCAGTGTACAGTATATGTCTATAAAATCCATACAGAGTTATGTCCACTGCAACTGCCAAAATAGCATGTTGTTAAACTGATTCATGAAGTGTGTCGCCTCAACATTTTTTAATGTTTTATTGATGCAGGAGTGCCATAACATCAATGAATAGATCCCATTAAAATCTTATGGCCTAGTGGTGTACGTGTTTGTTGGTGCAAGGTAAACTCTCCAACTGTGTGCGGTTGCATCTCTAGGCCTGGAAGTCAGGGCAAAACTATTTTCAGTTCAGTTACTGGCCAGGGCCAAGCACCCTCCCCAGGCTCAGATGCTGGCTCACCAGCCTCCTCAGCCCTCCCCTGCCTCCCACCTGTCCCTGGCTGTGAGCTTCCCCGGCTGGCCCGCTGGCGTGGAAAATCAGCCTTTGATGGGCCTGTGGGGACTGGAGGAGGGGTCGGTTGGGGTTGTGGATAGGATGAAAGCCCCGGGAGCAGCAGCATGCACTGACTGACAGGGCTTGACACTGTAAGGGCCAACAGCCCAGGCCTGGCATCTTTCCTTGACCAGCCACCAGGCCTCAATGACTGGCCAACAGAGCTAGGTTCCATACCACACTGTCTTCCAGGGCTCTATGTAAAGGGTCCTTGTTCATATGCAAAGTTTCAGTTCAGTAGTGAGAGAGAATGCTTCTCTGCAGAGGATACAGCTTCTGACTTCAGACCAGGTTTCTGTTAGTTGTTGTAATCTGCCTTAACATAGCAGTAAGCCAACAATGCACCTGACCACATCTGATTTTAACATAATCACACCCAGGGGAACTTAGATGGGCCCAAGTGCATTTGTCTATTTCAACAATGTGGGCACTGGACAGGAAAATGACAGCTGCGTCGGTCCAAAACCAGCAAGGACGCCTGATAGGACCCAAAATGTAGATAAGCAAAGTAACAATAATAACAATAGTGACCAAATTAAATAAAAGCAAAAAATCACTCAACAACCAACACAAACTTTGTATTATGCACCATAACAACAGCCTTTATGTCGAGAAAAGTGGATAAACAATGAAAAAAATAAAAAATAACATGAATTTCATCTTGTGTAGCTCTGGTAACAGTCTTCTCAGTAATGACAACGTTATGTTATTTCTCAGAGCTAAAAATAGCTCCATTGGAGCAAGAAACAATGTGAACATTCAAAATTTTAGCCAAAGTGTGTCTTGTAAACATCCAGGAAGAGCGTGGCATAGGGGATAGAGCGGGTGCTCTGCAACAATAAGATTGCCGGTTTGAATCCCACTCTATCCCATCTGCATGCCTAAGTGTCCTTGGCAAGATACTGAACCCCTAAATGGCCCCTCATAAATGCTGAGTGTTCTAAAAAATGTAAGTCGCTTTGGATAAAAGCGTCAGCTAAATGACATGTAATAATAATAAAAGTAATAATGCAAACAGACCTCGTCCAGCTGTAACTCACTGTACTTCCTGTAGTAAGTGAGCAGAGTTTTCCTGTGGAACAAGGGATTACTGGGAACATTTCAGCTGCCGTGCTCACTTTCAGTTTGATCTCCAAACAAAGAGGTTTCGATAATCTGGATATATCGCTGGACCTATTCGTAGCGATGTTGCCATGGTTCAGCATTTAGGAGTACAGTGTTATCTGAGCTGACTAAACTGATGGCCAGAGAGACAACGGTAAAACCCAAATTCTGATAAATGGTAGCTTTCCCTCAAGGAACAATTGCACTGATCAACAAAGTTTCATAATAAGTGGATGGTTTGTGTTGCAAAACCACAAAAAGGCATTGGGATCGTCAAAGAACATTATTAAGGCCAAACAATATGTCATTTCAAACATGTGACCTCACCATTGTGTGCCAGGCCTTCGCTTGTGGGGTTACACTACCAGACACCACCTGTGGAATCAATCAGTGATACTGTTCTCATATTTACTGGATTATTAACTGATGAGGTTTTTAAATTGCACCAGTCTGGGTGTAATGTCCACCCTGCCAGTGTTCAATCCAGTCAAACATGTGCCATGCATAAATTACTCCTACTTCCTGCAAAACAGCTTATTGCTAAAAGGATTAGGGTGACACACATATAAACAACACAAACATGCTAATCCTCATTAGCACTGCTGAAAGCCCCTCTGATGCAGTGGTGGAGAAGGGAGGCATGTAGCCAGGCAGGATGGTGGGTGGCAAAAACTGAGTTAATGCAAATGGATCTGGAATATTGAGTGTATATATAAACACACACACACATAGGTTATGAGTCTTCCTCGCTTCAGAATAGACGCTGATCGATAGAGGGAGTGAGTGTGAATGAAAGGAGGGGTCGAGGAGGAGAGAAGCGGCAGCAGACAGACACTGACCTTCAGCCAACAGTGCTGGCACACACCACAGGTTCCCTCTTGGTTCTTGGATCTGACAATTCCAATGTAATAACAGATAAATAGAGAGGGCTTGTCAGGCCACAAAAGCAAACAGCTTGGGTTTGCCAAAGAGAACAGAGGGAGTCAATGTTGGAGGGCGTGTGTATGTATTTGTGCATGTAGAGAGAGGAGAGATGGAGAGAAAGAGCTAATGGCTGACATCTGGCATTGGTTGCCCCCATCTGAGTCCTGCGCTCCAGCCCCATACTGTCATGCCGAATGATAAAGCAGAGAGATTGCCTCTGAATCGGCACACTTGCACATCCCCCGGCCAGCCCCGGAGGCATGGGCAGGAGAGCCTCTTCTAGTCGTTCACCGGTTAATGTGCCAATTTGTTTTCCAGGGTGCTCGAAGGAAGAATTTATCGCTGAGATCTGCGGCTGTGGGCAAACACTAATAAAATGATCTTTTGCTGAAACTCACTTAATTGGCCACAGTAGGGACGGAGAGCTTGAGGAGGTTGAGGAGAGTTGGCCTCTACCAAAGCAGTTTGCAGATGTTCGTCTAACCCACTCACCCCCTTCCCTGTTTCACACAGCCTCCTCCCGCCACCATCAGTGAATTATCCACACTGCTATCATCTACCTCCACCATAACCTCTTTGTAATACCATTTGTGATTTGTCTCACCAACGTAATTGACTAACACTGCATGAAAAGTACGATTTTCGTCAGTAAATTACTTTATAATTTGTAAATAATAAAAATAAACACAATATGTCAGTAAACTTGAGCTGCCACAGAATCATTCAAGTGTCTGAAAAATCATCATGTTTGCCTTTGCGGACCAAAAATATGGTCCATATCATTTTTTTGTGAGTTTAATATAAATCTAAACGATAGACAATTGAACCAAATAATGAACTTGTGTCACTCTAAAGCTGCGTGGAATTGTGGAGAAGCCAAGCTAGTAGCTACAAGTAGCATTTTATGATGTGGTTTCATGTCATGCTTCTATCTCAGTAGTTACCATTTTTATTTAAGAATTATAAATATTACAGGTTAAAGCTATGCAAGTTGTGGAACGTAGCTAACACTAGCATGAGACCCACAAGCAAACCACTGCCAGAGCTTGCTAGCCTGTGAGTCAGCCATAGTGACATCTTCTCTAAGTTAGTATACAGGAAGCATTTTCTCTTACAGCATCTTTTGTACAACAAAATCCACTTATATTTCAACTCAAACGTACAACAAAAAAGTTTCACATGTAGCTTTTTGAATAAGATGCTTTTCTGCAATGTATTCATAGCTGAAATTTGTACTCATGGTCATTTTAGCGAAGTGAAATAAGCTGTACACGAAACATTATCAGACTGAGATTGTTACCAAAAATGTTAATTCCTCCAAATCTAACAGTCTTAGAACAACACATATTATCTTTCTGTTACCTCTGTTTTGTTCTCCAACAATGTTTCTCTGTCGGGATGGGCAGGCCATGCACATCGGATCTATTGAAGCAGTTTTACACTGAAAGCAGTTGCCTGGTGCTGTAAACAAGATTGATGAGAGCAGTGATACTAAACCAGTAACATTGTAGACAAAAACATTTTTTTTGTGAAACATACAAAAATACTTAGAGTAGCATCTCTGTCATTACAAGTGAGTTGTTACTGATACAATGTTTTTAGTCGACTCAGTGGTAATATCAAAATGGGAATGTTTCCCATGCAGCTTTAAAAAGGTTGGGTGGTTTTACTTAAATCTAAAATGCATATTTTTGTAATAATGTTTGTGAGATAACTAGCCTTTCACTTGAGCCCTGACAAACATCATAAATCTAATGAAATTAAATGTTTTTAGTTTTTTTTGAGGATTTACGAGAACTGACCACTAAAGGTCAGGTTTAAAGATTCGATTATTATTTAATCTATCTTTTTGAATTCTAACGTTCCAAGATGCTCTTTCACATCAACATGGCTTATCTAGTCTGGCCTGGAGCACATTATTTGCTAATTAAATACTGCGTACGGCTCGCAAATTTGTTAACCACAAGTTGGCAGACATCAGTCACCGTGACTGGGAAGAGATGAGACGAAAAGGAAACGGCAAAAAAGGGGAGGATTGAGGATGATGTGAAAGTGAAGCAGGATCTTAAGGAGAAAAGGATGGGATAAAAGCAGCTGGTTCTCTGGCTGCTGCTCCTGTGCCAGCCCCGAGCCAAAGCTAGTGGAGTTCTACCAAGGGATGCTCTCCAGAATCTGGCCACACACTAATTACTGGAGGTTTTGTTCAGGAAATTATCTCCATGTCCATTGCTGCATTTCACAGCACATTAGCTGTGGAAATCCCAAAAAACAATAAATAAGGCTGAAATTGTTCATCGCCGTCTCCGCTGATTGTCTCGCTTGCTTTCTTTGTCCTCCTCCCTAATGCCGAAGAAACTAAGAGCCCATTCCCTTTATTTGGGAATTCTTTCTGCCCTCAAAAAAGAGACAAATAAGGCTTTGTTTAGGGCACACTGTGAGGTAGCGATAAGCTGTCAGTATTGATGCCAGAATGTGGAAAAGCATTTTTAGTGTTTTAGAGCTGTCATACACACATACCTACCAGATTAGTCTTGCTGCATATGAGCCCATGAAAATAGTAACAGTTTTCTGAAAAGAAGTTGTTTCCTGTGTGTGTGTGAGTGTGTGTTCGATCATATTGTCAATACGGATGCTACAGATGAACATATAGTAGAGCAGGGGTCAGTAAGTACGTTTGATGTGTGGCCACAACATTATCAATTACTGTTTTAAGAAATAATAATAAAAACCTAGAATTTGTGACAGATTCCTACAGAAGGCTTAGGGAACTGCTCTTATCTTGTCAAGTTGTGTTGTGCAGTCAGAAACAAACTGTCACAGACGCTGGTGTCTAGGCTTTTGCTCAGCATATAAGGAAAATGGCTAAGAGTAGTCAAACGTGGCTCAAGTCTTTATTCAACAACCTTAACACTGACCACCTTAAGCCACTCATGTGTTAGATGCAGAAGTTAACCAGCGGGTAGCGCTGAGTAACTCACTGAGGGACATGCTTCAGATGCTAGCACCACCCATGGGTTTTTGGTTCCTTGCTACCGAACCCACCATGAAGTTTCAGGATCAGTCAGGTGCGTAACTGAGTCCACACAACAAGGCCTTTTCATTGCCTCTTATTTCTAGAGTAGGCCCATTAATGACCTATATAAGTAATGAAAGATGTCAGTTTTAACTCCCCTTCCATATTATAAATACAAAATATTGTCATAATTTTAAGAATGACCTGACTACTTCTTTTGAATGCTCCGCAGCCCTTTTTTCTTTTTTTTTTTTGACATTGTTAACTTCAGAACCATTCTTTGTCATTTATGGGATAAATATCATGCCGTACCCCGATGATGGAAATAAAGAGTTTGAAAGGTAGAAACTCAAAGTGTTTGATTGAGATCTAATAAAAAAGGTTTCTCGTGAAGTTTTAAAGCCTTGTATAATGTATTCATAGGCTGAAAAAAATGTAATCTCTGCAAACATTGTTTTGTATTTTAGTTTCCCTACTTTAAAATGGCAGCACTCTTTTTACAGCGATTGCCATTTTCAGAGTTTAAAATGTTTCACTATTCTCACAGCGCATCAGTTTGTTTTCCAGTGTAGGTACGCTGAAGTTTTAACAGAGAAAATCTTTACTTAGTAACATGGTAATGTAAACTTGCAATCCTGTTGCAGTCTGTTATTTGAGAGTTGAGTTTACAACCCCCACTCCACAGAGGTTTGCCCACGGATGTGCGAGCTTGTGAATAACATGATTCTTGGAAGTGGTATCCTGCAGGTCTGATCTGAAACTCCGAAACTGATGATATGAAAAAAAAAATCTGGATCCAAGAGGCAGGGAGATCTGAGTCTTGTTATAATTTTCTCTCTGCTCCAGTACAGTCCGACGACACTGGAGTTTGTTTGACCATAGGAGTTCATGCACCCGTTTTATTTCAGTTTCAGAGTATGGCAGATATTTAAATCATATACATTGGTGACCCCTCCTCACATAGGCATTAACATACTGTAAAAGTAAAGTCAGAACACTTTGCATTTATCATTCTCAGTTTTTTTTTATGCAAAGCTGGTATGTGTTATCTGCAGTTAATCTGTTGTGCATCCATTGTTATTTAATCTCTATCATTTATCAACTAATTGGCTGTAATCTCTAAATCTGAGGTTGATAGAAAGCGTACATTTTATTCTTTCTTTTTAACCGGTAAAGATAAAGAACCAGTAAAACTGAAATAACACTGGAAACCCTGGCTCTGTGTTAGTTCGGCCAACTGTTTCTGTTCATGTTGGACTATCAGTTGCCAAATAAAAACCAAGAAAACACAAACCCTTCAATTGTATCTGAGTTGCTCAACTCTTAGGTTTCTAAAACCATTTATTCATAAATAAGGGAAGTTTACAGTCTGTGGACGAACAGAAACACAGTACCAAACATCCAGTCCATACAATCAAGTCTTGACCCGATTGGATAAAGATGACATATCTTCCTGTCTCCTCTGAGAACACGTCACCTAGCCGCGATGTCTAAACCCTGGAGGACAGGTCATCAGTTAGTGACAGTAAGTGGGTCAGTCTATTCTGCACGATGCATGGGTGGGCGTCCATACCGCCCAGACCCTGACACACCCAGAGGATGAGCAGGGGGACACGCACTGTGTGTGTGTGTGTGTGTGAGAGATAGAGAGAGAGAGAGAGAGAGCGAGAGAGAGAGAGAGAGAGAGAGAGATGCAGTTTAGGAGATGTATAGAGGTTCTATACCCAAATGACAAGCCCACTGGTCTCATGGCAAGGCACAATTAATGACCCGTGCCAACATTACAGGATGAAAAATCCCCACTGTCCGAGCATCGCCCGCCCAGCCTGGCAACTGGAATTCTTCATTAGGTCTGGCAATGGAAGAGAGGGTGTGAGACATTGTGTGTGTATCATATTTAGGCTGAAACATGAGGAAAATATTATCACTATGTTGCATTGTACTGCGAGAAATAAAAACATTCTAAAGTTAAAAAAATAACAAACCCCAAAAATGTAGATATCTGGATTAGTGAAAATCTACTATGTTTGAGTAGCATCAGTAAAAGTAGCTCTACTCGAGGTATGGCAGTTTGGAGATTAAACTGAAAATACCTGCAGCGCTTGAATCCCTAGTTTTTATTGTTTTATTTTATTATTTTGTGATGTTGGTTATATTTGAGTTCTACCAAGTTTATTACATTGCAGTGAGTTGAGCAGGATTTATAAAACTGTTATAAATGATGTCACCTATCATAGTTCTCAAATTAAATCAAGTATTCTAATAACGTCTCAGAAATTACCCTGGTGTGTGGCAGTGGCCAATGGCAGAAGCTTAACAGTGATTAAAAAAACAAACCTAAAAACTACGTGGTACAAAAACCTAATAAAAATAGAATCAGTCTCTGGCAACAGAACGTCAGGTAGAATAAGTGCTGTGGAAATATATTATCTTGAATTTATCAAGAAAACTGATAAAATGTTAAGTATGCATTTACACCAAACAGATAACAGGGAGGGGTCCCTACTAATATGTGAGGCTATATGAGCTTTAAGATTTAGATTCAATCTTATTTCATCATCGTTTGAAAGATCCTATAATCACATCAAAATAGTAAATAATAGCTTTAAGTTAATGTCATAAGTTGTATTATTATAATAAAGGTAAACGCTCTCCATTTAAATTACATGAAACGTTGGGGGTATGAGGACAAATCATTAAATGTACCTTTTATTCTACTTTACAGAATAACAGCTCCCTCTTCAGTTCTTCCATTGGCATTGTGACAGTGTACATTGTATTGGCTGGAGTGGGGGGTATAGGCCTTGGCTGCTGAGTCCTACTAGAAAACCTCTTACATCACATCTTCTTTAACCACACCCATGTTGCCATAACCACTTTCCAGACTCAACCGGCCAACCAGAATGCATCACCCAAATTCTCACCCTGTCATTTTACCAGCCACAGAGCCGGGATAAACAAATTGAACCAATCTCAAGCGTGGAAATCGCTCTCAAAATAACAACTGCAAATGTAGGAATGTATTATCTTCACCCTCCAAATCCAATTTATTTCATGCATATCTTACCATCTAAATTGAATACAGCACATAGCTTGTGCGGGAAATCACTTTGAAAAGACTCGCCTTATCTTATCTCTGTGGCCTATCTTATCCTGAGCATCGCTTTCTAACCAGACAGAGGCATCACAGTGTGCAGGGCTCTGCTCAGGCATGTCCCGCCGTGTTTTCACTGGTCTACTCACACAAGAGGATTTCACCAGACCCACCCAAACCACCGTTAGATTTTAAAGAAGCCTCCCCTCAGTGATAATTGACATTTATGAGGTTAACACATTTTTAATTAAGGGCAATTATTTGATTATGGAGGGCTTTCAATTATCACATAGCCAGAGATATTTAGTGAAAACATTGGGCAAACTGCAAGAAAGTGACTGTTTGAAAACCATCATTAAGGATCTGTAAAATAAAATAAAAAAAGATAATTGTTTAAAGAATAAATTATCTGACTCTGGCCAGTACTTAATAAAAACTAGAAGTGCTTTCTGACAAAAGAAAACCTTAATCAAATACGGATAATTGTTTGTTAATTCAATTTAATTCACAGGCAGACTCCAGTGGTGGTGCTCTGGAGGTTCCATTCAGACTGAGAACAGTGACGTGGTTCTGGTTCGAGATGTGAAAGACCTGTTCACATCTCGACCATTGGAAATGCCAAATGAAGTTGTCGCTGAAATATTGAAAATTTCAGATATCTCTTTGCTAGGAGGACAGTAACTATGGCAGATCATTAATATTTTACTTTTTGTACAAACACAGAGACACAAGTTGTGTGTACACAGCTTGACAACAGCACAAAAAAATGCAGCATAAGATTCATGATTACATTTATTGCTATATTGAGGACATAGAGAAAAATGAAAGTACATTGATTCTAAATGAAGTGCTCAGAGATCATACTTTTTCCACAACATTGCAGTACAAAATTTACTTGGAGAGATTTCACAGTATCATTAAACTATTTAATGGTTCTCTTCGGAGTCCCACAGCTTTTGGTTAAGGTAAGTGAAAGACCCTGCTCTGCCTTAATACAGACAAAGTTCACAGTGAATCAAAGAACGGTCAGTTTATTCTTATTTAAATATAACCAACTTCTTTTTGAAGCCTTAACCAAATAGTTCCCAGAACTCGGTCGCTGAGGTGGTTCACTGGCCGAGAGCGGGGGGTTGACTGTGTGGGGGCTATGGTGCGTTTTAAGTCATTCCCACAGTAAACGCTTCAGAGCCCAGGCCATCAGGTTGCTCAGTGATCTACCTAAACACTTCCTCTCTCACACTCCTGCCCGACCTTTCCTCCGGCTCCCACACCCCCCAGCCATCTTTACTTCTCTGTCAGTCAGATCATACACACACACACACACACACACACACACACACACAGTGTTCGGTGCTATGGCACATCTATTATTGATGAGCATACCAGTGGTGCAAACAAAGAGAAATCTTTAACTTGTCATTGGAAGTGTACCATTCTTAACAATTGTGACTCCTTTAAATCTCAAATCAGAAGTGGCAAGAATGTGTCGCTTTAACATAACCAATATCAAACACCTGACAAGTTTGGGGAAAAAACAACTTCATTATGAGAATGTTGTAAACGGTTATTCCCCTTTTTGCTTCTCTATTATTTACTTGCTGTTTTCTACTTTTGTACTCTTTGTGATTTTCTAATACATAAGCCTTAACCCACGATGCCTTCACTCACTCACATCCACAAATATCACAGCTCCTTACCATGTAGAGCTGTGTTGCATTAGCTGCACAGTTCACAGATTATTTAATAACCGTGTTCATTTAATTACCCTTAACTGGGAATTAAAGGTTGTGAACTGATGTTTGTTACACTGAGGTTGCACTTTCGGGCCTGTGTGTTCATTGTGGTCTATCTAACCTGTTTGCTGGTTATTATGCAAATTATCAAATATCATTCACTTTGTCACAAACTGGCTCACGGTTCAGACATACAATAGGAGGGAGAACATATCCAAGATGCTAATAAGTCAGTACAAATCAGTAATGTAATGTAGTGCATAGATGAGTGGAAGCTACAACCTGTTGAACAAACCGAACACACAAAACCCAGGAGCAGGTGTGGGAGCTGAGAGAGAGAGAGAGACTGAGCCAGGAGGTTAAATAGGCTTGAAACCAGCCACCCAGGATAACTCATCTTCCTGACAGCCTCCCCTCTGCTGCCACTTCCTGAAAAGGAAAGAGCACAACCAAGACAAACAGAATTGGACCAGTGGGGGGTCATCACACCTCAAGCTGAAAAAGTAAAACAAATATTGAGAAATGTTACAATTTTGAAGCGTTACAAATTTAGTGATACTAGTGCAGTGCTCGTTTTATACCTGTCTATTTGGAATTGACTGTTTTCTTGGCCTGTGTTAATGCTCCAGAGCTGCTTCAGAGTTATTCATCGTCCTCAGTGAGTCCTAAGTCCGGTCTGCAATTCTATAGTCAATGTTTTTCATGAAATGAAACACAATTTCCGTTGTCACTGTTCACATATGTGGCTTATTTAAAAGTTTTAAGGATTTTTTGAACTGGTGTTATATATAATTTTGTACACATTGCATGCTGGTTGTGTCAGAGGTCTGTTCAGCAATCTACATAATATCTAGACCCAAGTTCACAACTTTTCAAAATAAAATCTCTGCTATCCAGCTCACTGTAAAGTATCGCAGCAGCAAAAATAACATTGTGATTTTACTTTGAAAACCAATTGCAAGACAGGAAGTGATTTTATGATTTTGCCTTGAAAGAGATCAGATCTGTCTGTGTAATTGTCCGTCAGATATGGTGAAATCATACAAAGTATGATTATGAAACTGAGGCGATTTTGGCCCTTGGTTGACCCAGTTACAGACAATTATAATTATCAACCATACAAATTTCAAGTGTGAAGCCGATTAAATTAATATGCTCTCCGAATACAGAGTGGACTTAGTAGTTTAACAAAGGCTGTTATATTCTGTTAATCAACTACAGTGTAGCCCCAAAGCCTCATGGAAAACAACAGTGTGTGTTCAGTTGATATTTGTCCCAAAATAAGTGGTCAAAAACCCCAAAGATGGAGTCTGACTGAGTGACCTTCCAAAGGCACCGAGGAACACAGAGAGACCTTAAGAATAAAACGAGGAAACAGAGTGGACAGCAGACCAAAGTTCACTCTGTCACTCCATTAAACAGGAGTGTCCCCGTTCCCGCCCCCCCAATTCACCCCATTCTCCCTCATTTCCTACCTTACCTCCCGAACACACACACACACACACATACTCCTCCACAAATCCCTTCATGCCAAACTCACTTAAGATTAAGCATGTGTGAAATTGAGGACTTTTGTAATACACATGCCCCCTCTGCCCCCCCGACCCCCACGCATACACCCACACACACACTGCAGTCCTTCCCGGGAATAAAAACAGAAGAGTAAGTAGTGAATGAGTAAGCAGCAGATAAGAAGTGGAGTTCCTCAATAAAAGGATTCTAATCACCACTTCCTGGTCAGTGTGAAAACTTGTGTAGGTGGGTCACATGATCTAAACTTACAGAATGTGACTCTTTGATCAGAGCCTGTTTCCCTGACTGTCAGATAAGCACAGTGGTCACAGGGTAAGATGGCTGCTGTTTCCGTAGCATATGCCATACTCTCTTCTCCAAAACTGTATGTATGGCAGTAAATGGTAAACCTGTTTTACGCACAATTTATATGTATATATATATTAAGCCATATATTATCGTCTCAGTTGAAATGTCCAAGTGATGCAATTGCAGAAAAAAAACTTGAGGGAATAATTCAGGTTTAAAGGGGTTAGCTGCAGGTCAACCTGGACAGTTCCTGGTGCTGAAACAACGGTGTCTGATCAGAAATGTAACTGTAATTTTCGGTCTTTTTGGCATGTGGCACTTAATTGTGAAGAAAATCTTCAAGTTTTTTCAACTTGAAGATTGGTAATCTTCAAGTTGAAAAAAAATTCAACTTGAAGATTACCAACAACGCATTTTGTGAAACTGTGCCATTAGCGGTTTCTGAGATCTTTCATTATATACACAATGTGTTCTCCTTCAGAGACTGAAGGAAAATATTACACAGGGAGCAATGTATGCCTTTACACCCTTGTGCAAATATATGGGTTACAAAGAATTGAGGTAGTTCTAGATGTCTGTTTGTCACCGAAGTCATGTTAAGTTTATATTCTCAAGAGGTTATATTATAATCTATAACAGATGATTTTTTTTCAGTCATGTTCTGATGGATATGCTTACAACTTCTCCATGAGGTTTTGGAAGCTGGGTTTGGGTTGGACCACACATGGACCTCAACCAGCATCTGTTATTGAATCTCTGACTCTCTCTGTTTGTTTTATGAGAGGTTAAAAGGTTTAAAAATATATTTTATTATCAAAGATCTGGCTGATTTGAATATCTCTCCCACTCCAGTGTTTTTAGAATTTTTTTGTCAAACCTTTGTCAACATCCCAGCAAGTAATTCCATAGTATTTATCTTTGTGAGCCCTTTACACCACCTGACACAGGATATATGAATGTATAAGACTGGACAAAACTACAAGACGATCATGTACAGTAAAGAAAACGGGATGTGGGAAAATCAAAGGTGTCAAAAAGGTGATGGGAGAAAAGAAAAAAAGGGTGAAAGTCACTTTTTATTCCAGTGTGACTTTCATAAACTGGTAATCAACACATTTTGACCATTGCAGGTCATGCAAAAGCAGCTGAATAACCCTGTCTAACAGCCCAACTGAGAGTCTGGCATTACATTCAAGTATTAGACATGAAAGAGCTCAGTTCTCTTCGCCCATGACCTGTTTCCGAGTCCACAAATCATCAGAAATCTTTGACATTATTTCTGCTATTGTCTTCCATCACACACACACACACACACACACACACACACACACACCCACACACACACACACACACACACATTGATTCGGCTGACTTGAGAGCAGACATTTGCTCGGAGTGATAGCCACTGCTGTTGTATTCCTTTGTTTGTTTCACATGATACACTCCCTCTCCCACTGTGTGGTAATATGGCTATTTTCTCAGTCAATTTGCCGCTCTCAGCATCCTAGCACATGCAAATATGGAAGATGATGCCGATTGGGGAATAGTGCTCAGCTGTATAATGTGTACCAACTGTTAAAGTCGAGGATATTGTTTGGCAGGGGCGCTGCCATTGTTTTGAACTCATGCCCTGTTTTGAGGTGGCGGGGGGGGGACTGTGCCATTTAAGAACAAAGGATCAGGATAATTGTTTGAATTTGATCTTTATATTCAAGTCAATCATTTTATTTTCTACAAGTGTCAGAGGTCTTGATTATATCAACACATCATTACATAGGTAAAAGCAAGGTGAAACAAGAGGGGGGGAGGGGTAGTCCCCAGGGTGTAGCATAATGCATAATGCACAAGAAGTTAATACAAATATCCTGCTATCATCTTAGATTCATCGATGTGACAATCAGAATCACCACACACAACACAGTCAGTTGTGTTGGAATCTTCTCCGCAATGCTCGGCAAGAACGTTGCAAAGAACGAACAGCAAACCGGTATTTTTGAGAAAACAGATGAAGTAATAAGATTAAATGGTAAATGGTCTGTATTTTACACATCATTTTTTCTAGTCTTGATTACCACACACAGCGCTTTACAGCGCTGCTTTTGTAGCATGGCGTTCGAGTTTGTTGAACAAATTCAAGGAGACATATTGTTTGTATCCTCTAACATGAAGCAGAGGAGGAGTCACTAAAGTAAATAATGATGATTGTCGTTTCTGTTGATGAAGTTTGAGTTAAAATCTTTTTAGACTATTACTGTGGAGACAGAAGAAGGTTTGTTTAAAAGAGATGAGAATCAGCACTTGTAGCATAAGTCACAGTATCACGACATAGCCTAAAGTCGAAGGATGCTACATGTGCACTGTTGCTATCTCAGGCAAGTTTGACTTTAGAATCCAAGGACTGAAGGAAAAGACTATTTCTGACGAAAATCTAAAACTTCTTTACTCGTGCTCACTCTTTTTCAAAGCAAATAAAAAGTTTGCTGAGCAGCAGCAGCGTCTGCAGCCACAAGTGATCATTAATTCTATTAGGCTCCGAGTCCAAGTTAAGTGGTTTTCATGTACTGAAAACAAAGGCTAGCAATCACTCTGACTGCTTAGTCCCACACCGAGTTTGAACTGTGTATATTCCTCATGATCCCTGGTTTACCAAACAGAAGGGCTGTCAATAGAGCAAACACATCCATCTCCATTTGCAATTTTTGATATCTTCAAAGTTCAGGAACTCCTCGTCATGATTTAACCATGTATTGCACAAATGGGGAATACAGGTCCCAGATGGCTCCATTCTTTGATGATTAGCCAAGCAGCATGCAGAGATAAAACAGCCTCCCCCCAGGTGGGATAGCAGGTAAGATACATATTTTCGAGAGTAGTACCATTCATCACAACCATGTTTGGACTCGGTGCTAAAAGATGGAGACTGGGATGGTGGAGGCAAGTCGCCGGCAGCAGAGCATTAGTGGCAGTGTAGAAAAACTTTGTGAAAACAGTGGAGCTGTGACCTTTTGACCCAAGGGAACTTTCTATGTTTGACCTGAACTGAAGAGCGTGGGGGGGGGGGGGGGGGGCTTTGACTCTAGGCATGACAATCTTAACATGGCAGCATATGTTACAACAGGCTGATTAAGATGCCAAAAATAGCGGACATCCTAACCCTGAAACATTCTGGTGTAAAGATGAAGACATGAAAGGCAGGTCAATAAACAATAATTTGCAATGCTTAAAAGTGTATAATAACATTAAATGAAATGTACCTTTTTTAATTATTTGTAGATAATAAATGAAAGCATTATTCATAATAATAATAATAACAATAATAAATGTCCAGTAGTAAACACCAACATACCGTATGTCCAAACCTTTGTCTTTCTTTCTCTCTCAAACACGCGCACACACACACACAGACACACACAAACACACACACACACACACTTCCCCACACCGCCCGCTGAAGCTCAGGTACACCCTCCTGACGCCCCCCCCCCCCCAGTTGCTAGGCAACATGTTCCTTGTGTGGACACCCACCTGCCTTCAGGCTTCAGCGCTCTAAATTTGGTCTTAATTGCAAATTGAGTGGGAGAGCAGGCTGATGCGGGCTGAATGAGAAGCAGGCAGCCAAGGCTCCGGCTGCGGTCACAGAGGCGAGTCAGCTTGCGTGTGCACACAGGCAGACACATGCAAGAAGAGGCTGCGGTAGAAACGTAAAGTCGGAACAAGAGTTTGGTTTTTAAAAGAAGGGTAGAGAAAATGCGACAAGAGAGGTCTCTGAAATATTATGTTTATTAATTCTGTTTATTTTTTTGTTCAAAACAGTGTTGAAAAAGCTCCAATCCAGCGGACTAAGAGCTAAAGTCAGAATTCAACCACATTTTAGAAATCAGTTTGGAGTAAAGAGCTCAGGACAAACTATCCTTTAAATTTCTTCTGTAGATTTTGGAAACTTCAAAGTGATACAATCTCATTGATAACATTAAATAAAATATGAATTTACAAGACACAAAGACTAAAAAGTCTATCTTTAAAAACCTGCTTACTGATGCTTCAAACATCTCTAGGCTGATATTAATTCTATATATGGACATTTTTCTCAAATTACACACTAAATAGTTTCAACACTAACATTTTTATAATTATTTATGTTATATATTTCTTTAATTGGCTTTGTCAGTTTTGATACCAAGTTATATAATTATTTCAACAATTTAAATGATAATCAGCTAATTTGTATTTACTTTGAAAGAACAACATTTGATTTGATCTATTTTTTGTTTCACCGGAAAGTTCGAAAACCACAAGCTGCCCAATAGGTTTTTTAATAACCATTTTTCTAAAACAATCAGGTTGAATTTGAGCAGAGCTGTGTGTCTAATGGCTGTGTCTATTTATTACCCCCAACACTCCTAGTTCCCAGGTCTTAATCACTTCACTCATGTTTCAGTTTGGCTCTAAACAACACAAATTAGCCACCAATCAGAGATTTCGAATTTGAATGTTTTATTGGGTTTCTATGAAATGTCTTTTGCATGTAAGATTTTTGACTGGAATAAGCTAATTGGGAGTTGAAGTTCACTGATCTACAGCTGTGCTGATGTACAGTCTTGTACTATTTTATTTCTGAAACATTAAAACGTTTTTTTTTGTGTTATTGGATCAAATGGGGAAGTCATAGGGAAAAAACAAACAAACAAAGAACAAGTAAAATTCCAAGGAAATTGTCACATTTTCTTCAATACAGAAAATCTTTAATGTAAAATGTATTTCTCTGGTTTAATGACTGGCAGATTGAAAGAAAACACCAAGTCAACACTCAACCCAATCTTTCAATTGAAATGTCATTTTCAAATTCCTCTCTTTTAGTTAAAATACCTGGAACATGCTACAAATGTACGTACCGACATTAATAACGGATGTTTCTGCAGAATGAGCTGAACTTGTTTGAAAACTTTCCTGGTTTTTTGAAGTCTCCTCCAACTGAAATATTACAGGGATCCATCGACAGGGCCAAAACTCTTAAGAGAGCACATATTGGAGAAGGGCCCCGTTCACTCAATTCAATTACCACAGCCCTATACACAATCCACAAGAGACAACGGTGCACCGGATGCTCATTTCAACTCCTCTTTCCCCAAATCCCCATAGAAATCTCCTTCGGTCGGACAATGCACTTTTTCCCATTTGAAAAAAAAGAAAGAAAATCAATATCTGGTTTCAATACTTGTGGAAGCCGATCAATACCGGCCCCTGCTCTCTTTTTCTCTGCCACGCTCTTTCTCCAGTTTTCCTTCCATCTCTGGCAAATGGTAAATAGAAACAATAGTGTATGGTTATTGGGAGGTCAGGGTGCAGCCGGAGGAGAGAATAAGGCTGCTGATGAGAGTGCTTGAGCTGGAATTACACAGGCATCGATGCCGTTAACCTCTCTGTGGAGCGGCATGGACAAAAGAGCAGGATGAGCACACAGACACAGACACAGACACACACACACACACACACACACACACACACACACACACACACACAAATAAACTGGAAAGCAGACACACTTTGGGAGATTTGTGCTGGATGGTGACTTCGTTTTACTGTTGGGACTGAAGGATCTTAAATATAGGAAGTGCGGGAATCAGTCAGAAGGCTGGGAAATAAAGAGAAACAATACCCAAAATAGACTGACATCGTGAAATACATATCAGGAAATATTTCAGGTAAACTAACACAGAATAATGTATATGACGGAAAGCAACAGGACCTGAAACATCCAGCATTGATTCATGAAGTTGCCTCCATCACTTAAATGAAAAAATATATAAATAAAAATAACAAAGATAATTAGTTCGAAGAACAACAAAATAAAATGAAATACACACAGAATAAAACACAATATATACTAAACTCTCTCTCTCTATATATATATATATACATATATATATAGAAGCTATATAGAAGCTTTGTGATTAACAATAATTATGTTGCCTGATCTCAATAACTATTGCCCCATTATTAATGCTTTTAATGTCATTAGTCAAATTTTTAAATCAATGCATAATTTAAGTGGAAACATTATAATTTGTCAAGTACAGAAGTAATATCTTCATATTGCATCCAACTTCCTGATAAATGAATCCGCGTTGGAAAAAGACACAGAGACGTGATCAGCAGCATCTTCCCTGTCTCCTCATGTTACTCCGGATAACAGACAAAGTGAAGTGATCATCTTTTCAAGCAGTCATTGTCACTAAAGTTAACACAAATTTGCTATAGTCAGCAGTGAATAGTAATCAATATCACAGTAAGCTGTGACTCCAGGTAATATGCACTTTTTTTTAAATAATAAAATACAATTATAGTTTCTTTCTGGGGCAGCCAGAAAAGGAAGGAAATCATATTTTAAAGTCTACTCAGTCCAAACTAATGTTTTAAACATCTCACTTCAACTGACTGCAGAGTGACAGCAATCACAGTGCAGGACCACAAACAAAGACATTATCAAGCATGGCTGATAAAGATCAGGACTTGCAATGAGGCTGGGTGCATGAAAGAGCAAGTAAAAAGGAAGAGCTTACTCTTCCATAGCATCAGTGCAGGGGGTGTCGAGGCTCCTTAATGACCCTGATGACCTGCCACTTACAGTTAACGTCTGGCCTTTGCTGGAGCCCATGACCACATGTGCTAACATGTTTGTTTTATTTTTTTAAATACATTTCTGCCTCTTAAAAAACGGATGAAAAACGTGAAACGCGCGTAATGAACAGACCACAGTCTTTGTCAGGCTGTTCTAAGGAGTCCTTTGAGCGGAGCAGGAAGGTTGCCAGACAGCCTGGGCATCATGTGGTCCCCCTCTCAGCCCGACAAGGACCCCCTCTTCTCCCGCCTGTCGTGGCTGCAAGCGGCCGGGGGGCTGGGTGGGGACACAGTGGGGGCCCTGGGAAGATCTATGGGACCCTATGGTGCTGTTGTCTCTCGAAAAAGGAATTACAAACAAATTGCTGAGGGCCAGCACATCATTTCAAGACTCGTGGCAAGTTTATGACTTGCTAATGTTCCTAATTACATGGCCGTGAAAGACTTAATTAATTGAGGCGTGCATGGGGGGACGGGCTGCGGGTAGGTGGGGAGAGTTAAGAAGAAGGCTGCAGCGGAAAGAAAGAAGGAAGGGGAGGAAAAAAAAGAAACTAGGCCCCAAAGTAAGAGAAAGAAAATAAGAGAGTGATGAGAAAGAAAGTGGCTGCCTGTGTTTGTTATCATGGTTCCAGTGCATTGGTTTTTACTGCCTGAGGAGAATTTAGTGGCTCTCACTATTGCGTGCAAAAGAAAATGTGAGTCTCCGGGAAACGCGACCATTACGATCAACCCCTTGCTGATACCTAATATGCCCTGCGTTCCCCCCATGACTTTGCCAAAGTGTCTGTAATCATATTATTGTAAATGTTAGCGCAGTTAATTGCATGGAGAGGAAAATGGGCTACGCTTGGCGGGTTATGGGGAATTTTTTGAAAGTTTGTTTGCCCTCTGGAGTATTGGAGGCACTAATAATGGTGGATTGGAGGCGAGAGTGCGAGAAAGAGGAAGATGGAGAGAGGGAGGAAGCAGGAGGAGGGCAACACTTAACCGCGAGTGTTTCTTCTCTCACCACAGAGGCTGATATGATTTCAACAAATAAAGTAAAAGAAATACAGAGCTGTTTATGGGGCTGACTTATCCTGAGTGTGTTGAATTCGGCAGCAGCTCGCAATCGATGGCTGGTGATGTGCATGAAGTAGATGACTTCTATCTCAAATTAGAACATTACAGCATTTCCCCAGTGTTTAAAGGAGGTTTGGAAAATTAACTGATGTGGTGAAATTCAGTAATTATGTTCTGATTTGAGCAACCTGAGCAAGCAGCACCTTACAGCGACATCATGTATTAACATGTAGTAAATGTCTAAACCCTTTTTTTCCCCTTAACCCTAATTTGTTTAGTCCATTTATATGTAATTTATTTAATAGGGCAGTGCAATTTCCATTATTCAGTTCCATCAGTAAGAAATAAAAAATAATGTGCGGTGGACACCAGAGTGCGTGGATATTATGTTTATGAAAGGATGCAGGTGCTGAGGTGTGATTGACTGTAAAACCTCAGATTCAGGAGGAGCCATGTGGATTTAATCCTCGACCTGGAGAAAATGTTACTAATGTTTATGTGTTTGTAAGGATTCCCTTATTTTTTAGCGATTTATAAAGTCTTTATTAAAACAAAGTATTATTGAGATCTCGAACAGTGCAGTGTACAAGAAATACACATATTTACAACATTCTTTGTCCTCATAAATAAGACAACATATTTTTGGAGCATTTTCATGTTGTATGCACCACAGAATTAAAACACAGTTTTGAGGTTGGTCAAAAAACAACAATTCAGAGCTGAAATTAGAGAATACACGGAGTACGACTGATTGGCTAAAGTCAAGCTTGTCATTGGTTGGACTGGAATACGTTTCTAGATAGTGAGGAACCATGCTTGTGATTCAGAAGTGAAAATGACAGAGTTCCCGACTGAATGTCTTATTCCCTAAACATAATCATATCATACCATAGCTCATTTCCCAGAGCAATTACTGCTTACGTTCAAATGAGCTTTATTTATTAGTTATGCCCAAAGTAAACACTGAATTTGGTAAGCACTGTTTTAAGTTCGCTGCACCTGCTGCTTGAAATGCACTGCAAAAAACTCTTAAGTTAAAGGAGCTCATAAACCTTGAAACTTTGAAGACTCGTGTGAGAGAAATTGGAGCGGCTTCATACCGCACTTGTTCTTGTTTTGGTGGGAATCCGGAGCTTTAGTCCTGTTGCCTTATCTTAAGGGAACAGGGAACTTATCTTATTTGATCTGTGTTATGTGATTTTTGTGTGTCTTGTGACTGTTGACATTTTTTGTATGCTGCTGTCTTGGCCAGGCTTCCCTTGGAAAAGAGGTAATTGTATCTCAACGGGACCGACCTGGTTAAATAAAGGCAAATAAAAATAATAAAAAATAAAACACACACACACACACACACTCTCCTACACACACTGTCCATGTTCTCTCTCCTTCTCAGTCATTAAAAAGCGGGCAGGCCAGGCAGTGTTGAGGCAGGCCCCGACCACGCTGGGCTCACCCAGGGAACATTAGTCATTTTCCACCTCATTGCTGAGGCTCATTTAGCAAAGCCTCCTCCTGACCATCATCAATATCTCTCCTAAAGAGCCTATGAGCTGGGAAGGACCAGGCTGCCCTAACCTGATGTGGGTCACGCTTCACCATGCCTAAGCCGGATAGTGCTGGCAACTAATGAGAAATGACAAGAGGCTATTCAGACTTTTCTCATTTCCCAGGACTTGTTGCATCATGCTTCTCTGAATCTATGTTGTAATAATAGAGACTAGAATGATAAAGACTGACTGTTATTATTAATAAAATAAAATAGTCGATGGGCGCAATTCTTTTTGAAAATGAATTATGTGCAAATGAATTCAATTATAATTAAGAATGCTGCTTCTGTGCTTCATTATTTAATTTCGGTGCTCAGCAGATTCCAGGGCTGTTTGTTAGAAGTAACTTCACTGCATTACAACTCTGCCTTAACATACACATGCTTATAACATTAGTTTGAACAGTGGTATACCAATGTCTCATAATTATAGTTTAGATAGGTAAGCTAATCACTGAAAACATATTTAGAAAGACATTTTAATTCAGTATACTGAAAAACCTAAAGTTGAAAAAGTTTATCACCATCATTAAGCACCATCACAACTACTTTATTACTTATTACATTATTTGAAAATGAAACCTTACATTATTCATTTACTAACTTATATTTCATATCATATATTGCTTTGATGGAATCAGCGTTTGCAGCTCTTCACTGTTTTCCCTGAGGTACAGCTCTCACAACTTTCATTTTGGAACGGTCAAGTGATACAGAGTTCCTGAGTCGTCATTCGGTGGCAGGTCGTAGCAGCAGTGCACAGTTTGGAAAGATCAAACCTCGGATACATCAGGACAAAGATGCTCACACACACTGGATATACTGTATGTTAATTTAATGGGTATGAGGGTATAGTGAAAAAGTGGTAGAACAGAAAGGCTGGTGGGGGGAGGACAGGAGGGCAAAAGGCGTCATCCTGCTGTGATAAAATGCTGACTCCAGTGCTGTGAGATTGGCAGCATCACCTCAGTTTGACTGGTGCTCTGACATGGTTCTTTTTCAAACAACCTGAATCAACCATTATCATCAGTTTTTATCATGTCAGCATTTCCAAGGTACTGACTAAGCTTTGATGTTGTTCTGTCAAGGTCAACAAGGGTACTGTGAGAGTGCAGTGGCAGATTGCTGATTCTTTTGACTAGTTCTCATTGTATATGTACAGTATGTATACATTTTTAATGCATTGTTTGGTTAGTTGAGTGTCTGCAGAACTGTGTCCCTATCAAGACTGAAGAGCAGAATCATCATTGACATGAGCCGGAAGTATTGTTTGTTTTTGTCTGAACTCCAGGACCCAGAAGGAGCATCTCAGAGCACTTTGAATGTGCGGCCAATGCTCACAACTTTTCAGATGACGCTGGTATCCTCTCCATAATTCGTATTCAGACAACCAATCAGATGGGGCATGCTGGAACGTGTAACCTGGGTAACCAAGACCAATGAAGAGAAGTGGCAAACAGAAACAATTACAGAAAGAAAAAACCTGTGGTAGATGTATGGTAGAATGACTGTATGACTGTTGAGCAGCTGGTTAGTGTTGGGCTTTTCCCACAGTATGTAGTGTAGGCTTGTTGTTTTCAGTGTGTTCAACACATCTACCTGATGTAGGACTGTCAGACTGACAAGTGACAATGCTGGTGACCATTAATGGGATAACGGCATCAGCACTAAATCATCTACCAGATTTCAGTCTCAAGTTCTGAGGTTTATCCCAAATGAGTCCAACTGAAACTCAAGACTGCTTTCAGTGAAGTTTAGTGAATAAGACCGAAAGCTTGCCACTACCATTTCTACAACAATATATACTGGTAAACAATACAACTAAAAATACTGCTGGTGCTGTTTCCATATCAATTGGTCTGCTATAATAAATACTTACGCACCTATGCCACTATATATCGCATTATAAGTCGCGATAATCACCCGGGTAAAAAGGTAAAAAGTCACCAGCTTTTCAATTTACTATCCTCATAATCTATATGTGCTCTATACATTTTCATAATGTGGTTTGTGTAGCAGATTTTACAGTGTGATGTGTTCTGATCAAACATAAATGGTGAGATTGTTGTGTTCCTGATGGCCACAGAGTGCCTCTAGCTGAGAAATCATGGAAATGAAGTGGAAAATGCATATGATTAGGCAAACACAATCTCCTTAGAACCTGCGTGTTCGTGTCTGTGTGTCTCTGTGTGTTGTGTGTGTGTGTGTGTGTGTGTGTGTGTGTGTGTGTGTGTGTGTGTGTGTGTGTGTGTGTGTGTGTGTGTGTGTGTGTGTGTGTGTGTGTGAGAGCGAGGAGCAAATAGAGGGAGAGAGAGGGACGCACTCTAAACACACGATTACATCTGCATTTACACATCCAACATTTGTTTGAATTAAATTGCCATTTTGGCTTATTTGCTTTCCCATTCATATTGCACAGTGGTTGCATCAAATCATGTGGTAAATGATGCCCAAACATTTTACTAGACTTAAGTTATAATATAGAGATGCAGCAGATTCACTTACAACTGCTTTAGGCTTTTAACATGTGATTGCACTCGCTTCCTGAATTACAATCTCTTTAAACTTTTATAACGTCAAACCATTTCTCAGGGCTACAGTATGTGCTCTGTGCTCTCTCCTAAGAACGGGAAGTAATTGCATTGTGTTCGACTCTTATGTAGCTTGCATTTAATTTCAAGTTGGTCCTCTTGGCAGTGAGCATGCTCTACAGCACAATTCATGTTCCTATTTGGTTGCTTAGCAGGGAAAAACTAAACATGCTGAAATCCCAGTTATTTTGGTGAAAACCACTAACAATCTACTCATACTCAAAAGCATGATTGGACTTGTACAGCAAATAAACAAAATTTCTCATTCTAAAGGCAATTTTGCACACAGGCAATTTCCTGTGCTTGTGGGCCCCCTGCACACATCTGTTTGTCTATTATAGTGGTAAATGAGGGAGGATGGGGGGGTTGGCCCTCGTATTTTTTTGATCATATCAACAACAACGGGGACACGGGGCATCCATCATGACCTGACCACCTCTCCCGCCTACATCTACTTGAGCGGGTCCAACAAGTGGTAGCAATTTTCCATTTTCATTTGTTGACCACTTGACCATGTGCTTCCCCGGCTCCGGCGGATGAGGTCTCATTCATGGTCGACTTCTGGTCTGTACACACCTTCGAGCTCTGCTCTGATGCACTGGCTGCTGACATAAGAGTGCAGACAGCATATTGAGCAGTGCCTCACAAATGAATATATATCAGGGACGTCTATGGGTAGGTGGGTAAAATAAAGCTGTACAGTGTAGAAGCTCGATATATTTGTGTTTTTGGTGAGACTTTGTGCTTATTTTATCAAATTTGTAATCAGATATCTTACATTGTAGTAGAACAATATTACATTATAAAAATAAGTTGTAAGATACAGTGGTTGTGCATCTTATATATCATATTAAAGGTCACTCAAAATATAAATACATATAAATATATGTATATACTTTTTACTCACATGAGTATGAATAACATGTTGAAAACCAAGAATACTACAGAGCTATATGTAGCACAGGCGTTTTTTCAAGTTAAGCCAAGAGACATGTAATAAAACTGAAAATCTAAATTGATGTCATTCACCAAAAACGTATTAATTTCAGAAACTGAAAGGAGTTAATGGAAGATACTTTTTGATGAGTACGATGTGTCTGTTAACGGATCATAAGCTTCAGCATTTTGAATAAAAGCCTGAAGTTCCCATGACCTGCGTTGATCGCATATAGACTCTATCTAAAGATGGACGATTTTGTCAACTGCCTCACAATTGAAGCCAAATCACCTTGATTAACCCCAGGAGGTTTGCTGCAGTAAACTTTGCCTCTTCCATGTTAGTGGTTGGGACAAAAATCTAATGGGATGGGTCAATTGGTGAACATTACAGGTAATTTTGATATTATAGAGCCATGTGATGTACCACTCCATTTAAGCTCCAAAACGTACAGTCCCAATGATTAAAACTGGTAAAAACACTAAATGAATCAGTTTCACGTTATGAACCAGTATTTCTCAAACACTGTTTGGCAAATACCTGTCATCCACTAACTTTGCTCAGATTGTTTCTCTGAAGATAGTTAACATCCACAATCGAAATGACTAAAATCCTCAAATCTATGTTTATAAAGCACCAGGATACAAAAAGTCTATCGTAAAGTGTGGTGTAAAACTAGGTAAAAGTCAATTCTGCCAGTTTCTGTTAAGCAATCATAAAACAAAGGAGGTGTGATATATTTTACGTATGTGATAGCTCAGCATTAAGAACATAGCAGTTACATAAATATATGAAAATTAAAATAAATAAATAAATAGGATAAAGTAAGTAAATTCAAACTTTCAGTAATACTTTCTGTATCATATGTTTATGAATGTTTATTAATTACTTGGTCCTATGGTCCTATAATTTGTTGGCAGAAATGGGTTTCCATATGAAAACAGATAACAATACAGCCCCTAGATCATAAAGTTAGCTTTAAATGCATCATGCAAGTCCTAAAGTTTTCAAAACTCCTCTTCCACTTCAAAGCAGCAAATATAAAGGTACATCTCCCTAATTCAGATATAGGAACAGCAGATATAAAGGAAGTTCCAGGAGCAGGTGGTACAATGATATAAGTGTTAAGCTGAGACAAGAGCTTTGTACACATGTTTGTACCAGTAAGTGTGATGGTGTATTCCTCAGCTGCCTGCAGTGACATCCTGCTTGCTCCTCTTTCTCTACAGGTTGGCCCTGCTCCCTGGAACCACTTGCTGCTCTCCCTCTGGCCTCCTCTTCTGCTTCCTCCTCCTCTCTGTCTTCCTCTTCTTTTCCTTCCATTCATCCAGCGTTCCCCTCTCTCCAGCAGCCCAGACAATAGGACTGCAGCTGCCGCCAGCCGCCGGGCCCCTCAAGCCAACTGAATCTTTTCACAGTGAAGCCCAAGGGCTCCAGGGTAAATCCTACAACTTGGCATGCTAGCGTGCCAGCTAAAGGGATGCCAATGTCCGCCAGCATTGCTGCACTCTTCATTTGTAGCCTCCTCTCTTTGTTTTATAGTGTCTGTCTATATAACTGCATGTGTCTATCTGCTGCTTTGTCTCTCACAATTCTTGGCTTTTACATTGTCTTTAGTTATTCCTTTATCTCGGCACACGGTGTGTGGTATATCTCATCTTTAGCAGGTGTCCCACGTCCCGTTTTAAAACTGCTTAATTCCCACAATGTTCAAGTTGAATAGGTTAAATCTACAAACTACTGCCAATAAAACTACAACTCCAATTGCTATTATTACTTATACTCCTCCATGTGGTTCTAAAAAAACATATTTTTCACTAATTTATTCTTAATAAGGGTCTCTTGCTGAACCTGTTTTTATTTTTAAAGATATATTAAATATATTTTAATTCAGCAGATTATCTCAATATGTCAGAAAATGGTGCTCCCTTCCACTCTGATGCTGACAATTGCAGTGATGGTGGCCCCAGATCCTCAAGCGCTATGCTAATATCTTATAACACCTAATGTGCAGGGTTTGTAGTTGACATTGTGTTGACTTATATTAAGTATTCCTAGATTAAGGCCATGACTTTTGTTAAATATGTTGAAAACTGTGTCTGCTGTACTTCTACGAAAGTGATGAGAACTCTTATCTCAGGTCTGTTTGTAAACTATACAGACCTGGATTCAGGATGAGGTTAGCCTAGCCTAGCATACCTACTCGATGCAGGGGGAGACTCTTAACCAGGGTTTGTCAAAACTTCAAGAAACTCGATCATCAGCACCAATAAAACTACCACACAATTAACATGATGAATCAGTGGAGATTACAGCAATTCAAGTATTTACTCAATCCATCTGTGCAGTATCTGCTGGTTGCCAGTGCAGCACTATATCTCTGGGGATTCTGTCTTATTAATATAAATATAATACTAGTTTTACACTAATACTTTTGTCGTGATCCTGCTGCTACTGCTCACAGTCACAATTCGCCTAAACAGTCAGCCAAAATAGTCAAGCACATCAACACACAGGGGCAGTATATGTGTGGTAACACACACAGACACACATGGCACTGCCCTTTCCGTTATCAATGATACAGAGGGCCAGTGAAGGAGAAGAGGGGGCATGTGCAGGGGATGCTGGACAGCTTCATAAAAGGCTGGAGTGAAGAGTGATGGGCCGGGCCACTGTATCCGCCATTCGGCCTTCATTTGCTACATCTGACCCCCACTGCTCCCGCCCTCTCCCACCCTAGTCATCACCACCCCCTCCACTTTCATTTATGCCTTTATGGAATCATTTGCATATGGCATTGGCTGGGCTGTTCTTTATTGAGGTCATTTTTATCACTGCTGCGTGGCAGCCGTGACAACAATAAATCCAGTTTACTCCTGGACAAGGATGACCTTTTTTCTCTCTCTAATCAAGCCGTTACAGGTTGAGTCTATACTCAGAGAACAGCCCTTTCTCTCCCTCTGTTCATTTGTGGTTATCAGCTGAATGAATGAGTGATTGCTGGGTGCATGCAGGCAGCTCGGAAACTGGGGAAGAATACCAATACACCCCGGTTCTTTGTCCAGAAGTAGAGAGGAGGAAAGTCACACACGTACCCAAGATGAGCGGTTCAAGCAGAAATACTACACACACACATACGTACGCACACACACACACATGCTATTCTACCTTTACCAGACAGAGCTCCACATTCCAGACAGAATATTTTGACAGCTGTAGACATTGCTGAATCTTTCAGTGCCATCGCAGACATTTTACCAGCCTGTGGTAGTTACTTCTGCATCTTTTGTTATCCCTCGCTGGTTGTGAAACAGCTTTTAGGTAGGACTACAGTCCTGCCACCATCTGACAGCATAAACCCATAACATAAATTTTATCAAATGCCATTCAAATCAAGGGAAAACTTGTTTTTTAAGAAAATATTTATGTATAATTCATTTTACGAATAAGCGCCTTTTTGAAAATTAGAAAAATTCGGTTCAGAAAGTATATCTGAGTAGGCATATTGTATATCAAGCAGTCTTGTTGTAATCATAGTAAATGATCAGTTGCTACAATGATCAGGATCCACCAGCACAATCAGATGCCACCATAATCCACAATCCATCGTCATGATCCACTGACACTATCCATCATTAGGATCCACCATCAGCTGCCACCTCGATCATGATCCAGCACCACCATCCACAATCAGCTGCCAACAGGATACAGGTTCCGTCAATACGATCATGATCAGTTGAGGTTGAGGATCCAGATGAGTTGATGATGATTCTGCTGAAGACTGGAGGATATTGGGTTGGAGGTGGGCAATGAGTGACGGCTGACTTCGGAAGAGAGGGCAAGGGATTTAAAGTTCAACAGGAGCTGCATGATTGGCTGGAAGAGACTATAGTAGAATCCGATTGACCATTTAGAAATGGCCTCCATCAGCTGATCAATAAGCATAAGAGAGAGTGAAAGATTTGAGATTGATTGAATGGGGGTTGAGTCTTCCTGACTGAATTTACACTGAGCTTCATTTTTGTGTTACTTTTAGCTTGTAGCCTAATGGAGAGAAACATGTGTAAAATAATTTTCTTACATTTGTTAACCAATTCTGTTAGCAAGACAGAAGCCCTTCTTATTGTCTACCATCATTTTGTGCTTGTTTTTTACAGAGGAAAGTTTTGGTTCTGGCATAATTTAACATTATCAATTAAGCACTTGTATTGGACAAAATCCAAACGATAACCAAACCTACTGGTATCTCCAAACGGCGTATGAATAAGATGCCACTTTCCTTGAGTTATTTTGCGTGTTATCTCTACACTTTGTTCAGTTTTACACAGCATTTTCATCCTGACCATGAACCACAAGGCATATAAAAAACAGACAAAAGATGTGAGCCATTTATACGCAATCCCATATTACGTTATGATGCAGTTTAAAAGTCCAGAGGATGAAAGTGGACTAAGATTTTTTTATTCCAAACTAATCGGATAATACCATGAGAGGTGGTTAATCATGGCCTAAGGCAGATGGAGATGTAGAGCACTGGTTACATGCATGTGCAGACTTCTTGAGTAATACAGGAAGTTTGAAGTTATTCACTTTTGTGGTATTTCTGCTCCAGGTTAATGAAAGTTGCAAGTCAGCAATGTCTGGGAAAGGGACAACATCCACCTCCGCGCAGTCAACGCGGTGCTAGGTCAAGGCGGTGCTAGGCCGGGAGCTCCTTCTATCAGATTGGTGAATTCAGAATTGCTGAATTCAGAGACATAGGCTGGAACATGACCCCTGTCCCAGAAGACCAACCATCCACCGTCTACACACAAGAGACCTTTGACCAGACACGCCTTTTGACAAAGATCTGTGTACTCCTGCTAAACTAAGTGTATAAATGAAGGATCATTTTACCATAGCCCATGAACTTCAATCAATCACCTCTTGTAAGTTACTGCTGAAACAACTAATTGATCGAACTACTTGGCTAATAGAAAATGAAACATTGTCATTATTTTGAAAATCCTTCAACTTATTTTTTAAAGAACAAATGCCTGAACATCCTTTGTTTGATTGTATGACAATTTTAACATGTCTGAATGAATGTTAATACTATCTAGTGTTCATCAAGTTTTAATGCATGAGTTGCTCCAAGTTCCTATTGCATTGTAATCATGAAAGTGGTGCAGGGAGTAAAAGTATAAGACGTGAATAATAAAAAAGGGGGGCCTCTCGTGACTTAACATAATAAATATAAATGTTTGACTTTTTTGTAGGTCAGTGTTTAAAAACAAACCTGTCTAAGCTGCCCTGAGGTTATGTTGAAATAATATATAAATATATATATATGTAAAAATAATATTTTGTTATTTTTTATTTGTTCGTTAATCTGTTTTACCAATCACAATCCGGTCCATTGCATTTTTCATATCAATACTTTAAGTGGGTCGGGCCATTGCTGTAAAAAACAGTTGTCACAGGACCTGGTGTCACTGGCTGGAGCAGCATGTGTACATCTGTGTTCTGTGTTCTTGAATTACAGTGTGAGAAGGGATGTGACTTCTGACAGGAAATGGATCAACCATGAGTTAATGGTAATTTTAAACCATGTTAAGCTGTGATATGTTCTTTCTCCAGCATCGTCTCAGCCAGTCTGAACACTCCACGTGTCACTTTTTTCACTTTGAGCACCTCCAAAATTCAGCGATCGTCAACATCTGCTCTACATTTTGCACCTGCAGCCCTGTGTGCCTCCCCTTGTCTCCCTTCGCACTGAACTGGGACCTGATCTGAGACAGCTGCAGCGAAGGATTAAGTCTGGTTTTTAAACAAACACGGCTCCACGGTGCTCGGCGGGGGCCAGGGGCAGGGGTCCAGCCCTGGGGACCGCTGAGAGTGAGCCATCCCCAGGGAGGGGTAGAGAGAAGGGCCCCTATGTAATCTGATGAGCCCCTGAAGCTCCTCATCACGCCTGCAGTGAGAAGAGTTGTTTTGACATCATGTCCGTATGAATTTCACATGAAAAGGGATGGTACAATGATTCAGCTCCGAATGCATCGCTGGAGTCAGGAGGTAATTTTTGCTACTGATGGCCTTTCAGTCCTTGACAAGGAAAGGACTGATCGCGGCTCCATTTCAGATAAAGGTGAAGTGTCTTCCTCCTCTACCTTCTGCCACCTTTGTCGTCCTTTTGCTCTCTGCGTTCGGCCCCACGTCACTTCAGACAGGGGTCATCTCGGCAGATTAACTCGGAAAACCAGATCCCAACGAAGCGCGCCACAGGGAACATCTATCACTCGCAGATGCAATCATGCTAAATGTGTCCATTTGCATCCCCCTTTCTCCAAAAGAAGGAGGGCCGGGGGAACAAGGGAGGTGGAGGGGTGGGGGGTGGGGGGGGTGGTATCCATCTCTCTTGTAGTTGACAGTCCCCATTAAAACGCCGTGCGTGCTGAGGACTGAGCCAGGGAGACGGCCACAACTTGTTCCGCACACTGTTGTGACAGCGAATGCAAATTGCTCGACTCTCCCCCCGGAGAAAGGTGGAGAGTGGCAGGTAGGTAAAATGCAGAAAAAGAGGAGGGCAAGAAAAGAGAGAAAGAAAAAGGAGATGAGAGAGAAGCAGCTAGTGGCAAAGTAAAATTAAGGAAGGATAAAAAAAACTCAAAAAAATCCGTCCTCCCTCCTTCGGTCCCTTTTAATGACTTCTCCTTCCTCAGCTCGGCCATCAAAATATTATATCAATAATTGCTGGCGAAAAATTAAACAAGTAAAACAATGAGACGGCCCTGGGGGCTGCCTTCCCCCTCCAAATTAGTCTGTGCATTTTAGAAGAAGGTCACTTCCTCCCCCTCCACCCCCCCTCGCAGCCCCCCTCCTCCTGCCTCCATCGGATCAGTGACACGTTCTCCTCCGTGATAGCGCTGACCTGAGTTTGAATTTAGAGTGTTCATTAATAGGATATTATGCCATATGCTCACTGCACTGTCTTATTGTAATGTCTGGCACTGGTTTAAGAATTTGTAATTAGTGCTGATATAATGAAGGGACTGGAGGGGCTAAAGCTAACTGTGGTGCAAGAAAGAGGTTTGCTCTTTGAATTGTAAGCTGGTCGGATCGGTCACCTGCTGACCGGCTGGCTCACCGAGTGCACACTGGGAAAGGACTTTGATCGAGGGACCTGTTTTTCAAATGTGGCCATAAGCATATTTGTGAGGTGGTGTTCACTGAAATAATTTCAGCATTATTCAATATTGTTAAATGTTGTTTGTATTTCTACTCTAGTCCCACTGTCCTCTCACCTTTGTCTTCAGTGTGAAAGGGAACAATCAGCATTCATTCCCTGGTCAAATTTGAAAAGTATAGCATAAACAGGTTTTAAAAACATATAAAATAATCAAATTGTCTCACGTGGAGGCTCTGACTCTGACAGGAGCCCCAACCTGAGAGTGAGGCGAGATGGATACGTGTCACCTGTCCACACAGCGGCGAGCAGCTCACTCTCAGCTCTGCTGTGTGGGGCTGGCTGTCGCTGCTGCAGTCCAATCTAGAATAATATACTACAGCACTTTTCTCAGAAAGTCAAACTTCGTAGACATTGTGGTCCTGTAGCCTGGAGGACAATCGAATGACATTCCTTTCTGTTGTAGTCGTTGTGGTGCTGGGGGAAATATTTGGAATGTGTGCCATCTATGGCAAGAGTCTACAGGCAATGAGAATTTCAATTTTTAGGTAGTTTTAGGGATCCTCCTCACTGAAAGAAGCAGTTTTCAGTCCTATAGTTTAACTTGAAGCCCGATTGCTGAGATGCATTCTGAGGCACTTGAAAAGAAAATATAAGCTCTGAGTTCTCATTGATGATTTCAACCAGCACTCTTCCCACAGTGTTTTCGGTGAGATGGCCTGGCGTACAGGGATGCCGCTCTTCCAGCGCTCTGCCGTGGTGTTTCTCCTCGCACTTCGTCTCCACATCCCACCGGCACTAATTTTCATTCATAATGATCTTCATGGGCGGCATTGAAGGATGAGGGTTTGAGCAGCTTTTGCCTTGGCGCTGTCCCAGCACTTTCAGCTCTGATGTGCTGTCATAATTATGCTGTCCGTGCTAAATGCCTATTGTGTAAATGTGCACTGCAGCAGCCAACAAAAGAAAATGGAAGGATTTTTTCCATCAGCAGGCAGTAAATAATTGCAGACAATGTTGGTTATTCTAAAAATCTATCCCTTTAGAAGGAATAATACTGGGAGCAATGTATGGAATACGACAGTGACACAGGAGGTGTGAGTTGCCAAGTGCAAACACTGTCACACACATAGATTAGGAAGGAGCATGGAGGGGCTTCACATTTATTGGAGGAGAGAAGCTGCTGCTTCTTTTTAGATTTCAAGTGTATGGAGTAATAATATGAATCTGGACAAATGATGAAACAAATGAGAAACTCTCCATTTCCAACCTGTACTGGATTAAACAAATCCATAATAAGCTGCACATTACTGTAGGTATTAAGATGCATTTAGTTGTCCCAAACACATGCACAGACATGTAAGGAGCGAAATTTAACCTCTGCTTTTAACCCATCTGGGTCACACAAAGAGCAGTGAGGGACCCTGTACGGCGCCTGGGGAGCAGATGTTGGGGAAGTAAGGTGCCTTGCTCAGGGGCACTAGACAGGGTAGGGAGAATTCTCTTGGATTTTTAGACAGATCAATCCAGGTTCGTCTTTTTGTTGTTTCTCCGTAGAGTCGAACCAGAGACCTTTTCTGCCCATAGTCCAAGTTTCTGCCACTAGTCCACCGCCTCTCACACTAGGGGTCCAAGGGATAAAAACTATTCATCTAATCAAACTTAAAACAATTATCCTGCAGTTAAAGAAATATATCTTAGATGTAGGACATATTTCAAAATATAATGTACTGCTGTAATGATTATTCTTTTTCAATACTTGTGTAAAAATACTAAATAAAATGTTTAAAATTATATTAGTGAGTGTTGACTTACTGTGTTTTTATGAATTGAGTTTACTCCATCTACCCCACTAATAAAGACTGTGGGATGCAGTTAAAAAAGTATTTCCTGAGCCGGGACTGTTCACTGTTCAATGTTGTAGGTAAAGAATTACAACTATACAGCCAGTGGAGAACTAACAGTTTAGCTTCTTTTCATTTAGTTATATTCACAATTGCTCTGAAAACGATTGTTTTGAAGAACATTTTAGAAAGAAAATTAATTAGCAGAGCACTACCCCATGACAACACAGCATCATATAGTCTTGTCATATTTCAAAAAATATGAAGGGGTCTAAATAAAAAAAGTTTAATTACAATGGGACTTAAAATGCATAGAGAAATGGGACATGGATGTAAAGACATCCAAAATGGGTTAATGACAAAAGGCAAGAGGCAAAGAGGGTGGATAGTGTGAACTGGCAACTGTGTGCAGGTTCAAGAAAAAAGCTAGACTAAAAACACAGTTTCTTCCAAAAACGTCTCACAGAGTGAAGAACAACCAGTAAAGTACCTGGACACCCTGTATTCAGACAGTTTCACAGTTTGTCATAGAAGTTCACTTATCCATTGACACTCAATGCACCATGTGACAAAGTGAAAACAAAAACTGCAATATCACATTTACAAGTACACTTTACTATGTAACATTTTAGCTCAGGTGATCACTGAGATGTTTCTACACCCTGACTGGAGTCTGAGCTAAATTCAGCTGATTGACCATGATTTGAGAACATACACCCCACATTATATATGAGGCCTCACAGTTGACACTGTATCAGAGCACAGACCAAGACATGAGGCTGAAGGGAAGGCGGCGCTCAGAGACAGAACTGTGTTGAGGAAAGCTACAAAAACTGTTCTGCTACATTGAAGTTTTCCCAGCAGCCACAGCGGTGATTCTCACATGAAAGAGGTTTGAAACATCCGGAGCTCTTCACAGGAGAGAAGGACCATGATAAGAGAGGTGACCGAGAACCTGCTAAGCTGGCTGAGCTCCAGAGATCCTGACGTAAATAATAAAGTGGCTAAAAGTTAGAAAATATTTTAAAAGTAAAAAGTTCTGAGAAATGTCCATATTACAAACGCAAATGCAAATTGGAGATCACACAAAAAAACCATAGTCTGACAAATGGATCAGGGATCCACAATGTTCATTAGAATGTTGCAGATCTATTAAAACAGGAAGTGAAATGCTTAATGCAAGATTTAATTAAAATGAATGTTTGTTTGTCTGTACACTCCAATGAAAAAAAAAGTCAGGGCTGTATGAATTTATAATAACTTAATGTCCGGGTGTCTCCTGTATTTTAGAGAAGATTTTAAATGAACATGAAAAAAGAGGAGAGATAAGAAAAAAACTTGAACCAATTAAACAAAATAAAAGCATGAAAGATCAAATGTACGCATTTCAACATTTGACACATGCAGATTTACATTATTCTAAATATGAATGATATTTAGTTCATAAATTTACTCTCCCTCTATTCTTCTCCATTTTATCCATCATTTACTCAGTTTTTACGCTCTGGTGTTTTATTTTTTTTAAATTCCAATTAGATTTTTTAATAATCTTTGGTAAACATGTCATTCTGTCACTGCTCATCTCTGCTCAAACCTGTTGTAATTTGACCGAAAGAGACAACTGTCAAAGTGGCCATGTTTGTGTTCAGTGTTTCATGTCATACAGCAACAGTACGGATTTCCTTTTTCTCTGTATAAAGGGAAATTAGATTTTTTCGAAAGGTTCCTGGGTCTAAGAGCAGAGTGTGGTGGAATAACTTCTGCTGCTCTCCTGCACATGACATTGCACATAAATATTCAATAAATTAGCTGCAGCCGTTTTATAGATTGATCAGTCATTTCTGGCAGACGGTGACAGGCGATGCTGGGGCTGAAATATTAATGCTGACAAATTAGGGATTTCTGAGTAAATGATGTCACATTGCACGGCTTCACTCAAATTGACTCCCTGGCATGAGGGCACATTTGCCAGCTCAGTAATATACTCGCCTCCCCCAACGTCCCCCCCTTTCACCTTCCCTTCCCTCCTCTTGTCTCCAGACCCTCCGTCCCCTCCCACCCTCTCGCTCCTGCCTTAAAATGAGAAATGACATTGATTTTATCGTTAAGCAGGATTCATTCTTTTCCTGCACCCCAGGAACTGTGAGAAAACGTAGAAGAGAGAAAACGGAGCATCGAAAGGGCAAACCACAGCTGTGCGAGGTTTCGCTGAGGCAATTGGAGCTCTTCTCTTTGTGACCCGCAGCCCCAGTTGAAAATCCCAGTGTGTTGCACTATGGAAACAGGAATGTGACACACTTGTGGGGAAGTGCAGCTGTAAGTATGGGGCAGAATCCACTGGGCAAGGGCAGAAAGAAGGCATCGCCTGTCATCATCTCTGTGAGGATTCAACCTGATCCCATCAGACGAGCAGAATCAGGCTTCAGCTTAGATATGTCGAGGGGATGAAATACAAGCAGACAAACCAAAAAAATATGTTTTGACCTTTAAATCAATCATATTATCTGGTGAAATACCTGGTGTAATATTAACACCTATCGTATTTATGCCTCAAACAGATTGCTTTAAAACACAAATCTGTTTCACCGGTGTGAAAGGAGGCAGATTATTATTGTGTAATTTCTGGTAATGGTAATTGGTGGAATTAATGAATGAAAGGTTGGAGCACAAAAGTGCAGAAGAAGTCTTAAATGAAAAATCTGCAGACAGAACACGAGGAGGGTTAATGGGAAATGCTGGTGCCACTTGCAGAAACTCTAGTAACAGCAACATTGAATAAAATGAGGGTTTCCAATCATATTAATCCTTAAAAATCCATCCATCCAACTGTTTATGAGAATTATCAACAAATCAAACATTTATACATATTCATATTGTTTTTGAAAGCCTCATGAGCTTAAATATTTTAAAAAGTCTTGATTGATAAAAATTGTGATAAAAGAATTATTTATCACAGGACCATGGTCAATGGCTTACATTGAAGAGGACATTCTTTTGATTCTAGAAGGCAATAAGTAAATCATACACCTACTTGTGGATGTTTTTACTTCATGAGTGTTCTCTGTTTGTTCTTTATAGCTGAAAATGGAGTATACAGTATAAAAGGAAAATAATGATGACACAGTATAATGTAGGTGTCCAAAAACCATCTACAAATCCAAACCTTTCCAACTAGCAAGTTATAGCAGTGCTGTCTCTTTGTAGTACATAAATAAGTATAAATTGATCTCTTATGTTGAATTTAATAGGTCGCTGAAAGTATTTGTTCTTTCTGCTGGCAGAAATATTCCATGCAAGCAGTATACCAGTAGCTATATCATTATATATCATCACATAGTTATTGTTGGACAACGACTCTCCCGACTTCACTGAGGGAATGTTGCGTGTTATGTAACGCTGCTGAGTAAGATATACAGCCACCTTCACATTTACTTATGCATGGCTTCTACAATTTACCCTTGTGGTTTTCCAGATGACAGAGAAAGGCCCTGCTCAGCATTAAGCCTCAGCTCATCTGCCGCTAGTCAGCCTGTAATGAATGAGGCCTGCATCTCAGATCAATACTATCTGTGAGGAATCACCAGCCGGCCGGACAGCCACACAGGAGCTGCTCACTGGTGTGTGTGTGTGTGTGTGTGTGTGTGTGATATGGTACCTTTCGTGTATGGGATGGCTGTCCCTTGTTTGATCACCACTGTGGGGTTTGTCTGCGGTGTATGTTAACCTAAATGGGGTGTTCCTACATTATACGTGGTGTTCTCATAAGGCTTTACAGACAGATTGCCCTCGTAATGTTATGTGTGCCGAAAGCAAAAGGGAGGGATACCTCTGAATGAAAGAAAAAAAATGAGAGAACTTCTCAGGGAACATTATTCTCAAAGTAAGACAAACAAAGGTCAAAAGCACCAGCTTGTGGCTCAGGAGGAAGAGCGTACACAGCAGGTCATCCCCGTCCCCCCCATTACATGTGCTGAAGAGCCCTTGGGCCAAGATTACCCCGGACGCTGTGTCGACAGTCTGTGAGTGATGTGTGATAGAGTACCTAGATGCACTGTATGAATGAAGGGGTGAATGACAACAACTGTACTGTAAAGTGCTTTGAGTGCTCATCATCAGGACTAGAAAAGCACTAGATAAATACAGACCAGTCGGCATTTGTATTTAATATCAATATTATTCCTTTTTATTAGTTAGTCAGTCTCAAACAGTTCTGCAATATACTGTCACTTTTTTTGTTTGCATGCTCAAGATTTTTCAAACATTAACCCTACCTGGTTTATCTTGAGATGAAGATTTGAAAGTCTATGTTTAACATAAAATAAAACAGAATTATCTTTTTGTTCACATGTGAGGTTTACATTGAAATTTGGATGATTCCCTGAACTGGTGTTTTATTTTTCATATATTGCATTTTGCTGTTTCAGAGATCGGTAAAACAATCGACACAATCTTCAGATCAAAGTTCACATCTTTTCAGAATATAAGCTCTGTAATTTAACTGGATGTAAAGCGTTGGAGCAAACAATCAACAGGGTACTGTGGCAGTTTCCAAAACAATAAATCATCCAAAAAACATATCCCTCATGCAACTCGCTTCCCCAGACCCTCATTCAGGCACCCAGTAACCTAGCTCAAACTCACCAGTTACCAAAGCCCAGCCCTATTATTTCCATGTGTCAATATAAAAAAAATAAGACTAACACCAGCGTAGAGAAGACGAGCAGGAGTAAAGCAGCAACAGCTGATATCCAGACAGTCTACCCCCGGCTAAACAGCGAGTGAATAATCTGAGTTGAAGTGACAGTGTTCTCACAGAGGTGCTTCTGTGACAAAATATTTCTAGAGTGACAAAACCCTCTTGTCTCTCTTCAGTGGGATTTTACCTTCGAGCTACCAGCCGTATCTCCAGTGTATCTACAGGTAAGTGGCTGTAAACTGAAAGATCTCCAAATCTCCTTGTGTAGAGAAAAGCATCTTTTGGGACACATCAAACCATCAGATGCCAGGCTCAATCCGTGGACAGATATTCCCCTATAGCTGGCAAATGGAGAACCTCAGAAGCCTCTGGGATGGACCGAATTTTCCGCTTGGCTGCAGGAAAGACCTGGTTGGGACCCATAGTCGTGCTGTCTCTTGATGCATTGGAATTCACTGTAGTGCAAGAGCTTGACTCTGTGTTCTACAGAGGCATGTAAATCGATGTTTCTGGCGGCTCCTGATTGATGAAATGCCAATAAAAGATAAACCTGCACAAAAGCAAACATTTTTAAAGGAGCATTTGGATGCGATGCTGGAAAACAATGTGGTGGAACATCTTTGGCATGGGCATAACCAGTGGTTATCGTTCCCCGGAAACTGGAAAACACAAATTCTTTATGGATTATAGGTAGCCCAACACCAAGAATCACAGAGATGCTTACCCGATCACAACCATTCAGGAAAGTCTGGAGTCCCTTGCTAGATCCACAGTATTCTCAGCTCTCAATCTGAACAGTAGATACTGGCAAGTAGAGATGGATTATGATTCCATAGACAAAACTGGACGTTTAAGCCATCATAGATCAACTCAGGCAGACTGGCCTCCCACTAAATGAGAAGAAAAGCTAATTTCTCCACACCTCTCTTACAATCCTTGGACATGCCATGTCATCAGACGGTGTTCAGGTTGACCCAGTGAAACCAAAGGCTCTCCAGAACCTTCTCCTGAAATCAACCTCCACCTGCGACTCAGGGGACCACTGGACATGGTGCTGCAGCCCGCAAGGGACTGGAAGGGAAGTAAGATATGTGGATATCCACTGTCCAAGCCCTTTGCCACAAAACTCACTCCAAAATGGCAAGGCTGATATTGTGTGGTCCAGCAGGTTATCCATCTGAACTGTTACGTAGTTCTGGATGATTCTAGAGAAGACAGAAGGACCACATGTCAAGCCTAAGACTGTGTTACCCAACCTCACAGCAACTAGAAGAGCAACAGCAACAACGGTTGAGTCTGAGGATGAGGATTTCTTTGGATTACCTCTGCAAACTATTACTCATTCTGGCTCCCCTGTATATAGGGGAAAAACCACAATGAGTCTGTGGAAGAGGAGGAGGAAATATACATTTTTGACATGTAAATTAACTTAAGTAAGGGGGGTGGGGGTAGTGATTGCTAAAACACATCCACAAGACACCATAAATCAGCCATGAAATATATTCGAGCCCTCATACAAGCAGCCAGTCACCTACCTCCAAATCACTGCTCACCAAAGCCCAACCCCATTACGTTTATGAATTGTATATGAATGCTGTTGTCATGACAGCATTCTGTTGCTATGACAGCACCTGTGACACCATGTATGTCTTTGTGAGTCGATGAAATGGTGAAACAAAAACAATCAGTTTGATGCTGTTGCCGACCACTGCGTGGTTTATCCGAGGATGTAGAAGAAGACATGTTCCACTCAATGCACAGAATGACTGTTAGCCCACTGCCCACCCTACTCAGACTGCTACTGCTGTTTATTTCATGTAATTTCATATTATATATATTTTTTTTATTAATACTTTAAAAGTTAAATAAATTTGGTGCTGCACTTTCCTTGGCCATTATCAATACATTTGCCAACTGTAAAGCTGTTGATATAAACAGTTCACCAGATAATTGTTTCACATTCAGACGGAGAGAAAGACAAAGACGTTTTGGTATTAGAAGCTAATTAAGAATTTTGTCGCATTAGAGAACAGTGTTCAGTTTAATTTAAATGAGATATACACTCACGGAGTACTTTTTTGGAAAGCACATTATACTTATACTGAATAGTTCCTCCTGTGAGTCGACCATTAGCTTAAGATGTGTTGGTCATTCTGAGATGCTTTTACTGCTCATCACAGTTGTAAAGAGAGTGTATCCAGTGGTGTAGTGGTGCAAGTTGAAGCGGGTATACTCATATAAGTATCTAATTTTTTCTAAAGCAGGCCATCAAGCCAAGGATAAATGTTGTGTATTTTAAACAGGGACATGCAAGACAACGCTTGCATTTTTTATTTTATTAGTTGTTGATTTTTCACCAATACTGGCCCAAAGACTTAGGTGTAAGTGGTTTCTGAAACACTTTACATTAATTGTTGAAATCCTTTTCACCTCCAAATAGCATCAACAGATAAAAGGTGTCTGTGGCCCTCGTAGGACTGTTATAAACTGGACAAGTATTTCATGCGGAATGAATGAAATGATATGCTAGCCTAAGCAGCCTGCCTGCCTGCGCGGACCCTACCTGTGCTTTCACTGCACATGACACGGAGGCTTCACAAGCTGGGGAGACTTCCACTGCTGAAGCAGAGACGAGAGCCAGAAGGGAAAGTGACGACAAATTCCCAGTAGCGTGACAATAACTTCCACTGCAAAACAAAACGAGGAAAAGTGCATATTCATGTGTTGTGGGGGCCTAGCTTTGAAAAAGGGCCAATGGGAGTCGATGGGATGTATCACTCGCATTTTATTGATGTAGCCTACTCTTTCTAGCTTTTCCAGGAGAACCAACCCTTACTTTAAAGGTCCAATGCGTAGGGGGATCTATCAGCAGGAACAGCATTTAATATTCATTTTTATCTTTAATTTGTTTGCATTGGTTCATAATCACATGAAAAATAACAAGATTTCCATAACCTTTACATGAGCCCTGCATATTCACATTGGGAGCAGGTCCTCCTTGAGACTTTTTTTAGAGCAGCCAAGAACGGACAAAGCACCGGCCTCTAGCGAGAGCTTTCTAAAATGTTTTTCATAATCTGAAGGGCACTTTGAGATCTCCTATTTTCATGAGGCGAGAAGGTATCCAGTTAGTTACAGTACCATAAAAATCATAAAAGTAAATATTAAATCATACCCTTACAAAACTGTAAGAGACAGAGTAAAGTTTTCTGTAGTTTTGTAGAATTTTCGTAGTATTGTGTGTCCTCTGACCTGGCTCTGGCTTCTCCTTGTACGTCACACCTGCTAGGGGAGGAAACAAGAAAAAAGAAACTGTCTGTGGTCTGTCTATCAGCCGTGGTGATGAATGGAAACGGAAAACCATCCCCTCTCCCCGTGATCCCCAACACACACTTTTCTCTCTCTTTTCCCTGTTCTTAATGCAATCACTTGGCTACCCCCCCCCCTTTTTTTTCTGATGCCAGCCTGTTTTCGTAAGCAAATTACTCCATCAGAAGCCAGTAGCGCCTGTCCATCACCCTGAAGAAGGAGGTTGAATGTCGCCCCGACAGCTGACTGACAAGGAGGCATGCACTGGGAAAAACAAGATGAGGTTGAGGATGGACAAGTGAGGGATGGAGAAAGAACCGAGGAGGAAGCGGAGGAGAGGATAAGAAATGGAAGGACACATAATGTAGAGAGCAATAGTGTGAGAGATAGGGAACAGGTTGAAGTGAAAGGGGGGAAAGGAGGAGAAAAAAGTGGGTCTCCTTTTTAGTGGAATGTCCCCTGGGTGTGGCAGTATCAAGTCAATCTGGGGGGCTAATGTGTGTCAGGGTTTGAATCCTATCTCCTTGAGAGGCGAGCAGAAGGTTGATAAAAATTGAAGTGGAATTGAAGTTGGATGCACTAGAGGATAGGGGCCACAACAATGGGGTGGGGGAGGGGAGGGGGAGTAGACCACTCAACTGCTCCCCCCTTTCACTCCCAATACCTCTGACCTTGGCCGGGTGTCCCTGCCACTCCTACTGTAACTTCCTCGCTGTTCTTAGAGGAAAATTCCACTATATTACAAATCTGCCTTCTATGTAAAGTTATGGCAGTTCTGTTCAAGTTAAATCCTATGAGACAAACTGTGATTTTGGAATATGGGCTTTAGAAATTTTATTTGATTGATTGATTCTATAACTTCTAATAACACTGCACGCACTACAGGGATTTTGCTGAGCAATGACAGTGACATTAATACAATAGAGTCGAAAAAGGTTAAGAAGAAACAGTAGTCAAATGTTTCAGGATTTAAAAGAGTTTGATAACCAAATTTCAATGGTAACCCTTCATAAAGGGACATTATGGATCGTCACTAAAAAAACAAAGTAATATTCTGACAACCTTTATGATATTTTCTGTTCTCCTCTGTGACCGCATGGATAACATTCCTTCAAATATAGGCACCAAGACATAATCAGTGGGTGTTTGAAGATAAAAGACCTTCCCATTTTGCTGGCTTTCAAAGACAGTCCTTTCCTCGGCAAGTCCTATTATGATTAAATTTTGGACTTTGCAAGGGCTGAGCTATAATATGAATAATGCAGCATATGTAAAGCATATGAGTTAGTATGAATGACATTGTGGGACCAAACAAGAGTTCTTAAAGGTTGAGGCCATGAGACACTTTCAATGACATATCGCTGGGTAGAGGAATGAGTCAGGAAGTGGTCAAAACTGACTTTTGATGCAGAAGCAATGTTAGTGTCCCAATGATCAGCGACTGCATAATTTGAACATCGGTTATTTGCTCATGTAGCAACAAAAGATGGAAAATTACTCTTTGAAATGTTAAGTTTCAAGCAACCAAATCCTACTTGATCATTGATATCTTACTCACCTTCTATTCCAAAAGGGTTATATGTAATTACCTATATATGTAAAAACTAAATTTTATTGGTATGTTTGTTTGTTCGCTTTTTGTCCATTTCTTATAACTTCCCTGCTTCTTGGTGCATTTAGCAGTAATGTCCAAAGATAAAATTAACTGTCTCAGGTCCTTTTTTTTATCAATTCTTAACATGAGTTCATGACATGAAAATGACAATAAATTTGTTTTCAAAGAAAGTCTTTTACATGAAGTCACTTATTTATGTCATTGCCGCAAAAAATCCAAAGTCACAGTATTTTTGAAGAGAAGCAGTTGGATGCAGCCTGAGTTTACGTGGACAGGCTTTCAAGTGTGGCTTTTTGGAACAAGTATAAACACTTTTAGACTTAGTCAATAGGTTTTATTCCCTAGTTAGTTTGAAGCAATATAAAACTGCTAATGTTTGCATCTGCACATTGGTCTGCTGTGAGCACAGCTACAGTTGATCATGAGTAGCCTGTCTCATTATTTTTGTTATAAACCTTCATTTGACAACAAGTATTGACTTCTCAACGCCCAGTGGGTGTCGGCTTGATTCCACATCTCAGGTTTTACCCTCCTTTATGCTGTTTTCTTCCCTTCATTCCCAAACACCCCATGAACCTGACTTCCCTCTGTCTGAGCCGTATTAATACCAGATTTTAATCCAAATCACCACAAAATAGCAAACAATTATCACTTGAATGTGGAATAAGACACGACAAGGGGTTTTACTGTGTGATTGTTTTCTCAGACATCTGTGGTATCTCATTCATATTATTGTGATGCCTGGCCATAGTTCTCTTAAAAGCTGTGAAGTTACTCTATGGTTTAAGATGACGATGATAACTAAAAAAGGAAAAAGAAGTCGGCAGGGCACAACCTAGACAAAACTTTCAGACCTAATGTTTTGACCTTTCGCAGCTCTCAAACATGGATCAAACTAATTAACCAAGTCTGCTCCTCATGCACTCAAATAGATCCCCCCCAGCCACAGATACACACTGCGATTAGCACTGTCTCATTCCTGTTCCCAATACAGAAAGCATACACACACACACACACACACACACACATGCAGACATCACACACACACTCACACACACTTTAAAACCTAACACCGAAGCTCACACCAATTTGGATCCAGGTGTCACCATAGTATTTTGTATTATCACAATCCTTTTTTTTTTTATTATGTAATAGTAATACCCCTGTAGTATTTAGCTATTTCCATTTGCTTTCATTTCAGTGCAGATGGGAATGTGTTGGGCAATATCAGACAGTCTCATGTTTTTCTTATTAATAAAGGCAGATTAAGAGATTTGCCATTTGACGCTCAAGCCCCAACTGTCAAAACAGCAGGCAGGAAAAGCAGTTCTCCTCTCCCCTCTGGAACGGCTCCCACTTACAATACATGAATACAGATCTGTGTGAGTTGGCATATTTATGAGAGATAAATGTGTTTTTTGGGGTTGCGAGCGAGTGTGAGTGCATATTTGTGAGCATTTTAGGATTAAAATGGATATCAGTCATTGTTACAAGACTCATGTCGATTGATATATCTTTTTCAGATTTGCCACCATTTTTGGGCATTGTTGTCGTATGTTGTGATCCATGGCCCAATGTAAACTAGATCCAGACAGAAATCTCTTTGACAAATACTGATCTGCATTTTCTCGATGGAGGTTCATTGGTGGAAAACCGCAGCTGTCCATCCTCTGTCAACTCTAAATATTGTTGAGAATGACACAACTGGCCTGTCTCGCTGTGACCCCTGAACTTCCCTGTAATACAAATGCTTTCAGCTGCCAATGTCACGACTGAGGTTGGCAGGGCTGGCTTTGTCCTGGACGTCATCCCTCTCTGCTGCCCATGGCAACCCCGCACCGCTACCACCATCACCCCAACAAAGCCAGACAAATGATTTCGATTTGTCCTCTGCAGTCCAGGAAGAAGTTATCGATACAATCCGCCAAATGATGTCAAGGATTTGTCAGCAAAGCTTATGAATGACAAAAACAGCCCACCTCTTTCCACTGCCCCTCCTCCCCCTCTCAGCCTAAAAACACCTCCACTGCAGGCCAAGAAGATTGAGAGCCAGGACACCTTATTGATTTCTTCCCCCTGCATCCTCACCCTCACCTTTTTAAACAGAAACTCAAGCCACAAAGGCCAGAGCAGCAGCTTTTGTGCGCTAAAATGTGGCAAAAAGCATTCTGGAAAGTTGAGGGAAGGGATTGAATGGGATATTTCATCTAATGCTACCTCCAGCAGATGGGCTTTACAGCCGACTGAAGGAAAGGAGCTGTGCTTGGCTGGCAAGCTGGCGAGTTGGTTGTTTGACTGGCTGGCTGACATCTCTGCATCCCCTCCTTCATCTCGCTTGGCTTGTTTGTGAAAAAGATCAGTGGGATGGTGGGTAAATAGATCAACTCTGCTCCTGACAAAAGGGTGTGTGGGGAGAATAGGGGGCTGAGGTGATGCCATTGAGAAGCAGCCTGACAGAATGGTGAGATGCCAAAGATGGTATGTCTGGCTGGTAGTGGACGTGCTAAATGAGGGCTGATGATAATCTGACTGGCAGACGTGCAGAAATGGAGACCAAATAAGAGGAGGGAGGAGAGGCGTGGAACATGCGAATGCCAAAAGTAGACACTTGATGAGAAGGGCAATGCTGCGGCTTAATGCAAAGATGGAAAGATTATTTAAGAAGCATTTTTGTGCGGGTTAATTTATAAAGTGCATGTCAGCTGATGCATGTGTGGAAAACCTATTTTGCGAACGTAAAATTGGGGTGAGTCAAAGAACACCAATTCTTGTAGATAGAATCATAGTAGTTGTAAGAAGATCAAAACGTTATAGCTAAGCATAAAATAAGGTAAGGACTAAACACTCTACAGTCTCAACCAAGTATGAAAACTGAAAACCATACCACAGCTACGCACATGCATGAGAAGAATAGCAATTCCTTCAACCTCAGTGACCACATAGGTTGTTTGCCCTGATCTTCTGAAACAACCCATTGCAGGGTCTCCTCAAATAGTGCCCTGATGAGAGCAGCCTTACATTGGTAAAGCTTATGGAACAGCCATTGTTAGAGTTACTTTGTTACGTTTTGTTGAAAATAGTTGAAAAATTTGCCTCACTTTAATGTAAGAGGACCACTGACATTGTGGTTACATTAATAAACAAGGAGTTAGGGTTGTAGAAAGGTCATAGTTAAAACAAGCAACAACAAGTAATGATGAACAGCAATGGTCTGTGTCAAAGTTCTTTATCTTGTGGACTTATCCATCCACCAAATATTCTAATGGGGACCTCATTGCTCTTCATACTGTACCACCTACCTTCCTCCTTTGCTTCCATCATAATTGCTGTCCCTTAAAGGTCACCTAACAGTAAAATGTAACTATGAGTCTGAATAAGCTGCATCTAAATGATATGGGAATCTTTCCCTGAAGGCTTTGTTAGAAAAGAAAAAAAATTGCAATAGAGCCAAGTGAGGAGATGCTTTGATACCATTTCAGTCACACTCTGGCTTTGAGCACCTTTGTGTCCTGAGGGAGAAAAAGGACAGAAAGGGGAAGCTTGCACTATCTAGGACTTTACAGTATAACTGTACTTGGCCTTGTCCTCTCCGGTTCACAGGAGAACACACAAGGACTCCCATCTCCTGAGGTAAGCTCTTTGGCAAACATTGTGCTGATTAAAACAAACAGGGTAGCGAGCCCTGCTGCTAGAGAGGACAGGGCAAACAGGACCGGTGCAGCGGGAGGCCCGGAGATGGCATGAACCAGACTGCAGCTCAAAGAACAGAACAAAGACAAAGCTACCTGTCAGAGGTGTCAACTCCCAAGAAGAGAGTAAAACCTCAGTGCTGCATTGACTTCACCAGAAGAAGATTTTTGAAGTGGGTTTTCCAAGGTTTTCATATTATCACTCTCCAAAATGTCTCCCTTCACCCCTGTACAAAGCAGGTAATTGGATTTTTGTTTGTGGTGCCCACACCATTGAATAATGACAATTCAAAAATTCAACAGCAGCATTTCTTTTTATAAATGTCCACTGTCAACAGTTTTCATTGGAACTGCATTCCTTTCAGGAAATAGCCCCACTGAAAAACATGAACAGTAAGCTATTAAGATTATCCAGAGAAACTAGGGCACTGTTTTCTGTTTTAGAAATGAAAGACAACAATTCCCACCAAAATTTCTTATTGGGGTGGATGTAGACAATTAAGAGACAGATATTTCTAAAAAAGGGCAGGGCTGGGAAAAGCAGCTGAAAACAATCATAAGCCTGTCATCAAAAAGGGCTAAAGGGAAAGAAATACAAATTGTATGTGTATTTAACCTCAATCATTCACATAGATTTGTTTAAAAGAGACTTGGTCCTAATACACAAAACATAAAACACATTAAATGGTTTGTACAATATAGACAATCAAAACTTGTTTCAGGAACAAGTACTGTAAATAAAGAACCTTGACTGGATATAAATCATTGAGATCATAAGTTAAAGCATATGAAACAAAGAGAAAGTGCTCACGGTCCCAACTAAAGTGATGTGCACAAGAGCCCATACATTCTAAGTGTGTTTGCATGCCAGAGGGATGAACCTGGAATCCCTGGTGGGAGAAGAGCTCTAGTTCCCTTCTCGATGGCTGTCATTTCTCAGTGTACTCAGTGGTTTTAGTGTCAGCTTAAAAGAGCTGAGGATCCTGCCAAGACTAAGTAACGGATCTCCAGGCATTTACGAAGCATGTGAACTCTTCCTGCATGTGCTCATTCTGCCCTAATTCAATTAGGCTCTTCTCCAAACGAGCCTGGGACAGCAGATTCTTCCCTTTTTTCCCCCTGGAGAGGAGCTGGGGTTGCAGGGTCTAAACTTTGACTGCATCACTTTGGCCTCTTCATATCCTCTTTGCACGCTAACGCCCTGATAGCCAGATGCTGTAGTGGTCAGCCAGACGTCCACTAAGCAGTTCTCAGGCAGGGTCAGAGGTGGGATGATACAGTTTTCCTCTCCTGCTGAACATCATGTGTAATATGATGTGTCTGAGAGAGGTGCGCTATGATCGGCAACATCCTTTACAATACACACCTGCCACATTTCATTACCAGTGGATGCAGGAAAAACACTGTAAGGCTTCACTGTGCGATCAATTACTAACAAATTAAAGCTATAAGCATGTTAAAGCTGTATTATATATTCATTTTATAGTGCTTTGCCTTGGTTGGGATGTTGACATAAAAAGAGATAAAGACTGAACAAACTATTTGTAACCACGATGCAAGCATGTAGGGCCAGTCACTCAATCAGTGGATTCCATGACTCAGATGTAATGGGCATTAGGTTGAAATGGTCTGAAATGTAGCAGTGAGATCTTGTGTCTTCTCTGGGAGTGACACCCAGAGGAATAGTAGCAAAATGCTTGGAGCCCCTCTGACCTTAGCCGATACCTTCTGTTGACCTTGATTTGACATTAGAGTGAAGTGTCTGTTGTGTCTCACAGAAAACCCAGCCCCAGAACATATTCTCTAATCCATTTCCCTCTCGTTTATATTACTCTGCTTTCCCCATTAAATAGCCTCCACCTTCGTATTTACAGAGGCTTACAAACAGGGCCAGGGCACATGGCTGCTGCTCCTCAGATACCCAATCTGTCTGCCATTTATCTGAGGGATTACTGCGGTGAGGGCCAGCTACCACAGATTAGAGACAAAGGCCAAATTAAAACAGGGCCTATCAACAAACACTGCGACAAGATGACATGGAGGGGATCCAATTACACTGATAACCCACGGATCCAAGCGTGCTGCAGGAGACACTGGAACAAACAGAGGTAAACATATACACTCACACACAGCAGAACATTGATAGAGATGCACGCACATGCATGTGGTCACATTTTGGCGAGTGCTTGTCAGTTGACAAACAGAGCTGCATTGTAATACAGCTGGGGAAGAGCACAACAGGTTTCTTGTTATCCATTGAAATGTTCAGTATTGTCACAGTAACCGTGGGTGGGCAAAAGGGAAGAGGCGATAGTGGAGCTGCCACCATGAAATGATAGGCTGAGACACCTGTCAATCAAACAAGGAACAATGAAAAAAACGAAAATAATATGCAAATACAATTTAATGACAAAAGCGCAATGTCTTTTTGCTCAAGGGTATCATGTGATCATGTGACCTTCATCAAATATTGTCAAATGCTTCAGGACTGGGTTCAGGTTTCAAACAGGCACAAAGATATATGGGAGAAACCATCATTTTAGGAGCACCACTGATTATAGTCAAAATTAACTAGTTGCATTTGCATCACAGAACACAAAATGTTATTTGGTTGTTTTATTGTGACTCCGTACTTTACAGCCTCTTACCTTAACGCTGTGTATGTGTTATCAGATTGGGGTCCACCATAGAAAATAACATTAAATAAAGCAGAAATAATTGGAAGTGGGGACTGAACACAAAGAAAAAAAATGTCACACAAATAAGTCATCTTCATCAGCAGAGACCTACAAATACAAAAAACTGAGATGACATTCTGGATGTCATAACCAATACAACTTCATTTGTATGTAACATTGGGCTAAAACAAAATGATTTAAATTGCTGCTGCCATGGGAATGACGTCCAAAAGAGTACTAGCATGTTCTTTTCTATTATACTATATCATCCAAAATAGCCCCTGAAATAAATACGACTAATCAAACAATATTCAATATTTAATATCACTATTTATTTTCAGGCAAGGACAATTAATATAAGGTGATGCCGTCATGTTACAAGCATTGATGTTTGGTCGACTTACAACTACACTAGAAGCCCACAACGGTTTAACAGCATTCCCGAAAACTGGAGCAAATGTGTTGCAACTGCTTTTTCTGTAGTAACTGATATTTGTGCAATGTTTGTGCGACCATACTGACCAAACATAACTCTGTTATAAGTCAACCTCGCCAACAAAAACACACACACACATACATTAATTTTGTATTATTTGTGGATAATTCTAACTGAAAGCAACAACAATGGTAATGTGACTGCCCTACATGAGAAAATAAAACCTGGGTCCTGAGACATAATTTAAAAATCCCAGTAGAACCATATTGCGATAAAGGAAAAAGAAAAACATTATTAGTTTCATGTTAAATTATAAATGTATGGCACCATAATGTTAAGGCATAAAACTTTTAAGATGATAATGTAAAATGAATCACGCTGGAGCTTGACATTGTCAGTCGATGATTTCTAGGGGGATAAGAGGGGATTCATCCTCCTGACAACCTGTCAATGTAGCCATCCCCCCTATGAGAGAGAAGGCTGCCTAGAGTCCCTGAAAACCCTTTTTTTTGCAGGGGGAGGGGCTGAAGCACTTTTTCCTTGCATATGCTGTCACATTGCCTTGCATTATTTTTTGCATCTGCCCTGATCCATAGGAAGAGTTAGTGTATTGGTCCAATTCAGTTAATAATATGTTTAGGGAAAATGTCTGCAGATTCTAGGGTAAAGATAAATGATGTGATATGTTACATTATGCATTCATCGCTCATTACTCCTTGAAGGGGCTGCAACTGGATGGTTATGGCTCTGGTTGCAGCTGAAGCTATGATGATTTAGCTCTATCTGCTGTTCTGTGTCTACTCTTTGAACTCGCGATTCATCCGATATGACAGAAATGTTACCAGAACACATACAGCAGCTTCAATACAATGCTCCATCACTTCAGTGCACACACACACACACACACACACACACACACACACACACACACACACACACACACACACACACACACACACATCACAGAAGTTCAGGGTAGTACGGCCATCTAGTAATCAGAAGATTCTCTGTTTCATCCCTGGCTCCTTCAGAGAGTGCTTCAAAGTGTCCTGGAGCAAGACACTGAACCCCTACCTGCTCCTGATGCTGTGTCGTCAGTGAGAATGGGTGAATGACAAATTCACTATGAAACGTTATATGCAGACTAGTTATATGCAGTTCATTCAGTACAATAACATCACCTTTGCTGGGGCTGGGAAATGAACAGTGAGCTCCACTAAAATAAAACCGATTTAAATGACAAGTGACTAATTTGTGTCAAAAGATAAAAGCTCAATGCTTGTGGTGGAAAAGTGGAAAAGACTTATAAACTCTGATGTTGTTTATAATAGGATATATTTGAAAGCCTGTCTTTCATTACATAATAATCTACATGATCTACATGCAATTCTCAACACTTGAATGTTACACACAACAAAGTCCTCTGGACTCCACTATTGTCTTTCTTTTTTCTGGCGAAGTTAACCTCTGGAGTGTTGTTGTCTGTTAAACAACTTTTAACTCACTTGTTCCTCTGAAGAACATTTGGGCCCCGGAGCCTTCATTGTTACAATAACATCCTAAAGAAAAAAATAATAGATGTGATAGTTCTGCTTTGAAGGAATTTGAACATGTCCATTCACAAGTGTGGAGGCTGCTCTTTGTGCCCTGATGCAGCTACAGAGTCACTGTTCTAGTGTCTTGTTAACATACCTCCAGTGGCACAAAGTGTCATGGGGGCTAATAGGTAAAAATGAGGAGATGAGGGAAAAGCTCCTTTAATAAACGACAAGATCGACAGTGATGAAAGAAGGAAAGGAAACTAAAAATAGCATAAAGTGAGATAATAGATAATTAAACAAGCAAATGACAGTAATTTATAACAGAGACCTTCTAAAAAATGAAATAAATTGTCTTTGCAGTTTTTTTTCCATCCCTGCACTGTAATGACAGTGTCATATCTTTGACTCGGGCTTTAATGGAAAAACCACAATCCAGGAACTAACTAGGAAGTGAGTGACAAGGAAGTATGAGCTCACCGTGGCCCCGACACTGCCCTCAGCGCCGACGGCAGACAGCCGCCAACCTCCAACTCTCCTCTAAGCCAATTGCAAACTCGCTCATTACCACCGCAGCCCCATTGTGTTAATTGAAGCCACGCTAACTACACCATTCCTCGCGCTCTATAAAAGCAGAAGACTCGTCACCCTTTCTGGACGCTTCTCCCTCCAGCTACACAGGTAATTGAATTGTGGCAGATCTCTCAGTAAGCTGGCTTGTTTTAATAACTTCACTAGATTATGTTTAATAAGTGTGCCTTAAATGCTCATTTCATCAGGCCAGGGAGGATGAGGAAGGTCAAATGTGATAATAGAAATGTGGAAAAGGGCCATTTTTCTGGCCCTGCTCTAGGGACAGATGTAATCACTGCAGCCCATCGGCCTGTCTGTACTGTGTGAGGTTCAACTGTGGGCCACACTGCCGCAGACTGTAGGAGTTGCGGAGGATCATATTCCATATAGAGATGACATTCCAGGGAAGTTCACACTGATTCCAGTCTGTTATCATCCCAGCTGTCTCTGAAGCTGTTGCCAGGGACAACCAAACAGGAAACAACAGTAACAGTGACAGGAAACATCACAATGGTACCAATAGCTTTTAAGTTATCCTTTTTATAAAACGGTTTCTTTTAAAAGTTATATGACAGGAATTTATTTTTAGGTTGGCACCACTATAGACAGAACTCTATTGAGATGGTGTTATCTGTTGGTCAGTCATGGCAGTCAATAACTGTTCAAACTGTCCTGTCCTGTTTAAACTTAATACTCATAGATTTCAGATGCTAGAATATTAGTTTTCTTATAACTCAAATATTTCAAACACAGCTATGACTATGTATTAAAATTGTTTTCATCTAAAAAATATGAGCTATTACAAATCAGAAAATAAACATGTTAAATGTGTGGAAAATATTATTTACCTTGGTACGTTTGTCAGGTTTCTGCTTTTAAAACCCCTCCCCAACTAATTAATGAGTATTAATTAGTTGGGGAGGGCTTAATACTCATAGATTTCAGATGCTAGAATATTAGTTTTAGTTTAACACAGCTATGACTATGGTATTCAAATTGTTGTCATCTAAAAAATATGAGCTATTACAAAGCAGATAATAAACTTTATTTACATGTTAAATGTGTGGAAAATATTATTTACCTTGGTACGTTTGTCAGGTTTCTGCTTTTAAAACCCCTCCCCAACTAATTCAGTTTCCCAAAAAAAACCTGCTCCTGTGATTGTTGTGACTGGCTCCGTGCACTTTGAGCTCACCTGAGAGTTCACAGGTTTAAAGGTCAGTCTGGAGTCAAGTCTTATCAGTCTGGGCTGATGCTTTGGTTTCACTGATAGCTACAGTACATGTACGAGTAGAGGGGAGTGGCTGCATCAATAGGTCAAAGGTCACACTGCTGAACAAATAGCCCAAGAGATAATGGAGCCAGGAAAATTCAATTCTCACTCAAGTTTGCTCTAACTTCGAGGTGCCAGGTATGAGGGTAGTGAAAGACTGAGCAGTAGAGTGCGATGTCCTTGAGAAGACTATTCAGACTATGAAATAGAAGGGGGGAGGCAAATTTACACTGCAGGAACCAGATGTTTGGAAAGAGGGAGAGACAGGCTGCAGACACATAGTGAATGTAAGTAAGGCTGATCAGCAGTCAGCAGGGCAGAGCGGGCAACACAGACAGCAGCGACGCTGTCACACAGACACCTATTTGCATAATATTGTGTGTTGTCAGAGGAGTGACGGCTAGTGCAGGTAGTTATCTGTAGGGGCAGGACGTACATGTAACCTTGTGTGTGTGTGTGTGTGTGTGTCCTGGCCGCCTTTTCCCCTCACCTCACTGGACAGGTGGCATCCCCGAGCCCCGTGATTAGCATGTCAACGTCTTAACATGTTGATGGGAGCGCCGCTGCAGGCATCTACATTCATATATAAATGTAAATTCAACACCCTCCCCCATCCTCCCACTTTCACACACCTGCACCACGTCGCCTCTGACAGTTCAGGATTGATTTGGCTGCTTCCCATCCACTGAGCCAACAGGAGAACGGGCGGCGGGATCGCCTCGGACACCGCCAAACAATCACCAGACGCTTCAAATCGTCAACAGGCTCGGGGGGGGTGACAGTCACAAAATGTCCCAATCAAGAAAACTTTTCATGAAAGCCATCCAGGAAACTTCTGACCCCTTATTTCTTCTTTCATATTCTAATGATGCGTCTGCGGATGAGTCCTCATCAGGGCTCTGAGGAAAATGACAGGCCTCACCAGATTCTAGGAGTGACCACACTGTCAATCCACACACACAGATTTAGGCTTGGGTTTGGATTGTGGGGAAACACACTCCCTGTTGACAAAACCATCACTGATTTTTCCTTCCTGGAGAGTAAAGATATTTGAATTTTACTTTTAAAGGGGGATCTCAAGTTTTCAACTCAGGCTGTCAGCTTTAAATTTCAATTGTAGACAAAATAAGGTTTTACCCCACAAATATTTCTATCAGACTTACTTCTACACTAGATTTATAGGGAGATAAGATAAGATATAATAATAAAAAAATGTATAATAATAATAATCATCAGTATTAAATCAAAAGCTTGTATACTGTTCCTGCATTCATTACTAACTTAAGACTGCATTTTTTTATGAAAATACTTCAATTTGAATTGTTAATAATATAAAATATGATATAACAACATGTGAAAATAAATGATTAATGATAACTTTTAAATAATTTATAGCATTTGCATTATACTAGCTTAGGACATGTGAACAGCACATATCATATATATATATATATATATATATATATATATATAACTGCAAATTGAATCAATGTAATTCTCTTTCATACTGTTGCCTGTCAGTGGTTTCATATCTCAATACAATGTGAACTGACACTTGACTGCCAAAGACTGACCAGTTTTAGGGAACATTTAACATTTGATTTTGGTTATTTTTAACCAAATGTTTTATCCAAATGATGGATCTTGGTCAGTGGACATCTGGATTTCAAATTATCAGCTGAAAAAGCAAACACATCCAAAGACCCAAACAAGTGAACAGAGCAGTGACAGTCTCTGATCTGTTACGAGCTGGCTGTCATGATTAAGCATACAGTTATCATTCATGACATAGTTAGGCAGCTTGGTAGCTGATGAAATGAAGATATAAAATGGCCAGAAAGATTGTGAAAACCTCCCTGCGATGTCGACTCATGAAAAATAAAAAAACTCTTGATTCAGTAGGTTGCTCTGATCAGCCACTTTTAAACGTGACGTTAACTGCAGCTGCTAATGCACCACTGTGTCGACTGGAAATTACACTGGATACTCCGGGTGTCATGGAGGCTGGAGCGAGGAGATGAACCCGGCTTGGCCCCGACCTTCCACTGAGCTGCACGCACATGTTATTTTTAGATGTGATTGCCTCTGGAATTGCAGACACTTATCAGGTGAAGCCTCCTACACAACCTCTGTGAGCCCAGGATGTACTTCTGCTCCTAGTGGAGACAGAAATACAGTGAAAGAAGCTGAATGGTGACCTCTTGAAGTGTGTGTGTGTGACATCCTAGACTTTTTTGAGGCAACACTCTTTCGTATACCCTTCATGTATATCCTGCCTGTGGTGTGAGAAGAAAGGTCACTAATCAGTCACCCTTTTTAAATTGTTAGATTTTTTTTTAAAGGTATATAACTATACAGAGTGTACAGATGCCTTTCTTCAGTGATATTCTCAAGCCCCTCCCCACACAGAAAAGGGGAGACAGAAGATGTTTATCTGAACAAGTCCCCAGACATGTCACCACAGTCACACCCCACACACAGCACAAGATCTCTTTTTCATAGATAGTGTGAAATAATGTGTAAGATTTAGGTGAAAGGTGAACATTTCCAGAAATTGAATATAAAATAATTGTAGGGATATATCACCAGTGGGTAATCATCTACATTGTAAAACATCGGTCTTCTCTATGGAGGACGCTATGTTTTATACAGTAGCCCAGACTGAACAAACTAAACACCTTTTGAGTTTTATTACAACTGAAGATCCACAAGTTCTCTTTCATGTTTGGAAGGGGAGGGGGAGGTGACACTTGACACCTCACCACTACATTCTACACATTGAGCCTTTAAGCAGCGAATGCAATTTTGATGAACAAACATTTATGAATCATAGGGTTAGGGTTACACAGAGCTCTACACAATCGTTTTGTAGAGCTCTGTCCCCTGTAATGAATGACACTATTATCAACAGTGTCCCCGGGGAGGTTTTGGGATGGAGTGGTGGCAGTGAGAAAGGGTCTTTAGAATAGGATGAAATCAAATGTCTAAATAAGACAACTTACCAACAGACTTACTAACTCTGCTAAAACACAAACCCACATATGCTTCCCAGTTAACTGTCTCTAAACTATGGACATCTGCATCACACACACACACACACACACATGCATGCCCATACACGCATCACGCACGCAAGAAATTATACGGTGTTGTTAGATGATTACTTTTAGTTTGAGGAGGGCGATATCTAATTTTTAATCAAAATAAAGGCTATTCCATTCAATTTAAATCGTGTAACATCATAACGTACATTCTCACAAGTCCTTATAAATATTAAGGTCGAGACCTTACAAAATTATAGACAAAATCATGTGTACATGAAGGCTTATATATCCTTAAGACTGAATATGAGACTGAAATTGTATTTTTTATGAAATACAGGATCTGGTCCACTTATTGATTAACAAATGATATAATGAATGGAGTGTAGTTTGAAATATAGAATACTTCTGTTGTTGAGGAACATTTTATCTGAAATTATTTATTTATATATTTTTTTGTTTGTAAAACACACTTCAGTTAATGGAATAGACAATTTCCTGTATATTGCGGATGAAAAAATCATTGAATTTAAAAACATACTCACATACAATACTACTCATTAAAATGAAAATAATATGCAACATTATTGTCAACTAACATTAATGGTTTTATGATATATTGAATATATAGAAATATAGAAACAAGTCACTGAATTAGTTTAAACTTCATTGCTGTAATTGAAATACAGTTGTTTTTTTATTAAGCCAAATGAAAGCCATGTCACAAGGTCCTGATGTGATTCCTTTTTTTCACATATTATGTCATTAGACTAAAAATGTATATGCCCTGCATTTTAAGGCTACCTCCACATTTTTTGATAATTTTTCCTTGCTAAATCTCTTACAAATTTAAGTGACTATAGCCTATCATTATTATATCATGCATTTCATTCCATATCAAAAACAATATGTAAAACTGTACATGTGGGGTATCGGACAACTCAATGAACACATAATTCGGCATGTACTATTTCAGACAAAATTTATATAAATATATAAATATATCTATATATATATTTCTACATATTTCAATCTTGTCCAATAAAAACCTCTAATGCAGCCCCACATTGAATGATCTTGTGTCTTGAAAAGCTGTGTCTTGGAGATATGCCAAAAGTTTCCCCCTGCACGGTGACAGACTGGGTGCATAAATGCATTGATTTGAATATTCCTTAATTTCTATTTTTCCACCACTTTAATGAAGCAACTGATCATGTAAGGATTAAGGAAGTGAAACTTGTGTTAAATAAATATGAAAAGAATAATTTATGCACAAAGTCATACCTGTATGCATCTGTGTGCTTGTGTGTTTGCGTGTGTGTCTGTGTATGTTTGTGTGTCTGTGTGTGTTTGTGTGTGTGCGTGTGTGTGTGCGTGTGTCACTACAGCCACTCCAATTAAAAAACATGGGCAGGGAAGAGGAATGTGCAGGTTCTTTCCTCAGAGACCAGAGTCAATACAAACACTGAAGGACACGCTGATGCAGGCAAGGAGCTCACTGCACTGATGCACATGTAGCTGCAAACACACAGAGACACACATCCACACACACATGAATGAATCCACGCACAAACAGTCAGCAAAACAAGTAAAAAACAGAGACTGAATCCCTCAGACAAGAGAGCCCATCAAGCCTGTTTTTATTTAGTCCTTTATTTCCTTGTCTTAAGTGTTTTTTTTACATGTTGTGAACAGACTAATTGAGTTGTAAATCATCAAAATAACAAGTTGATTTCTCAGTGAGATGTCGGAATATTTCTTGTCAAAGCCCGGGAAAAGGCATAATTACAGAGGATTTTTTTTTTTTTAAAGTGCCCTAATGTGCTATGCAAACAGGAACAACAAACATATTATATTCCCCCTGCAGGCTACATCAACACTAACTGTACAGTAGGCTGCATACAATAATAATGCATTTAATCAGCTTTTCCATTCTCCAGTAGCTTCTTTGAATGAGTATGTAATGGTTTAATTAGAGAACAATATGAAAAAATATATTTGTAAATTGTTGAATTGTTTTTCTTTCTTCCAAAGTGTGTGTGCTTTCCAGTCAGTACTGATGGGAGCAGATGGTATCAGCAAGCTGCATAAGGGGCAGTGTGTGTGTGTGTGTGTGTGTGTGCGTGTTTGACAGGGCTAGTTTCAATTCATACTCTCCCTTCACCTTTGATAGTCAAGTGGATTACACCTTGTGTTCAAACAGAAAGAGAGGAAAGAAAAGCAGCAGAACACAAAATGGAATTAGGAGGCTGCTTATGGGCCCTGATTCATTTATTGTTAACTCCTTCCAGTTCATTAAGCCTAATCCCTGTTAGGATGGTGAGTAACAGAGGACCTGAATGGGCCCAGGCAGGCCGAGGGGGACACATGTGCGCCTATTGTGGACCTCTCGTGGGTTAATCCTAGTCCCTGTGGTGTGTTTGTGTGTTGGTGTGAGTGGGATGGGGGAGAGAAAGGGAGTCAGCCGGACAAAGGGGTGACACTTTTCTCTTGCTGGGTGCCCGTGCTCTGGCTGGGTGGGTGTTGAGTCTCAGCCTCCACCCTGAGGGGGATTTTAGCCCCCAAAGTCCCTGTGACAAGCGTGAAGCAGCCCTTTCCTTTTGTGAATCAATGTGGCGGGGCTCTTCGCGCCTCGCCTGGCCAGACACACACACGCACACACACGCGCGCAGAAGGTCACCGATAGCTGTGTTAATACAGATGTACATGCCAATAAGGCCTCTTAATCAGTACACAAGAGGGAGAGATTGACTTTTAAAGAAGACATACGGCCCTGCTTTCTTTCACCCCCAGTGGAGCCATTCGCTCTGTGCTGCGCTGACTCCTTTAATTTTCCCTGTTTGGCTGACTCTGGATGAACACAAACATGAAGAAACGGCTGAACAGAGGTGATGGGATCACATTTTTTTAAAATAGTACAGATTCCATTCACAGTGGCCGTTCACAGTGCTTATATATAGAGTACCATTTTTTTTTAATAGATCATTAATAAAAAGGAAACTGTGTTTTTGTTGCGACTGAAACGTAAATCAACAGATTTTCATGTTTCACATTGGATTATAAAAATCTAGTAGGAGTGGGCTATTTTAATAGTTAAAGGGCCTTAACTCCTGACCAATACAGGGATTTCAGAACATTGTTATATGTGTTTATGTTGGATTTTGTCTGGTATCTTCGTTCTTCTGGCCTTACGCACAATTTTTCAAAAGCTTAAAATTGTGTCATAATTGTTAATTTACCCTATTTCCCCCAAAGACAATACATTTTGTCTTTATTATGCATGTATTAACAATCAGGCTCATTCACTTCTTAATTTGATGATATAATGATATCATTAAGTCTTGGGTATGATTAGAGCACCAGTAAAGAGCAGCTCCAGTATAATATCAGAAGTCCAGAATGATGCATGCTCATCATTTCAGTTAAGTACACATGTCTGGATAAATAATTTGATCTAGGGTTTTAATACAAGAAAAATTAGCTTTGATCAAAAGGCCTGACATCAACCCATTTAAATTTTCTAATAAAATGCTCATATACATTAAAAGAAAATATAACATATGAATAAAAATGTATATTAGTATTTATATGCAGAGAAATTTAAGAGAAGCCTGACAGGCAAACAAATAAGGAATCATGCAGGAAAAAATGTCTAATAAAACATGTGATTTATTTCTCATTTCTCATCTCAGGCAATTTCCTTTTTGATAACTGTTTGTTGTTGCAGTAGTGATTTCAGCCACAAGAGGCTGGAGTGCACCAGTACCCCAACCCATATAGGATAAAAGGAGATTCAATAATTTTCTTACACTAAACGAAAGGGTGAAAAGTCCTTGGTTGGACATGTTCGTCCACCTGCTCAATGTGGGGACATAGCTACTCTTCCTCACCTGGCTTCCTCATGTCTCCCTGGTAGAAAGATGTTGGAGATTAAAACAAATTTTAAGCTACAAGGAAGATATTGACAGTAACATTACGGTAATGTTTCACTCATTGTAAATATATACTTCTTTTGACTGGATTTTAATCCGATCTTGATTTGATCCGCTATTGTGCAATATTTTAATCTGTTTTTAGATATGTATTTCCATGCTTTTATTTTCAAATTTCAAGCCTGTTCAGCACTTTGATTAACAGTTGTTATATATGTGCTGAACAAATTTACTTTGACTTTGGAACTTACTGACACACAATACCTTGTGTTTAGAGCGCATGGAGAAGTTGAAAATCCTCTGTTGGAAAACACAAATTATTTCAGGCCTATTCTGACTAGAATGGTTGTGTAATTCTGCCTCATGTGGGCAGAATAAGTATTACAACAAAATCACTCAAAAAAGACGATGTGTGTCTCAGGGTTTTGAATGATGTTCAACTGTTTTCGACCCAAAAAACCCTGACTTTGAATAATTATCACAGAAAAATTGCCTGTCAGGGCCTCCATAGCTAAACTTGAACTACTCGTTTTTACATAGTGAGAGAATGTGCTCATTCTGCCTCCTAAACTTGTCAAACTATTTAGAATTAAAAGTAGAGTTAGTTCAGTAAAGTTCATGTTTTAATTACGAATTCAATTGATTACTTCAATTCTACAAATACATTTGACTTTAGTATTAAATTAAATATATGAATTTTGTTTTCAGGAAAACAATTACATATTTAATATTGTTATGATTGCTATATATTTGAATATTTCTTTCTAATAAAATGACTTATATTTTCATGCCTCACACAGTCAAGATACATTTTTTTATTTTGTTGCTATATATACCGATAAAATCTTCACAAACAAGGCTGTGGATATTGAGAAAGTAATAATGTGTTTAACCGCTACAAATTTTGGCAGGGCATGAACCCAGTTAAATCTTGTGTTAAATGGCCCACACTGGAGAAGTGAAAGACAACTTAACATTGTGACTGTGTGTTGCTGTATAGGAAAGTACGGGTTTCAAAATTAAGGTTTATAGAAAGTCATTATTGACTGATTGACTTATTGTTTCGTGCCAAATTTGAATGTTGGGGCTTGATGACACTTGAATGACACCACACAAGCAGTATGGAGGCATGTTGTTTTATTACATCTGAAGAAGAGTTCACTTTGGCTGAACGCTGCTTATCCCTGAAACTCCAAAAGTGTTCTTTGGACTCAAACACTTTACCCACCCCTCCATCGGCATAATGGTGAATAGATAATGAGTGAATTTTCCGGTGAACTATCCCTTTAAGTTGCCAACCACCAGCAGGTATCAGTGATCACCAGCACGAATTAGCAACCACTGGCCGATGGAGGGACGTATAATCACTTGTGAACCTTGGCGTCATCGGGTGTTTCTGTCTTTTGATCACAAGACACCCTCTTCTAAGGCAGGTCCACCACAGGTAGATCAGACCTGTGTTTGTGTCCCTAGCATCTCAGGGCCCAGTTGGGTTCTTTCCTCCTGATCCAGAGCTTTTGGCTGTAGCGGTGTGCAGTACCTGATGTTTCTCTTATGGTTTGGTGCAGCTATAGTCCCAGTTGCAAGTACAGCTAGTTACAATATTATTGTGAAATATTTGGCATGCAAGTCATCAATTTATTAACATAGTTTACACTAACCTGAAACGATAATCCAACTGCACTAAAGAAGGTCACCCAACATACTTTAGAACACTGATGAGTTAAATAAAGACAAAGTACAATGTTATTGACTTAGATGACCTACACAAGCTTGCACCACCCACATATGAGTTGTTAAACCTCTTTTCAGAATGTGAAGCAATATGAGGTCTCTGCTTAATAGACATCTATTTGATAATATTGTCGCTCCATCATAAATGCATTATAACTCAGTCTGAACAAAGTTCCAATGAGCCAGAGTAATTGGAAACATCTGTATACACATACAGGTACTTTGCTGTATGTTTCAGCTGTCTATGTCATTGTAGATCTTATACATTCACCAGTTTTACCATTTAAGCATAAAGATAATCTCCATCCTTTAGAAGATCAGTTAAAGTGCTGTACCATTGCTACCATAATAATAATTCAAATCTGAAGTTCGGACTAAAAAGAACATAACAAATTAATTATAAAACTGCGATGTATACTTAACTTTTTGAATCTTCACGTGTTTGACAACCATTAACATAAAACTCTAAATGAATTGTCTGCACACACTAGTCAACAGTTTTGCTCGCTGATCCTCTGCATTGAGCAGGTCTTCATCATTGCTGACCTGCACCTCCAATCTAGTATTTGGAACTTCTCATAGTGTTGCACCTCCTGGACTGCTGATCTTGCAGTGCCATAACTGTTTTTTTTCATCTTTCTTTGCAGTAAACAAAATCTCACGTAGTATGAAAATCTTGTTGCAGGAGAAAAGGAAGATACACACATCAGCATTAGGTCGTATCAGTAAACAGCTGATATGTTGGAAATATATAGTCTGCTGTGAGAGCTCCCACAACCTGGAGAAAACTTTCCAGACGCACTCAGGAAAGACTAAGAAAAGGACAAGTGAGTTTTAGTTTTCAGCTTCAAACAGACAAAATTACAATGCAATGTCCTGGTGTACTTTAGAAAAGGACCGGTCCGCCAAGGAAAACGGAACACAAGTTACTGTAATCAAGTCTTAATTCATTATCTCTCTGGAGAGAATGCAATTGGGTGTTGAGAAAAAAGTGCCCTAAGGCAACGCAATAAAGCCCCAAACTATGGCACCACTTTGATACAAATGCCTCTGTATCACAATGAATCAAGTTGGACCACAATGGCCCCGAGATTAGCTTCTATTACTAGGATGCATTAGTGCCTCATACACATATTAAGAATCCTCGTTTACCACTGTTCAAGGGGCGGACCAGAAATCCTCAAGTTTCTAAATTGGAATTTCATTCCCCCAGGTACTTCTGCTCATATGAGAAAAGTTGGAATGCATTTGATTTGTCCTAATTTCAATTAATTAGCGACAATGGTTGCTTGGGGAGTCCCACAGGGCAGAGGGAAAAATGGGCTGAAGGGAAGCAAGCGTCAGAAAAGTGATGGGAGAAGTGGCATCAATAAACTGTTAGAGACTCATTAGCAGGCTAAATAGCTCTCCCAAAGTCACGACACTTTAACACGGGACCTGATGCCTAATTACTGGCCATAGTATCCATTACAGGCCCCTCCTCTGCTCCCCTCTTAACATTCCTCTTTCTTTTTCTTCCACCCATCTCAGCCACAGTGGAATCGGCCTGTTAATGATTGCTCTACAGAGCGAGATTAGAGGGCCATTGTAGTGGGGGTGAGTTTGAGTGTGGCAGCCAACACAAGGAAGCAAATGTGTAACTTGGTGTCTGAGTTGATTAAAGCCTTCAGGATGTAAAAGTACCAAAATTGCCTCCTTGAGTTAACCTCTCCAACCCTGCCAGACCCACCTGCGGCTCATCATTACGAGCACATGCATGGCTAACCATTATAGTAACGCACAAAAGGTTGTTTTACTTGCTACGCTGGATCCCAAATTGTGTGGCTGTGTCCCGAAAATGGTGCACAAGATATTTGCATTTGACATAATGGCACCCCAAGAAAAACATGGCATCTTGAATTTATATGCATATACATCACACTCGTTATGACATATTCATTTTTTTATCATCAGTACAAAATGTTACAGATTTAATGTTTGATTGGTCTGAATACAAATTTTGTAAGGCATCAAGAAAAAAGTAAATTATATAAAGTAAGTAGAAGTAAAGACTGAATCACAACAATTTTGATTCTATTATAGTCATAATTGAACATAAAAAGTAATACAAATATATTGCTTGTTGATGAGAATATTATATTCTGTTGGGGTCATATGATAAAAAGGCTTCTTTTTTTATACCACTTAAGAATAAGTAGGTAAACAAATTTGGAATTTACTTTGGATTTACTTTAAAATAGGTTACACTTTTTATTGACATTATTGACACTTCAGTCTTTGTCATAATATAAAGGATGCAGTTATGCAGCAGCTAAGGCTGGTGACGCCAGCCCACAGTTGCAGGTTGTCACGATGACGCAAATATGCTTTGTAGCACATGAGTTTTCCAGCAACACAGAGGTCAGAAACATCAGCAACTGTCAGAGCCAACTATGGAAAGATTTGTCTCTGTTAAGAAATGCCGATACATCTGAGCCCTCAACACGGTCTGGAACAACCAAATCTGACCTGGCTGATAGAACTGAAATCAGACTGGAACCAGCCTTTTTGTGGGAAGTTAGATGAATGGCTCATCTAAAGTTAAATACAGCAACGTTGTCAAATAAGTTCATGTGTAGCAGTTACAACTCATTTTTTGTAAAAATTTGGTATTAATATCCAACTCTGCACAAGAGTATAAAGTATGTGACTTTAAGTCTTACACATTAAATAATGGTATTAGTTCAAATAAAACTCTATTCCTGATTGTCTTTTGGCAATAATATATAGACGACCAATATTTTAGGTACAAATATGAAATCTTTGTACTTGGCCCTCAAACAAAAGGAGAAATGCTATTTAATAATCTGGGTAAAAACTGAGGTCTGGATCTAAGTGTTAATTTAGATTTAGATCTGAGGTTGTTGCATGTTGCATTAACAAGGTGATGGAAACATAATTTTTCACCTTAAAAACATGGTAGAATGCGTACATCCATACGGCCATGTGTGTAAGTAAAAGATGCTGTAAACCTGATTTGTCTGAAGGATCTAGGAGAAATACAATATTCGTAATTAGTTTGTCATTCATATATTATCCTCTAAAGCTAAGAACGCTTGTATTTGTGATAACTTATAAATTAACCCCTCAATATTCCAAAGGACTGCATCAACAATAATGGGGGGGGGGGGGGGAATGGGATAAAACACATACTAATAATATTTACAAAGTAATCCACGTTTCTTAAATTGCCCAGTATTGACAAACCAAACACTGGCTCTAGAAGAGGCCTTTTGAGTTTGAATGTTTCCTGAGGGCCACTGTAAGTGAGGTGAGGGGATATTCAGTCGGTTGCAATCTGAAACTACACCAGATGCCACAGATATTAGAGAAGCCAACCAAGCAAAATGTTTGGAAAGTAATATAAAATCTCGATAGATTTAGTCAAGCCCTTTTTATGGATATAAAAAAAAAAAGTTCAACCGGATTTTTGTTTTATTATGTGTGGTTTATTTATGTTATTAAGTTGTATTCCTAACCATATGCATACTGTGTCAATTTTTTTATCTTCTTCTTCTTATTATTATTACGAACAGGGATTTATTTTCCATTTTATGTTACATGGCATTCTGTCATGTTTATGTTTATTGTATGTCACGTAAAGCACTCTTCTTTTTGAACAACTTCTTTGTAATGCTGTTTGAGGTGCATGTCTTGTATACAGGTCTTGTATGAAAGGTGATGTACAATAAGATTATTACCATTATTATGTATTGTGATTAAAGATGTCAAATGTGACATCTGGCATGTCAAGGCATGTTTCAGGGGGCATGGGAAGAAAAACATGATATAAAGGAGTGATGTGGTTTAAAGAAGTTTGTTATCACAGCCGTAAAGCAACATCTGCAGCAGTAGCTCACTTTTGCAAAGGATTTTTTATGATGAAACACTTTTTTTCTGTTTATATTGGGATAAACTGGTCCATTTTATGAGGTACATGCGTGTTTTATCAAGTTACCAGCTACTCTAACCACAGCAGTGAAGCCTTTATTTTGTATTAAATGTAATTAATATGGCACACAGTGCAGTCCAAAAGTCAATCAAGAAATATGTCTGTAAGTATCAAGTGTCAAAAACCATTACTGCTCAGGTCCTGCAAGAGATGAAGCACATGCACGAAAATGCTGGATAAACGATCAAGGGATCATAGATGAGGTTGAGTCAGGGAAGAAGAGGCTTTAAAACCAAACCCTATCTACATCAGGTGGTGTGTGTGTGTGTGTCTCTCTGTGTGTGTGTGTGAGTGTGTGTGTGTGTGTGTGTGTGTGTTGGGGGGTACGTAATCTCATCTCATGTCTTCTCTCATGCTCTCTGAATGGGGTCCTAATTGGCAGGGCTGTGTGAATAGGCAGCTGGCCGAGGACCGCCTGTACAAAAGAAAAGAACACACAGTGAGACGGTGCTGGAGATGAGGCCTTCTCTATTCACCATTGCTACATCCAAACTCAAAAAAAGAGCTGAAAAGCAGAAAAGAAAGCAAGGGGATGTGTGTGTGTGTGTGTGTGTGTGTGTGTGTGTGTGTGTGTGTGTGTGTGTGTGTGTGTGTGTGTGTGTGTGTGTAGGAGGGAGGGTCGGTGCCGGTCATTTAACAACAGAACAGAGTGGAGTGGAAAGCGACAAAACAGAGAGAGGGAAAGAGATAGAGCGAGCAGATGAGAAATAGAAGGTAATCACAGGAGATTATCTTCTTGTGATGGCGGCAGAGCTGCAAGGATAAGTAGGCTATCCTGAGGAGGAGGATTCCAAAACCAGTCAATAAAGCCCCGCATTTGGAGCCCTGATGCGGGCAGGTCGGGTGGGGGGCAATGGTACTTGAGCCGCGGTTAGGGCAGTGAGGGTCCAAAAGTGGTCCTCGTCATATAGGGGCAGTGACACTTTGGGGGGGCCTGTGGCCTTGGATTTCCCTGCATGTGTTTCAGTTCCCACAGACACACAAGAGGACAGTGCTAGACAGGATGTTACAACGCTAGTAACTGTATTGTGTGTATCTGAATAGGGTGGATAAACGTTCAAAACAAGAATTATTAGCACGTTTCCACACTGACTGTGGTTGGCCAGTAGCAAGCGCAGAAGTCACATGACCCTATTAAAGTACTATAAACCTCTCATGGGACATTTAGACAAAAATAAATCAAGAGGCTGCAGTTTGGTCAGATTGTTGCAACAGGTGATGGATGGAATAAAATCCAGGACGTTCAGTATGAGGACTGAATCCATGATTTTGAAGGATTATTAGAAACCAAAACAGAGAGGATATAACGATTTTGTAATAAAATCATCATATGTAGGAATGTACATGTCATATGTGTTACATCAGTAGTGTTTTCAGTGTTTCAACAGAGCCGAACTGTCACTAGCTAGAATCTTTGGCCAACTGGGAGTGTGTATACGTGCAGATATTATCTACAGTACATATTCATATGTTGGTTTGTCAGTTCCTCGCTATTTAATCTAAAGCAAAAGCAGGTCTTGTTTCTACTGCTGAAGCATCATGTGTGTATCATTTGTGGGGAAATTATGCATTTTGGATGAGGACGGTTGGGCGGGAAATGGCACCTCATATGACCTCCATTTTGTAGAATGGTCACAGGCATAATGAAAACTGCAGGAGGTCAGGAGGCTGACGGATACAACCCCCCCAACTCAATATACACACACACGCACGCATGTCTACAGGTGCCTGGAGATGCACAAGTCCTATGACACACTCAAGGATTAAGAGCGATATGGAGGAAACCCTTCAAAATAAAGGTTTGATACTTCAACATGTTCACTTTAACAGATGTTTGCACATGAAACAACGAATGCAATTGGCAGCCAAAGCTACCTGGGAGAGGTTGAGGGGCAGATCATATTCTTTGTTAAAAAACAAGGATATTACCAAGGTGTTATATTTCATGTCCCAAAGTAATACCCACCCAAAACATTTAAAAATTGTGCACTGTGGATCTGGGTCCATGGACGGACGCTTTACGGTATTGATACTAAAAGACTTGTAACATGCTCCAATAAGAAATCTGCTTCTGCTGTGACGTTATCTTCTGTTGGTCATAAAGATGTGATAAATGCCAGCAAATAAACCATCTGTTTCCCCACAAACTGTCAATTAGAAGAATCCCACCTTATCCATCACAGCGGTGCTGTACTCTCACTGGGAACCATCGAGCAGCTGCACGCCTCATCTGTGCACTTGCTGCTGCTATAGGCAGCATGGCGGGATACCTGCTTGTACAACACAACAGATGTTTATGACTTCTGTGTTTGTGTGTGTGTGTGTGTGTGTGTGTGTGTGTGTGTGTGTGTGTGTGTGTGTGAGAGAGAGAGAGAGCTTGTGTGCATGTGTCACAGGGTGTGTTTTCTGTTTTTGAATAAATGCATATTTGTTTATCTCTCTGATTGTTTAAAATTGTGTTTGTAAGTGTGTGTGTTTGTGTGTGTTTGTGTGTTCCTGCATATGTGTGTGTTTCAGGCCAATTTCAGCCACCCCTCCACATCTCTTGCCAGCTGGATAATTGATCGTTTGCTATCATAAAAAAATAAAAGGAGAGGAACTGTGTCATAATGGTCCACTTCTTAAATGCCCCTGTTTTTTTCCAAGGCTGTTTTATTTGTGTGGGGAGCTGCCAGTTGTCATGATGATTATGAAGAGGGTATTATGGGGAGGGATTATGCATCATTGTGCAATGTTTGAAGATGATCAATGACCTGAGGCTTTTAGTTGGCGTTTAAGGGCTCAGCGTACAAATAATTCCTGCTCTACTTGAGCACAATATGTCACAGTGTAATGTGCCACGTATTAAGGTATTATGGGAGGAAAATGCCAGACGTTTTTCAAGACACATGACTTGTGTCCTAATTTTCCCTTTGATGAGAGATAGAAAAGAAGCTTAACATTTTTTGTGAAAACAACAGCCTAGTTGATTCAAGTTATTTAAACAATACTACATGTTGTCATTCAATGTAACACTCCAGAGATACAATTGTAATTATGAACACTTAGCTCTGCCATGCTAAAGAAAATATAGTTTCACCAATGTGTATATTCTGTAAATATTCTGTGGTTTATTAGTCACTCTACAATTCTGCAGGAAAGATAACTATTATTTCTTGGCCACATGAACTACAATTTTTACTGGCATTTTCACATTCTAAGCATTGTGCTCTATTGCCAGTGAGCTGACTCAGAGATGGGTAAAATATGCAAAATCCACACAGAACAGCCTTATATAACATTATCTAATATTATATTAATATAATAATATCTTTTATTATAAATACATAGAATATATAGCTAAAAACACCATGTTTGGTTAGGTTTAATGCCAATTGGTCCAGCCAATTGGACAGGTTATTGCAATGATACATTTTAGTGCAGTAATGTATTGTACTAACAGTTTACAAACATAACACTGTAACAGGGACCGTTATTCAGAATGACGTAACGCCACCATATGATTGTTTGAGCTAATCATCAATAACCTATCAATCACCAATACAAAAGAAAAAAAATCAATTATATGGATTGTCATTATTGTATTTAGCTGATTATTTAGGTCAGACTGACACTTCTCACTAGAGTTTGAATGTAGGTCATTGGTGGATTTATGTCACATTTTCTTTTCTCCGTTCTGCCAATCGTAAGGTGTGTAATCTGAGCGAAGGCGGAGTTACATTCCCCTGCCTGCAGCCTCTTCCCACACCAACAGCAAAAGCAGACAGAGAGGTTCTGTCATCAGTTTGCCTCCAACTTTGGATTGAAATGAGCTAATTTTAGCACCGCTCTGGCGTGACTGAACATGCTGCTCCACAGGGAGTATTTATTGTGAGTGTGCAGACAGTCAGGAGCAGACCGGCTAATTCCAACAGCCTGGTTACTAGCTGAGCACAGGCTGCTAAGAACATTTCCCTCAGTGTGTGTGTGTGTGTGTGTGTGTGTTAGCCTTTTACCTTGTATATGTGAAGATTGTTGTACGTCGGTAACTTTAAATTCGAATGAGGTGCGATGGGCCTGAATATTTACAGCATACAAAAAGGAATATATGATGCCGGACATCTATTGTTCAGGGGTGGTACAAAAACCAAACATTCATACATTTTCAATTACAATATTTTTGAATATTGCACCAAGACAGAGAACATGTTTTTATGAGTAATTTTTCTGAATAACTTAATCATCTATGGTGAAAAGTAAGATTAGACAAAATAAGAACAGATAAAACCTATAATACATAAACAAACATGAATTTTTTTAGAATTAATTTCAAATTTATTGATTAATATTTATAATAATGAAACAGTAACAACCAAAAATCTGAGAATTCAAGATGTTAAAATAGGAAGCATATTACCACGCAGGTTAGTAAGGTTGGGTAATTATTTCCTGAGCAAAATACAGTAGTCAGCCTGTATTTGAGTGGATAAACAGTTACCCTTTTAGAATATCATTTAAAATACCTCAACCTTTTCAGTTTTTACTTATGCCATTATTACATTCACTGGATAGTCAGAGTACACTTTTTAACGATTTCTGTGAATACTTGCAATGCTTTATTTATTATTTATTTGGGGAGCCCCTGGTGGCCATAGTAGTTTAATTATATGCAGATTTGGTGTTCTTAAGATTTAATCAGAAAGTGCACTGTAAAGCAAATTGCTCGTCCAAATCCCTTCATAGATGACATGGCTCTTCCAGGGGTCCTCGGAAATACTCTGAGCAAGTTTTTAGTCGATCAGATGAGCAGTCATTGAGTTAATCGGAAGACAGACAGAAACACTAAAAGAGAATTCTCTATTTGTTTCTAGGATGTAACGAATCAATGTCTGTCCTTGAAACACCATTAAAAATGAATCCGCTATACTTTCACACACACACACACGTCAGACTGCTCTTGGCCTCCAATAAAAAAGCAACATTTGCCTCTTTCATTTAGCCAACACTATTGTCTATCTAATCAAACTGTCCCCTGCAATATCTTCTCATCCAGACTCCCTCTCCCTTTCTCTCCCCCTGCTCTCCCTTCTCTCTTGTTCTAAGATGGCTTTCTTCACCCCTCTCCCTGTGCATTATGTAGATAACCCGGGGACGCCATATATCCCCAGCAGGTCAAACAGAGGTCGCAATCACACACTGTGACAGTGGGAGCCAATCCCAGTCCATCATGGAGGAGGGGAGGGACTCTGGTTCCCTGACTTAATGTGAGCATGTGGGTATGATGTGTGTGTTTGTGTTGCCAGGTTTAGCTGAGCTGTCCACAATGAGAATGGGAGTCGCACATGGAAGGAGCGGGGAGAAAAATAGGAGGAATATCGTTGTAAGGAAAAAAGGAGAAAATGAGGATGGATAGAATATGAATTGAAAGAAGTGATGGGAACATGTACGTATATCTGGGAAGACAGTGACAAAGCAAAGGACAGCAAATGTGTTTTTCTGGTGTCGAGTGCTAAAGACCGTATCACACACATTCTCCACAATGTAGAAACAGACCTATATTTAACATATTAATGAATTCTTCCGTGTGAACAAAACTCAGGTCAGAATGTACTGAGAGAGACAACTCAGACATATTGTTTTTAATAATTTTCGAGAAAAGAAAATGTCAGGGACCTTGACCTTTTGCCTAAATCCCCAAGAAGTCCTAGCACTTAAAACTGAAAGAAAAATGAGAGAACACTGAACAAACTCCATCTGCTGAGAAAACGAGGCTACATCCACACTATTATGTTTTCGTTTGAAAATGCAAGAGACCTTGCTACAGATATGCCTGGTGTAGTTTGGAAACGCTGCTGGTACGTTTTATTTTGTGAACTGCAGGTCTACATTTTAGTCTGGACGGGCAGAATTTAAGATGTCGGCTATCAGTGCAGAACACAACATGGTGAATCCATTACAAGAGCTGCTGAACCTGTTGTATTTCCAAACAGCTGTTGTACAGTTCATTTTGCATTCTAAAACGATACAACCATTATTCCCTATTTCTGCCTCTCGTTTGTAGAGTAGCTCTTTCTGCAACCAACAACCAAATACTTCCTGTCTACACTTGCAGGCACATGTCCATTGAAGATTAGTAGTCACGTGATATTCATTTTCAAGCATGTTAGTATGGACGGGATTAAATCTCTGAAACACTGAAAGAGTCAAAATACCTTCATGGATAGAGATCATGGAGATCATTGAGATCATATCGAGATCTGCTGGTCAAGAATTTTAAAGCTCAATAAAAAAAATAGTTTGACTACACTGGTTAGGTATTTAATATCTGTCTTTACAGTGCAGAGATGTATGCATGTAAGATCAATCAGATGTGAACAGATATTACACTTAGCCAGCAGCCTCTCATGTTTTGTTCAAGCATTACACCCGTTATTCATAACTTAAAGTGGATTTATACTCTATGGGAGAGCCCTATAGTAGGAACCAATGGATCAGGTTTTTGTAGTATAAGATGTCAGATGTCACCCATGGATGTAACCTCTGCAAAGCTGGACATGCATTATTAGGCCATATAATGCTAAATACTCCCCATGAATGTGTCTGCATTCTTATTACTTTGTGATTTTGAATAAGAGCTGCCCCACGATCACTGCATTTACTTCCATGAATTCATGTAGAGCCTCGATTACGTTGAGCAGGAGGTTTGCAGTGTTAGATTTGTCAATGAAAAGGAGACTACTAGTCTTTTTAAGTTGCTTAATGTTGCATCCACTCTCAACAATCTCCACCAGCATCAGAAACAGAACAAAACAACAAAAAAACATAAGAAGCCCACCCCAGTTCCCTTGTGCAATCTCTGTTGATGTTGTCGCCTCAACATCTTGTAGCCTGTTGGCCAATGATGTATGTTATGCAAGCCCACTGCTACATGTTGTTGAATATTTATATAGCTCCTCACTACATACAAGAGAAATCTGAAAGCCATATAAAAAAATCTGGTCTTCATTCTCAGATATAGTTTTTTAGGGTTTAAAGTTTTAATCTTCAGTTTTTGAAGGTGTCTTTCATATGCAGGTTTATTTTTTGTTGATATATTTTAGAACCTGGCTCAAATATCGTGTTATTTTGCAACTGTTTGTGGAATAAATAAAACTCTACAAATATGAAGAGTCTAAAATCATGAGGAAACTATTAGAGGAATAATTTGACAATTTATCAAGACAGGACATAGATGGTTGTTGTTTTGCCCTTTTCTTTCATTTGTTTAGACCCCCTACATTTCTGATTTTTCAGACGGCTGAGATCAAGGCTGTCTCATCATTCTGTTAGTCGTACTGCAGAGAGAGAAGAATAATGGATTAGCCTTTGTCTTTTTTTGCCTCCATCCATCAAATATAGGATCTCCTTCACAATTAGATGTGATGATGCAGGTCAACACTGAACTCGTGGAATTTCCTGTCTGGCATTTTGAAGAAGTGGTCTAATATTCCCAGAGCCCTCTCATACCTCTGTACATGTGTAAAGACTGGGCCAAGTGGATAGACAGTAAATGTAAATTGTTACATACTTACTGGTATTTAAGATGATAATATTTCAAAAATATTTCTGTAGCCTCAGTGTCTCAAAGATTGATATCTGAGATGCCCACCGAAATCAGACAAATATCATCAGATGACCAGTTGCTTGGTGTAATATAGTGGAAACAAACAATTAATCTGTAAAATTACATAATTCTACATATAAATTACACACATGGAATCTAGTTTGATATTCATGTGTACTTCTGGTAATTTTCTCTATACTGGTACAGACCCCTTTCTAAACCTGCCGGTTTGGAATTCACTGTTCTTTTGACCTGTGTTGATGCTCTGGAGCTACTTCAGAATTATTCCTTGTTATTAGTGAGTCCTCCTCAAACAGTTTTACAATATGCTGTCACTTTTTATTGTATGTGTGCTGGACTTTGTGTGAGAGCTTCTTTTTTTTAAGAGTCTATGTTGCAGAGTAGAGTTAGAAAACTCTAATATCTTGTCATACCTGGTTTATCTACAATGTAAATGTTATATTCAATGTTTTTCATAAAAATAAATTAAATTTTCTTTATAACTGTTCAAGAGTGTGCTTTATATGTAAGCTTAACTGGTCTTATTTTTTCATATACTGCATGTCAGCTATTTCAGAGGCTCCTCGACAAAGCGTGTTCACGTTTCAAACTTTTCAAAATAAAAGCTGTGTCATTCAGCTCAACAACTGAGATGATTGATGACAACTTGCCAAAGATGAAGTGATTTAATTAATGTTGTTGTCAGGACAGAATTCTGCACCAGCGACACCTGTGAAAGTGAATGCCTGTTTCGGTCCAATACGGCGACATACAAATAATCAAAATATCCAAATGATCTGGTAGGACAGATATTATTGGCCACAGGCAGCTAGTTGCCGACCACTGCTGTAGTTTATCTGAGGACTGAGGGGATGACTGACCGTTGGCACGCTTCCCCGCCTCCATTGATTGCTACGGCGTGCCAAATTTGACACTGTCTGTTTACAATGGAGATGTGGAATTAGACGCTTGTGGAATTGGTAGATAGATCATTAATATTTTCAGTAAATTCCACGACTATAACTAAATATGAACATCGAGGTCAAGGTTAATTTTACTGTCCCAGATAATAAAAAAAACTCAGTTTGTGCTCTGCCTTATTGAAGAGGAGCTATTTCCACAACTGAGCAGAGAACATCTGGTCACACCCAATGACTCTACTTGCCTTCTTGATCATGCACCAGAGCTGAACTTGTTGTTGGTCATGCATGCCAGCAAATACACATATTAGGCAAAAGGACGTGCCCTGAAGGACAGCCTTGTAAAAACAGTTTCACGACATAAATATCAACTGTTCAATTGCCATAAGAGGAACATTGGCTGATACATTTGTTTTACCTCGAAAGCAGCAGGTCATCAATTTCTGTCACAAATGTCCCATCTCCATTATGTCTAAAATCCATTTTTTCTTTTGCTTTCTTTCACCTTAGGTATATATTTACATTTTAAAGGCACAGCTCTGCCCCCCTCACACAAACTGACCACCAGAAACATCATTGCAGTAGGTTGTATCACCACAATGAGATGGTAGTAAAAATACAGCAGCTGTGGGTCTGAACAACACATATGACTCAAATGCATGACTCAGACAAACCAATGAAAAGTTACAACATCTTTATTGAAGTGCAGGTAGGGCAGATAAGGACAGGAGGTGTTCAGTAAGCGGTAGAAAAGAAAACTGGGTAAAAAGTAGCAAGGAGCAAGCGATAGGCAAAGTCTAAACAGGTGGCGGGAGTTGAGGTTGATTACATATAGGCACTGCTGCAAGCTGTTTTCACATCAGTCTGCGATGTCAACATGGACGTAAACAAGCAAACTAACAGCCTATCCAGTTCGTTCTCTTAAGTCTGTTCATTCATTTGGTCATCCTTCTGTCTTATCGCCCTCAGGAATTGACCCTGGACTTGTAAAAAAGACTGTCAGTCACCTAGCTCAACAATTAGCCTGCCTTGCACATTTAGGAGTTTTGTTCCAAACACAATGAACAGAAGAAACTTCTCAGCAAACAACAAGCTGGTATGTTGACAGTTTAATCCTTTATGCTGGGTTAATGTAACCGACATAAATGAAAGTGACAATTTCTCCTTTAAGTTTGGGTATAATTACTTATCTGATGCTCATGTTCATGATTGACAGCTGTGACTGGCGATTCTTACCCAGTAACTCTGGTCTGGAGTTAATTCACAGCTAATTGCTGCCACCAACTTCCCAAGGAGCAACGCATCATAACCAAGAGTGGATTAGGAAACGGTTGTTGGGTTTTATCCTAAATTCATGCCAAAACAAACAAACAAAACATGTTTCACAAATTCCCCACCATTCAATTGCATATACAAACAAACTAATGCGTTTTGTTTTTCAAATACAAAACGGACCCGACATCCAGCCGCTGTTTGCATCCCTGTCGTCAAACCAGCCGGCCCATAATCTGTAGTGCGCCCCTATTCAGATCTTTACGGTACATGTTGAAGCGGCTCAGAGCAAAACAAATATACCTTTTTTACTGATTTATTCAGTGTTACTGTATTTGAGACTACATGAATTACATACTATTAACATATACTCCTTATCGTAAGAGTATCATAATCAAGTAAATATCCATTACACTTCCTAACATAGTTGCTGTTGCTATAAGTTGTATAAAAAATTGAAGTTGTATGTCAAAGGGTTACCATTAAGACACATGCATAATTGTGACACAGATGCCCACGCATTCACGCACACACACATTCACACAACCTTAGTCTGTATTTATCTATTTTATCTTTATATAGTTTTTTCAAAGGTCTTTGCTTACCCCTGTGAGCTAGTAAAAAATATGTACAACATGTTTAACAAATTAGTGATGACTCATGCTTATTTTCTTCCATTGAAAAACTTTTAATATGTCTTTTTAGAATAGTTTTTCCAGACTTGTTTTCTTTGTAATTTCTCTGTAATTTTGTTGTCTTTGTCTTTCCTCTATTTATTTTTCTTTTGGTCGCCACACTCTGCTTTCCTTTGTGATTTTTTCCGATCTTGTTTGTTTTTCTTTTCTTCTGCTTTTTGTCTCTCTGATGCATTGATTTGTTTTTCTTTCGTGTTTGTTCGTTGTTTGTATTTTGGCCACTGCTTGTTTATTTCTGTCTTATTTAATTTGTTTGTTTCTGTCGTGCTTTGTCTTTTTCCCGCTTTGTTGCATATCTTCATAGATGTGTTTGTTTGCTCACTATTCCCCCCCCCCTCTCTCTCTTTCTCTCTCTCTCCCTCTCTGTGTCTGTCTATCTGTCTGTCTGTCTGTCTGCCTGCCTGCCTGCCTGCCTGTCTATCTTTCTTTAATAGATGAAGAAAAAAGAAAGCTGCTCTATCTGATCACAGTGTTAGAAGAAGCTGCAGGTGTTGGAACATGTACCTCTGCTGCCCCTTGTGGAGTCATAACATGATTGAGTCTCGCATGCACTACTGTGTGGAGAAAAAAGAGGAGAAAGGAAAAGAAAAGGAGGGGTTTCACTTACTGGACATGAAAACTCTGTTCAGTAGTGATCCATTATATCAGCTGAGACTAGAACGTTTACCTACCACTGCTGCAGTTTAAGGTTGTTAACACTGCTCTATGGGATTGGTGATTTTTTTTTTTTATTAGGGCAGGACAAAAAAATCTGAAGACTCAGATTAAACACTTCAGTGCGGAGCCTGTTGTGATTAAAATATTTAAGTGAAATTATATTTTTGTAAGATTAAGTTATTTGGCCTCAATCACAAAATGATTGATTAGAGATTAAATAGAACAAGAACATGTGGATGTCATATATATATATATGATACATGAATAATACACAGATATAATGGATTCTTGATTCAAAAAGTCCCTCAGTCAGTCAAGAAAGTGAAACTGAAAAGAAGCTGGTACCTGCACCAGGACAATGACCCACAGCCGACTTCAGAACCCACCATTAATTTATAAGTTGAAACTTTAATTCACTTCCTTTCACTTCAACAATCAACTCAATCTGGAATTTACTTTTTGCATACAGCTTTTTGAAGGTGAAAACACGAAAAAAGCTATACACAGGCATATTTGGTGGATATGCGCAGAACTTGTTTGCCAAATAAGCTTTAATTATTTGATTCATACAAAACAAAGACAAAAATAAACATAACATGTGTAATAACATTATGCCTCAGAATTTACTCGCTATCGAAAATATGATAATTGTGGGTCACATCTATCTCTCTATCTTATCTATCACACTGTATATTGACAAGTCTTCTTCTTTGTGCTACAGGCTAAATCTGCCTCCCACAAAGATGAAGTTTACGTTGATCTTCATAACTGTGCAAAATGTTCCATTGTACAGCTGATCAACGTTGTTTGTCATCATTGATTTATTCCAATGAGACCTTTGAACAGAGTCCATACCAGTCTGCATGGACATGTTCCCCCCCTAGTTTCCACAGAGGGCAGGTTTGTGTAATTAAGAAGAGAATTTGTCCTGAGAGATTGAGATGGAGGTGGTGGTGGCTCTGGTGGTGGTGGTGTATCTGTGGGGAGTTAACAATCTCCTTGCTGTTTACCCAGAGAGGGGCAGCCATCGTCTCCCTCTCAACCCTCTACTGATTGGAGTCATCCTAGCCACATATGGATTAATATTTAATGTTGGGAGGAGAGAGAATGGAGGATGTGCAAAGGTAGGCGGCTGTTTATTTAGGATATTGTGAAAATATTAAGGGAATTTGCAATTTTATTGGTTTTCCGCGACCATAAGAGCTGTGAGAGAGCTCTACGCGCATGTGTGTGTGTCTGTGGGTATGTGTGTGTGTGCCCATGGGAATGAGCGAACAACTTGAGAGAGTGTGTGTTTTTTCTGGTGACCTTCAGTCCTCAGTTGCACTATGTAAACTCTCCTTGCTGACCATCCTGCATCAATTAACCATCACACTCAGACACACACACACACACACACACACACACACACACACACACACACACACACACACATCTTGCCCAGCACATTGTATTGTCCTAAAGATCTTTTAAATTTGTTCTTATTTCAGGACAAACTATTTTGTACTTTCACATCATCAATTATATTCATATATTACCACTATACTAACCTGTATAATACTCTCTTGAAATATGCTGTTAATATAGAGTAAATGTGCATTAATAAACCACTACAGTGCAGCTATACTCTCATAAGCCATTCATTTGCAATGTAAAATCTGTTTAAGGGATTTTCAGGATTTATTATGCGAAGTTCAAACTTTTAAAGTTGTAAAATTGCTGGGCAGTTCACACTACACTAGTTGCTGTCATGTGATTGGGAGTGTTTCACTTGTGTGTTCATGCTACACAACAGACTGGCAACAGAAGGTCATACAACATACGATCCTTTACCAGGATAAACCCCAGTCTCAGGTTGCCACGACTCAGCAGGGTTCCTCAATGGACTCAATGTGTTTGACAGACATAAGTAACTTTTTGAAATGCAAATATCAGCATTTTATTTTTAATAAAAAGACCAACAAATCTAAATCAATCATCACATTGTGTTTATGGGTCATTGAATGTAAAATGTTTAAAGTCAGGGTTTGTAAGTTGCAACATGTTTTATCTTTTTTGGTTGATATGCTCCTCATGTCCCAAAAGCATTTGGGATGAAATGATTGGCTGGTGTAACTGTCTGTCACTTACTGACCTGCCAACCTGCACACACCTTGCCCGTGCTCTCCCTGCGCATGACCGAAATCTTCACAAACTAGAGAGACTTAAACCACTGAAGGAGAGAAATTAGTGATGTACTGTGCTTTCATGTGTTTTGAGGGTGTAACTTTGACGAGAGAAAACTGGGAGGGGGGTCAGATGCCTTCCGTGCATATTTTCCAAGAGTAGCTTGTACCTGCTAGCTTTTCCAACCCTAGCTTTAAGCAAAAGCAAATTTCATCCAGGTAAAATTATATCTACACCACAAAAGATCCGAAATCTTTGTGAGCAGCTGCATTTGACTGTTACAGTACATACTGTGGATCTTGTTGAAATGTGCACTGCCGTTAGTGGATGTTTGTTCAGTCCAATGGAGGCAGCAATTAACACAAGACATGTGCCCTTTGTTGTTGATATATACAAAATTAAAGTAGAAAAGTGGAGATATGATTCATAACAAGATAATCAACTTGGTATCAGCCAGGCATGGAAAGAATGTTCTGGTTGCATCGCTGTCGCTAGGTGACATTTCACACTTGGCTGAATTGACCTGTAACCCCCGACCTTGTAGCCGCCCAGCTTGAGGAATCCCCCACTGAACCGAAGGCTAGTTCAGGTCACCGGCGTTTTCTATCTACTCTCAAGGATGAAAACAATCCCCCACGTGCCTCAGAAGCTGAATTAGAAGAGAGGAAATGGAGACCAGGAGAAATAGAGCCAACCTGAGAAACAAGGAGCAAGGCTGGTGGTAATCAGGCACAGGGAAAGCAGAGGGAGGCAATTTCACCAACTCTTAACTTCCTCCGCAAAATTATGGCTAAATGGAAAAATAATGGAAATGGCATCATTGGCCTCCTAGCACGGCGCTATTAGTATGCCGGTGACATGGAGCGGAGAGACCGACAGCAGTTATGTATTTTTGCAAGTATGCATATAATTTATTGTAGGGAACACAATTTACATGGGTAGTCAATGCCTGTTTTATGAGCTCACAAATAGATGTATGAATTGAAGCATATAATGGTGGGTAGCAGCAGGCACAAATACGTTCTAAATCTTCCAAATGTCTTCCCTCGAAAAATGTAACCAAGGAATATAAAACAAATTAATTCTTGAATGATATATGTATTGGTTTCGATTTACAAAACTAATCGAAGGAAATCTTACTATGGGGGCTTGGCGGTTGGATGTGCTGGTTGATCTTTGCTACATATTCTACTTGCACATACGGAGGTGTCATATTTAGATTCAACACAGGATTACTTCATTCATTATTTGTGTATCAGGGGCAGAAGACGTGAATCAACTCAAATCAAAAGTGCCAATAATTAAAGGTAGGTCAATGATATTGCCAGTGGATCAAGTGAGTTCTTATGCCCGGTCACACCGGCTATGGAACACTTTTTTGTTGTTGTTTACAGAAAAGACCTGGTATACTGGCTGTGATTCAGCTGCGGTAGCTGTGCTGTTCTTCTAGAGATGACGCCTATTTTCTCTGTGTACTGTGCGCAGTTAACAACAGAATAGACCAAAAGAATATTATCTTTCACAACAGTTTCAATGTTTATCTGATGAATACATCAGAGACATTAAAAGCAAAACTTCCTGTACATTTTCCAAATTGAATCCATTAATTTGTTTTAATATGGCTTTAAAATGTTAAATATATACAAGCGAGAAAGATGCACGGTTTCATACTGTATAGTGCTGGCATTTATTTGAGTGATAATATCTTACCTCCCCGCTCTATATGTACATAATCAGGAACATCAATTTTGTAAGTAAATACCAAATTATGTTGGTTTTAAACTGTGACAGATATGTTCATTGTCAGTGCAGTTTCTTTTGTGTGTGTGTGTGTGTGTGTGTGTGTGTGTGTGTGTGTGTGTGTGTGTGTGTGTGTGTGTGTGTGTGTTTGTGTAAGAGAGAGAAAGAAAGAGAGAGTGTAGAGCCAGGAGGGCTTGAGCGAATCAATGTGCTGCGATTGGCTGTGCGAGGGATGAAGTATGTGCTATCTACATTCATTTAGCCCCATAGTAATACTCAATCTCAAAACTTTTAACTTCTAAAGGGCTAAATTCTGGACAGCGTTTCTAACTAAAGTGACAGTCAGCTGCTTTCAAATACCATCCTATGTACCCTATCAACAAAGGTCTCCTCTTAGAATTATGGCTAACCATCAGTGACACAGGAGCAGCTGAAGTCATGATGATTTTGAGAAAAGACTGTTTAATAATCTATTACATTAACAAAATTATGTCAGAGGTGACACAACGCTTGTGATCGATTTTTGTAATATAACATGCTGAGTGTTTTTATTTTGAAAGGGGTAGGCTACATGAAGAGTTGCAAACATTTATATTGGTGACGTTTACATCAGATAAACATAAACACATCTGCTGTGAACCGTATGTGAAATGCGGAAAACATTAGGGTAACCTCGAATCCCCAGAGGAGCAGCGCAACTACCGGGTGAACCACAGCTCCAATCTGGTAACATAGGCGCAGAAACAGATATTTCAAATGCATAACAGTTGTACGTATTAAGAAACTGAGACATTCAGCAAACTGAAGTAGTTATATGTTGTGCACTGAGTGAAGAGCAGAGAGCCTCAATGGGTTGAACACTGTTATCCAATCAACTAATAGAAATTGTCTACCTGAGAAAAGATAACAGTAAAATAAATGACCCCAGAAATGCCACAATCAAAATAGTACCAGTAGTAGTAGTGTAGTATGGCAGAGCTAGTAGTAGTAGTGTAGTATGACTGATGAGCCAGAGCAGCGGGGATCCGGAGTAGCAGCTGACAGGCTTCCACTGCAGGGCCATGCCTGGTATCGATTGCCTGAACCTGGTCGGTGTTTGCCTGAAGACAGGGAGAAAGAACAAGATAAGCCATGAAGACCCAAAGAGAAGCGATAGGAGGGCAAGTGGAGGAGAGAGGGAGGATGTGGCCAATAGGGTTGACCCAAATAGAGAATGGGAGGAGTAGGATGGCATGTGGAGAACAGACAGAAATGTATGTATAAAAACAGGTTAGTTGTACAGTCCAAACAAATAAACAGAATTTACTTTCTCTTTGACTGTGACCTGTGAAGTTCAGATGTCAAAAAGTTTGAAGTAGTATTTCAACTATGATGATAAATGATTTGCAGAAACATTACACCCTCTCCTCCCCTCTATTTCCCACCTCTCTCTCTCTCTCTCTCAAACACGCTCACTTACACATGCAGGCACAGAAGGGTACATATCATCAAAGTCCCCTGCAGTCAATAATCTGCAATATATACATGTGGACAATGTGTGTGTAAGCAATGCAAGATTAAGCTAACCTAATTGTTTTTATATTTGCCATTTCCGGTGAATTTTCTTGGTGTTGAGAGCCAGGTTGTTGTCGGCGCACCACTTCACCGGGTGCTGGACCTCTTCTCTGTAGGCCCACTCATCGTTGTCGCTGATGAGGCCAATCACTGTTGTGTTGTCTAAAAACTTTACAATGGTATTAGAACCTTGTAAAGGTGTGCAATCATAGGTGAAGAAGGAGTAGAGGAGAGGACTCGGCACACAGCCCTGTGGCACGCCAGTGTTTAGGATGAGGGTTGAGGAGGTGTGGTTTTCTAACCTAACAGACTGGCGTCTGTTGGATAGTAAGTCCAACATCATGTAGCAAAGTGATAGTTTTCAGCCACTTTTTCTCTGATTATTTATTGTCCCACTGTGACCTGATTTTAAAAGGGAGCAAAGCGTTGAGAAAAAGCTATCCCATTGGGGACATCACCCACTGTACAGTTACACATGAATTATCTTTTGAGCTTAAGATATCCCAGGTAAGCAGGGTTCCATGGTGTAATGGTTAGCACTCTGGACTTTGACTCCAGCGATCCGAGTTCAAATCTCGGTGGGACCTGTTACAGATGTATCACATTTATAGAACGCTGTCCTGTCTACATAGTCAAAAGCAGGACACGAAATACACTTACTGTCTTGACATGAACCTTGATAACATCTTGCTACCTGTACAGATTCTCAATCCATTCTACAAGATATTTTCCCAGGATGCATAGGACCTGTTTCAACTTATTAACAGTCACTATCGCTGATGTCTTGGATCGCTTTGGATTCAATGTCATCGGATTTTGCAATCAAAATGGCCGACCGGTCTAAGGTGCTGCGTTCAGATCTAAGGCGCTGCCTTCAGGTCGCAGTCTCCATTGGAGGCGTGGGTTCAAATCTCACCTCTGACAACTTGCCATTAAGTATGATAGGTTCGATACCTGTGACAATGGAGGACCAATTTTCACCTGCACTTATTGTTGTTGCCAACCTCGAACAACACGGTGTATTAGTGCTATCTTTCTTCAGGTATTTTGTCCTTCATTTCATCATTGGATTTTGTTTTGAACGGGTACCTTCAACCTTGCACATATCACAATACTGCTTTTACTTTGCCTGACCGAATGTAGCAAAGTGATATTTTTCAGCCACTTTTTCTTTGATTATTTATTGTCCCACTCTGACCTGATTTTAAAAGGGAGCAAAGCGTTGAGAAAAAGCTATCCCATTGGGGACATCACCCACTGTACATTTACACATGAATTATCTTTTGAGCTTAAGATATCCCAGGTAAGCAGGGTTCCATGGTGTAATGGTTAGCACTCTGGACTTTGACTCCAGCGATCCGAGTTCAAATCTCGGTGGGACCTGTTACAGATGTGTCACATTTATAGAACGCTGTCCTGTCTACATAGTCAAAATCAGGACACGAAATACACTTACTGTCTTGACATGAACCTTGATAACATCTTGCTACCTGTACAGATTCTCAATACATTCTACAAGATATTTTCCCCCGATGAATAGGACCTGTTTCAACTTATTAACACTCACTATCGCTGATGTCTTGGATCGCTTTGGATTCAATGTCATCGGATTTTGCAATCAAAATGGCCGACCGGTCTAAGGTTCTGCGTTCAGATCTAAGGCGCTGCCTTCAGGTCGCAGTCTCCATTGGAGGCGTGGGTTCAAATCTCACCTCTGACAACTTGCCATTAAGTATGATAGGTTCGATACCTGTGGCAATGGAGGACCAATTTTCACCTGCAATTATTGTTGTTGCCAACCTCGAACAACACGTTGTATTCCGGATCTCCTTGTCAATTAGTGCTATCTTTCTTCAGGTATTTTGTCCTTCATTTCATCAGTGGATTTTGTTTTGAAAGGGTACCTTCAACCTTGCAAATATCACAATACTGCTTTTACTTTGCCTGACCGAATGTAGCAATGTGATATTTTTCAGCCACTTTTTCTTTGATTATTTATTGTCCCACTGTGACCTGATTTTAAAAGGGAGCAAAGCGTTGAGAAAAAGCTATCCCATTGGGGACATCACCCACTGTACATTTACACATGAATTATCTTTTGAGCTTAAGATATCCCAGGTAAGCAGGGTTCCATGGTGTAATGGTTAGCACTCTGGACTTTGACTCCAGCGATCCGAGTTCAAATCTCGGTGGGACCTTTTACAGATGTATCACATTTATAGAACGCTGTCCTGTCTACATAGTCAAAATCAGGACATGAAATACACTTACTGTCTCAACATGAACCTTGATAACATCTTGCTACCTGTACAGATTCTCAATACATTCTACAAGATATTTTCACCCGATGCATAGGACCTGTTTCAACTTATTAACACTCACTATCGCTGATGTCTTGGACCGCTTTGGATTCAATGTCATCAGATTTAGCAATCAGAATGGTCAACCGGTCTAAAGCGCTGCGTTCAGATCTAAGGCGCTGCCTTCAGGTCGCAGTCTACATTGGAGGTGTGGGTTCAAATCCCACTTCTGACAGCTTGCCATTAAGTATGATAGGTTCGAAAAGTGTGGCAATGGAGGACCAATTTTCACTTGCGCTTATTGTTGTTGCCAACCTCGAACAACACGTTGTATTCCGGATCTCCTTGTCAATTAGTGCTATCTTTCTTCAGGTATTTTGTCCTTCATTTCATCAGTGGATTTTGTTTTGAAAGGGTACCTTCAACCTTGCAAATATCACAATACTGCTTTTACTTTGCCTGACCGAATGTAGCAAAGTGATAGTTATCAGCCACTTTTTCTCTGATTATTTATTGTCCCACTGTGACCTGATTTTAAAAGGGAGCAAAGCGTTGAGAAAAAGCTATCCCATTGGGGACATCACCCACTGTACATTTACACGTAAATTATCTTTTGAGCCTAAGATATCCATGACATGAAATACACTTACTGTCTCAACATGAACCTTGATAACATCTTGCTACCTGTACAGATTCTCAATACATTCTACAAGATATTTTCACCCGATGCACAGGACCTGTTTCAACTTATTAACACTCACTATCGCTGATGTTTTGGACCGTTTTGGATTCAATGTCATCAGATTTTGCAATCAGAATGGCCGACCGGTCTAAGGCGCTGCGTTCAGGTCTAAGGCGCTGCCTTCAGGTCGCAGTCTCCTTTGGAGGCGTGGGTTCAAATCTCACCTCTGACAACTTGCCATTAAGTATGATAGGTTCGATACCTTTGACAATGGAGGACCAATTTTCACCTGCACTTATTGTTGTTGCCAACCTCGAACAACACGGTGTATTAGTGATATCTTTCTTCAGGTATTTTGTCCTTCATTTCATCAGTGGATTTTGTTTTGAACGGGTACCTTCAACCTTGCACATATCACAATACTGCTTTTACTTTGCCTGACCGAATGTAGCAAAGTGATATTTTTCAGCCACTTTTTCTCTGATTATTTATTGTCCCACTGTGACCTGATTTTAAAAGGGAGCAAAGCGTTGAGAAAAAGCTATCCCATTGGGGACATCACCCACTGTACATTTACACATGAATTATCTTTTGAGCTTAAGATATCCCAGGTAAGCAGGGTTCCATGGTGTAATGGTTAGCACTCTGGACTTTGACTCCAGCGATCCGAGTTCAAATCTCGGTGGGACCTGTTACAGATGTATCACATTTATAGAACGCTGTCCTGTCTACATAGTCAAAAGCAGGACACGAAATACACTTACTGTCTTGACATGAACCTTGATAACATCTTGCTACCTGTACAGATTCTCAATCCATTCTACAAGATATTTTCCCCCGATGCATAGGACCTGTTTCAACTTATTAACACTCACTATCGCTGATGTCTTGGATCGCTTTGGATTCAATGTCATCGGATTTTGCAATCAAAATGGCCGACCGGTCTAAGGTCCTGCGTTCAGATCTAAGGCGCTGCCTTCAGGTCGCAGTCTCCATTGGAGGCGTGGGTTCAAATCTCACCTCTGACAACTTGCCATTAAGTGTGATAGGTTCAATACCTGTGGCAATGGAGGACCAATTTTCACTTGCACTTATTGTTGTTGCCAACCTCGAACAACACGGTGTATTCCGGATCTCCTTGTCAATTAGTGCTATCTTTCTTCAGGTATTTTGTCCTTCATTTCATCAGTGGATTTTGTTATGAAAGGGTACCTTCAACCTTGCAAATATCACAATACTGCTTTTACTTTGCCTGACCGAATGTAGCAAAGTGATATTTTTCAGCCACTTTTTCTCTGATTATTTATTGTCCCACTGTGACCTGATTTTAAAAGGGAGCAAAGCGTTGAGAAAAAGCTATCCCATTGGGGACATCACCCACTGTACATTTACACATGAATTATCCTTTGAGCCTAAGATATCCCAGGTAAGCAGGGTTCCATGGTGTAATGGTTAGCACTCTGGACTTTGACTCCAGCGATCCGAGTTCAAATCTCGGTGGGACCTGTTACAGATGTATCACATTTATAGAACGCTGTCCTGTCTACATAGTCAAAATCAGGACATGAAATACACTTACTGTCTCAACATGAACCTTGATAACATCTTGCTACCTGTACAGATTCTCAATACATTCTACAAGATATTTTCACCCGATGCATAGGACCTGTTTCAACTTATTAACACTCACTATCGCTGATGTCTTGGACCGCTTTGGATTCAATGTCATCAGATTTAGCAATCAGAATGGTCAACCGGTCTAAAGCGCTGCGTTCAGATCTAAGGCGCTGCCTTCAGGTCGCAGTCTACATTGGAGGTGTGGGTTCAAATCCCACTTCTGACAGCTTGCCATTAAGTATGATAGGTTCGAAAAGTGTGGCAATGGAGGACCAATTTTCACTTGCGCTTATTGTTGTTGCCAACCTCGAACAACACGTTGTATTCCGGATCTCCTTGTCAATTAGTGCTATCTTTCTTCAGGTATTTTGTCCTTCATTTCATCAGTGGATTTTGTTTTGAAAGGGTACCTTCAACCTTGCAAATATCACAATACTGCTTTTACTTTGCCTGACCGAATGTAGCAAAGTGATAGTTATCAGCCACTTTTTCTCTGATTATTTATTGTCCCACTGTGACCTGATTTTAAAAGGGAGCAAAGCGTTGAGAAAAAGCTATCCCATTGGGGACATCACCCACTGTACATTTACACGTAAATTATCTTTTGAGCCTAAGATATCCATGACATGAAATACACTTACTGTCTCAACATGAACCTTGATAACATCTTGCTACCTGTACAGATTCTCAATACATTCTACAAGATATTTTCACCCGATGCACAGGACCTGTTTCAACTTATTAACACTCACTATCGCTGATGTTTTGGACCGTTTTGGATTCAATGTCATCAGATTTTGCAATCAGAATGGCCGACCGGTCTAAGGCGCTGCGTTCAGGTCTAAGGCGCTGCCTTCAGGTCGCAGTCTCCTTTGGAGGCGTGGGTTCAAATCTCACCTCTGACAACTTGCCATTAAGTATGATAGGTTCGATACCTTTGACAATGGAGGACCAATTTTCACCTGCACTTATTGTTGTTGCCAACCTCGAACAACACGGTGTATTAGTGATATCTTTCTTCAGGTATTTTGTCCTTCATTTCATCAGTGGATTTTGTTTTGAACGGGTACCTTCAACCTTGCACATATCACAATACTGCTTTTACTTTGCCTGACCGAATGTAGCAAAGTGATATTTTTCAGCCACTTTTTCTCTGATTATTTATTGTCCCACTGTGACCTGATTTTAAAAGGGAGCAAAGCGTTGAGAAAAAGCTATCCCATTGGGGACATCACCCACTGTACATTTACACATGAATTATCTTTTGAGCTTAAGATATCCCAGGTAAGCAGGGTTCCATGGTGTAATGGTTAGCACTCTGGACTTTGACTCCAGCGATCCGAGTTCAAATCTCGGTGGGACCTGTTACAGATGTATCACATTTATAGAACGCTGTCCTGTCTACATAGTCAAAAGCAGGACACGAAATACACTTACTGTCTTGACATGAACCTTGATAACATCTTGCTACCTGTACAGATTCTCAATCCATTCTACAAGATATTTTCCCCCGATGCATAGGACCTGTTTCAACTTATTAACACTCACTATCGCTGATGTCTTGGATCGCTTTGGATTCAATGTCATCGGATTTTGCAATCAAAATGGCCGACCGGTCTAAGGTCCTGCGTTCAGATCTAAGGCGCTGCCTTCAGGTCGCAGTCTCCATTGGAGGCGTGGGTTCAAATCTCACCTCTGACAACTTGCCATTAAGTGTGATAGGTTCAATACCTGTGGCAATGGAGGACCAATTTTCACTTGCACTTATTGTTGTTGCCAACCTCGAACAACACGGTGTATTCCGGATCTCCTTGTCAATTAGTGCTATCTTTCTTCAGGTATTTTGTCCTTCATTTCATCAGTGGATTTTGTTATGAAAGGGTACCTTCAACCTTGCAAATATCACAATACTGCTTTTACTTTGCCTGACCGAATGTAGCAAAGTGATATTTTTCAGCCACTTTTTCTCTGATTATTTATTGTCCCACTGTGACCTGATTTTAAAAGGGAGCAAAGCGTTGAGAAAAAGCTATCCCATTGGGGACATCACCCACTGTACATTTACACATGAATTATCCTTTGAGCCTAAGATATCCCAGGTAAGCAGGGTTCCATGGTGTAATGGTTAGCACTCTGGACTTTGACTCCAGCGATCCGAGTTCAAATCTCGGTGGGACCTGTTACAGATGTATCACATTTATAGAACGCTGTCCTGTCTACATAGTCAAAATCAGGACACGAAATACACTTACTGTCTTGACATGAACCTTGATAACATCTTGCTACCTGTACAGATTCTCAATACATTCTACAAGATATTTTCCACCGATGCATAGGACCTGTTTCAACTTATTAACACTCACTATCGCTGATGTCTTGGATCGCTTTGGATTCAATGTCATCGGATTTTGCAATCAAAATGGCCGACCGGTCTAAGGTTCTGCGTTCAGATCTAAGGCGCTGCCTTCAGGTCGCAGTCTCCATTGGAGGCGTGGGTTCAAATCTCACCTCTGACAACTTGCCATTAAGTATGATAGGTTCGATACCTGTGACAATGGAGGACCAATTTTCACCTGCACTTATTGTTGTTGCCAACCTCGAACAACACGGTGTATTAGTGCTATCTTTCTTCAGGTATTTTGTCCTTCATTTCATCATTGGATTTTGTTTTGAACGGGTACCTTCAACCTTGCACATATCACAATACTGCTTTTACTTTGCCTGACCGAATGTAGCAAAGTGATATTTTTCAGCCACTTTTTCTCTGATTATTTATTGTCCCACTGTGACCTGATTTTAAAAGGGAGCAAAGCGTTGAGAAAAAGCTATCCCATTGGGGACATCACCCACTGTACATTTACACATGAATTATGTTTTGAGCTTAAGATATCCCAGGTAAGCACGGTTCCATGGTGTAATGGTTAATGGACCTGTTACAGATGTATCACATTTATAGAACGCTGTCCTGTCTACATAGTCAAAATCAGGACATGAAATACACTTACTGTCTCAACATGAACCTTGATAACATCTTGCTACCTGTACAGATTCTCAATACATTCTACAAGATATTTTCACCCGATGCATAGGACCTGTTTCAACTTATTAACACTCACTATCGCTGATGTCCTGGATTGCTTTGGATTCAATGTCATCGGATTTTGCAATCAAAATGGCCGACCGGTCTAAGGAGCTGCGTTCAGATCTAAGGCGCTGCCTTCAGGTTGCAGTCTCCATTGGAGGAGTGGGTTCAAATCTCACCTCTGACAACTTGCCATTAAGTATGATACGTTCGATACCTGTGGCAATGGAGGACCAATTTTCACCTGCACTTATTGTTGTTGCCAACCTCGAACAACACGGTGTATTAGTGCTATCTTTCTTCAGGTATTTTGTCCTTCATTTCATCATTGGATTTTGTTTTGAACGGGTACCTTCAACCTTGCACATATCACAATACTGCTTTTACTTTGCCTGACCGAATGTAGCAAAGTGATATTTTTCAGCCACTTTTTCTCTGATTATTTATTGTCCCACTGTGACCTGATTTTAAAAGGGAGCAAAGCGTTGAGAAAAAGCTATCCCATTGGGGACATCACCCACTGTACATTTACACATGAATTATGTTTTGAGCTTAAGATATCCCAGGTAAGCACGGTTCCATGGTGTAATGGTTAATGGACCTCTTACAGATGTATCACATTTATAGAACGCTGTCCTGTCTACATAGTCAAAATCAGGACATGAAATACACTTACTGTCTCAACATGAACCTTGATAACATCTTGCTACCTGTACAGATTCTCAATACATTCTACAAGATAATTTCATCCGATGCATAGGACCTGTTTCAACTTATTAACACTCACTATCGCTGATGTCTTGGACCGCTTTGGATTCAATGTCATCAGATTTTGCAATCAGAATGGCCGACCGGTCTAAAGCGTTGCGTTCAGGTCTAAGGCGCTGCCTTCAGGTCGCAGTCTACATTGGAGGTGTGGGTTCAAATCCCACTTCTGACAGCTTGCCATTAAGTATGATACGTTCGAAAAGTGTGGCAATGGAGGACGAATTTTCACTTGCGCTTATTGTTGTTGCCAACCTCGAACAACACGGTGTATTCCGGATCTCCTTGTCAATTAGTGCTATCTTTCTTCAGGTATTTTGTCCTTCATTTCATCAGTGGATTTTGTTTTGAAAGGGTACCTTCAACCTTGCAAATATCACAATACTGCTTTTACTTTGCCTGACCGAATGTAGCGAAGTGATATTTTTCAGCCACTTTTTCTTTGATTATTTATTGTCCCACTGTGACCTGATTTTAAAAGGGAGCAAAGCGTTGAGAAAAAGCTATCCCATTGGGGACATCACCCACTGTACATTTACACATGAATTATCTTTTGAGCTTAAGATATCCCAGGTAAGCAGGGTTCCATGGTGTAATGGTTAGCACTCTGGACTTTGACTCCAGCGATCCGAGTTCAAATCTCGGTGGGACCTGTTACAGATGTATCACATTTATAGAACGCTGTCCTGTCTACATAGTCAAAATCAGGACACGAAATACACTTACTGTCTTGACATGAACCTTGATAACATCTTGCTACCTGTACAGATTCTCAATACATTCTACAAGATATTTTCCCCCGATGCATAGGACCTGTTTCAACTTATTAACACTCACTATCGCTGATGTCTTGGATTGCTTTGGATTCAATGTCATCGGATTTTGTAATCAAAATGGCCGACCGGTCTAAGGAGCTGCGTTCAGATCTAAGGCGCTGCCTTCAGGTCGCAGTCTCCATTGGAGGCGTGGGTTCAAATCTCACCTCTGACAACTTGACATTAAGTATGATACGTTCGATACCTGTGGCAATGGAGGACCAATTTTCACCTGCAATTATTGTTGTTGCCAACCTCGAACAACACGTTGTATTCCGGACCTCCTTGTCAATTAGTGCTATCTTTCTTCAGGTATTTTGTCCTTCATTTCATCAGTGGATTTTGTTTTGAACGGGTACCTTCAACCTTGCAAATATCACAATACTGCTTTTACTTTGCCTGACCGAATGTAGCAATGTGATATTTTTCAGCCACTTTTTCTTTGATTATTTATTGTCCCACTGTGACCTGATTTTAAAAGGGAGCAAAGCGTTGAGAAAAAGCTATCCCATTGGGGACATCACCCACTGTACATTTACACATGAATTATCTTTTGAGCTTAAGATATCCCAGGTAAGCAGGGTTCCATGGTGTAATGGTTAGCACTCTGGACTTTGACTCCAGCGATCCGAGTTCAAATCTCGGTGGGACCTTTTACAGATGTATCACATTTATAGAACGCTGTCCTGTCTACATAGTCAAAATCAGGACATGAAATACACTTACTGTCTCAACATGAACCTTGATAACATCTTGCTACCTGTACAGATTCTCAATACATTCTACAAGATATTTTCACCCGATGCATAGGACCTGTTTCAACTTATAAACACTCACTATCGCTGATGTCTTGGACCGCTTTGGATTCAATGTCATCAGATTTTGCAATCAGAATAGCCAACCGGTCTAAAGCGCTGCGTTCAGATCTAAGGCGCTGCCTTCAGGTCGCAGTCTACATTGGAGGTGTGGGTTCAAATCCCACTTCTGACAGCTTGCCATTAAGTATGATAGGTTCGAAAAGTGTGGCAATGGAGGACCAATTTTCACTTGCGCTTATTGTTGTTGCCAACCTCGAACAACACGTTGTATTCCGGACCTCCTTGTCAATTAGTGCTATCTTTCTTCAGGTATTTTGTCCTTCATTTCATCAGTGGATTTTGTTTTGAAAGGGTACCTTCAACCTTGCAAATATCACAATACTGCTTTTACTTTGCCTGACCGAATGTAGCAAAGTGATAGTTATCAGCCACTTTTTCTCTGATTATTTATTGTCCCACTGTGACCTGATTTTAAAAGGGAGCAAAGCGTTGAGAAAAAGCTATCCCATTGGGGACATCACCCACTGTACATTTACACGTAAATTATCTTTTGAGCCTAAGATATCCATGACATGAAATACACTTACTGTCTCAACATGAACCTTGATAACATCTTGCTACCTGTACAGATTCTCAATACATTCTACAAGATATTTTCACCCGATGCACAGGACCTGTTTCAACTTATTAACACTCACTATCGCTGATGTTTTGGACCGTTTTGGATTCAATGTCATCAGATTTTGCAATCAGAATGGCCGACCGGTCTAAGGCGCTGCGTTCAGGTCTAAGGCGCTGCCTTCAGGTCGCAGTCTCCTTTGGAGGCGTGGGTTCAAATCTCACCTCTGACAACTTGCCATTAAGTATGATAGGTTCGATACCTTTGACAATGGAGGACCAATTTTCACCTGCACTTATTGTTGTTGCCAACCTCGAACAACACGGTGTATTAGTGCTATCTTTCTTCAGGTATTTTGTCCTTCATTTCATCAGTAGATTTTGTTTTGAACGGGTACCTTCAACCTTGCACATATCACAATACTGCTTTTACTTTGCCTGACCGAATGTAGCAAAGTGATATTTTTCAGCCACTTTTTCTCTGATTATTTATTGTCCCACTGTGACCTGATTTTAAAAGGGAGCAAAGCGTTGAGAAAAAGCTATCCCATTGGGGACATCACCCACTGTACATTTACACATGAATTATCTTTTGAGCTTAAGATATCCCAGGTAAGCAGGGTTCCATGGTGTAATGGTTAGCACTCTGGACTTTGACTCCAGCGACTGAGTTCAAATCTCAGTGGGACCTGTTACAGATGTATCACATTTATAGAACGCTATCCTGTCTACATGGTCAAAATCAGGACATGAAATACACTTACTGTCTTAACATGAACCTTGATAACATCTTGCTACCTGTACAGATTCTCAATACATTCTACAAGATATTTTCACCCGATGCACAGGACCTGTTTCAACTTATTAACACTCACTATCGCTGATGTCTTGGACTGTTTTGGATTCAATGTCATCAAATTTTGCAATCAGAATGGCCGACCGGTCTAAGGCGCTGCGTTCAGGTCTAAGGCGCTGCCTTCAGGTCGCAGTCTCCTTTGGAGGCATGGGTTCAAATCTCACCTCTGACAACTTGCCATTAAGTATGATCGGTTCGATACCTGTGACAATGGAGGACCAATTTTCACCTGCACTTATTGTTGTTGCCAACCTCGAACAACACGGTGTATTAGTGCTATCTTTCTTCAGGTATTTTGTCCTTCATTTCATCAGTGGATTTTGTTTTGAACGGGTACCTTCAACCTTGCACATATCACAATACTGCTTTTACTTTGCCTGACCGAATGTAGCAAAGTGATATTTTTCAGCCACTTTTTCTCTGATTATTTATTGTCCCACTGTGACCTGATTTTAAAAGGGAGCAAAGCGTTGAGAAAAAGCTATCCCATTGGGGACATCACCCACTGTACATTTACACATGAATTATCTTTTGAGCTTAAGATATCCCAGGTAAGCAGGGTTCCATGGTGTAATGGTTAGCACTCTGGACTTTGACTCCAGCGATCCGAGTTCAAATCTCGGTGGGACCTGTTACAGACGTATCACATTTATAGAACGCTGTCCTGTCTACATAGTCAAAATCAGGACACGAAATACACTTACTGTCTTGACATGAACCTTGATAACATCTTGCTACCTGTACAGATTCTCAATACATTCTACAAGATATTTTCCCCCGATGCATAGGACCTGTTTCAACTTATTAACACTCACTATCGCTGATGTCTTGGATTGCTTTGGATTCAATGTCATCGGATTTTGTAATCAAAATGGCCGACCGGTCTAAGGAGCTGCGTTCAGATCTAAGGCGCTGCCTTCAGGTCGCAGTCTCCATTGGAGGCGTGGGTTCAAATCTCACCTCTGACAACTTGACATTAAGTATGATACGTTCGATACCTGTGGCAATGGAGGACCAATTTTCACCTGCAATTATTGTTGTTGCCAACCTCGAACAACACGTTGTATTCCGGATCTCCTTGTCAATTAGTGCTATCTTTCTTCAGGTATTTTGTCCTTCATTTCATCAGTGGATTTTGTTTTGAAAGGGTACCTTCAACCTTGCAAATATCACAATACTGCTTTTACTTTGCCTGACCGAATGTAGCAATGTGATATTTTTCAGCCACTTTTTCTTTGATTATTTATTGTCCCACTGTGACCTGATTTTAAAAGGGAGCAAAGCGTTGAGAAAAAGCTATCCCATTGGGGACATCACCCACTGTACATTTACACATGAATTATCTTTTGAGCTTAAGATATCCCAGGTAAGCAGGGTTCCATGGTGTAATGGTTAGCACTCTGGACTTTGACTCCAGCGATCCGAGTTCAAATCTCGGTGGGACCTTTTACAGATGTATCACATTTATAGAACGCTGTCCTGTCTACATAGTCAAAATCAGGACATGAAATACACTTACTGTCTCAACATGAACCTTGATAACATCTTGCTACCTGTACAGATTCTCAATACATTCTACAAGATATTTTCACCCGATGCATAGGACCTGTTTCAACTTATAAACACTCACTATCGCTGATGTCTTGGACCGCTTTGGATTCAATGTCATCAGATTTTGCAATCAGAATAGCCAACCGGTCTAAAGCGCTGCGTTCAGATCTAAGGCGCTGCCTTCAGGTCGCAGTCTACATTGGAGGTGTGGGTTCAAATCCCACTTCTGACAGCTTGCCATTAAGTATGATAGGTTCGAAAAGTGTGGCAATGGAGGACCAATTTTCACTTGCGCTTATTGTTGTTGCCAACCTCGAACAACACGTTGTATTCCGGACCTCCTTGTCAATTAGTGCTATCTTTCTTCAGGTATTTTGTCCTTCATTTCATCAGTGGATTTTGTTTTGAAAGGGTACCTTCAACCTTGCAAATATCACAATACTGCTTTTACTTTGCCTGACCGAATGTAGCAAAGTGATAGTTATCAGCCACTTTTTCTCTGATTATTTATTGTCCCACTGTGACCTGATTTTAAAAGGGAGCAAAGCGTTGAGAAAAAGCTATCCCATTGGGGACATCACCCACTGTACATTTACACGTAAATTATCTTTTGAGCCTAAGATATCCATGACATGAAATACACTTACTGTCTCAACATGAACCTTGATAACATCTTGCTACCTGTACAGATTCTCAATACATTCTACAAGATATTTTCACCCGATGCACAGGACCTGTTTCAACTTATTAACACTCACTATCGCTGATGTTTTGGACCGTTTTGGATTCAATGTCATCAGATTTTGCAATCAGAATGGCCGACCGGTCTAAGGCGCTGCGTTCAGGTCTAAGGCGCTGCCTTCAGGTCGCAGTCTCCTTTGGAGGCGTGGGTTCAAATCTCACCTCTGACAACTTGCCATTAAGTATGATAGGTTCGATACCTTTGACAATGGAGGACCAATTTTCACCTGCACTTATTGTTGTTGCCAACCTCGAACAACACGGTGTATTAGTGCTATCTTTCTTCAGGTATTTTGTCCTTCATTTCATCAGTAGATTTTGTTTTGAACGGGTACCTTCAACCTTGCACATATCACAATACTGCTTTTACTTTGCCTGACCGAATGTAGCAAAGTGATATTTTTCAGCCACTTTTTCTCTGATTATTTATTGTCCCACTGTGACCTGATTTTAAAAGGGAGCAAAGCGTTGAGAAAAAGCTATCCCATTGGGGACATCACCCACTGTACATTTACACATGAATTATCTTTTGAGCTTAAGATATCCCAGGTAAGCAGGGTTCCATGGTGTAATGGTTAGCACTCTGGACTTTGACTCCAGCGACTGAGTTCAAATCTCAGTGGGACCTGTTACAGATGTATCACATTTATAGAACGCTATCCTGTCTACATGGTCAAAATCAGGACATGAAATACACTTACTGTCTTAACATGAACCTTGATAACATCTTGCTACCTGTACAGATTCTCAATACATTCTACAAGATATTTTCACCCGATGCACAGGACCTGTTTCAACTTATTAACACTCACTATCGCTGATGTCTTGGACTGTTTTGGATTCAATGTCATCAAATTTTGCAATCAGAATGGCCGACCGGTCTAAGGCGCTGCGTTCAGGTCTAAGGCGCTGCCTTCAGGTCGCAGTCTCCTTTGGAGGCATGGGTTCAAATCTCACCTCTGACAACTTGCCATTAAGTATGATCGGTTCGATACCTGTGACAATGGAGGACCAATTTTCACCTGCACTTATTGTTGTTGCCAACCTCGAACAACACGGTGTATTAGTGCTATCTTTCTTCAGGTATTTTGTCCTTCATTTCATCAGTGGATTTTGTTTTGAACGGGTACCTTCAACCTTGCACATATCACAATACTGCTTTTACTTTGCCTGACCGAATGTAGCAAAGTGATATTTTTCAGCCACTTTTTCTCTGATTATTTATTGTCCCACTGTGACCTGATTTTAAAAGGGAGCAAAGCGTTGAGAAAAAGCTATCCCATTGGGGACATCACCCACTGTACATTTACACATGAATTATCTTTTGAGCTTAAGATATCCCAGGTAAGCAGGGTTCCATGGTGTAATGGTTAGCACTCTGGACTTTGACTCCAGCGATCCGAGTTCAAATCTCGGTGGGACCTGTTACAGATGTATCACATTTATAGAACGCTGTCCTGTCTACATAGTCAAAATCAGGACATGAAATACACTTACTGTCTCAACATGAACCTTGATAACATCTTGCTACCTGTACAGATTCTCAATACATTCTTCAAGATATTTTCACCCGATGCATAGGACCTGTTTCAACTTATTAACACTCACTATCGCTGATGTCTTGGATTGCTTTGGATTCAATGTCATCGGATTTTGTAATCAAAATGGCCGACCGGTCTAAGGAGCTGCGTTCAGATCTAAGGCGCTGCCTTCAGGTCGCAGTCTCCATTGGAGGCGTGGGTTCAAATCTCACCTCTGACAACTTGCCATTAAGTATGATACGTTCGATACCTGTGGCAATGGAGGACCAATTTTCACCTGCACTTATTGTTGTTGCCAACCTCGAATCCCATTGGGGACATCACCCACTGTACATTTACACGTAAATTATCTTTTGAGCCTAAGATATCCATGACATGAAATACACTTACTGTCTCAACATGAACCTTGATAACATCTTGCTACCTGTACAGATTCTCAATACATTCTACAAGATATTTTCACCCGATGCACAGGACCTGTTTCAACTTATTAACACTCACTATCGCTGATGTTTTGGACCGTTTTGGATTCAATGTCATCAGATTTTGCAATCAGAATGGCCGACCGGTCTAAGGCGCTGCGTTCAGGTCTAAGGCGCTGCCTTCAGGTCGCAGTCTCCTTTGGAGGCGTGGGTTCAAATCTCACCTCTGACAACTTGCCATTAAGTATGATAGGTTCGATACCTTTGACAATGGAGGACCAATTTTCACCTGCACTTATTGTTGTTGCCAACCTCGAACAACACGGTGTATTAGTGCTATCTTTCTTCAGGTATTTTGTCCTTCATTTCATCAGTGGATTTTGTTTTGAACGGGTACCTTCAACCTTGCACATATCACAATACTGCTTTTACTTTGCCTGACCGAATGTAGCAAAGTGATATTTTTCAGCCACTTTTTCTCTGATTATTTATTGTCCCACTGTGACCTGATTTTAAAAGGGAGCAAAGCGTTGAGAAAAAGCTATCCCATTGGGGACATCACCCACTGTACATTTACACATGAATTATCCTTTGAGCCTAAGATATCCCAGGTAAGCAGGGTTCCATGGTGTAATGGTTAGAACTCTGGACTTTGACTCCAGCGATCCGAGTTCAAATCTCGGTGGGACTTGTTACAGATGTATCTGTTTCAACTTAGGACCTGTTTCAACTTATTAACACTCACTATCGCTGATGTCTTGGACCGTTTTGGATTCAATGTCATCAGATTTTGCAATCAGAATGGCCGACCAGTCTAATGCGCTGCGTTCAGGTCTAAGGCGCTGCCTTCAGGTCGCAGTCTCCATTGGAGGCGTGGGTTCAAATCTCACCTCTGACAAATTGCCATTAATTATGATAGGTTCGATACCTGTGGCAATGGAGGACCAATTTTCACCTGCACTTATTGTTGTTGCCAACCTCGAACAACACGGTGTATTCCGGACCTCCTTGTCAATTAGTGCTATCTTTCTTCAGGTATTTTGTCCTTCATTTCATCAGTGGATTTTGTTTTGAAAGGGTACCTTCAACCTTGCAAATATCACAATACTGCTTTTACTTTGCCTGACCGAATGTAGCAAAGTGATATTTTTCAGCCACTTTTTCTCTGATTATTTATTGTCCCACTGTGACCTGATTTTAAAAGGGAGCAAAGCGTTGAGAAAAAGCTATCCCATTGGGGACATCACCCACTGTACATTTACACATGAATTATCTTTTGAGCTTAAGATATCCCAGGTAAGCAGGGTTCCATGGTGTAATGGTTAGCACTCTGGACTTTGACTCCAGCGATCCGAGTTCAAATCTCGGTGGGACCTGTTACAGATGTATCACATTTATAGAACGCTGTCCTGTCTACATAGTCAAAATCAGGACACGAAATACACTTACTGTCTTGACATGAACCTTGATAACATCTTGCTACCTGTACAGATTCTCAATACATTCTACAAGATATTTTCCCCCGATGCATAGGACCTGTTTCAACTTATTAACACTCACTATCGCTGATGTCTTGGATTGCTTTGGATTCAATGTCATCGGATTTTGTAATCAAAATGGCCGACCGGTCTAAGGAGCTGCGTTCAGATCTAAGGCGCTGCCTTCAGGTCGCAGTCTCCATTGGAGGGGTGGGTTCAAATCTCACCTCTGACAACTTGACATTAAGTATGATACGTTCGATACCTGTGGCAATGGAGGACCAATTTTCACCTGCAATTATTGTTGTTGCCAACCTCGAACAACACGTTGTATTCCGGATCTCCTTGTCAATTAGTGCTATCTTTCTTCAGGTATTTTGTCCTTCATTTCATCAGTGGATTTTGTTTTGAAAGGGTACCTTCAACCTTGCAAATATCACAATACTGCTTTTACTTTGCCTGACCGAATGTAGCAAAGTGATATTTTTCAGCCACTTTTTCTTTGATTATTTATTGTCCCACTGTGACCTGATTTTAAAAGGGAGCAAAGCGTTGAGAAAAAGCTATCCCATTGGGGACATCACCCACTGTACATTTACACGTAAATTATCTTTTGAGCCTAAGATATCCATGACATGAAATACACTTACTGTCTCAACATGAACCTTGATAACATCTTGCTACCTGTACAGATTCTCAAGACATTCTACAAGATATTTTCACCCGATGCACAGGACCTGTTTCAACTTATTAACACTCACTATCGCTGATGTCTTGGACCGTTTTGGATTCAATGTCATCAGATTTTGCAATCAGAATGGCCGACCAGGTAAGCAGGGTTCCATGGTGTAATGGTTAGCACTCTGGACTTTGACTCCAGCGATCCGAGTTCAAATCTCGGTGGGACCTGTTACAGATGTATCACATTTATAGAACGCTGTCCTGTCTACATAGTCAAAATCAGGACACGAAATACACTTACTGTCTTGACATGAACCTTGATAACATCTTGCTACCTGTACAGATTCTCAATACATTCTACAAGATATTTTCCACCGATGCATAGGACCTGTTTCAACTTATTAACACTCACTATCGCTGATGTCTTGGATCGCTTTGGATTCAATGTCATCGGATTTTTGCAATCAAAATGGCCGACCGGTCTAAGGTTCTGCGTTCAGATCTAAGGCGCTGCCTTCAGGTCGCAGTCTCCATTGGAGGCGTGGGTTCAAATCTCACCTCTGACAACTTGCCATTAAGTATGATAGGTTCGATACCTGTGACAATGGAGGACCAATTTTCACCTGCACTTATTGTTGTTGCCAACCTCGAACAACACGGTGTATTAGTGCTATCTTTCTTCAGGTATTTTGTCCTTCATTTCATCATTGGATTTTGTTTTGAACGGGTACCTTCAACCTTGCACATATCACAATACTGCTTTTACTTTGCCTGACCGAATGTAGCAAAGTGATATTTTTCAGCCACTTTTTCTCTGATTATTTATTGTCCCACTGTGACCTGATTTTAAAAGGGAGCAAAGCGTTGAGAAAAAGCTATCCCATTGGGGACATCACCCACTGTACATTTACACATGAATTATGTTTTGAGCTTAAGATATCCCAGGTAAGCACGGTTCCATGGTGTAATGGTTAATGGACCTCTTACAGATGTATCACATTTATAGAACGCTGTCCTGTCTACATAGTCAAAATCAGGACATGAAATACACTTACTGTCTCAACATGAACCTTGATAACATCTTGCTACCTGTACAGATTCTCAATACATTCTACAAGATATTTTCACCCGATGCATAGGACCTGTTTCAACTTATAAACACTCACTATCGCTGATGTCTTGGACCGCTTTGGATTCAATGTCATCAGATTTTGCAATCAGAATAGCCAACCGGTCTAAAGCGCTGCGTTCAGATCTAAGGCGCTGCCTTCAGGTCGCAGTCTACATTGGAGGTGTGGGTTCAAATCCCACTTCTGACAGCTTGCCATTAAGTATGATAGGTTCGAAAAGTGTGGCAATGGAGGACCAATTTTCACTTGCGCTTATTGTTGTTGCCAACCTCGAACAACACGTTGTATTCCGGACCTCCTTGTCAATTAGTGCTATCTTTCTTCAGGTATTTTGTCCTTCATTTCATCAGTGGATTTTGTTTTGAAAGGGTACCTTCAACCTTGCAAATATCACAATACTGCTTTTACTTTGCCTGACCGAATGTAGCAAAGTGATAGTTATCAGCCACTTTTTCTCTGATTATTTATTGTCCCACTGTGACCTGATTTTAAAAGGGAGCAAAGCGTTGAGAAAAAGCTATCCCATTGGGGACATCACCCACTGTACATTTACACGTAAATTATCTTTTGAGCCTAAGATATCCATGACATGAAATACACTTACTGTCTCAACATGAACCTTGATAACATCTTGCTACCTGTACAGATTCTCAATACATTCTACAAGATATTTTCACCCGATGCACAGGACCTGTTTCAACTTATTAACACTCACTATCGCTGATGTTTTGGACCGTTTTGGATTCAATGTCATCAGATTTTGCAATCAGAATGGCCGACCGGTCTAAGGCGCTGCGTTCAGGTCTAAGGCGCTGCCTTCAGGTCGCAGTCTCCTTTGGAGGCGTGGGTTCAAATCTCACCTCTGACAACTTGCCATTAAGTATGATAGGTTCGATACCTTTGACAATGGAGGACCAATTTTCACCTGCACTTATTGTTGTTGCCAACCTCGAACAACACGGTGTATTAGTGCTATCTTTCTTCAGGTATTTTGTCCTTCATTTCATCAGTAGATTTTGTTTTGAACGGGTACCTTCAACCTTGCACATATCACAATACTGCTTTTACTTTGCCTGACCGAATGTAGCAAAGTGATATTTTTCAGCCACTTTTTCTCTGATTATTTATTGTCCCACTGTGACCTGATTTTAAAAGGGAGCAAAGCGTTGAGAAAAAGCTATCCCATTGGGGACATCACCCACTGTACATTTACACATGAATTATCTTTTGAGCTTAAGATATCCCAGGTAAGCAGGGTTCCATGGTGTAATGGTTAGCACTCTGGACTTTGACTCCAGCGACTGAGTTCAAATCTCAGTGGGACCTGTTACAGATGTATCACATTTATAGAACGCTATCCTGTCTACATGGTCAAAATCAGGACATGAAATACACTTACTGTCTTAACATGAACCTTGATAACATCTTGCTACCTGTACAGATTCTCAATACATTCTACAAGATATTTTCACCCGATGCACAGGACCTGTTTCAACTTATTAACACTCACTATCGCTGATGTCTTGGACTGTTTTGGATTCAATGTCATCAAATTTTGCAATCAGAATGGCCGACCGGTCTAAGGCGCTGCGTTCAGGTCTAAGGCGCTGCCTTCAGGTCGCAGTCTCCTTTGGAGGCATGGGTTCAAATCTCACCTCTGACAACTTGCCATTAAGTATGATCGGTTCGATACCTGTGACAATGGAGGACCAATTTTCACCTGCACTTATTGTTGTTGCCAACCTCGAACAACACGGTGTATTAGTGCTATCTTTCTTCAGGTATTTTGTCCTTCATTTCATCAGTGGATTTTGTTTTGAACGGGTACCTTCAACCTTGCACATATCACAATACTGCTTTTACTTTGCCTGACCGAATGTAGCAAAGTGATATTTTTCAGCCACTTTTTCTCTGATTATTTATTGTCCCACTGTGACCTGATTTTAAAAGGGAGCAAAGCGTTGAGAAAAAGCTATCCCATTGGGGACATCACCCACTGTACATTTACACATGAATTATCTTTTGAGCTTAAGATATCCCAGGTAAGCAGGGTTCCATGGTGTAATGGTTAGCACTCTGGACTTTGACTCCAGCGAACCGAGTTCAAATCTCGGTGGGACCTGTTACAGATGTATCACATTTATAGAACGCTGTCCTGTCTACATAGTCAAAATCAGGACATGAAATACACTTACTGTCTCAACATGAACCTTGATAACATCTTGCTACCTGTACAGATTCTCAATACATTCTTCAAGATATTTTCACCCGATGCATAGGACCTGTTTCAACTTAGTAACACTCACTATCGCTGATGTCTTGGATTGCTTTGGATTCAATGTCATCGGATTTTGTAATCAAAATGGCCGACCGGTCTAAGGAGCTGCGTTCAGATCTAAGGCGCTGCCTTCAGGTCGCAGTCTCCATTGGAGGCGTGGGTTCAAATCTCACCTCTGACAACTTGCCATTAAGTATGATACGTTCGATACCTGTGGCAATGGAGGACCAATTTTCACCTGCACTTATTGTTGTTGCCAACCTCGAATCCCATTGGGGACATCACCCACTGTACATTTACACGTAAATTATCTTTTGAGCCTAAGATATCCATGACATGAAATACACTTACTGTCTCAACATGAACCTTGATAACATCTTGCTACCTGTACAGATTCTCAATACATTCTACAAGATATTTTCACCCGATGCACAGGACCTGTTTCAACTTATTAACACTCACTATCGCTGATGTTTTGGACCGTTTTGGATTCAATGTCATCAGATTTTGCAATCAGAATGGCCGACCGGTCTAAGGCGCTGCGTTCAGGTCTAAGGCGCTGCCTTCAGGTCGCAGTCTCCTTTGGAGGCGTGGGTTCAAATCTCACCTCTGACAACTTGCCATTAAGTATGATAGGTTCGATACCTTTGACAATGGAGGACCAATTTTCACCTGCACTTATTGTTGTTGCCAACCTCGAACAACACGGTGTATTAGTGCTATCTTTCTTCAGGTATTTTGTCCTTCATTTCATCAGTGGATTTTGTTTTGAACGGGTACCTTCAACCTTGCACATATCACAATACTGCTTTTACTTTGCCTGACCGAATGTAGCAAAGTGATATTTTTCAGCCACTTTTTCTCTGATTATTTATTGTCCCACTGTGACCTGATTTTAAAAGGGAGCAAAGCGTTGAGAAAAAGCTATCCCATTGGGGACATCACCCACTGTACATTTACACATGAATTATCCTTTGAGCCTAAGATATCCCAGGTAAGCAGGGTTCCATGGTGTAATGGTTAGAACTCTGGACTTTGACTCCAGCGATCCGAGTTCAAATCTCGGTGGGACTTGTTACAGATGTATCTGTTTCAACTTAGGACCTGTTTCAACTTATTAACACTCACTATCGCTGATGTCTTGGACCGTTTTGGATTCAATGTCATCAGATTTTGCAATCAGAATGGCCGACCAGTCTAATGCGCTGCGTTCAGATCTAAGGCGCTGCCTTCAGGTCGCAGTCTCCATTGGAGGGGTGGGTTCAAATCTCACCTCTGACAACTTGACATTAAGTATGATACGTTCGATACCTGTGGCAATGGAGGACCAATTTTCTCCTGCAATTATTGTTGTTGCCAACCTCGAACAACACGTTGTATTCCGGATCTCCTTGTCAATTAGTGCTATCTTTCTTCAGGTATTTTGTCCTTCATTTCATCAGTGGATTTTGTTTTGAAAGGGTACCTTCAACCTTGCAAATATCACAATACTGCTTTTACTTTGCCTGACCGAATGTAGCAATGTGATATTTTTCAGCCACTTTTTCTTTGATTATTTATTGTCCCACTGTGACCTGATTTTGAAAGGGAGCAAAGCGTTGAGAAAAAGCTATCCCATTGGGGACATCACCCACTGTACATTTACACATGAATTATCTTTTGAGCTTAAGATATCCCAGGTAAGCAGGGTTCGGTGTAATGGTTAGCACTCTGGACTTTGACTCCAGCGATCCGAGTTCAAATCTCGGTGGGACCTTTTACAGATGTATCACATTTATAGAACGCTGTCCTGTCTACATAGTCAAAATCAGGACATGAAATACACTTACTGTCTCAACATGAACCTTGATAACATCTTGCTACCTGTACAGATTCTCAATACATTCTACAAGATATTTTCACCCGATGCATAGGACCTGTTTCAACTTATTAACACTCACTATCGCTGATGTCTTGGACCGCTTTGGATTCAATGTCATCAGATTTTGCAATCAGAATAGCCAACCGGTCTAAAGCGCTGCGTTCAGATCTAAGGCGCTGCCTTCAGGTCGCAGTCTACATTGGAGGTGTGGGTTCAAATCCCACTTCTGACAGCTTGCCATTAAGTATGATAGGTTCGAAAAGTGTGGCAATGGAGGACCAATTTTCACTTGCGCTTATTGTTGTTGCCAACCTCGAACAACACGTTGTATTCCGGACCTCCTTGTCAATTAGTGCTATCTTTCTTCAGGTATTTTGTCCTTCATTTCATCAGTGGATTTTGTTTTGAAAGGGTACCTTCAACCTTGCAAATATCACAATACTGCTTTTACTTTGCCTGACCGAATGTAGCAAAGTGATAGTTATCAGCCACTTTTTCTCTGATTATTTATTGTCCCACTGTGACCTGATTTTAAAAGGGAGCAAAGCGTTGAGAAAAAGCTATCCCATTGGGGACATCACCCACTGTACATTTACACGTAAATTATCTTTTGAGCCTAAGATATCCATGACATGAAATACACTTACTGTCTCAACATGAACCTTGATAACATCTTGCTACCTGTACAGATTCTCAATACATTCTACAAGATATTTTCACCCGATGCACAGGACCTGTTTCAACTTATTAACACTCACTATCGCTGATGTTTTGGACCGTTTTGGATTCAATGTCATCAGATTTTGCAATCAGAATGGCCGACCGGTCTAAGGCGCTGCGTTCAGGTCTAAGGCGCTGCCTTCAGGTCGCAGTCTCCTTTGGAGGCGTGGGTTCACATCTCACCTCTGACAACTTGCCATTAAGTATGATAGGTTCGATACCTTTGACAATGGAGGACCAATTTTCACCTGCACTTATTGTTGTTGCCAACCTCGAACAACACGGTGTATTAGTGCTATCTTTCTTCAGGTATTTTGTCCTTCATTTCATCAGTAGATTTTGTTTTGAACGGGTACCTTCAACCTTGCACATATCACAATACTGCTTTTACTTTGCCTGACCGAATGTAGCAAAGTGATATTTTTCAGCCACTTTTTCTCTGATTATTTATTGTCCCACTGTGACCTGATTTTAAAAGGGAGCAAAGCGTTGAGAAAAAGCTATCCCATTGGGGACATCACCCACTGTACATTTACACATGAATTATCTTTTGAGCTTAAGATATCCCAGGTAAGCAGGGTTCCATGGTGTAATGGTTAGCACTCTGGACTTTGACTCCAGCGATCCGAGTTCAAATCTCGGTGGGACCTGTTACAGATGTATCACATTTATAGAACGCTGTCCTGTCTACATAGTCAAAATCAGGACATGAAATACACTTACTGTCTCAACATGAACCTTGATAACATCTTGCTACCTGTACAGATTCTCAATACATTCTACAAGATATTTTCACCCGATGCATAGGACCTGTTTCAACTTATTAACACTCACTATCGCTGATGTCTTGGATTGCTTTGGATTCAATGTCATCGGATTTTGTAATCAAAATGGCCGACCGGTCTAAGGAGCTGCGTTCAGATCTAAGGCGCTGCCTTCAGGTCGCAGTCTCCATTGGAGGCGTGGGTTCAAATCTCACCTCTGACAACTTGACATTAAGTATGATACGTTCGATACCTGTGGCAATGGAGGACCAATTTTCACCTGCAATTATTGTTGTTGCCAACCTCGAACAACACGTTGTATTCCGGATCTCCTTGTCAATTAGTGCTATCTTTCTTCAGGTATTTTGTCCTTCATTTCATCAGTGGATTTTGTTTTGAAAGGGTACTTTCAACCTTGCAAATATCACAATACTGCTTTTACTTTGCCTGACCGAATGTAGCAATGTGATATTTTTCAGCCACTTTTTCTTTGATTATTTATTGTCCCACTGTGACCTGATTTTGAAAGGGAGCAAAGCGTTGAGAAAAAAGCTATCCCATTGGGGACATCACCCACTGTACATTTACACATGAATTATCTTTTGAGCTTAAGATATCCCAGGTAAGCAGGGTTCGGTGTAATGGTTAGCACTCTGGACTTTGACTCCAGCGATCCGAGTTCAAATCTCGGTGGGACCTTTTACAGATGTATCACATTTATAGAACGCTGTCCTGTCTACATAGTCAAAATCAGGACATGAAATACACTTACTGTCTCAACATGAACCTTGATAACATCTTGCTACCTGTACAGATTCTCAATACATTCTACAAGATATTTTCACCCGATGCATAGGACCTGTTTCAACTTATTAACACTCACTATCGCTGATGTCTTGGACCGCTTTGGATTCAATGTCATCAGATTTTGCAATCAGAATAGCCAACCGGTCTAAAGCGCTGCGTTCAGATCTAAGGCGCTGCCTTCAGGTCGCAGTCTACATTGGAGGTGTGGGTTCAAATCCCACTTCTGACAGCTTGCCATTAAGTATGATAGGTTCGAAAAGTGTGGCAATGGAGGACCAATTTTCACTTGCGCTTATTGTTGTTGCCAACCTCGAACAACACGTTGTATTCCGGACCTCCTTGTCAATTAGTGCTATCTTTCTTCAGGTATTTTGTCCTTCATTTCATCAGTGGATTTTGTTTTGAAAGGGTACCTTCAACCTTGCAAATATCACAATACTGCTTTTACTTTGCCTGACCGAATGTAGCAAAGTGATAGTTATCAGCCACTTTTTCTCTGATTATTTATTGTCCCACTGTGACCTGATTTTAAAAGGGAGCAAAGCGTTGAGAAAAAGCTATCCCATTGGGGACATCACCCACTGTACATTTACACGTAAATTATCTTTTGAGCCTAAGATATCCATGACATGAAATACACTTACTGTCTCAACATGAACCTTGATAACATCTTGCTACCTGTACAGATTCTCAATACATTCTACAAGATATTTTCACCCGATGCACAGGACCTGTTTCAACTTATTAACACTCACTATCGCTGATGTTTTGGACCGTTTTGGATTCAATGTCATCAGATTTTGCAATCAGAATGGCCGACCGGTCTAAGGCGCTGCGTTCAGGTCTAAGGCGCTGCCTTCAGGTCGCAGTCTCCTTTGGAGGCGTGGGTTCAAATCTCACCTCTGACAACTTGCCATTAAGTATGATAGGTTCGATACCTTTGACAATGGAGGACCAATTTTCACCTGCACTTATTGTTGTTGCCAACCTCGAACAACACGGTGTATTAGTGCTATCTTTCTTCAGGTATTTTGTCCTTCATTTCATCAGTGGATTTTGTTTTGAACGGGTACCTTCAACCTTGCACATATCACAATACTGCTTTTACTTTGCCTGACCAAATGTAGCAAAGTGATATTTTTCAGCCACTTTTTCTCTGATTATTTATTGTCCCACTGTGACCTGATTTTAAAAGGGAGCAAAGCGTTGAGAAAAAGCTATCCCATTGGGGACATCACCCACTGTACATTTACACATGAATTATCCTTTGAGCCTAAGATATCCCAGGTAAGCAGGGTTCCATGGTGTAATGGTTAGCACTCTGGACTTTGACTCCAGCGATCCGAGTTCAAATCTCGGTGGGACTTGTTACAGATGTATCTGTTTCAACTTAGGACCTGTTTCAACTTATTAACACTCACTATCGCTGATGTCTTGGACCGTTTTGGATTCAATGTCATCAGATTTTGCAATCAGAATGGCCGACCAGTCTAATGCGCTGCGTTCAGGTCTAAGGCGCTGCCTTCAGGTCGCAGTCTCCATTGGAGGCGTGGGTTCAAATCTCACCTCTGACAAATTGCCATTAATTATGATAGGTTCGATACCTGTGGCAATGGAGGACCAATTTTCACCTGCACTTATTGTTGTTGCCAACCTCGAACAACACGGTGTATTCCGGACCTCCTTGTCAATTAGTGCTATCTTTCTTCAGGTATTTTGTCCTTCATTTCATCAGTGGATTTTGTTTTGAAAGGGTACCTTCAACCTTGCAAATATCACAATACTGCTTTTACTTTGCCTGACTGAATGTAGCAAAGTGATATTTTTCAGCCACTTTTTCTCTGATTATTTATTGTCCCACTGTGACCTGATTTTAAAAGGGAGCAAAGCGTTGAGAAAAAGCTATCCCATTGGGGACATCACCCACTGTACATTTACACATGAATTATCTTTTGAGCTTAAGATATCCCAGGTAAGCAGGGTTCCATGGTGTAATGGTTAGCACTCTGGACTTTGACTCCAGCGATCCGAGTTCAAATCTCGGTGGGACCTGTTACAGATGTATCACATTTATAGAACGCTGTCCTGTCTACATAGTCAAAATCAGGACACGAAATACACTTACTGTCTTGACATGAACCTTGATAACATCTTGCTACCTGTACAGATTCTCAATACATTCTACAAGATATTTTCCCCCGATGCATAGGACCTGTTTCAACTTATTAACACTCACTATCGCTGATGTCTTGGATTGCTTTGGATTCAATGTCATCGGATTTTGTAATCAAAATGGCCGACCGGTCTAAGGAGCTGCGTTCAGATCTAAGGCGCTGCCTTCAGGTCGCAGTCTCCATTGGAGGCGTGGGTTCAAATCTCACCTCTGACAACTTGACATTAAGTATGATACGTTCGATACCTGTGGCAATGGAGGACCAATTTTCACCTGCAATTATTGTTGTTGCCAACCTCGAACAACACGTTGTATTCCGGATCTCCTTGTCAATTAGTGCTATCTTTCTTCAGGTATTTTGTCCTTCATTTCATCAGTGGATTTTGTTTTGAAAGGGTACTTTCAACCTTGCAAATATCACAATACTGCTTTTACTTTGCCTGACCGAATGTAGCAATGTGATATTTTTCAGCCACTTTTTCTTTGATTATTTATTGTCCCACTGTGACCTGATTTTGAAAGGGAGCAAAGCGTTGAGAAAAAAGCTATCCCATTGGGGACATCACCCACTGTACATTTACACATGAATTATCTTTTGAGCTTAAGATATCCCAGGTAAGCAGGGTTCGGTGTAATGGTTAGCACTCTGGACTTTGACTCCAGCGATCCGAGTTCAAATCTCGGTGGGACCTTTTACAGATGTATCACATTTATAGAACGCTGTCCTGTCTACATAGTCAAAATCAGGACATGAAATACACTTACTGTCTCAACATGAACCTTGATAACATCTTGCTACCTGTACAGATTCTCAATACATTCTACAAGATATTTTCACCCGATGCATAGGACCTGTTTCAACTTATTAACACTCACTATCGCTGATGTCTTGGACCGCTTTGGATTCAATGTCATCAGATTTTGCAATCAGAATAGCCAACCGGTCTAAAGCGCTGCGTTCAGATCTAAGGCGCTGCCTTCAGGTCGCAGTCTACATTGGAGGTGTGGGTTCAAATCCCACTTCTGACAGCTTGCCATTAAGTATGATAGGTTCGAAAAGTGTGGCAATGGAGGACCAATTTTCACTTGCGCTTATTGTTGTTGCCAACCTCGAACAACACGTTGTATTCCGGACCTCCTTGTCAATTAGTGCTATCTTTCTTCAGGTATTTTGTCCTTCATTTCATCAGTGGATTTTGTTTTGAAAGGGTACCTTCAACCTTGCAAATATCACAATACTGCTTTTACTTTGCCTGACCGAATGTAGCAAAGTGATAGTTATCAGCCACTTTTTCTCTGATTATTTATTGTCCCACTGTGACCTGATTTTAAAAGGGAGCAAAGCGTTGAGAAAAAGCTATCCCATTGGGGACATCACCCACTGTACATTTACACGTAAATTATCTTTTGAGCCTAAGATATCCATGACATGAAATACACTTACTGTCTCAACATGAACCTTGATAACATCTTGCTACCTGTACAGATTCTCAATACATTCTACAAGATATTTTCACCCGATGCACAGGACCTGTTTCAACTTATTAACACTCACTATCGCTGATGTTTTGGACCGTTTTGGATTCAATGTCATCAGATTTTGCAATCAGAATGGCCGACCGGTCTAAGGCGCTGCGTTCAGGTCTAAGGCGCTGCCTTCAGGTCGCAGTCTCCTTTGGAGGCGTGGGTTCAAATCTCACCTCTGACAACTTGCCATTAAGTATGATAGGTTCGATACCTTTGACAATGGAGGACCAATTTTCACCTGCACTTATTGTTGTTGCCAACCTCGAACAACACGGTGTATTAGTGCTATCTTTCTTCAGGTATTTTGTCCTTCATTTCATCAGTAGATTTTGTTTTGAACGGGTACCTTCAACCTTGCACATATCACAATACTGCTTTTACTTTGCCTGACCGAATGTAGCAAAGTGATATTTTTCAGCCACTTTTTCTCTGATTATTTATTGTCCCACTGTGACCTGATTTTAAAAGGGAGCAAAGCGTTGAGAAAAAGCTATCCCATTGGGGACATCACCCACTGTACATTTACACATGAATTATCTTTTGAGCTTAAGATATCCCAGGTAAGCAGGGTTCCATGGTGTAATGGTTAGCACTCTGGACTTTGACTCCAGCGATCCGAGTTCAAATCTCGGTGGGACCTGTTACAGATGTATCACATTTATAGAACGCTGTCCTGTCTACATAGTCAAAATCAGGACATGAAATACACTTACTGTCTCAACATGAACCTTGATAACATCTTGCTACCTGTACAGATTCTCAATACATTCTTCAAGATATTTTCACCCGATGCATAGGACCTGTTTCAACTTATTAACACTCACTATCGCTGATGTCTTGGATCGCTTTGGATTCAATGTCATCGGATTTTGCAATCAAAACGGCCGACCGGTCTAAGGAGCTGCGTTCAGATCTAAGGCGCTGCCTTCAGGTCGCAGTCTCCATTGGAGGCGTGGGTTCAAATCTCACCTCTGACAACTTGCCATTAAGTATGATACGTTCGATACCTGTGGCAATGGAGGACCAATTTTCACCTGCACTTATTGTTGTTGCCAACCTCGAATCCCATTGGGGACATCACCCACTGTACATTTACACGTAAATTATCTTTTGAGCCTAAGATATCCATGACATGAAATACACTTACTGTCTCAACATGAACCTTGATAACATCTTGCTACCTGTACAGATTCTCAATACATTCTACAAGATATTTTCACCCGATGCACAGGACCTGTTTCAACTTATTAACACTCACTATCGCTGATGTTTTGGACCGTTTTGGATTCAATGTCATCAGATTTTGCAATCAGAATGGCCGACCGGTCTATGGCGCTGCGTTCAGGTCTAAGGCGCTGCCTTCAGGTCGCAGTCTCCTTTGGAGGCGTGGGTTCAAATCTCACCTCTGACAACTTGCCATTAAGTATGATAGGTTCGATACCTTTGACAATGGAGGACCAATTTTCACCTGCACTTATTGTTGTTGCCAACCTCGAACAACACGGTGTATTAGTGCTATCTTTCTTCAGGTATTTTGTCCTTCATTTCATCAGTGGATTTTGTTTTGAACGGGTACCTTCAACCTTGCACATATCACAATACTGCTTTTACTTTGCCTGACCAAATGTAGCAAAGTGATATTTTTCAGCCACTTTTTCTCTGATTATTTATTGTCCCACTGTGACCTGATTTTAAAAGGGAGCAAAGCGTTGAGAAAAAGCTATCCCATTGGGGACATCACCCACTGTACATTTACACATAAATTATCCTTTGAGCCTAAGATATCCCAGGTAAGCAGGGTTCCATGGTGTAATGGTTAGCACTCTGGACTTTGACTCCAGCGATCCGAGTTCAAATCTCGGTGGGACTTGTTACAGATGTATCTGTTTCAACTTAGGACCTGTTTCAACTTATTAACACTCACTATCGCTGATGTCTTGGACCGTTTTGGATTCAATGTCATCAGATTTTGCAATCAGAATGGCCGACCAGTCTAATGCGCTGCGTTCAGGTCTAAGGCGCTGCCTTCAGGTCGCAGTCTCCATTGGAGGCGTGGGTTCAAATCTCACCTCTGACAAATTGCCATTAATTATGATAGGTTCGATACCTGTGGCAATGGAGGACCAATTTTCACCTGCACTTATTGTTGTTGCCAACCTCGAACAACACGGTGTATTCCGGACCTCCTTGTCAATTAGTGCTAAGATATCCCAGGTAAGCAGGGTTCCATGGTGTAATGGTTAGCACTCTGGACTTTGACTCCAGCGATCCGAGTTCAAATCTCGGTGGGACCTGTTACAGATGTATCACATTTATAGAACGCTGTCCTGTCTACATAGTCAAAATCAGGACACGAAATACACTTACTGTCTTGACATGAACCTTGATAACATCTTGCTACCTGTACAGATTCTCAATACATTCTACAAGATATTTTCCCCCGATGCATAGGACCTGTTTCAACTTATTAACACTCACTATCGCTGATGTCTTGGATTGCTTTGGATTCAATGTCATCGGATTTTGTAATCAAAATGGCCGACCGGTCTAAGGAGCTGCGTTCAGATCTAAGGCGCTGCCTTCAGGTCGCAGTCTCCATTGGAGGCGTGGGTTCAAATCTCACCTCTGACAACTTGACATTAAGTATGATACGTTCGATACCTGTGGCAATGGAGGACCAATTTTCACCTGCAATTATTGTTGTTGCCAACCTCGAACAACACGTTGTATTCCGGATCTCCTTGTCAATTAGTGCTATCTTTCTTCAGGTATTTTGTCCTTCATTTCATCAGTGGATTTTGTTTTGAAAGGGTACTTTCAACATTGCAAATATCACAATACTGCTTTTACTTTGCCTGACCGAATGTAGCAATGTGATATTTTTCAGCCACTTTTTCTTTGATTATTTATTGTCCCACTGTGACCTGATTTTGAAAGGGAGCAAAGCGTTGAGAAAAAAGCTATCCCATTGGGGACATCACCCACTGTACATTTACACATGAATTATCTTTTGAGCTTAAGATATCCCAGGTAAGCAGGGTTCGGTGTAATGGTTAGCACTCTGGACTTTGACTCCAGCGATCCGAGTTCAAATCTCGGTGGGACCTTTTACAGATGTATCACATTTATAGAACGCTGTCCTGTCTACATAGTCAAAATCAGGACATGAAATACACTTACTGTCTCAACATGAACCTTGATAACATCTTGCTACCTGTACAGATTCTCAATACATTCTACAAGATATTTTCACCCGATGCATAGGACCTGTTTCAACTTATTAACACTCACTATCGCTGATGTCTTGGACCGCTTTGGATTCAATGTCATCAGATTTTGCAATCAGAATAGCCAACCGGTCTAAAGCGCTGCGTTCAGATCTAAGGCGCTGCCTTCAGGTCGCAGTCTACATTGGAGGTGTGGGTTCAAATCCCACTTCTGACAGCTTGCCATTAAGTATGATACGTTCGATACCTGTGGCAATGGAGGACCAATTTTCACCTGCACTTATTGTTGTTGCCAACCTCGAATCCCATTGGGGACATCACCCACTGTACATTTACACGTAAATTATCTTTTGAGCCTAAGATATCCATGACATGAAATACACTTACTGTCTCAACATGAACCTTGATAACATCTTGCTACCTGTACAGATTCTCAATACATTCTACAAGATATTTTCACCCGATGCACAGGACCTGTTTCAACTTATTAACACTCACTATCGCTGATGTTTTGGACCGTTTTGGATTCAATGTCATCAGATTTTGCAATCAGAATGGCCGACCGGTCTATGGCGCTGCGTTCAGGTCTAAGGCGCTGCCTTCAGGTCGCAGTCTCCTTTGGAGGCGTGGGTTCAAATCTCACCTCTGACAACTTGCCATTAAGTATGATAGGTTCGATACCTTTGACAATGGAGGACCAATTTTCACCTGCACTTATTGTTGTTGCCAACCTCGAACAACACGGTGTATTAGTGCTATCTTTCTTCAGGTATTTTGTCCTTCATTTCATCAGTGGATTTTGTTTTGAACGGGTACCTTCAACCTTGCACATATCACAATACTGCTTTTACTTTGCCTGACCAAATGTAGCAAAGTGATATTTTTCAGCCACTTTTTCTCTGATTATTTATTGTCCCACTGTGACCTGATTTTAAAAGGGAGCAAAGCGTTGAGAAAAAGCTATCCCATTGGGGACATCACCCACTGTACATTTACACATAAATTATCCTTTGAGCCTAAGATATCCCAGGTAAGCAGGGTTCCATGGTGTAATGGTTAGCACTCTGGACTTTGACTCCAGCGATCCGAGTTCAAATCTCGGTGGGACTTGTTACAGATGTATCTGTTTCAACTTAGGACCTGTTTCAACTTATTAACACTCACTATCGCTGATGTCTTGGACCGTTTTGGATTCAATGTCATCAGATTTTGCAATCAGAATGGCCGACCAGTCTAATGCGCTGCGTTCAGGTCTAAGGCGCTGCCTTCAGGTCGCAGTCTCCATTGGAGGCGTGGGTTCAAATCTCACCTCTGACAAATTGCCATTAATTATGATAGGTTCGATACCTGTGGCAATGGAGGACCAATTTTCACCTGCACTTATTGTTGTTGCCAACCTCGAACAACACGGTGTATTCCGGACCTCCTTGTCAATTAGTGCTATCTTTCTTCAGGTATTTTGTCCTTCATTTCATCAGTGGATTTTGTTTTGAAAGGGTACCTTCAACCTTGCAAATATCACAATACTGCTTTTACTTTGCCTGACCGAATGTAGCAAAGTGATATTTTTCAGCCACTTTTTCTCTGATTATTTATTGTCCCACTGTGACCTGATTTTAAAAGGGAGCAAAGCGTTGAGAAAAAGCTATCCCATTGGGGACATCACCCACTGTACATTTACACATGAATTATCTTTTGAGCTTAAGATATCCCAGGTAAGCAGGGTTCCATGGTGTAATGGTTAGCACTCTGGACTTTGACTCCAGCGATCCGAGTTCAAATCTCGGTGGGACCTGTTACAGATGTATCACATTTATAGAACGCTGTCCTGTCTACATAGTCAAAATCAGGACACGAAATACACTTACTGTCTTGACATGAACCTTGATAACATCTTGCTACCTGTACAGATTCTCAATACATTCTACAAGATATTTTCCCCCGATGCATAGGACCTGTTTCAACTTATTAACACTCACTATCGCTGATGTCTTGGATTGCTTTGGATTCAATGTCATCGGATTTTGTAATCAAAATGGCCGACCGGTCTAAGGAGCTGCGTTCAGATCTAAGGCGCTGCCTTCAGGTCGCAGTCTCCATTGGAGGCGTGGGTTCAAATCTCACCTCTGACAACTTGACATTAAGTATGATACGTTCGATACCTGTGGCAATGGAGGACCAATTTTCACCTGCAATTATTGTTGTTGCCAACCTCGAACAACACGTTGTATTCCGGATCTCCTTGTCAATTAGTGCTATCTTTCTTCAGGTATTTTGTCCTTCATTTCATCAGTGGATTTTGTTTTGAAAGGGTACCTTCAACCTTGCAAATATCACAATACTGCTTTTACTTTGCCTGACCGAATGTAGCAATGTGATATTTTTCAGCCACTTTTTCTTTGATTATTTATTGTCCCACTGTGACCTGATTTTGAAAGGGAGCAAAGCGTTGAGAAAAAGCTATCCCATTGGGGACATCACCCACTGTACATTTACACATGAATTATCTTTTGAGCTTAAGATATCCCAGGTAAGCAGGGTTCGGTGTAATGGTTAGCACTCTGGACTTTGACTCCAGCGATCCGAGTTCAAATCTCGGTGGGACCTTTTACAGATGTATCACATTTATAGAACGCTGTCCTGTCTACATAGTCAAAATCAGGACATGAAATACACTTACTGTCTCAACATGAACCTTGATAACATCTTGCTACCTGTACAGATTCTCAATACATTCTACAAGATATTTTCACCCGATGCATAGGACCTGTTTCAACTTATTAACACTCACTATCGCTGATGTCTTGGACCGCTTTGGATTCAATGTCATCAGATTTTGCAATCAGAATAGCCAACCGGTCTAAAGCGCTGCGTTCAGATCTAAGGCGCTGCCTTCAGGTCGCAGTCTACATTGGAGGTGTGGGTTCAAATCCCACTTCTGACAGCTTGCCATTAAGTATGATAGGTTCGAAAAGTGTGGCAATGGAGGACCAATTTTCACTTGCGCTTATTGTTGTTGCCAACCTCGAACAACACGTTGTATTCCGGACCTCCTTGTCAATTAGTGCTATCTTTCTTCAGGTATTTTGTCCTTCATTTCATCAGTGGATTTTGTTTTGAAAGGGTACCTTCAACCTTGCAAATATCACAATACTGCTTTTACTTTGCCTGACCGAATGTAGCAAAGTGATAGTTATCAGCCACTTTTTCTCTGATTATTTATTGTCCCACTGTGACCTGATTTTAAAAGGGAGCAAAGCGTTGAGAAAAAGCTATCCCATTGGGGACATCACCCACTGTACATTTACACGTAAATTATCTTTTGAGCCTAAGATATCCATGACATGAAATACACTTACTGTCTCAACATGAACCTTGATAACATCTTGCTACCTGTACAGATTCTCAATACATTCTACAAGATATTTTCACCCGATGCACAGGACCTGTTTCAACTTATTAACACTCACTATCGCTGATGTTTTGGACCGTTTTGGATTCAATGTCATCAGATTTTGCAATCAGAATGGCCGACCGGTCTAAGGCGCTGCGTTCAGGTCTAAGGCGCTGCCTTCAGGTCGCAGTCTCCTTTGGAGGCGTGGGTTCAAATCTCACCTCTGACAACTTGCCATTAAGTATGATAGGTTCGATACCTTTGACAATGGAGGACCAATTTTCACCTGCACTTATTGTTGTTGCCAACCTCGAACAACACGGTGTATTAGTGCTATCTTTCTTCAGGTATTTTGTCCTTCATTTCATCAGTAGATTTTGTTTTGAACGGGTACCTTCAACCTTGCACATATCACAATACTGCTTTTACTTTGCCTGACCGAATGTAGCAAAGTGATATTTTTCAGCCACTTTTTCTCTGATTATTTATTGTCCCACTGTGACCTGATTTTAAAAGGGAGCAAAGCGTTGAGAAAAAGCTATCCCATTGGGGACATCACCCACTGTACATTTACACATGAATTATCTTTTGAGCTTAAGATATCCCAGGTAAGCAGGGTTCCATGGTGTAATGGTTAGCACTCTGGACTTTGACTCCAGCGATCCGAGTTCAAATCTCGGTGGGACCTGTTACAGATGTATCACATTTATAGAACGCTGTCCTGTCTACATAGTCAAAATCAGGACATGAAATACACTTACTGTCTCAACATGAACCTTGATAACATCTTGCTACCTGTACAGATTCTCAATACATTCTTCAAGATATTTTCACCCGATGCATAGGACCTGTTTCAACTTATTAACACTCACTATCGCTGATGTCTTGGATCGCTTTGGATTCAATGTCATCGGATTTTGCAATCAAAACGGCCGACCGGTCTAAGGAGCTGCGTTCAGATCTAAGGCGCTGCCTTCAGGTCGCAGTCTCCATTGGAGGCGTGGGTTCAAATCTCACCTCTGACAACTTGCCATTAAGTATGATACGTTCGATACCTGTGGCAATGGAGGACCAATTTTCACCTGCACTTATTGTTGTTGCCAACCTCGAATCCCATTGGGGACATCACCCACTGTACATTTACACGTAAATTATCTTTTGAGCCTAAGATATCCATGACATGAAATACACTTACTGTCTCAACATGAACCTTGATAACATCTTGCTACCTGTACAGATTCTCAATACATTCTACAAGATATTTTCACCCGATGCACAGGACCTGTTTCAACTTATTAACACTCACTATCGCTGATGTTTTGGACCGTTTTGGATTCAATGTCATCAGATTTTGCAATCAGAATGGCCGACCGGTCTAAGGCGCTGCGTTCAGGTCTAAGGCGCTGCCTTCAGGTCGCAGTCTCCTTTGGAGGCGTGGGTTCAAATCTCACCTCTGACAACTTGCCATTAAGTATGATAGGTTCGATACCTTTGACAATGGAGGACCAATTTTCACCTGCACTTATTGTTGTTGCCAACCTCGAACAACACGGTGTATTAGTGCTATCTTTCTTCAGGTATTTTGTCCTTCATTTCATCAGTGGATTTTGTTTTGAACGGGTACCTTCAACCTTGCACATATCACAATACTGCTTTTACTTTGCCTGACCAAATGTAGCAAAGTGATATTTTTCAGCCACTTTTTCTCTGATTATTTATTGTCCCACTGTGACCTGATTTTAAAAGGGAGCAAAGCGTTGAGAAAAAGCTATCCCATTGGGGACATCACCCACTGTACATTTACACATGAATTATCCTTTGAGCCTAAGATATCCCAGGTAAGCAGGGTTCCATGGTGTAATGGTTAGCACTCTGGACTTTGACTCCAGCGATCCGAGTTCAAATCTCGGTGGGACTTGTTACAGATGTATCTGTTTCAACTTAGGACCTGTTTCAACTTATTAACACTCACTATCGCTGATGTCTTGGACCGTTTTGGATTCAATGTCATCAGATTTTGCAATCAGAATGGCCGACCAGTCTAATGCGCTGCGTTCAGGTCTAAGGCGCTGCCTTCAGGTCGCAGTCTCCATTGGAGGCGTGGGTTCAAATCTCACCTCTGACAAATTGCCATTAATTATGATAGGTTCGATACCTGTGGCAATGGAGGACCAATTTTCACCTGCACTTATTGTTGTTGCCAACCTCGAACAACACGGTGTATTCCGGACCTCCTTGTCAATTAGTGCTATCTTTCTTCAGGTATTTTGTCCTTCATTTCATCAGTGGATTTTGTTTTGAAAGGGTACCTTCAACCTTGCAAATATCACAATACTGCTTTTACTTTGCCTGACTGAATGTAGCAAAGTGATATTTTTCAGCCACTTTTTCTCTGATTATTTATTGTCCCACTGTGACCTGATTTTAAAAGGGAGCAAAGCGTTGAGAAAAAGCTATCCCATTGGGGACATCACCCACTGTACATTTACACATGAATTATCTTTTGAGCTTAAGATATCCCAGGTAAGCAGGGTTCCATGGTGTAATGGTTAGCACTCTGGACTTTGACTCCAGCGATCCGAGTTCAAATCTCGGTGGGACCTGTTACAGATGTATCACATTTATAGAACGCTGTCCTGTCTACATAGTCAAAATCAGGACACGAAATACACTTACTGTCTTGACATGAACCTTGATAACATCTTGCTACCTGTACAGATTCTCAATACATTCTACAAGATATTTTCCCCCGATGCATAGGACCTGTTTCAACTTATTAACACTCACTATCGCTGATGTCTTGGATTGCTTTGGATTCAATGTCATCGGATTTTGTAATCAAAATGGCCGACCGGTCTAAGGAGCTGCGTTCAGATCTAAGGCGCTGCCTTCAGGTCGCAGTCTCCATTGGAGGCGTGGGTTCAAATCTCACCTCTGACAACTTGACATTAAGTATGATACGTTCGATACCTGTGGCAATGGAGGACCAATTTTCACCTGCAATTATTGTTGTTGCCAACCTCGAACAACACGTTGTATTCCGGATCTCCTTGTCAATTAGTGCTATCTTTCTTCAGGTATTTTGTCCTTCATTTCATCAGTGGATTTTGTTTTGAAAGGGTACTTTCAACCTTGCAAATATCACAATACTGCTTTTACTTTGCCTGACCGAATGTAGCAATGTGATATTTTTCAGCCACTTTTTCTTTGATTATTTATTGTCCCACTGTGACCTGATTTTGAAAGGGAGCAAAGCGTTGAGAAAAAAGCTATCCCATTGGGGACATCACCCACTGTACATTTACACATGAATTATCTTTTGAGCTTAAGATATCCCAGGTAAGCAGGGTTCGGTGTAATGGTTAGCACTCTGGACTTTGACTCCAGCGATCCGAGTTCAAATCTCGGTGGGACCTTTTACAGATGTATCACATTTATAGAACGCTGTCCTGTCTACATAGTCAAAATCAGGACATGAAATACACTTACTGTCTCAACATGAACCTTGATAACATCTTGCTACCTGTACAGATTCTCAATACATTCTACAAGATATTTTCACCCGATGCATAGGACCTGTTTCAACTTATTAACACTCACTATCGCTGATGTCTTGGACCGCTTTGGATTCAATGTCATCAGATTTTGCAATCAGAATAGCCAACCGGTCTAAAGCGCTGCGTTCAGATCTAAGGCGCTGCCTTCAGGTCGCAGTCTACATTGGAGGTGTGGGTTCAAATCCCACTTCTGACAGCTTGCCATTAAGTATGATAGGTTCGAAAAGTGTGGCAATGGAGGACCAATTTTCACTTGCGCTTATTGTTGTTGCCAACCTCGAACAACACGTTGTATTCCGGACCTCCTTGTCAATTAGTGCTATCTTTCTTCAGGTATTTTGTCCTTCATTTCATCAGTGGATTTTGTTTTGAAAGGGTACCTTCAACCTTGCAAATATCACAATACTGCTTTTACTTTGCCTGACCGAATGTAGCAAAGTGATAGTTATCAGCCACTTTTTCTCTGATTATTTATTGTCCCACTGTGACCTGATTTTAAAAGGGAGCAAAGCGTTGAGAAAAAGCTATCCCATTGGGGACATCACCCACTGTACATTTACACGTAAATTATCTTTTGAGCCTAAGATATCCATGACATGAAATACACTTACTGTCTCAACATGAACCTTGATAACATCTTGCTACCTGTACAGATTCTCAATACATTCTACAAGATATTTTCACCCGATGCACAGGACCTGTTTCAACTTATTAACACTCACTATCGCTGATGTTTTGGACCGTTTTGGATTCAATGTCATCAGATTTTGCAATCAGAATGGCCGACCGGTCTAAGGCGCTGCGTTCAGGTCTAAGGCGCTGCCTTCAGGTCGCAGTCTCCTTTGGAGGCGTGGGTTCAAATCTCACCTCTGACAACTTGCCATTAAGTATGATAGGTTCGATACCTTTGACAATGGAGGACCAATTTTCACCTGCACTTATTGTTGTTGCCAACCTCGAACAACACGGTGTATTAGTGCTATCTTTCTTCAGGTATTTTGTCCTTCATTTCATCAGTAGATTTTGTTTTGAACGGGTACCTTCAACCTTGCACATATCACAATACTGCTTTTACTTTGCCTGACCGAATGTAGCAAAGTGATATTTTTCAGCCACTTTTTCTCTGATTATTTATTGTCCCACTGTGACCTGATTTTAAAAGGGAGCAAAGCGTTGAGAAAAAGCTATCCCATTGGGGACATCACCCACTGTACATTTACACATGAATTATCTTTTGAGCTTAAGATATCCCAGGTAAGCAGGGTTCCATGGTGTAATGGTTAGCACTCTGGACTTTGACTCCAGCGATCCGAGTTCAAATCTCGGTGGGACCTGTTACAGATGTATCACATTTATAGAACGCTGTCCTGTCTACATAGTCAAAATCAGGACATGAAATACACTTACTGTCTCAACATGAACCTTGATAACATCTTGCTACCTGTACAGATTCTCAATACATTCTTCAAGATATTTTCACCCGATGCATAGGACCTGTTTCAACTTATTAACACTCACTATCGCTGATGTCTTGGATCGCTTTGGATTCAATGTCATCGGATTTTGCAATCAAAACGGCCGACCGGTCTAAGGAGCTGCGTTCAGATCTAAGGCGCTGCCTTCAGGTCGCAGTCTCCATTGGAGGCGTGGGTTCAAATCTCACCTCTGACAACTTGCCATTAAGTATGATACGTTCGATACCTGTGGCAATGGAGGACCAATTTTCACCTGCACTTATTGTTGTTGCCAACCTCGAATCCCATTGGGGACATCACCCACTGTACATTTACACGTAAATTATCTTTTGAGCCTAAGATATCCATGACATGAAATACACTTACTGTCTCAACATGAACCTTGATAACATCTTGCTACCTGTACAGATTCTCAATACATTCTACAAGATATTTTCACCCGATGCACAGGACCTGTTTCAACTTATTAACACTCACTATCGCTGATGTTTTGGACCGTTTTGGATTCAATGTCATCAGATTTTGCAATCAGAATGGCCGACCGGTCTATGGCGCTGCGTTCAGGTCTAAGGCGCTGCCTTCAGGTCGCAGTCTCCTTTGGAGGCGTGGGTTCAAATCTCACCTCTGACAACTTGCCATTAAGTATGATAGGTTCGATACCTTTGACAATGGAGGACCAATTTTCACCTGCACTTATTGTTGTTGCCAACCTCGAACAACACGGTGTATTAGTGCTATCTTTCTTCAGGTATTTTGTCCTTCATTTCATCAGTGGATTTTGTTTTGAACGGGTACCTTCAACCTTGCACATATCACAATACTGCTTTTACTTTGCCTGACCAAATGTAGCAAAGTGATATTTTTCAGCCACTTTTTCTCTGATTATTTATTGTCCCACTGTGACCTGATTTTAAAAGGGAGCAAAGCGTTGAGAAAAAGCTATCCCATTGGGGACATCACCCACTGTACATTTACACATAAATTATCCTTTGAGCCTAAGATATCCCAGGTAAGCAGGGTTCCATGGTGTAATGGTTAGCACTCTGGACTTTGACTCCAGCGATCCGAGTTCAAATCTCGGTGGGACTTGTTACAGATGTATCTGTTTCAACTTAGGACCTGTTTCAACTTATTAACACTCACTATCGCTGATGTCTTGGACCGTTTTGGATTCAATGTCATCAGATTTTGCAATCAGAATGGCCGACCAGTCTAATGCGCTGCGTTCAGGTCTAAGGCGCTGCCTTCAGGTCGCAGTCTCCATTGGAGGCGTGGGTTCAAATCTCACCTCTGACAAATTGCCATTAATTATGATAGGTTCGATACCTGTGGCAATGGAGGACCAATTTTCACCTGCACTTATTGTTGTTGCCAACCTCGAACAACACGGTGTATTCCGGACCTCCTTGTCAATTAGTGCTAAGATATCCCAGGTAAGCAGGGTTCCATGGTGTAATGGTTAGCACTCTGGACTTTGACTCCAGCGATCCGAGTTCAAATCTCGGTGGGACCTGTTACAGATGTATCACATTTATAGAACGCTGTCCTGTCTACATAGTCAAAATCAGGACACGAAATACACTTACTGTCTTGACATGAACCTTGATAACATCTTGCTACCTGTACAGATTCTCAATACATTCTACAAGATATTTTCCCCCGATGCATAGGACCTGTTTCAACTTATTAACACTCACTATCGCTGATGTCTTGGATTGCTTTGGATTCAATGTCATCGGATTTTGTAATCAAAATGGCCGACCGGTCTAAGGAGCTGCGTTCAGATCTAAGGCGCTGCCTTCAGGTCGCAGTCTCCATTGGAGGCGTGGGTTCAAATCTCACCTCTGACAACTTGACATTAAGTATGATACGTTCGATACCTGTGGCAATGGAGGACCAATTTTCACCTGCAATTATTGTTGTTGCCAACCTCGAACAACACGTTGTATTCCGGATCTCCTTGTCAATTAGTGCTATCTTTCTTCAGGTATTTTGTCCTTCATTTCATCAGTGGATTTTGTTTTGAAAGGGTACTTTCAACATTGCAAATATCACAATACTGCTTTTACTTTGCCTGACCGAATGTAGCAATGTGATATTTTTCAGCCACTTTTTCTTTGATTATTTATTGTCCCACTGTGACCTGATTTTGAAAGGGAGCAAAGCGTTGAGAAAAAAGCTATCCCATTGGGGACATCACCCACTGTACATTTACACATGAATTATCTTTTGAGCTTAAGATATCCCAGGTAAGCAGGGTTCGGTGTAATGGTTAGCACTCTGGACTTTGACTCCAGCGATCCGAGTTCAAATCTCGGTGGGACCTTTTACAGATGTATCACATTTATAGAACGCTGTCCTGTCTACATAGTCAAAATCAGGACATGAAATACACTTACTGTCTCAACATGAACCTTGATAACATCTTGCTACCTGTACAGATTCTCAATACATTCTACAAGATATTTTCACCCGATGCATAGGACCTGTTTCAACTTATTAACACTCACTATCGCTGATGTCTTGGACCGCTTTGGATTCAATGTCATCAGATTTTGCAATCAGAATAGCCAACCGGTCTAAAGCGCTGCGTTCAGATCTAAGGCGCTGCCTTCAGGTCGCAGTCTACATTGGAGGTGTGGGTTCAAATCCCACTTCTGACAGCTTGCCATTAAGTATGATAGGTTCGAAAAGTGTGGCAATGGAGGACCAATTTTCACTTGCGCTTATTGTTGTTGCCAACCTCGAACAACACGTTGTATTCCGGACCTCCTTGTCAATTAGTGCTATCTTTCTTCAGGTATTTTGTCCTTCATTTCATCAGTGGATTTTGTTTTGAAAGGGTACCTTCAACCTTGCAAATATCACAATACTGCTTTTACTTTGCCTGACCGAATGTAGCAAAGTGATAGTTATCAGCCACTTTTTCTCTGATTATTTATTGTCCCACTGTGACCTGATTTTAAAAGGGAGCAAAGCGTTGAGAAAAAGCTATCCCATTGGGGACATCACCCACTGTACATTTACACGTAAATTATCTTTTGAGCCTAAGATATCCATGACATGAAATACACTTACTGTCTCAACATGAACCTTGATAACATCTTGCTACCTGTACAGATTCTCAATACATTCTACAAGATATTTTCACCCGATGCACAGGACCTGTTTCAACTTATTAACACTCACTATCGCTGATGTTTTGGACCGTTTTGGATTCAATGTCATCAGATTTTGCAATCAGAATGGCCGACCGGTCTAAGGCGCTGCGTTCAGGTCTAAGGCGCTGCCTTCAGGTCGCAGTCTCCTTTGGAGGCGTGGGTTCAAATCTCACCTCTGACAACTTGCCATTAAGTATGATAGGTTCGATACCTTTGACAATGGAGGACCAATTTTCACCTGCACTTATTGTTGTTGCCAACCTCGAACAACACGGTGTATTAGTGCTATCTTTCTTCAGGTATTTTGTCCTTCATTTCATCAGTGGATTTTGTTTTGAACGGGTACCTTCAACCTTGCACATATCACAATACTGCTTTTACTTTGCCTGACCAAATGTAGCAAAGTGATATTTTTCAGCCACTTTTTCTCTGATTATTTATTGTCCCACTGTGACCTGATTTTAAAAGGGAGCAAAGCGTTGAGAAAAAGCTATCCCATTGGGGACATCACCCACTGTACATTTACACATAAATTATCCTTTGAGCCTAAGATATCCCAGGTAAGCAGGGTTCCATGGTGTAATGGTTAGCACTCTGGACTTTGACTCCAGCGATCCGAGTTCAAATCTCGGTGGGACTTGTTACAGATGTATCTGTTTCAACTTAGGACCTGTTTCAACTTATTAACACTCACTATCGCTGATGTCTTGGACCGTTTTGGATTCAATGTCATCAGATTTTGCAATCAGAATGGCCGACCAGTCTAATGCGCTGCGTTCAGGTCTAAGGCGCTGCCTTCAGGTCGCAGTCTCCATTGGAGGCGTGGGTTCAAATCTCACCTCTGACAAATTGCCATTAATTATGATAGGTTCGATACCTGTGGCAATGGAGGACCAATTTTCACCTGCACTTATTGTTGTTGCCAACCTCGAACAACACGGTGTATTCCGGACCTCCTTGTCAATTAGTGCTATCTTTCTTCAGGTATTTTGTCCTTCATTTCATCAGTGGATTTTGTTTTGAAAGGGTACCTTCAACCTTGCAAATATCACAATACTGCTTTTACTTTGCCTGACCAAATGTAGCAAAGTGATATTTTTCAGCCACTTTTTCTCTGATTATTTATTGTCCCACTGTGACCTGATTTTAAAAGGGAGCAAAGCGTTGAGAAAAAGCTATCCCATTGGGGACATCACCCACTGTACATTTACACATAAATTATCCTTTGAGCCTAAGATATCCCAGGTAAGCAGGGTTCCATGGTGTAATGGTTAGCACTCTGGACTTTGACTCCAGCGATCCGAGTTCAAATCTCGGTGGGACTTGTTACAGATGTATCTGTTTCAACTTAGGACCTGTTTCAACTTATTAACACTCACTATCGCTGATGTCTTGGACCGTTTTGGATTCAATGTCATCAGATTTTGCAATCAGAATGGCCGACCAGTCTAATGCGCTGCGTTCAGGTCTAAGGCGCTGCCTTCAGGTCGCAGTCTCCATTGGAGGCGTGGGTTCAAATCTCACCTCTGACAAATTGCCATTAATTATGATAGGTTCGATACCTGTGGCAATGGAGGACCAATTTTCACCTGCACTTATTGTTGTTGCCAACCTCGAACAACACGGTGTATTCCGGACCTCCTTGTCAATTAGTGCTATCTTTCTTCAGGTATTTTGTCCTTCATTTCATCAGTGGATTTTGTTTTGAAAGGGTACCTTCAACCTTGCAAATATCACAATACTGCTTTTACTTTGCCTGACCGAATGTAGCAAAGTGATATTTTTCAGCCACTTTTTCTCTGATTATTTATTGTCCCACTGTGACCTGATTTTAAAAGGGAGCAAAGCGTTGAGAAAAAGCTATCCCATTGGGGACATCACCCACTGTACATTTACACATGAATTATCTTTTGAGCTTAAGATATCCCAGGTAAGCAGGGTTCCATGGTGTAATGGTTAGCACTCTGGACTTTGACTCCAGCGATCCGAGTTCAAATCTCGGTGGGACCTGTTACAGATGTATCACATTTATAGAACGCTGTCCTGTCTACATAGTCAAAATCAGGACACGAAATACACTTACTGTCTTGACATGAACCTTGATAACATCTTGCTACCTGTACAGATTCTCAATACATTCTACAAGATATTTTCCCCCGATGCATAGGACCTGTTTCAACTTATTAACACTCACTATCGCTGATGTCTTGGATTGCTTTGGATTCAATGTCATCGGATTTTGTAATCAAAATGGCCGACCGGTCTAAGGAGCTGCGTTCAGATCTAAGGCGCTGCCTTCAGGTCGCAGTCTCCATTGGAGGCGTGGGTTCAAATCTCACCTCTGACAACTTGACATTAAGTATGATACGTTCGATACCTGTGGCAATGGAGGACCAATTTTCACCTGCAATTATTGTTGTTGCCAACCTCGAACAACACGTTGTATTCCGGATCTCCTTGTCAATTAGTGCTATCTTTCTTCAGGTATTTTGTCCTTCATTTCATCAGTGGATTTTGTTTTGAAAGGGTACCTTCAACCTTGCAAATATCACAATACTGCTTTTACTTTGCCTGACCGAATGTAGCAATGTGATATTTTTCAGCCACTTTTTCTTTGATTATTTATTGTCCCACTGTGACCTGATTTTGAAAGGGAGCAAAGCGTTGAGAAAAAGCTATCCCATTGGGGACATCACCCACTGTACATTTACACATGAATTATCTTTTGAGCTTAAGATATCCCAGGTAAGCAGGGTTCGGTGTAATGGTTAGCACTCTGGACTTTGACTCCAGCGATCCGAGTTCAAATCTCGGTGGGACCTTTTACAGATGTATCACATTTATAGAACGCTGTCCTGTCTACATAGTCAAAATCAGGACATGAAATACACTTACTGTCTCAACATGAACCTTGATAACATCTTGCTACCTGTACAGATTCTCAATACATTCTACAAGATATTTTCACCCGATGCATAGGACCTGTTTCAACTTATTAACACTCACTATCGCTGATGTCTTGGACCGCTTTGGATTCAATGTCATCAGATTTTGCAATCAGAATAGCCAACCGGTCTAAAGCGCTGCGTTCAGATCTAAGGCGCTGCCTTCAGGTCGCAGTCTACATTGGAGGTGTGGGTTCAAATCCCACTTCTGACAGCTTGCCATTAAGTATGATAGGTTCGAAAAGTGTGGCAATGGAGGACCAATTTTCACTTGCGCTTATTGTTGTTGCCAACCTCGAACAACACGTTGTATTCCGGACCTCCTTGTCAATTAGTGCTATCTTTCTTCAGGTATTTTGTCCTTCATTTCATCAGTGGATTTTGTTTTGAAAGGGTACCTTCAACCTTGCAAATATCACAATACTGCTTTTACTTTGCCTGACCGAATGTAGCAAAGTGATAGTTATCAGCCACTTTTTCTCTGATTATTTATTGTCCCACTGTGACCTGATTTTAAAAGGGAGCAAAGCGTTGAGAAAAAGCTATCCCATTGGGGACATCACCCACTGTACATTTACACGTAAATTATCTTTTGAGCCTAAGATATCCATGACATGAAATACACTTACTGTCTCAACATGAACCTTGATAACATCTTGCTACCTGTACAGATTCTCAATACATTCTACAAGATATTTTCACCCGATGCACAGGACCTGTTTCAACTTATTAACACTCACTATCGCTGATGTTTTGGACCGTTTTGGATTCAATGTCATCAGATTTTGCAATCAGAATGGCCGACCGGTCTAAGGCGCTGCGTTCAGGTCTAAGGCGCTGCCTTCAGGTCGCAGTCTCCTTTGGAGGCGTGGGTTCAAATCTCACCTCTGACAACTTGCCATTAAGTATGATAGGTTCGATACCTTTGACAATGGAGGACCAATTTTCACCTGCACTTATTGTTGTTGCCAACCTCGAACAACACGGTGTATTAGTGCTATCTTTCTTCAGGTATTTTGTCCTTCATTTCATCAGTAGATTTTGTTTTGAACGGGTACCTTCAACCTTGCACATATCACAATACTGCTTTTACTTTGCCTGACCGAATGTAGCAAAGTGATATTTTTCAGCCACTTTTTCTCTGATTATTTATTGTCCCACTGTGACCTGATTTTAAAAGGGAGCAAAGCGTTGAGAAAAAGCTATCCCATTGGGGACATCACCCACTGTACATTTACACATGAATTATCTTTTGAGCTTAAGATATCCCAGGTAAGCAGGGTTCCATGGTGTAATGGTTAGCACTCTGGACTTTGACTCCAGCGATCCGAGTTCAAATCTCGGTGGGACCTGTTACAGATGTATCACATTTATAGAACGCTGTCCTGTCTACATAGTCAAAATCAGGACATGAAATACACTTACTGTCTCAACATGAACCTTGATAACATCTTGCTACCTGTACAGATTCTCAATACATTCTTCAAGATATTTTCACCCGATGCATAGGACCTGTTTCAACTTATTAACACTCACTATCGCTGATGTCTTGGATCGCTTTGGATTCAATGTCATCGGATTTTGCAATCAAAATGGCCGACCGGTCTAAGGAGCTGCGTTCAGATCTAAGGCGCTGCCTTCAGGTCGCAGTCTCCATTGGAGGCGTGGGTTCAAATCTCACCTCTGACAACTTGCCATTAAGTATGATACGTTCGATACCTGTGGCAATGGAGGACCAATTTTCACCTGCACTTATTGTTGTTGCCAACCTCGAATCCCATTGGGGACATCACCCACTGTACATTTACACGTAAATTATCTTTTGAGCCTAAGATATCCATGACATGAAATACACTTACTGTCTCAACATGAACCTTGATAACATCTTGCTACCTGTACAGATTCTCAATACATTCTACAAGATATTTTCACCCGATGCACAGGACCTGTTTCAACTTATTAACACTCACTATCGCTGATGTTTTGGACCGTTTTGGATTCAATGTCATCAGATTTTGCAATCAGAATGGCCGACCGGTCTAAGGCGCTGCGTTCAGGTCTAAGGCGCTGCCTTCAGGTCGCAGTCTCCTTTGGAGGCGTGGGTTCAAATCTCACCTCTGACAACTTGCCATTAAGTATGATAGGTTCGATACCTTTGACAATGGAGGACCAATTTTCACCTGCACTTATTGTTGTTGCCAACCTCGAACAACACGGTGTATTAGTGCTATCTTTCTTCAGGTATTTTGTCCTTCATTTCATCAGTGGATTTTGTTTTGAACGGGTACCTTCAACCTTGCACATATCACAATACTGCTTTTACTTTGCCTGACCGAATGTAGCAAAGTGATATTTTTCAGCCACTTTTTCTCTGATTATTTATTGTCCCACTGTGACCTGATTTTAAAAGGGAGCAAAGCGTTGAGAAAAAGCTATCCCATTGGGGACATCACCCACTGTACATTTACACATGAATTATGTTTTGAGCTTAAGATATCCCAGGTAAGCAGGGTTCCATGGTGTAATGGTTAGCACTCTGGACTTTGACTCCAGCGACTGAGTTCAAATCTCAGTGGGACCTGTTACAGATGTATCACATTTATAGAACGCTTTCCTGTCTACATGGTCAAAATCAGGACATGAAATACACTTACTGTCTTAACAAGAACCTTGATAACATCTTGCTACCTGTACAGATTCTCAATACATTCTACAAGATATTTTCACCCGATGCACAGGACCTGTTTCAACTTATTAACACTCACTATCGCTGATGTCTTGGACTGTTTTGGATTCAATGTCATCAAATTTTGCAATCAGAATGGCCGACCGGTCTAAGGCGCTGCGTTCAGGTCTAAGGCGCTGCCTTCAGGTCGCAGTCTCCTTTGGAGGCATGGGTTCAAATCTCACCTCTGACAACTTGCCATTAAGTATGATCGGTTCGATACCTGTGACAATGGAGGACCAATTTTCACCTGCACTTATTGTTGTTGCCAACCTCGAACAACACGGTGTATTAGTGCTATCTTTCTTCAGGTATTTTGTCCTTCATTTCATCAGTGGATTTTGTTTTGAACAACCTTCAACCTTGCACATATCACAATACTGCTTTTACTTTGCCTGACCGAATGTAGCAAAGTGATAGTTATCAGCCACTTTTTCTCTGATTATTTATTGTCCCACTGTAACCTGATTTTGAAAGGGAGCAAAGCGTTGAGAAAAAGCTATCCCATTAGGGACATCACCCACTGTATCACAATGGAGGACCAATTTTCACCTGCACTTATTGTTGTTGCCAACCTCGAACAACACGGTGTTTTCCGGACCTCCTTGTCAGGTATTTTGTCCTTCATTTCATCAGTGGATTTTGTTTTGAAAGGGTACCTTCAACCTTGCAAATATCACAATACTGCTTTTACTTTGCCTGACCGAATGTAGCAAAGTAATAATAATAATAATAATAATAATACATTTTATTTATAAGGCGCCTTTCAGGATACTCAAGGTCGCCGTACAACAGTCAACAATACAGTTAATTAAAAAATTTTAAAATGCACAAAGCAGAGCAGCAGCAGAACAACAGCTTCAGCAGACAGGAACATTAAAAGTTATATGCCTGCCTAAACAGGTGGGTTTTAATGCAAGATTTAAAAAGAGTGAGTGAATTTTGGTCAATGTTCCTGATGTCAGGGGGGAGGGAGTTCCAGAGGTGAGGGGCAGAGTGGCTGAAGGCTCTAGGTCCCATGGTGGACAGATGGACTCGGGGGACGGTCAGGCTGATGAAGGAAGCAGACCTGAGCGACCGGGTAGGGGCATTGATATGGAGGAGGGCCGAAAGGTATGGAGGAGCGAGGTTATGGATGGCCTTAAATGTATGGAGGAGGATTTTATAGTCAATGCCGTGTTTAATAGGAAGCCAGTGAAGTTGATGTAGAACGGGGGTGATGTGACTGATGGATGGTGTTCTAGTGACGATACGGGCAGCAGCATTCTGTACCAGTTGAAGTTTATGGAGGAGTTTGTGTGGGAGACCAAAGAGAAGGGAATTGCAGTAATCCAGGCGGGAAGTGACAAGGGAGTGAACCAGGATTGCGGCGGTGTTGGGAGTGAGTGAGGGGCGGAGTCGGTTGATATTGCGGATGTGGAAGTAGGCAGACCGGATAGTGTTGTTGATGTGGGTATGGAATGATAGGGTGCTGTCGAGGACGACACCCAAGCTCTTAACCTGGGGAGAGGGGGAAACCAAGGTGTTGTCTATGGTGAGGGTGAAACTGGGCTGTTTGGTGAGGGTGTGTTTGGAGCCAATGAGGACTGCCTCCGTTTTTTCACTGTTTAATTTCAGGAAATTGGAGGAAAACCAGGATTTGATTTTGTTTAAACAGGCACAGAGGGAGGAGGGTGGGAAGTTATATTTTTCAGCCACTTTTTCTCTGATTATTTATTGTCCCACTGTGACCTGATTTTAAAAGGGAGCAAAGCGTTGAGAAAAAGCTATCCCATTGGGGACATCACCCACTGTACATTTACACATGAATAATCTTTTGAGCTTAAGATATCCCAGGTAAGCAGGGTTCCATGGTGTAATGGTTAGCACTCTGGACTTTGACTCCAGCGATCCGAGTTCAAATCTCGGTGGGACCTGTTACAGATGTATCACATTTATAGAACGTTGTCCTGTCTACATAGTCAAAATCAGGACATGAAATACACTTACTGTCTCAACATGAACCTTGATAACATCTTTCTACCTGTACAGATTCTCAATACATTCTACAAGATATTTTCACCCGATGCATAGGACCTGTTTCAACTTATTAACACTCACTATCGCTGATGTCTTGGACCGCTTTGGATTGTGTGATGACTGTTACTGTTACTGTTTGGTGATATCTGTTACAGATGTATCACATTTATAGAACACTGTCCTGTCTACGTTGTCAAGGTCAGGACATGAAATACACTTACTGATTAACACTCACTATCGCTTATATCTTGGACAGCTTTGGATTCAATTTAATCAGCTTTTGCAGTCAGAATGGCTGAGCGGTCTAAGGGTTTGCTACTAGCAGAAGAGAAGACTAGAGAAGAATCAGTCAGGAAGGATAAGCAGAGAGCAATTATCTGTGGCCACCACATGTAAAACCATATCATTTCTGGGGGTTGTCCTGCTTTTGTCTCTCCATTGCACCTGTTGTCTCTTTATTTGGAGAAAAGCAGGTGAAATTGATTTACAATCACTTGTGATTCCTAAATGGACAGATTGTTATCACTGAATTTGAACTGACTTTGTGTTGTAGTTTGACCATTAATCGTCACCTTAATTTTTTGGAGCAGTCTAATTCCCTGATTTCCGGTATTATTCCTTTTCATTTCAACAGTGCTTTAGTTGGACAACTGCTTAAAAAACTAAAACAAGACCTGTTTCAAAAGTTTCCAAAATCCTTGAAAAAGCTATTCTACCAAAATCTCCAAAATATAACGCTATCACTTTTTATTTCCAATATTTTAGCATCCTTGCACTGGCTGTCTGTTTATTTTCAGATTGATTTTTAAATAATTTTAATTACTTATAAAGCCATCCATGGGCTGGCCCTTCCCCAAACTTCAGACATCTTATCTTCCTACGAGCCAGGACGCAGTCTGAGATAGTCTTGTAAACTGTGCGATTCCTTCTGAAATTAAGATTGAAAAACAAAGGAGACAGTGCTTTTGCCAATTGGGAAATTTTGGAACAATGTGCCAGAAGAGATTAGATTAGCAGAATTGGTTACCTGTATTACTTTTATTATTATTATTATTTAGATTTACAGATTAACTGAAATGTTTCAATCACATGTGGTGGTTCACACTATCTCTACTATCAATTAACGGTTTGGAGTACCTCAATTCATGAAGAGTAGCATGCAATCTATTGTCTGTGAATGTAGCATTTTGATCGTGAAATTTATCCATTAAGAAAGCTAAGGAACACTCATGGCGAGGTAATTTGCCAATAACATGATATAAATCAAGGATTCCAATATATCCCACCTTTTTAAGCCCTATGAGACAATCCAATAATACATTTTTAACAGTAAATAGCTATCAATTATAATACATGTAAAAAGACACTTAACAAGATGCATTGTTATATGTAACAATGCAGGCATGAGCCTATATTTTGTGAATTATTTTTCAAATATATGCTGGTAGACCTCTTTGCAGTCACCATGTCCCTTGTCATGGAGAGTTCCTACTCACTACCTCCTGAAGAGCCAGCTAAAGCAAGGTACCATTTTACTATCATGACACAGTGGGTACACTTATTCCAGTGGATCACTTTCCACTTGAATACAACAATCCTTGTAGGATGCCATCTCCTTTATGAGGATCAGCTGTCCTACTTGCAAAGGTTTTCCTGGAAAAGGTCATCTAGCAGTTGGAGCACCTGCAGGACCTTCTCTGCTACTTTTATGCCATTATCAGACTTAAAAATGTGTTGTGTTAGATTTTATATCGGGGGTCCATCTGTTTTTTTTGTCTTAGTTCAAATGTATAGTATATAGCTTCCCATTGTTTAAAATATTGCAACAACAATGATTTCCATGTGAGTTTGTCGGTAGGTGCTTGTACCATTTCTTGTTTGGTCGCAAGCAAGTAAGAAGTTCTTGGGCTTTCGTAGAAGAATCTTCCAAACAAAGTGGTAAATCCAATTCACTGAGAACTCCCACTGAGTGTTTTGGTCACTTACACAGCGCTTACATATTGTAATGTTTTTCTTCACCACCTTTTCATCTGTAATATTGAAAAGCCAAAATCCTCCCCTACATGCAAAATTACTCAGAGTTTTTCAAGTTCTTCCACTCCAAAAGCAGTCATGTCTGTACGCACCCAGATGCTTTGTCTATATATTTTCACATTTATGTTAACAATGATAAAAGGCCTATATTAATATACCACTTTTCTAATGTTGATGACCACTCAAACTGCTCTACCACCTCAGCCATAGCCGCCCTCATGGCCTCATAATTATCAGAGAGCTCCAGCATTTTGGCTGCAGTCTCACAAAAGGCCATAAGGTATCTAACAACTGCTCCTTGAAAATGATGCAAGTGCATGCAAAATGATACCGTCCCATTATTTATTTATTCCAGTGTGTGTGCAAAAATGTGTGTCAGGGGTATAAGCATCACCGTACGCTCATCAAGTCAGTGAGATAATTATTGAATATTTTAAATGTCATGATGATGGGAACCACATCATCACCACATGACAAGAGGATGGGGAATGATTAAGAACTCTCCCCCATTGCCAGTCCATCCAACCAATCCCCTGCTGCATGCACACACGCAAATATGGACAAACACACACATGCAAACATGGAAACACACACATTCTAAACTCCACAGAGGCTCAAACTTTATTGCGAATATGAGGCAGTACAGTTATCCCTGAACAACATTCACTGCCATCCACTCCCATATGAAGCCCCCTGCCCTCCCTTACTATGCTCCTTCTTTCCATCGTCTCCTTAAGAAAGGGATGAGAAATGCACAGCCATCGTATTATAGTTAGGACCTGTGTGAGCGCATGGTAATTGGGTGCCTCAACCTTCTAGGGGCACTGGGAGAGAGATGGGAGGTAAGGGGACGGGAGGTGAAGGGTGTAAGCAGAGCTGCACACCTACACTGCTTGTTTAGACAATGTGGTAATCATCACCTCCTGTCATTTGCACCGCATTGTAAACAAAGAAGGATTTGACGCTTGGATTTGCTTTGGTGCTGTCTGTCTATAAATACATGCAAGCAACAATATTTAGTTATATTTTAAATATAAATCAGTTCTTATCATTTTCTGGAGCTGTGGCTCAGGATTAAGAGAGGGTCATCTACTAACCAAAAGGTGCAGTGTCCTTGTGCTGAGCGGACAGAAGCAAATGAAATCAACATTTCCTCAGAGATTCACATTCTGAAAAAAATTAGAATAACTTAAAATTTCCTTCAAATAATGCTAAAATAGGACACTGGTTTATATACTTTTTTTTTTGTTTGATTTAGAATGGGAATAAAATTACATGGTCATAAAATGGCTTATAGGAAGGTTCCAACCCTTGCTGTACACACAGCTAAAATAACTTGGCTTTGGCAGTCCAGACCAACTCCTCCTGGATCTTTGTAGCATTTACACCTGAACGTGAAGACATAACCCAAGACGCATGCTGATGCCAGGTATGCACAGGCCCTTCTGAGCCCTTATAGTAAACAATACCCCCTAGCCCCTACCCATCCACTAGGAAAAAACATTATGAACAGAAACTGAGGAATGGACATGGATACAATGGAATGAACAGCTATGTCAAAATCCACAACTGCATCAGTTTCTTCCTTCTTTTATTCTTTTCAAGGTATTGTACACACATGACTGAAGTCAGGACATGTCGGATGAGGCAGCACAGTAGAGTTTGTCAGGGCAGGCTTAATCTCTCCATGCTACCGTACTACCATCGCCTACTACTGGCACCCTTACCCCTCACCCCAACCCCCCCACATTTGTGGAAATGTCACAAGACAAACCACGTTCGTGTAGGGACATGACAGTAGTGCTCTTGACAGAGCTGCCCCTTTAAATACCCCCCACCTCTTCATTCAAAGCAGGGTCCTGATTTCTCGCACCGGGGCCGATAAGAGGTTTGAAAAACAGGAGCCCAATTCCCATTATCTGCCTCCCTTATTGTCTGTATTAACCTTCCCTCATAGTAACTTGTACCCCTGTATTGCTACACTTGTCTAGCCACAGCACACTGCTTCCGAGATCCAATTGCACCATGCAAATGAAGGCACAGACTCTATTGTGAAGGAGGAGAGACAAGAGAGCAAGAAAGAGAAAAGGATAGGCTGGGAGAGAGAGAGGGGGCTATCAGGAAGATGTGGGCTCTGCCAGCTGATGATTGTCTTGTCCATACACACATACACACACTCGCTAAAAGTGCAGCATGTGTTAGTGCAGGGTTATATGTTCAGCATGTTTGCACATGCTTGTGTGTCAGGACCGATGATGTAGGGGGAGGAGGAGTCCAGATTAATAGGATGATAATATTGCTTTTTTTACTTTCATTTCTTTCTTTCTTGTAACTCGTGAAGCTTCCTCCGACATCCTGAGGGGAAAAGCCTTTATAAAAATGTTAGATATAATTTCATCATATAATAGTATAATAGTTTACTATTATACAAGTACATTAAATATGCACCTGATAGACCGTAAGCGCCTGTGAGCATTCAATAGAATTAAAGAAAAATTGTCTTCTGTCTAAATACATAAACTTCCTGTGGGTCCTTTAATTTGTTGTTGCAGATTTTCGTATTTAAATTTGAATTGGTATCGATTTACGTATTTCAAAATCAAATGTGATTGGTCAACCCTCGATGCGATCATATAGCGACTTCCAGTGGAACCGAGTCAAATCCAGTAATTTATTGACAAAAACACCCCAACAAGAAAAAGAGGATAAAGGAGCTTGGTCTTGTATGACCCGCTTTGCAAATTTAGCAGCTGGACTGTTTCCAACTGGAAAGGGAATGAAAGTTCCCACAGTCATTTAGACACCGTGAGGCTAGGCTTAGCATTGCTGAGCAGCTCAATGAAGGCTACAGGATTAGCATATTGTTTGTTTTGTTGTTTTTATTGAGAGTGCCTTCAGTTTGTTTTCCCCACCCAATACATTTATCACCAGTCGCCACTGTACAGGGCGATGCAACCACAATACTCCTACCCACTCCCTCTGCTGCAGGTGCAATGTTTTAAATCAGTACATGAAGTCACAAATGTATTAAGTTAGATTTTTTTAACATTACACCTCCATTCTTCCAACTGGAAGTTCCACATGATCATTTTGATCGGGTTTTCATCTAGTGATGACGCCTTGGTTAAAAGTAGACTGGTGTAAACCCTGGACAGTTGTTTGCCAGCAGGAACAGAAAGTCTATACAGTTTTAGGGCAACTTGTTGCAAACTACTCTGAAACACAGTTTGAGCTGAATAGAGAATCTTTTCACATTTCTATCCACTGTCCTATCACATTGCCATCTGCGCTCTATGACTGGCTGATCTGCTTAGTAGCTTAAACCCCTGAAAAGAGTAAAAGCAAACGTTAGATTTGGGCTTAGACCTTCAGGACCAACTCACATAAATTAATATATTTTTGGTTAATTGACATGCCACATATAAAAAACAGATGTATGGTGATGTGTGCTTCAGGCTCTCGATTCCTGTTTGCCGTCAATAAACAGACCATCTATTACAGTCTGACTGACCATCAGAGGCAGGAGAAGAAATCCGGCCCATGTCAGTTATTGTTAAAACATCAATGAAGTTTTACCGTCTTCTGCAGGCAGGCATGATCCAGCACCCACCAGCGGTACACACCCAGAAAATAAACAGCAACACTTTGTACTGTAGAATTTTTGACTTTTTTGGGAGGATAATATTTGGAAGAAGCATCTGATGGTCATCAGTGGAACTGCAGCTTAAAGGGACATATTATGCCCATTTTACCACAGTTGATATCGTTCCTTGGGGTCTTAATGAAATGTTTGTTAAAAATGTTGGTCCCAGCTGTCTAGCTTCCCAGCTTCTCCCAGCTGCCCCGAGCTGAGGAGGGGGCTGTGGCTCGTAACTTACCCCGACCGCCGGCTCTGCTTCTCGGCCAGACCTCCGCCTCTCACCCCGCTCCCCGGCTGGTTAGCGTTACAGCTTCCCAGCTTCCCAGCTTCTCAGCCCCGAGATGAGGAGGGGGCTGTGGCACGTAACCAGAGTTGGGCAAGTTACTGAAAATTAGTACTTAGTTACAGTTACTAGTTACTTCTTTTAAAAGTAATTGAATTACTTCACCAGTTACTGTATATCAAAAGTAATTAGTTACTAGGCAAAGTAACTTTTAAGTTACTTCTGTTATTTTATTGTGAAAATGTTTTATTGTGAAAATGTTACATGATTTTATTTTGAAACGGTTCCGGTAGAGTCGCGGACATCCTGTGATGACTACAACGGCGCTACGGAAAAGGTTTATGTTTTTAGCAACCCTCCGAAGAAGCACAATGTCTTACGGTGTCCACGGTTGTTTTAAGGTGTTTCTAAGTTGTTCAAAGTTGTATTAAGGTGTACGGTGTTACAAGGATGGCTCAAATAAACGACTAGAACATCAGTTTAAATCTCGACCATCTTTCGGGGATCTGGTTCACTTGTCTTCTTGTCTGCAAGTGTTCAGTTTTCTCAAAAGAGATCTCCGCCTCCGGGGGGGGGGGGCGGGGGGGGCTATGCCATGTAGACTGACTTTGACGTCAATTCTGGTCACAATCCCATTCGATGCACTATAGCGTATAGTTTCTGACATAGAGGAACCACAACAAATCGCAGTTGTTTTTTTCCAGAGTTTTTGGGACGGTAGACATGCCAGATACCCAAATTAACGTCTAAAAGCACTAAAAAAGTTGCATTTTCATAATATGTCCCCTTTAAGCCACTGCCAGAGGGAAGAACTCTGTTTGTAAGCCCCTGTTTGGATGTAGAATGGACATTCTGTTGTGGCCAACAGTGAAGTAAGACAGGCACCAACACATGCTGACATATCCATCAACCAGCTGGTCCATTTTCTTATTAGTACACACGTCATGGTACTTCTGCGGCCTGTGGGCAGGGCTCACTCAGACCGAAAGGAGAGGAAACTCCACAACGGCGCCCAACCCCATCCTTTTGATTCACTGTCATTTTCAAGAATCCTCTTCTTCCTCAGTCCCTCCACTTCCTCTCTGTGGGTGCATTTTAATTTATGCGCAGCGTAGGAACCACTCAATACAACCTAGTGTCTGCAGTGTAGGAGATAGCTGTTAATGAGAAGAGCTCCCCCTCCTTTATCTCTTTTATTCTGCCCCCCATTATCTGGGTGCAGTCTATAAGCGTGCAGTTACCTACTAGGTCTGATAACACCCCAATAGGCAACCAGCACTGATGAGCTTTCTATACAGTGTACCACGCACAATGCCACTATCAGGATTGCAGACCTCTGATTTAAAAAAAGAAGAGATGGATGCAGTCACACAAGCAGGGCTAGCTCGCTCTGAATATCCTGCCAATTTACAACGGCGCGGGCCCCATCGACATACAACTTCTTGCAAGCCTGGTTTTCTCTCTCTCTCTCTCTCTCTGTCGGCTGCAGCAGTTTCTTATCTCCCCCCCTTCCCTCTTCTGCCTGGGAGATAACAGTAATTCTTCTCCATGCTGTATCCCCCCACCTTACTCGCCTTGCAGACACACACATACACACACCAACACACACCAGTCTGTCCATCTCTCATCAAGCTGTGCAATCCCACCACATACTAACATGTAGCCTACACACATATTACTAGCATGTGGTCGAGTACAAACACACACACCCACACACACACAACCTCCCACTCCCCGCAAACCCAACTCAGACAGAGATGCTGGCAATGTCTTTCTGCTCAGTCAAGATAAAGGGTTAAGACTGCACTTGGACAGCCCTTCTTTGTGAGATTGGGGGGTGACGAGAATGGGGGAGATGAGAGGAAAAAAATTAAATAAAGTATTCAAGTAAAGATTGATTATTTTATCACAGTGTAAGAAAATGTTTCCCCATTCAATTATTTTTGTCTCACCCCTCTTCAATTTCTCTCTCTCTCTCTCTCTCTCTCTCTCTCTCTCTCTCTCTCTCTCTCTCTCTGTCTATATATATATAAATATATATATCTTTTTCTTTGAAAGTGGCTGAAGCCCTGAGTGTTGCAGACAGATAAAAGAATTAGTTGTTCCACACAGGGACCCGGGCGCTAAGTACAGACGTGAATTAGAATGTCTATCTCTGTCGCTCTTGGCTCATCCGCTCTAGCTAGCCATGCTTCGCACTCGTAAACAATTTAATCTTTTCACTACAGTTTGGAAAAGAGAGAAGAAGGAATAAATGTGTGAGAGAGGGAGGGGGAGAAACGAGGCGGAATTGTGGACCTCCCCCCAAACACTAGCTCGCCACACTTCTCGCTCTTTCTCTACATCCTCTCGCCAACCTGTCCTTTTAAACAAGAAACGTGACGCAAACGCTTGTAAGGTGCTTGAAGATTGAATCAGCTCACTTTCATTTTCCTCCCCTCACTGCCATTCTTTTGGGTCCTTCTCTCCCTTTTTTATTTTTTTTTTACTTCACAGCAGCCTATTCATTCCCCCCACTCCCCTCCTTGCCCTCCCTCTCCGTTCGCTCTCCACCGTTTTGAAATTGAAGATGTGTAGAGGCCTGGGCTTTGGGGCCAGAGTCTATTTTGGAGCTGTAATAAAATTCATAGCCTGACACACACACTCACCCACACCCACACCCACACACAAACACGCACAATCTCTCTCTCTCTCTCTCTCTCTCTCTCTCTCTCTCTCTCTCTCTCACACACACACACACACAAACTCACTCACATGCATACTCTCTCTTTCTCTCACACACACACACTCTCACTCACACACCCTCACTCACGCACTCACATACACAGACTCTCTCTCTCTCTCTCTCTCACACACACACACACACAAAGTCACTCACATGCATACTCTCTCTTTCTCTCACACACACACACTCTCACTCACACACCCTCACTCACGCACTCACATACACAGACTCTCTCTTTCTCTCTCTCACGCTCTCTCTCACACACACACAGACACACGCACACACCTGGTCAAGGGAATTACACTACAGTATATAGTGGTCTCTTGCTGTATTACCTTTAAACTATCCCTCATATGTGCAGTGCTTCAGCAGCCACACCATATTTTGAAACACTCCAACAGTGTACCGTCTTTATTCATGGTAAACTATCAATTCACAGCAGCTATATACTTCACAGTCACCTGTGGGGATAAAATGTAGCTCAGGTCAAAATAATTATGGGAGATGCCAGCACACATACTCTATATTAGTGATTAATTGGCCTTCATGTAGCATAGTGCCAGCTTAAAAGGCATTGTCCTGCCATGGTTGTATCACGGTTTGTTGGGGGGGTATCAAGAGTGGTACTATAATTTATACCTCCGCCATCTCCACATTAACCTATATGTGACAGGGTGTGTTTAAATATCATGGCTCTATTCTTCATACCCTGTGATGTGGTGCAAGTTCAACTTTGATTTCATGTAAAATCCATCATACAATAGATTGCAAGTTCTAAAGTTCAATTAGGCGCCATCCTAAAGACGAATAGAAAAAGCTAAAGAAATAACGGGCAAGCTTCGGGCTCAGTACTGCTCCGGCTAAATGCCACTTGAGTGCTGATCCAAAATTGTACAGCCTTTACCAATAGTCATATACTTACACTCTAAATGCTTGGCATTAAAACTTTATATAAATTATAACTCATACAATAGCTGGACTTTGAGAATAAATTGTTCAATCTGTAGGAAAGGGGGACTTGTCAACAAAGCCATGAGGCATTGCTCTTAAATAATCAGTGTATGTTTCGACAATTCATCCATTCATTGTTGATATATTTCATGAGGTGGTCAACCTACTGATGAACACTCTTTCTATCAGCCAGGAGGTTCCTCACAAGTGTTATGATTCAAATGTGTGTGTGTGTGTGTGTGTGTGTGTGTGTGTGTGTGTGTGTGTGTGTGTGCGTGTGACGTATGGAAATTAGTATACAGACATGGAGGGAGGGGAAAGTGTTGGGGCAAGAATTTGAATGAGGGAAGAGGGAGGTATGGAGGGAACGACTGGGAGGAAGATAGGGATCAGAGGGTGGCAAGACAAGGCCCTGAGCACCCTGGGTAAGGAGATAACACCCTCATTTGAATGCACACACACACACGCACACACACACACACACACATACACACACACACACACACACACACACACACATTGAATGGCTTTTGTTAACAAGAATGACAAAGCTGTACTCATGAGTGTCTGCCAACTGCTTTACACACACACAAACATGTCCCTGTCTAACTGTATTGGAAGGGACCCCTAGTGCTTTCCCTAGCCACTAACTTCAACCGTCACATCTAAATGCCTACCCCTGTGTTAGACCAAAATCTAACCCTAAAAGCATGTCTTAACCCTCAACACTCAACACTTCAAGCCATCCTGACAGGAAGCAAGTTTAAACTAGAATGACCTCCTTATGGTTGTGGGCAACTGCCAACCGGTCAAATGAAAGAAAATAGTCTCAATGGTCACATTGCAGTTGACCTTTGACCCTTTGGATATAAAATATCCTTTTATCCTACAGTAAAATAGGTTTTAATTACTGCATTAATTTTTGCACAAACGTTTAGTAGTTGGAGTGATCCGTTTGAGTCCATAAGTGTGATGTCCTGTCATTTTAGTTTGTTAATTTCAGTCTCTTTGTATTTTCTGTTTCCTGCTTTATTTTGTAGTATCTGTCCCTTGTGTGTGGTTTCTATCTTCACTTCCTTTCGGTGATTGTCTTCCCAGTCCTCATGTGTTTCACCTGTGGTTAATTGTTCCTGCCTTCCCTCTGTGTCTATTTAACCCTCTGTGTTCCCCAAGCTGTTGGTCGGTTTGTACTCGTTGTTGTGCTACACATTTCTACACGTAGACTTCTATAGGTTTGTTTGTTTCCTGCTGTCTCAAACAGCTTCCTCGTTCCTTGTTCTCCGTGTGCCTTGTCGCCAGAGTTACTTGTGTTAGTGTTCCTGTTTTGTTTTTGTCTTGTTTAAAGCCTTTTATTATATTAAATACCTTTTTGTTTGTAACCTCTGCATCCTGGGTCCATCTCCTCCACCAAACCGTAACAATAAGTGCAAGTTAGGTGAAGATTTGAAGGAATTCAAAACTTAAGTTATTTTTGAGCTATCACAAGGCATTGTTGAGGTCCCAGTTATCTTGAACTGCTACTTTTACCCACCAGATTCTAATAAATTATTCTTTGAGGGAAATCTGGGGAATCAAATTTTTACCTTAATGGGTCAGTGAGATCCACTCAACACCAAACAAACGTTACAACAATTTACAATTATTTACATACATAATAGTAAACAGGTCATATTGACCCATAAAGTCACAGTTATTACATATTCATTATAGACTAAATAATTATTAAATATTAGTATTATTACTACTACTAGAACTGCTGTCATCTATAACACCATAACATCTATCAAGTATCACCATTTGTATCTTTATTATGACTACCAGTCTGACAGACCCTAAATATGATTGTGTACCTGTCCTCACTCTCCTCCCTCTCCTCCCTCTCCAACTCTCTTTTATCTCCCCACATTCCACCAACTTCTCCTCTCTCCTCTTTTATCACCTCAGCTGGTTGAGGCACATTGCGTTTGGTTCTGCCAGAGGTCTCTGTATCTTAAAAGTGTTTTACTCTCCATGATCGCCGAATGCTTTCTCAAAGGGGAAACTGTTGGGTTTATTGTAAGGTCTCATCTTGCCTATGAAAAGAGCTTGTGCTAATATATGTTGTGATTTGGCGCTGGGCAAATCAAACTGAATTGAATTGAGTTTAAATTCAAGGAGTTTGAGACTGCTTTTGCTGAGAGAGGGTTGCCCAGTAATCAGATTCGATTCTATCCCCAGCTTCTCCAATCTGTATGATGGAGTGTCCTTGGGGAAAACACTGAACCCCATATTGCCCTGATGGCTGTGTCGGAAATAGTCCTCATGGGGACCAAGGCCCTGTCCTAATGAGGCAAAACTTTATTTCTGATGTCCTGGGAAAGGTTAGGGATAGAGTTTGGACTAGGTCGTCTAAAATGAATATTAGTTAGTGCAATAACCTAATAAAGATAGCTTTGCAAGGGGTGTGTTCTCTCAGTTTGATTGCTGTCCAATTCACTGGCTCATTAGTACTGAAAGACATCTGATGGATCTCTTTATCGCTCTCTCTCTCTTTCCCTTCATTTCTTGTTGCAATTGCTGTGAATGTCATTTGAAAAGTATCACCAGAGCGCCAAGGATACTACATTCAATAGGACCCATTTACCAACCATTCTTAAGAATAAACTTATTCTTGAAAAACCACTTACGCAGTTTATGCGATGATTCTGACATTGACCAATGTTTTCTTATTTTGTTCTCACGTAAGAACAGCATCTACGCACACTGAAGAGCATTCTTACGCACAGTTGACAACTGAAATGCTTGTGTAAAATAATCATTCTTTTTTTTACCTTTAATCCTACAGTTGTGTGATAAGATACAAATTAACATAGTATTTTCTTATCTTTATCTTTCCAAAAAAAGGCACTTTTATGAGCAGTTTATATTTTTTAAACAACTGAACATGTTGAAGAGGAGAATAATAAGTAGCAAGTAGTCACCCATCCATTTTACACACTGGTGTTCACATATAAATGTTTCACATGTTCCATAGTTTTTCTGCTACAGCTTTTAGTGAAATGTTCCGTCCTAGTGTGGCCTGTTAATTCTGAAATCCAAGTGTACAACTGCACCACAAGGTGCGCACTGCAACAACTTTTTTATGGTTTGAGTCCGGTTCGGCGCCGTCTTGAGATTTTAGTTCAATCATTCCTGTCTTCTTAAATGCTCTTTCCCGTTTCTGTGATTCCTATGTGTGCACACAACACTGTCTTATGCCCTTTAAAGTGGGCATTAATGGACGTTTACGTATGCTCATTGGTACAGTGGCCCTGAGAGCTCAACGCACTGCAACTTAAGAAAAAACATGCAAGTAGACAAAACACAAGCAAAGTAAGAAAACCTTTTCATCAATTTGACAACACATCACAACACATTATGCACACCACATTACAGAAACACGCTGGAACTATAGTAAACGACAATGGAAGTGTTTCAAAGGGACAACTAAAAGTGATGGACATTTCCGGTTGTTTAATTGTGTGTATTTCGTAATTTTTCGAACACATGACATACATCAATACTGCAGCTTAACAGGATGTCATGAATACATTTTTTCTTAGAAAAGAACAGATTCAAGAACATTGTTAAGAAGATATTGGTGAATGAGGATGAATAATCAGATGATGAAAAAAATAACAGGATTCATTCTAAATAATGTTTTATAATGATTTATAAAGATTTATGCACACACACACACACACACACACAGATCCTCATTTAGAAACAAACTAATTAGGGACCCGGCAGGATCAGATATGACACCATGAACCATATGGACCACGACTGAGGGTGAGAGAGGACAGAGTAGTAGCAACAGGAGTTAAAACACAGCCGTCATCTAAAATAGACAGCAATCCCGAAGGGAAATACATTTTGCAGTAATGAACTGAAATACTAATTTATGTTAATGAAACCCTATTGTGCATACTGTATATAAATCATTTCTCCAATTGCATAAAATATACATATTGGTTAATATAAAGAACCCCCCAGCGGTGGCACTGGAGGTAGTCTGGGCACATTAGGTAAAAGTAGTGTGTTTAGATTATCAATATCAAACTGGTGAAGTGCAAACAACTGAGTTCAAGATCCAGACTGGATATGAAGATGTAAATCTAGACTTTATGTTGAGCAACCATAAATAATATATGGCTGATAATTTAGTCCACATGTGCAAAATATATTGTTTGGACATCTACGTTTATTTCTGATCCAAATCTTACCCTATCATATATTTTTCCCAGAAATATTTCAAAGAGCTGAAATTCGCAATCACTGCTGCATCATTTGTCAATTCAGGTAAAGCAGTCCAGTAACATCTGGTTGCATTTTACATAAGAAATTTGAACTTGATCTTCACAGTTTTGTAACTTATTGCAGAGTAGTGCAGCATAGGTAGACAACATGTTGGATTTATATTCCCTCTTATTCACAATCTCTTCTGCAGTTCTCTTTATCACGCTCTCTCACACACACACACACACACACACACACACAGAGACACACACACATATAAGCCAAGCTCTCTCTCTCTCTCTCTCCGTGTCACACTTGATTCCTCCCTCCCAGACTCCCTCTCTCCTCCACTCTGAGCTTTTACTATGGGTCCCAGTGAGATTCAGGTCAAAGATGGGGAGGCAAAGAGAATTTGATTCCAGCCCCCTGCTGTCCGGACATGTACTGGGGGGTTTAAAGAGAGGAAAGTGATGGGGGGAGGAGGACGAGGGTTGACAACAATGACCAAAAAAATAACTCATCACTTCAGTGCCAACCCTCCACACTTATCCTCACTTCGTTGTCATCTCGGTTTAGACACAATCATGGGAGATGGAAATGACGCCAGCTGAGGAATCATAAATAAATATTGTACATTAATGAAAATAAAGTGAGTTGAGGAAACATCAATAAATAATACATAGATACATGGGAAATTATGCAGTGATATAACACATGGTATACTAGCTGATGTTTCTTTCAAATGAGGAATAAATCAAGAACTTGCACACTCAAGTCCACTATAGTTTCATTGTAGCCTACGTGGCGGCTGTGGCTGAGGGGTAGAGCGGTCGTTTTCCAACCAGAAAGGTTGGCAGTTTGATCCCAGTCTTGACCCATCTGCATGCTGAAGTGTCCTTGCCCCGCATAGTAGAGCGCTATATAAATTACAAACGGTTTACCATTTGTGTTATTGACTCTATATATTGGCTACAATTTCCGTTCAGATGCCTTTTGGAATACACGTAAAACAAGGGTGCAGAGAAGAGGGAAAATACATAACATTAATCCCCAAATTTTACTCTTTGTCGACACACTACTATACATGCATTGCTGACAGGAGGAGATGACTGTAAAATGTTAAAGCATAGGCGAATTTCACTCTGTTTAGTTCTGAATTTTATCACTGCTGACTGCACCATCAGATATGACACTAGAGCCATGGATTCAGGCTTACTTTTTATCCCTTGAGTCTCGTAAAGTAGTAGGAGTAAAAGCCTTCAGCAATCAAGCTCCTTTCTGTGGAATCATCTCCCAGTTTCAGTTCGGGAGGCAGACACCCTCTCTTTAAGAGAAGGTTTAAAACCTTCCTTTTTATTAAAGCTGGTTCAGATCTGTCTTGAACAAGCTCTCACTTATGCTGCTATAGGTCTAGATTGTGCGGTGACACATGTCACGTGGAACTTATCTTTCCACTTCTCCCTATTTATCACTTTAATCTCCAATCGATACATGTTACTGACTTCTTCCCCAGAGTCCTTGTGCTCCATCGTTGCAGATCCAGGATCATTGCTGTGGCCACATTGTGGATCGTGGACCCTGATTGTGGATCATGATCTTGGATCATGATTGGGGTTTGCATCATTAAAATTGTCATTGCTGCTCCCTTCCTCTCTGTCAGATTTTCCTATTTTGTATAAATACTTCAAACATTGATACAACTCTCCATTAATGTTAGACACTGTCTTTTCTCATGAATGTTGTAAATATCTTGTTTTTGTTGACGTGCTCTGCCGCAGGCGGCATTTATTGCACTTCTGTCTGTCCTGGGAGAGGCATCCCTCACATGTGAATCTCCTTGAAGTTTTTACATTTCTTTCGCTAACATGTTTTTTGGGGGGGAGTTTTCTTACTCTTTTTGTGGGTTAAGGGCAGACAATGTTTCACCTTGTTAAGCCCTATGAGACAAATTTGGATTTCTGAATATGGGCTATAAAAATTAAATGTGATTGATTGATTTTTGTTTGGCTTGTGTGTTTCATTTACAAGTCGGATGCTGATCATAGTTTGTTGTGCTCAACATTAACATACCATTATTAAAGGAATATTTAGTAGCCTCATTCTTCTTCAAACTCATTTTATATGTTGATCTTAACTGTACAGCAGTAAATTGTGAATCTTACTTCCACAATTGTGACACAACATCTGTCCACAGACAGATAGACACACACACACAGAGTATACACCAGCTTAAATTCAAAGTTGCCTCTGTAGTACTTTGTGTCACACACACACAAACACACACACATACAGACAGGTGGTTGAGAGACAATTTCTCAACTCCATCTTACTGCTTTCAGCTAACTGTCACCTTGCTTTTCATTCAGTAACAGATAGGTGCTGAAGGTAGCACATATTCCCCACAACTAACAGGCAGGTCACAGCTTGTGATCCTTGTGATGTAACCCCTAAAATCAAAGCAAACAAACTCCCTCGAAACCAGGATTGTCTGACTGATCTCAACCCCTTCAGCCCACCTCAAAATGAGCCTCACCTTTAGAAACACACATTTACCACAGTCTCTCTCAGTCGGCATCCCTCATGTTACCAGCCTGAGGTTAAGCACGTGCTGTCATGGCCACCAATCCGCCCTGGCTTCGTAATGACTGACCTCACGGCGCAGGTGCCATCAGCTCGTCCCATCTAACAGTCAGACAGCAACCCCAACCCCCCACCCATCTCCCTTCTACTAATCCAGCTCAAACACTGATGACAGCACAATTTAAGGAAAAGGGTCACAGATGAGGACAGTAAAAGAGGTGGTGGACGAATGGTCTTGAGTGGAAAGGTCGGCAAGGCTGAGAGGAGAAAGGGAGAGCCAGGATAGTGGATAAGACTCAATTTGAAAAGCTGTGTAGTGGGAAATAACAGTTTTTTGCCCCATCAAGTCATACAGCAAGGGCATCTACGTGCCAGCCCAGGGCTATAGACTGGAAGGGAGGAGTAAGTGTTTGTGTGTGTGTATGTGTGTGTGTTTAAAATATATATATAGCAAACCTCCTCTATATATATATATATATATATATATACAACCTCCTCCTTTTTTCATGTGGGATTTATTTGGTCTGCATTTAATAGGTGATAAAGTTCAAGGGGGAGAGGGTGGTGGGATTAAGGATGGAGTGTCATGGGCAGGCGGTGTGGGATGAAGGGAAGGGGGGGATTTATCCACCCACTGACTGACAGATACGGTGACAGACAGTGGTGTTGATGCTGGGCCCTCTGCTGGCCAGAGTTCAGCCATGGCGGAGGTTGGTAGTTAAAGGTATAGGTGTATTTGTGTCTCTGTTATTTGTCTTTTGGGTCTTTTTCAATTGTGAATTGGACTACATGGACTTTCCATCCATTTCTGTCCACAGTATAGGGATGGTCTGCTGGTAACACGGATATACAATTGTAATTTATTTTTAAAGTTCTAATTTTTTAACTTCATGGAATTACAACAATTAATTCACATTTATAGGTTGTAGAAAAATTAACTGTGCTAATTATTAACTTTATACAGTTTTTTTAATCCTTTTTTACAATTTTTTATATTTTTTATATTCATTTGAATCCGTACAGTATTCATTGTGCAAATATTTCTGATATACATTAAATCATGATAGTGTTATGTATTGCATGATACAGTAAATTTTTTGATAGTGCATTTTTCTTTTATCCCTAAACTGTTTATAAGATTGTACTGGAATGTTGGTTAAACCAGTGAATAAGAATTAAATGTTTATATCATATTCACACAAAAATCCGAAACCTTTCATATTTATATGAGGAAGGTATTAATTTGTCTCATTACCAAGAACATATAACCACGGGAATAATGTAGGGATAACTACTACAGCATGCTTATTATTAAACAGAAAATGTGTCAATAATCATACTTTTAATAACTTGCAGTATAAGTCATAGTCCTGCTCAACCCTAATTACAGACATCATGACTTTTTACCAAGGCAACAGGGTAAATCACAAGCTGATCAGTTTGTCAGTAGGACTTAAGAAGGGCTTTCTTCTCCAACTCTCTCCTATTCTCCTCTCATTACTCTCATTCTTTTCCTTCGCGCCTCCATTCTCACACTGTCACACATTTCCCTGGTGCCTCTAACTCAAATCTCTGTCTCTTCTGTTTTGGAGGAGCACTGCAGGCGCGGTGTCATGTCCCTGGGTGTCACAGTGGACTGCAGGGCGCCGTGATGGGTGGATGTGCCGGGCTGCCCACAACTGCTGCTCCTGATCCTCGTGGCTGGCGATGATCCCTGCATGTGTCACCAGTCCTGGCACCCTCTGCAAACTTCACAGGGAGGCTGACAATTAAACAGGGCCTCCTTTCCCTGCCTGTGGTCCAAGAAAATGTAAATGTGTTTGGATGTGTTTAGGTATACGAGTCCTCATATAGTGCTAGATACATGTGGATGGGTGAGTGTGTAAATATCCATCTTTAGCCTTGAGCTTAGACTTCAGTGCAATCCTTTTACTCATGTTTGTGGAGTCACACTCTAAATGCCAGGTGCATGTATCTATGTGGCCTTGTTGTTTACTGATGTTCTGTGTGCTAAACAAACAAAAGCAACCCCCCCTCTTTCCTTCTTATGCCCTCCACTTGGCTTCTCTGACCTCCAACACTTCTCTGCAGACAGTGAAAACACCACCAAGTTGTCAAGGAACACTGGCACTGAAAACACAAACACACGCACACACACACACACACACACAAACACAGCAGGCTTTTAGCTAGCCAGCACAACATGCCAAAGCCACACTTCACACCTGGGCTGGTTGGCATTTATTGGGTAAGCTCCCACCCAGAAGGGGAGGGGGGAACAACACCTCGCTACTGCTGAAACAATCTCACGGCTCCGTGACCAGGGGGGAAACAAAGGCAGCAGTGCAAAAAAGTAAAGAAACGCCAGGCATTTGTCAATTTGTGACTGGTTAACAATAATTTGGCCTGAAATTGGGATATTTAAAATGTTGGGACATATCTCTCTACCAACAAACATTGAAGAGTTAGATTGAGGATAAACCTACTCGGCAATCATGTGCAGTGTGAAAGATGTACAATAATCTAAACCAACCCACTTACAGTCTGTTATAGTTCATGTTTTGAACGTTTCTATGATAGACAGATCATGAGGAGTACTGGGACAAATCCAGGTGGAGCGCTGTGTTAGTCAGCTGTTGGACCATAAGAGAATTCCGGGGACCAGGCTCACTCAGCTCTTGGATTAACTTCACCACTGAAACAGGGACAGCGTCGCCTTATTTTCTGTGACTCTCCCTCTTTTTCTTTTGCCAGGTAGAGTTTTTATAATAACTTAGACATATCTATTGCCTACTACGCAATCTACAGAATGCTGTTAGTCAGCTTTTGACACAATCCCCAAAAAGTTACCATTTGACCCCTGTTTTAGCATCCTTCCTCTGGCTGCCTGTTTGTTTTAGGGTTGATTTAAAAATCACAAGCGTTTGGGCTGTGATCTTAAATTTGTTCTCCTGTTGTTATGAGTTAAAATTCATGAACTAGATGATTTCTCTTTGTTAAGGTTGGCTCAGGGTTTCTTACCAAAAGTAAAAATGTGCCCCAATAATTCTGTGGTCCGAAAAATGTATCTGATTTATACTTCATGCGTGGCTCTATTTTTATGTCCAGCCCTGCAGAGGACACTGTTTGAGTTTGTATGCAATGGTTTAAGGAGACTTAGTTGTCAAAACTCCTTATAAAACACTTGCTATGATGGTGGATTCACCATAACCATGCTAGTCTGAAGGTGACCCATGTTTTATCTTTGCTCATTCTTTTCCTACTGGTGTATTGAAAATGAGTTATGGCGGTGATGGGAGAGAGGGGCGTGTGAAGGGCAAGGTTTTAAAGGACTGGTGGAGGGAGGACAGCAGGTCTAAGCAAAACGAAAGGTTGAAGGGCAAAACGCACGTGGTGGGAAAGAAAGGGTTTTACAAACAATGGACAAAACGGCTTTGCACCAAAGTGCTTCACAAAGAAAGACATACAGTTTAAACAAACAAACGTGAATATGTGCATAACAGAGGGAAGGTAGGAAAAATAATAAGAGTGCTATGAATACCACTTCATCTGGAATTAAAACATCCTTTCAACTCAAAAATATGTTTTCCGTATAACCTGTAAATAGACAGACCTTTACTACACTGACTGTATCTGTCTGACCAAAAGGTTTTCACTAGAAAGTTGAACTGTCTGTGCACCTCGCTAAACCTGAGATAACACTAGATGCAGTCCCCGGCACAAATTCAATTTCAGTAAATCACAAATTAAAAGCCAAGTGGGCCAACTAGAAGCCAGCATTTGCATTAGTATAATGAAATTTTGTCTGTAAATTTTTTTGGGGGATGCAAACAAGAGCCTGGAGCTTCCCTCCACCATCTACCAAAAATATTCCGCCGAAGTCGTAGAAATGTACCCATCTGCACTGCTAATGTCACATTAACTTTGTTATAAAGTCATGTCAAACTATTGATCCTGTGACAGTGGTATTTCTCTTACTCTACCGTCAAACGTAAGGTTTTCCATCTTTAAAATACAGCTTTTTTGTCCCTTATGATTAGTATCTATTAAAATTCAACCAGGTATTACAATCAACCGACAAGTTACCTTAAAACTTCTTGTGTATCAACATTGCTGTAACGAAACACATTTGGTTATGCTGACATTTGAATGCATGACTTTGCGACATAATTTTTCACATACAGTGGACATCCATGAATGTTGTAGTTTATTGACATACAGGTAGCCGACTGCATTGTTTGGTATATAGCCCCACAGGGATACTGTTAAACAGCATGAATTATACTCCGTTAATACACAGCAGAAGTGCAAATACATCGTAGCTCCTTTTTTTAATTGGTCTAATTTGATGAGGCTGGCAGCTTCAAGGAGAACAAATGACTGAGTGTGATCCAGTGGCCTTCGGTGAAGTCTTCCTCCGGGTAACACAAGGACACTGTCACAGGAAGCCCTGGTGAATGGCAGTTTATTGCTTTTCTTGTGGCTACATTTAACTGCTTGTGTACAATGTGTATTCAGTTTTGTCCCTCAGTACAGTAAAATCTTATTTGACACAGGTGTCCAAACAAAGCGATTCCCAAATTGGACCAGTAGAACAAACCACTGGAGGGTTAGTGTCAACTGTGGTTGATTCCTGTTGTTGTGACTCCAGACTTTAAATCTCTCAGTCATAGAAGAACTGAGGACTGTTTTCGGGACTGCATTGGAAACAAGGACTGTTGTTTTCCAGTCATCATAACACCTATGTCCTACTCTCAGTTCCAACAGATGCAAGTGTATGAAGCCCATTGAACACATGAAGATGTAATTGAAAATGCTTCTCTGGGCAACTTCTCAAGGCACCCGAAGAAAATGGCAATACTCCAACTCTCTAGAACAGCATTGTGGCTCAGACACAGCAGACGCAGAGGAGACCTGCCTGAGACGAAAGGCAGAGTGGTTGTTCTAACCTGATAACATGTCCACAGACAGGAAAAGCAAGAGGATCTGCCATGCACACACTCCACTCACGCAGCCAGTGTGGCCTGTGCCTCACTGTGTTCCCTGCTGTGCTCCCTGCTGTGCTGCTGGCAGGTGTAGTCCTGGTACAGTGCTGCATTGGAAAAAAAAAAGTCTCCACTTAAATAGTAAAACAAAAAACGTAACAAAAATAATCATATATAAATGAATGTCTATATTTTATCAACTAGATTTTTTTATTGTCAACTATACTTCAGGTTGATAGAGTCAAATATATTGTTTATTAATGTTGATGCCATCTTGAATTTATGTCTTTACTTACCGTTACTGTCACAGCCTGCAAAGTTAACCTCATAGAGTATTTTCAGTGTCATGAGTTGGAAAACGCCAGTTCTCGTTCTGCTGGAATGTATTCTGCTGAAAAAGAAATGAATACGAGGCTTCTTCAGAAATCAAGTGATTATCTTACAAAGTTACTGTGAGTAGTAAAAAAGCAGAGGGGGCGCTTTCTGGAGACAAAACAATGGAACTATAAACCAAGCTTTAGAAGATTCTCACTTGATTTTTTCTCAATGATGATACCTCATATAATCATCAGGTGAACTTAACAAATACAATTTCAACAGAGAAATTGCTTTGGGAAAGGAACTCTTCTCAGGCGGCCTGGAAAGTAAAAGGAATTACAGACGAAGAAGGTACATGTGTTTACCTCTCCTCGAATGACACCACCTTTTCCTTTCCACATACCAATAACACATATTGATGTTCCCTTGAATTCTTTATGATATATATTATGGTACATTAGTGTGAATACATACTTATTTGCTGGTTGCTGGAGGCATATAACTGTGAGGTGTTAATTCAAGATTTTCATTGGTTCACTCTGTTTATTTTGTTCACATGTTTTTTATCTTAAAAGAAAAACACTCCACATACTGATTAACACATTTAAAAACTGTAATATTTATATGTCCAGCAGGGGTAATAGTGCTGCCTTTCTAATATACTGTCACACTGTCTAGCTCTCTCCTTTCTATCACACACACTTTGCGTCCTGACTGTCTCTCTCACACCTTCTCAAACTCCTCTCCGGTACTCTCTTCTTCTCCTGTGCAGCTCTCCCTCAGACTCAGGCAACCAGCTTCACTGACTTCATGTAGCCTCTCTATTTAATTCCTGTTCTTTCATAACTACAGTCAATCTAGACTTGTACGGAATAATACAACTTTAAAATGAAATAAGTGTTGCTTGGTTAATAGTCCATATTATGTTCTTCAGGCTATTTGCATATGTTTTTTTGAAGTGTGTGCATGTGTGTGCTGTAAAATAATCTAATGTTTGGGCTTTGTGTTATTAAGATGATCATGTTATACTGTGAATCAGGCTTTCTTACATCATTCATAATAAAATTATTGCATTAAATAATAATAATAATAACTGTATCTGTATAGCACTTATATAAACATGGTTAGAACGTGCTTCACAAAAATTCATGGCAAAAAATGAATGGACTAAATAAAAGGTAATCAATTCAGGCCAATTTTAAGCACCTAATCATAACATAATAAGGTTGAGAGCTGAAAATGTATAGAGAAACCCAACAGTTACCCAATGCTTTTCAACAGTTTGCCATAGAAAATAAAGAATAACTAGAATTCAAGATTTCTGTAAATGAAGTGAATATCTACACCCTGATCTTTGGTCTTAACACATCACCAGAGCAACTTGACAAACAGGAGCAGCATTATATGCTCGTTTTAGACTCAAGTTTTTAAATATGCTATATTGTTTTTAATCTATCAGTTCCAGGTAGAGACCTGGTGAACACGAGTCACTACCCCTCAAGTTTGAAGGCTGCATGTCAACCACAGGGAGATAAGGAACCCACCACAGAGAGGAGAGGAGTGAATGTACAGTGACAGGGGAGACGCACGTCTACAATTGCTTGTCTCCAGCGACCTCGACTCCAAATCCACAATAGCAATTAGAAATAAAATGAGGTGAGCTGTCACTTGAAAACACTGAGATTGACCCACTTCGCCACAGTCCACAATAAACTAGCTTTTCTTTACCTTTTGTTTTCGCCTCTCTCCCTGTCTCCTTTGCTGTTGGGAGGGGTGGGGGTGCGGTAAGGGCACAAGGTTCCTGAGTGCTAAAATGACTGTTGTTGTGCGATGTTTACAGTGGCCTCAGAATTGGAGCGGCGAATTACACTGTCAGGGACACATCCATGAGGGATGAAGAGGACGAGAAGCTTCAAATGCTCACCATTGAACACCTTCAATGGCTGGTAATACAAGAGGTGTGGCTGCTCCTATTAAAATGTGTGCCTGAATCAATAAGAGGCATAATTAGAGTTGTTAGAGCAAATTATAACATGGCTATTATGTGGCTGTACAATGTTGCTCCATAAACTGTTATTACAGGGGGAGAAGCTTTGTGTTTACGTGTGTGCGTGTGTGATAGAGTGAGGATTTTTGGCAGTCGGTTAGAGATGGAGGATTAGATGCGATAGTTGCCTCTTTCTACTGTAATTACCACTCCCTGTATCGACAGAATGCTCATTTTTCTCTGGCTTTTGTCTAAACTACAATTTCCTCCATTGTACAGTAGTAATTTTGAAGTGTATTTCTGCAGGAGCGCTGCCTCTTTTTCACTTTTTGAAATTGTTGCTATCCTCACCTCAGATGAACACTAGGCCGCCACATCAAGCCTCCCCCCATTCACTCACCAATCAGTCAGTGTTGTCTTTGAGTGTAAAAGTTGTGATTAAGTTCCATACTGAGTGTAAAACATGGTTAATTTACAAACAGTATTTCTTGATTCGAGCTTAATGAGGCACTGAGCTCTCAGACTGTCCCAGAAAAAAATGCTGCAATTGTTTTCAAGCACATAATAATGGCTTTATTTAATAGTTACTTAAAGAGATGATTCTAAAGATGTTATGTTGTGTTATGTATAGTACAGTTGTTTAAACATTCCTGGTTCCTACATATCGGAGTCAGATTGATATCTATAGGCGTCACGTCCACTTCACAAAGCAAAAGTACAACACATAACAGAAAGTTATCCATTCTATATTTCATGGCACCATGCTGGCGACAAATGTAGGTAGAGATTTTATGTTTTCAGGTTGTCTAGCTATTTCACTCTTGTGAACGTTAAATCTCAGAAAATGTCTTGAAATTTGGCAAAACCAGTTGCTTGAACTCCAGCCTTAACTGATTTGATTTTGCCGTCACATTCCCATCCCATCACATCCCGTCACATTTTTGTGAACATGATAGCTCAGGAACACCTGGAGGGAATCTCATTATATCTGGCACATTTGTCCCCTCCGACTCAAGAATGGACTAATAATAAATTGATGGTGAAAATCACTGTGACCTCTCTAAACAGGTTTTTGTCCAAAACATTATTGTATTAATTATGTCAAAATACATGTAATACACTTTATTCAATTCCCTTCAAATTCTTCACTACATATTTTATATGAGCCTGGACATGTGAACTGTCAGTTGACTATTCTGCGGGGATGCAAAACTGTAACGTAGTAATTCTAGTTTTACTCAATTATTGTATTATTCTCTCCTTTCAACCCGGTAGCGCTGCATCCATGTTACATAAATACCTTTAGTGGCTGATAACGTTTGCTGACACATGCATGCAGATAAGTGTTCCTCCTGAAAATGTGTTAAATGTGTCCATGTGCACATATGTAGTATAGAGGGTATACAAAATAGGCGCTTGCATGTGCAAACTGAAAGACAAGGTCCATACACATGGTCATATATACTGTACAAATTATGTTGTGCGTTTAATCTGAAATTGTGAAAAACCTGTAGTTTTCGTCATCAATCTAAAAACCTTTTATTTGCTTATTGATTGAAAATAGCAAATGGAAATCTCTCATTTCAAAAAGTATTCAGTCCCTTAATTCATTACATTGTAGAAGCCACTTAGCAACCTTATCCCATTCTTCCCAACAGCTCCTCTGAAGCTCTATCAGATTGAATGGGTATTGTCTGTGAACTGGTATCTTCATGTCTCTCCACAGAGGTTTGGGACATTGCCTGGGCCACTATGGGGCCCAGCTTACATAAGTTGCAAAGTGATGGCAAGTTAAACACACCGTTCTCCTATAATGTATAATATGTACTAGAATAAGATCAGGTCAATTGTTGGTGCGTGGGCAATGCTTTTGACAAAAAGAAAAAAAAAACTGCTCTCAAATCAGTGATGCAGTATTTCACTGGTACATTATCAAGACAACACACACACATACATAGGCGGGTGCACAAGACAAGTACTCTCTGCTTATCACACAGAGATACTTTCACATGCACTTTACGCTTGAGCAAATAAATTTCCTCCGCAGGCAAGTGTTCTCTATTGCTACCTTGCCAATCACCCATCATAAATAGAATAGCAGTGCAAATAGAACATCTAAACGAACCCTATTACCTCCTGTTAATAAACTAAATCTTGTATTCTGCATCGAGATTTAATTCAAACTACTTTACTCTAAGATAACTTTGGTAGAAAACCTATAGATACGTGATGACATGTAGTGTTGAAAAAAGGGCTAGAGATATTTTGATGGTTATAAGCTAAACTGACCTTTATCACTGGTTACTAAATTATGAGTTTGCAAGTAAAGATATCTAATGCAAAAGCCGAAAGTACATAACTTGTGCTAGAGGATGAAAAGGGTTCTTCAAGGTTTAATGAAGTTATTTATCAACTGTCTTTGTTGCACATCGCCCTCCGTATGTGAAACCCACAATTTAATATGTGTTCTACAGGTGAAAGGTTTGGTTTTTTAATGTCCACAACACAATCTTACAATTCGTTTGTCTTTGACAAGTTATCAGGGACAATAAAGCCAAGCAGCAGCATTCTCTGACCAAAATATGACGCACTACAAGGTGCAACATAATTACAGAGTGCTCACTGACAGAAATCAATTTGAGGCGTGCTAATGGTCACAGTCCTCCACTGGAGAGTGTACTCATTGACTGGTATAGTATTCTATCGGGTACAGAGCTAAGTTGAAGCAAGCACTGTAATCTGCGTGTGGAGTGATGGTCCTCCATGTGGAGTGGAGCTGAGGTGAGTGGTGCTCTGTACTGATCAGGCTGCCAGAACAAAGAGAGGTGGGCAAGCAAAGGACATTTTGGAGAAGTGCATGATGATGCCAGTCTACCGACTGAGAAGACCGGAATAACTCAAATGTTTGCTCTCAAGAAAAAACAAGTTTACAATGAAAATTTGCGGAAGAAGGTTTTGTATAAGCTGCAGGAATCCTGATGCCACTAAAACTCAGCCGCATTAAGGCAGATATGAGATGATTTATGAAACTCTAACTACATGTGTTGATAGTCTGCCAAGTTCTATGTGCTTGACAGGTTTTCTATTTAAATGGCAAGATATATTGTTTGCTTGTTAGTAAAATGAATATTTCTGTGTTTATTCTTGAAACTAAACTAAACCACTTCCTTGATGAGTGGGCGAGCCACACTATCTTAGCCACCACTAATTATGAGCAGTGGAAACCTCATAAGCCTTTCAGCTGTAAGGATGAATTAACAATATTGATAACTATGTTTGGTTGTCTGAAAGTATGGGGCAACATCCACCCTGTCAGAGGTCATGGGATTATAAATATGTGTGTATATCTTTTTGGCAGAGGTTTTACTCATGTTGCAAGCAATAGTTATGGTTTAGTAAGTCTCCAGAAAATGTATATCAGCTAATGTCCAATCACATCATTCTAAAACAGCTTTAAATTATATTTGACCAAATTGTCATTAATTTAATTAAAATGATCTCCTTCTAGGCCAATAACCAACATACACAATAAACTATATGGGAAGGACATATATGCAATTTTTTATTCAAACTTTTGACTTGCTTATTGTATGTGCACACTGTTCTCATTTCCCTTCCCCTCCCTATCTCTGGTCATGTTCTAACAGCTGTATCATACTCAGCACATCAAGGCCCAGCACATATAGGATAAACAATGCCACTGTCAAACCCATCACTTGGCTGCGTCCCCAAATCAATTCCTCACACTCTTCTCGGATTAGCCACGGTTGACTTAATTGATTCAACACAGTCAAGTGATCTTCAAACAAACAGGCTTTTCCAACTTGAAAAGGGAGTGACTGCCACCAAACCTGAACCCTCTGTTGATGACAAATCATTCCTGTAGGCGACAGCCGTTATTCTTAACAATGGTGGCTGACTTCTGCTGGTAAGATATCTCCCATTTGTCCTACATTCCTGGAAACTACACTACATAAAATGGGCGAATAGCGAAGCAGAACCGGCACTGGGTCATTGCTGCTGTTCACTAATCGGGAAGTCTTGAAGATAAATTTCTGTGATAACAGACACGCCTCGTGGTTGGCACGTGCCTCCAAGCTGTCAGTGAGAGTGAGACGGAGAGTCCTTTTAGGGGTTTTCCTGACTTTGCTTTTACACCGCACTTTAATCTTGCCTTGGAGCATCGGGATGACAGACAGAGTGATTAACACTAGTTCTATCAGCGTCCAGTTAAGCGGCAGCAATTCTCAGTGGAATTCTTATTGGGCCCAACTGCTGCAAAGCAACAATCTCATTGGATCGTTCACTAAATGTGACTTATTCCCGGGAATACTCATAAGCTCTTTGTTACTCCTCATGCACTACATTTTGTACATGAAAAAGAATACCTTTACATGTGGAGTGGAATAAAGCAGCATCAGACATAAGTATCCTACTCTTATTTTGTTCTAGTTTTTTAAAGCAGCTGGTAGGCAGATAAAAACAAGTTACTTTACTAACTGCAGACTTATATAAATTCTACCACTTGTGTAAAATAGTAGAAGTTGTGTCTATTAAAGAGTTTTCATTATTCTGTACAGATGCAATACATATACCATTAAGGTTATAACACCTTTTCTCCGGAGACAATATATTAAAACGCAATATATCAGCATTTCACAATAAAATGTATTTGAACCAAATTTTGGGATCTTTCATGTGACACAGCACAAAGATTGTTGGGACAAAAATAAGTAAGGTATTACATTAGACTTGTGTTCCAAGGTTTGCAGAAGACATTTTAGTGACATCTCTCGTCACAGTGCAGGCATCAATACTCCAGAATCCAACCCAGTACCACTATGAAGCTATAAAGTCGACCTTTATGACACCTTCATCGTTCAGTTTGTGTTAACACTGTCCTGGAGGTCAGGGTCTGCTGTGACCATTATTCTGTAGTCTGCCTCTTGTGAGTTAATGCCTAAAGTTGAGAGATTTGGGAGCCTAAAATAACTCAAGCTTTTATACTTCCCATAGTGCAACATTATGTTGGGTTAGTATATTTTTTTCAACCCTTGCATTTCTGTTTAAAAAGTAGATGAGTTTCTAAAATATCCTGTTTAGAAAGTTAAATGTTATTGAATTATTTAGTCAATCTCCTTTGCCTTTCATTGTAAGACAATTCATTTGCAATACAATATTCACAACATTTTTGTTTACATCTTTTGGTTTCGAGACATATCCCTTAAGAATGCCACATAGTATATTATTTCCTTTACATTTTTTCCAGTAATGACACTTACATTTTCAAGGACAGGTTCAAATAAATCTTGTTTTTGAAATACCTAAAAAAAGCAGGAACTCTGCTTACTTAATTAGACATTTATGTAAAAACATCACATTAATATCCGGTCCAACATTAGACATCAACGTCATCTAGGTCATCTCAGAAATTTGACAGAGCAGACCCAGTCTTTGTTTTTAGTGAACTTCCTCATATTCACAATGGTAGAAATGATTGTCACCTGTTCAGTGCTAATAAAAAAGAAGACGAAAGACAACTGAGATGCTTAAACTCTGCATGGCTTTAAATCTAATTTTGCCGCCATGGATTTAAATGGAGCAAGGCTGGTAAACGTCGTCTGTCATACTCACTTAAATCCATTCAGTGTATTGAGAACACTGATGAATGATACTTTTACTTGAGATGTTGTCATATAATGCTGTGTAGTACACATTATCTGATCAATTCAAGATGGTTACTACAGGTGCAGAGTTGTCACACTTCAACTTGTAAAATGATTCAAACTCGTACATTTTTAACGTCTCAGTTTGCTTTGAATAGAAAGCTGTGGATGATGAAAATTCCACTTCGGCGATGTTGTTTGACAAACCATCATACAAATAAAGTGTCTGAATTAGGAAACAGAATGTATGGAGTGTGCGGACAAGGTAGAAATTGAGAAAAAAGACTCTATAGAAAATTGGGAATTAAAAAGAATGAGGCTGAATTGGAGGTAGAGAGGTGAGACCATAAACATGGGTAGAGAAATGAGTGAGCTAAGGTGTAGAAAGAGGGGGGTTGTGGTGGAAGAGGAGGGTGGTGGTGGTGGTAGCGGTTGTGGGGTTTAGTGTGAAAGGGGTTAATAGCAAAGTGGAGGCTCAGAGCTGATCGAAATGCAGAGCGCGTCCCACCAGCCCTGTGCTCAGTGATGAGTTGGAGCTGAGATCTGGTGCCCGCTATAAAGGAGCTCATTGAAAATAATTCAGAGTGACGGCTGTGCAGGAAGGGAAACAGGGTGGGGTGTGGGGGTGTTGCTGAGGAGGGGGGAGGAGAGGGAGTGGGGACTGGAGAGGGGGAGGGAGGGAGAGAGGGTGGTATAGCTATGAAGGGATCTAGATGGAGAGCAAAAAGGGTAAAGTGGGAAAAGAGAGAGAGAGAGGGTGGTGGAGATTGAAAGGGAGGGGGTGGGCAGGCATGGGTGACAGCTGATAGGGTGAGAGGGGTCAGAATTATGAAGTAGAGGTAAGATAAAAATAACAATCAGTTTTTAGCAAGTATTAAGGAGTGTGTGTTTGTATGTGTGTGTGGGTGTTAGTGTATATGTGTTTGTGTGCGGTTCCGGAATGATATATTTACAGGATTCAAAACTGCAAATGCACTCAAAACAAAAGACAAAAACACCAACACATTAAGTCCACTGCCATAATACCACAGATTTCAAAAGTAATGGACTGACAGAAACATTGTCTTGCACAGTGGTCGTATTAAGTGGAATAGAAGGTAGCGATTGGAAAACATTCTCATGTTTCCAGGTATCCGGAAAGTCATCATCAGTCCTATGCTGATATTCACATATAGCTGGATGTCAGTTATACAATACAGTTCAAGGTACAAGGACATTATATACAAATATTAGTAGACATAAGTGAGGTATAAGTCAGACATAGAAAATATCTACACAGGTCAGTATTTTTATAGGATTTCTTATTTTGCTTGTTATACTGCTCTATTGATGATGTTGTTGTGATTACACTTTTATGATTCCTGTTGTTTGTATCATGTAAAGCACATGTAAACATTGTTTTGGAAAGGTGCTATTTAAATAAAGTGTATTATTATTATTATTATTATTATTATTATTGAATGCCTTGATAACTACGCATTGTGAATTTAAAATGGACTGAAATTCAGTTTACCCTGCACAAGGAAGACAGAGGAATATAACACACACTGAAGGAAAGAAGAGTCATGTATGTTAAGAAACAAAAGGCATGGATAACTTTTTTTTAGAGGTAGGTTGACAGCAAATTATTAATTTGCATTGTTATTCTCAGTTTATGTATCTAACCAGCCTCTCATATTTGGCAATGGTAATACATATACAATTTTCAGCAAACTTTTGTATAATTTCACCCTGTCAAGATCCTGGAATTAGTTGGTCGTGTGGAGGGCTACAAATATTATGTATGACCTATATAACATGCTCCATGCTGCCTTCGTGGCATCAGGCCATCAGAGGATCATGCATAACATTTCACCAGCATGGTGCCTCCTTAGTCAACAGGGAAAAATAAATGCTTCCTCTCTTTATATTCCCTGTAATGACACTGTATTGAAGTTTGTTATAATTTCTAACCATTGCATTTAAAACACTATAATATTATTCATTGGGAAATGATGATGACATTATAAATTTGGCATTCCATGACATGCTTTTTAAATGATGTAACAGGGCAATCCCTTCATCTGAAAACAATTAGCAAGAAATAGAAATGATCATTAAACAAAGAATTATAATCTATAGCGAGGCAAATTACCATGCATGTTTTGGATGGGTTGGTAAGAGACCTGGACGATGGAAGGGGGTTTGCTGGCCGTATTGTGTACTTTACAGATATTCTGCAGGACCAAAGTGCTATCAGCTTGGAAGTCTGAGGATCCATAAATTGCAGTTTAAAATAGGACAGAATCAGGAAAGGCCACCTACATGTCTTACTGTCTGTGGAGAGGCTGTTGTAGACCAAAGTCACTTTCTTCCTGTGTATTACAATCAAACTAAGCTCCCTCAGAAATTCCCCTCTTCAACTCTTTGGCCTATGTACCAAAGGCTCAGCTCAACTAGACGCCCACAACATCAGCACTGTGCTAAAGGCAGCATAAGTCACCACCTTACTGTGGCTGTTTCACCACTGCTGTCAACACACACAGATGGAAGTAGGTTATAACCCAGCTGCAAGGTTAAAGTTTACACAGCACCACCAGCGTGAGGACAGACATGTCGCCACACCGCCAAATGACTTGTCTCAGGGAAAAAAGGAAACGAGGATAAAAAAAATGGGGACGACAGGGTGTATTGTTGGAGGAGTGGGAGCTGTAAGTCATGGCCTCCTCTCAGCAGCCTTACTATATTAATGTGGACCTCTCCAAGACCTCTATTAAACTGTGTAAAGCTCATCTGAAGGAGCATCTTTTACGCTAACGCCACTGTGTTAAGCACACAGGGAGTCTGCAGAGAGGCAGGCGGGGGGTTAATGGGGCTTGATGCACCACAGGGGGGTTGAGATGAGGATGGGATGGGTGAGGCAGGAAGATGGGGGGGGGGGTGATGGGGGTAGTGATGGTTTGTCAGAACCAAGAGCTGTAACCCTCTACAGTCATAACTGTTGTGTTAATGCCAAGTCAATAGGAGCAAGGTTCGACATCAGCAGCTTGGAGTTGGGAGTTTGGGCCCATCAAAGAACGCTGCTGGTTTATTACAAGTTGGGTGTTGGTTTCATATTTGCATCAATGCCTCTTTGACGTGTTGGCCCTAGAATCACCAACCCTATTAAGTCCATATAAAATTATTTATTAGAATTAAGTGAATCTCTACGGTACGTGTGCATAGATTCTGCAAGAAGTGAAATGCTTAAAATACTTTCGTGATTTTTCTACTGTTTTGACATAGCTAACATGTTGCCCACTTACACAAGCAGTGCACACAGAGCAACATTACCATTTATTTCAATCATCTTTGTGTCCACTTATTGTCATCCTACATTCACCTTTTGTCTTTTAACTCTTTAGTTTCCAACAAAACTACAATCTAAAAAATGCTTAAAAGCTCCATATGAATACAGACGGTATATATTTAATATGTTCAGTTGTTTGCAAATTCTTAATTCAATTACTATAGACAACTTTAAATGTCCATGTTAATGCGTAAATTATATAATATTAGAAAGAAAAATTCTTAACAAACAATCTCATCAAATCTATTGAAACTACAAAAGCTACAGGGTGACAGTACGCATCATGCTCTGGGCTGCAGCTATTAACAGACAGGTACAGGCCTATCTGTGTTCATTCAGCTGAATGCATTTTAGCCTCTCTGACAAATGAACCATGTTTTGCCTCTAAACCATGAATGCATGCAGTACTCATGAAAGCACATATTCATAAATCAGTGTACAATGGTGCATTCAGTGGTCAATAGAAATACCATCCACAGACTTGCACAGAGCACGTACACCTCCGAATAGATAGTTGAGCCTTGGCTCATTGCTCTGGCCACTTTTCCGAACACTACCACGTCTATGATGAGATATCGAGCTGGGCCTTCACACTGCACTCTGATTTATAAAAGACCATCTCACCGCACGCTGCCGTCCTCGCTCTGTATTTCAACACCGCAGCGCTACAGCTTTGAGGAGGGGAGGGGAAGTCACAAGGGTCTGGGTGGAAAAGTGAGGGGCTGTCCAGGGAGGAGAAGCAAAACAAAACAAGTGCTTGGAAGTTCACCAACACATTTCAGTTTGAAAGAAAATCTGTTTCATTCCAGAACAAGTTTAACAAGTTACATCAAAAACATTTGAATATTACTGACCGCTGTAACGAAAAGAAATGGAGAAGGGAGCAAAGGGAATGGGGTGGGCTGAGGGGTGTTTGCCTATGAACCACATCACTATCTCCAAGTGGGATCAAACCACAGCAGCCGGCCGTTGTTTTTTTTCCATAGCCGATCAATTTAGCGTAGCGCGGAATGCTGCTGTAAACATCGACAGAGTCATTTTCTGGCATATTAATGTTTACATCCAATCAGCAGGATGTGGGGGCGGCCTAATTAACTCAATCAGCTGGAGGAATGTGCCAGCAAATGAGAGCCCCACCTAGGGACTGCGCACAATTGATCATTTCAGCGGACTCTCCACTCAATTGTTTCTTGACAGCACTTCAGAGCACCTGAATTAGTGCGGGTGCATATGGTGATTAAAAAAAGTCAGGTTTTCCCTTCTTGTGTTTTTCCTCTCTTTCTCATAACCATGTTTGAAAGAGATGCTTCCAGCATCATAATCTAAAAATGTAGAGGGGAGAAATAGTTGGCATAAAGCAGCAGCAGCGGCACAATAATCTTTTCAGTTATTCCACCCAGCAGTTTAATTACTTCTGGAAGAGCACAAATGATCAAACTGAATATGTTCTCCATTTTGGAGAAATGATTTATTTCCAAGGCATGAAATTGATCAAGAATTGATTTGGGATGGGATGTGAAGGTGGGATATGGATGATTGCAGACAATCAGTGAGTTACACTGAAGTAATGCCTTTTTTGTGAGTTCACCTCTCAGTTTCTCTCATGTTACAGAGCCAGAACTGCTGTGTCTGTGTATGTGTCTGTGTGTTTTGTGAGAGTGGGATAGTGAGGAGACTGGAAGCGGCAATATCAGACAGGAAAAAAAGTCTGAACCCAAACACAATAATAAAATCCCTGGTGTTATCTTCTACGCTCACAACACACACCAGCCCTCTGCCTCTGTCCCTGCCCATCTCTCTGTCTTGCTCTACTTCTTCTTCTTCTCCTTCCTAAAACAGCTATGCTTCCTTTTCTTACCGCCCTCCCCGAGTATGAAAAATCAGCAAATAAAAAGTTACATTAACCCCACAATGACCTTTCCCACGTAATACACTGCGGCCTGATGGGCCAGCCCGGGAGCTTCATCGAAAAGCTGTCATTCTCTGCTATCCCAAGCACTGCCTGGGGAACATTTACCGGATAATTAATATATTAAATGCATGAAAAATAGTTACACAGGGGCCCCTTTGTCAGCTCTTCCACCGCATGGGGAGAAGAGGGATACAGCCTGTGAACCATCAATATACAAGCATCCTACTTCAATGGGCCATCATAAAAACTGCTCATAATTTTATGGCTTCATTCACGGCCCCCGCTGTAAAGGAAGGCCATATTTCCTCGTAATTCACTCTAGCTCGCCGTGGCTTTTTTTTATGATTTGGCGGTTTTAAGCCGCTGCTGCTGCCGAAATTATTGAGGCGCTCCTGGCCCCAGTGTGAAGGACGAGGAGGGGTCAGCGGTGAGTCGAGGCGTGACGGAGTGCGACCGTCGGCCACCAAACACACGCACACACCACCGTTGACTTCCTGCACCTTCAGTGCTGGTGGCGAACAGCTAACACACAGCTTCACGGCCCTGTGGCTGTCCTCTCTGTCATGAAGAGCTCAGATCAGTTGGCTGGACTCATGATGTTGGCTATAACATTACTTAAAGGACTGCTTCCCCGATAATACATTAATAAAACATATTTTTTCACACTGGATTGTATGCAGCCAGAAAGCTGATGGTATTGATTATTTGCCCAGGCCATCTTTCCACCTGTTTTTTTGTGCCCCACAGTTTGTGGCACTAAAAACAGAAATATTATGTATAAATTATTTCTCTTTCCAGAAACAGTTGGAAAGGGGAAATCTTGACATTATTGTCTGCAGTTCTTTTCGCAAAGAGTATTTCAGTGGAGTTCTACGGGTAGAAAATTGTTCCTTTAGCTTACACTGTGCAGTTGTCTAGGAATAACACAAAAATGCATGTTTAGATTACAAGCACTGTTTGCATACATGTTTGCTGAACAGCAGGGTTCTTCCCTGTATTTCACGGCACATTGCTGCCAACTGTCAATCAGTGAAAAAGTGTGAAGCCATTCCATCACGTCAACTGTGTGCACTTGTGCTTGCAGGTGATATACAGCCTAATATAACAGACATGCCGAATTATTTTGCATGTTGTCATGGCACAATTATTTTGATTTTTATGTATCGTGCAATGTTTCATGATTTAAAGCCTAACCCAAACCAAACTGTTGAATAACAGGCAAGAAGCTTGACAGGAAAAGATATGACCCAAAGATGACCTAAATATGATGTGCCATTATAGCTCAGCCATTCTCCCTTTTGTATATATTATTATTGTATACAATATATATATATATATATATATTATATATACAAAAGGATATATAAATGTATATATATTATATGTGTATATATTATACATATATTTTGCATTTGATTTGTAAAACCTTGCGTTCATCATGTTTGAACACTGCAGCCATGCTCCATTTCTGTCTAGTTTTTGTGTGATTAAGCAGCAGTGTGCTATTTACATGGGAAATTAACTTGAGACCATGTGATGGCTATTATCCTCCTACAGACACATGAACAAACATGCACATTCTGCACATACACAGAGCAGCAGGTGTGCGTGCACACAGACAAACACAGAAGCATATGTTTGCAGGCATGGAGCACAAACACACACAGTATGCTTGTGCACACATTACATATTTGCACATTCTTATTGAGAACTGACAGTAATATTCACCCACATGTCATATAAACACTATTATGCATATTCCCTGCATAAAATGTGCTCTCACATATATGCATGTTATCTAATGATCACAGTAATAATTAACTGCACTCTTGCTCATGCAGACAAAACAAAGACTTCATAATGTATATAATGGTGTGACATTATGGCGAAGTGAACACAAACTCTTAAGTCAATATTGAAGAAATTTCACAGCTCTTCTAACTGAGTTGTGATTATCCAAATATCACAGACACATGACCGGGTTAATGGTTCTGAATGTCTCTGTCAATTCCACATGATGCACTCTCACACGCCTGCTTGCCTATTCACTCCCAAGAAATATACCCTAAGACCTGGAAGTGTATAATAGACCTATTCATTAAATATTACTCTTGTCAAAAGAGTGCTGCTAGTAGAAGGGCATTTCATTTGCGATGAAATACAAGCCTGAAGAAAGAGACGGAGATCCTGGAGGAAGCCACATTAATTTTCTGGAGCAAATGCCCCGATTCTCCCAAATGACATGCTGTACCGCTAGCATTTTTTAATGTGACACAAATAGTATAGAGGTACAATTTAATACCAAAATACTGAGTCAGGAGAGCTTTCCCAGGATTCAGTGAGGGGAAATCACCCGACTGGAAGGTCACGCTCAGACTCAAGTGCTGCTTCTTTATTTAAACACGTTAGCGCAGAAGTCACGTATAACCCTGATTATAATAAAGGAAAGGTTAAATTGAGCAGAGTGACTGGCACAAGTTGTGTCTTTACTTGAAAATTGTATCTTTTTTGATCCATAGTCATAGGTGGCTCAGGCAGGTGTCGTATCCTGCAAAGACTGAAAACAAACTCATAGTTGTTGTCAGCGGAGTGGAGTATATCTTAGTGTTTTAGACACACTGACATGGCAAATTATATTATTAACATTTAAAGATTACATTTGGTTGAGGAAATGCAAATCCTTCAATTATTTTATTTGCTTGAATGTGGATAGATGTAAATATAAAGAGCCAAAAGAAATATACTTGTCTATAAAACATCCACCAAATGTTCATTTTTAAACATAAAGGTGATAATCCCCAAGTTGCTCAAGTCTCCCATTTTCCAGATAAAAAACAGAGGAAATTATCTAATTGTACTCAATGGACATGAATCACCCATGACACTAGTTAGGTGATTTGGTCTGGTGCTGCGCTCGTCAACCAGCCTGCGTGAGATTACAGCTTGCAAAGGTTATTGTAAATCGCTTTACAAAAAATAAATCATTATATTTATTTGATTGGTGTGATAATGTAAACTGCAACAGCTTCCAAGCTGACTGTCTTGAATGAATAAATGAATGAGGTGAGGAGGAGTGGAGTATCGTTTATCAGGCTCTGCTGCTTAAGTGTTTAATAGTCCTTACCTTTTGTGATACATCGAGAGGCTCCCCCATTCAGATGAGAGCGTTTCCTGTGTAAAACAACGTATGAATCCAGACATGTCACTTGGCAAAGTGTGCTTGTTGGTAAAGTTAAAGTCTGTGTCATAAACCATTCAGAGAATTGAATCAAGCTGTGTGGCATTTATGCAATCGAAGAAAACAAATCGAAATTAATTTTGTCACTAATGAGAATATTTAGTGATAACAAATGATCAGCGTCACAAGCTTGATTTCATTTTTGGCACTTGCTGGTTCGACTGGGCTTCTTATTAGTCCTTTACTGGCATGCTTTGAAACAGTATAAGGCCACAACCAGCCAATGGTTTTTAGTCTATTAATCCCACGCTATAAATAGCATGGCAAATTAACTCAGATCTTCCATTTAGGCCAGGAAGCGATTGGCCTCTGTCACCACTCAATCCTCTTCTCTCTGCTCGAGGGAACCACATTCATATGCTCCCAATTCAGAGAGGGAGGGGTGAAAAAAACAGGCTGTTGTAGCCAAACTGGTGAGCCAGCATTGTGGGTGTACAATATAGAGTATAGGTGATCCCGGAGAGCTCACACTAAGCAAGCTTAATCCTGTTGACTAAGAATGTGTACAGGGAGCCATGCCAGCCAGCACTGAGGTGCGGGTGTACAGAGCGATGACGGGGGAATTACTCTTGCCATGGCAAGGGTGGTCCTCCAAAGCATGCGCTGTGGCTGCTGATGGCTGCCAGTGGGCACCAGCGCTGGGACAGGCTTACCAGTCAGCTGGTTCACTGCCAGAAATCCCCACTCTCACTGACAGGAAGAACTGCAGGCCAAGGCTCTCATGGCTTTTTATTTTGGGAGATGTTGCATTTGAACAGTTGAGTTCTGAAATGTACAGTGGTGGTAACAGTGCACACAACTGATTACAGAGGCTCTGATACCATCTACCAGGAAAGTCATTGTACATATCTGTGATGGTTTGATGCTGATTCAGCTAAACTCAATATCAACGAAAAGTATTCATTTTGATTTTAAACTATGAAACAAAATGAAATGAAAGCATATTTATGGTAACCTTGATATAGTTTGAGAGGTTTAGGTTCAGTAAGATTGTTCAAGTTATTAGAGAAGAGTCTGTGCCAAGTCCGAGTCGAGGTCTGGTCCAGTCCCCATAACTCTACTGTATATACTGTATATTAAGAGGAACAACATGACAGCTTCTCTAAAGTGAAGAAAAATCATCTTGATTGCCAACTGGTCACTGGCTGCAGTATAGGTCATGAATCCTGCCTCCTGCATGTTAGTGTATGTTGGATCACTTTTGTAGTATGTTTTTTGTTGTTTTAGCTTCGACTTAACTTTTGGAGGAACTCAAGTAGTTTAGTTTAATGTGGAGCAAAAGGACGAGGAGGCAGAAGCTGAGAAGCAACAAGCACTTTCTCTTGCAAGAAGTCACAAATCCTCCTCAACTGGTGACCAGACGACCTGCAGTTATGTATGGTGTACGCTCTATTCATATCAATATTTGTTACCACAGCTGATTAAAGGCTCCCTGTGCAGCTTTAGACCCCTGTTAGCACTATGGCGCTGTTTGTGTGTCGCAACTGCAGGTCACACAAGGACCAATTTAACAGGCTCCACCCCATTCCTCTGATCTACGGATCTGATCGACTGCAGGCTCATAAATATGGATGTAAACTATTGCTCAGTGTTAAATACTTTGAAATATTTTGAAAGAGAGAAAGAAATACACTTGGCATGTTTGTTGGACTTTAAACAGAACTAGGCCACAGGGCACCATTAACTAGGTATTTTAGAGGGAACACAAGGAGGACCCTTTTTTGCCAAATACTGTTTTTTATTTCTATTTCAACAATAGACTGCTGGAAAAAAGGCTTTCATGTGCTTCAGCAGAGAAAAGATCATTCAGTTAGATCAGCAGCTCAGACCTGGGCTCACTGGTGTCCAATAACATATAAATGTTTTAATACCTCAGAATGTGAACTTCTGCAGGCCATTGTTCCCTATTTTAAGATAACTATTCTTACAGAACAATCATTTCATTGGCAGAACACATGCACTCATTCAACACTCAGCCCTGCTCTGAAGGTCAGGTTTTAACAGCTCTAACAGAGAAAAATCCTATGGAAATCTCTGACTTCAGATTAGTGCTGTCTAACCGATTAGCACATTCTCACACACGTAGAGCCGTAGGAGCGGAGACTATGCCACTTAAAGCTACATTGTTCTGCGGAGTGAACATGTCAATCCTAATTCCTTTAGCCGCATTTAACAACCCATCAGCAAACTGGCAGTTGCAGATTGAACACCAGTTGAGTCTTCGCTCTGAGCCGAGATCTTCCTGAGGCATTACACCAGGGTGTCATCCTAATACCATGATCTAAACTCCGGGAGAATACACAAAAGGCAGATATTGGACACAATGTGAGTACTGTGCTCACTTCTTCACCCTTAAACGATTGAATATGAGCTGGTTAATCAGCTCTGCTTGAGGTTAGTGAGGTGATGCAGGGCTGGTGTCTCCCTCCGTGACCGCAGCGAAGCGGCCTCTGCTCTGCCTCTTTGGTGAGAGCAACGAGATGGGAGGCACTCCTCGGGGGGGCCGTAAGAAGACATCACCTCCACCCCTGCATTAAATCATCCCTCTTCTTTATGAGCTGTGTCCTGATGGGCCAGCAGACGGACGGCTAAAGGCCAGCCGTGCCACTAGGGTGCCTCCAGAAGGAGAGCAAGCAAGCGGAAGGGGCAGTTAGTGGTGCAAGCAACAGTTTGCACACACATACACACACACACACACAGACACTCACTGCATTGGAGCTAAAATAATCTTGACATTTGACATGCATACACTGGCTTGCGTGCGTGTGCGTGTGCGTGAATAGGAGCATAAAGCTTGGTTGCACATAACAGAAAGCAAGATATGGGGGTATATACGGTATTTGTGGGTTAACTTTTTGATCTTCAGTCACAGAATTCAAAATGATGCAACTGGTGAAGGCCTTGAGAGGCAGTTTAAAAGCAATGGAAAAGGTTGAGGATTGTTTTGTCAGACAAAATCTGAAAAACAAGATGGACAATTACCTGATGCCTGTTTTCAGTTTGCATGGAAAATCCTTTCCTGTTCATTCAAGGTGCAGTAGTTTGCATATCAGATCATAGAATATGCAATATGAATATGCACATTGCAGTAGCTGTTCCTGGTGTCCTGCTTCAACTCACCATCCCATTCTCCAGATCCACCAGAAATCCCCACAATAATAAATACATTATCAATACATACACAACGTCCTCTGATTCAAATTGAAGCAGGCACCATTGTTGCATGCAGTCCACTATCAACAATGTGTCAGATAAAAACACCACAGGTACAGAGGTTTATAAAGTCATTTTTTCAGTACTTACACATCCAACAGAACAACATTCATTCATTCAATGTGTTTGTGAGTGCAGCGAGGAGTCCGATATTCAAAGTCGTTTTAGCTCTGGTTTGGTCTACATCAGTATACAAATAACAGAAAATATAACTGGTGCAGTAAAATTAAAAAGATAATGCGATATGTTAATAACACATTGGAGACCCTCATACATTGACTTTTGAACTCTTAAGAAGCTTACTATAAAGTTGTGCTTAGACTTAGGGGAGACTTGTGCTTGTGACCTCAGCATTTCTAACCATTTTAACTATGGCCCTGATGCAGCACCCTTCACGTTCCACATTGACATCTGACCCAAAGTTAATGTGAAACAGAAAAAGGAGCAGCTTCACAACTTGGAGGTGGCAGAACTGTTGACATATTGCTCTGAGGAAGATTTGAAAATGCCCGTAATACTTTATAAAGATTATTAATCACGAACAATGTTTATGCACATTCACACACATATCAGTAGGCTTTGAATGTTTTGATTAAGAAGTCGTCAAGTCATGAAAAAGACAGACTTCAATCAATGGAAAACAAAAACAAACAGCAGTAACTTAAGGGTCCAAGTGTGCTGGTAAAATTTTCGTGATTCTGGGTTGATATGTGTGTCGGTGTGTGTGTGTGTGTGCATGTGCGCGTGCAGGGTGGGGGACAGCCCCAGGACGAGCAGCTGTGAGCAGATGTCAGCGTAAGTGAGCGAGGGACTTGGGAGAGAGAGAAACGTGGCTGGGCCAACCCTCTAATTTACGCATGAGTGGCGCTGCACCGCCGATATTTACATTTAAATTGATGTTTCAGATACTTAATTAAAGACGAGGACTGGGCTCTTCTGGTCGGCGGCAGCCTCTTCCTCATCTTCCTCCTCCTCGGCAGAGTGCACAGACTGCTCACTGGAACCTGCAGCACTTCCCTGAGCCCTGTCAACAGCATCTCACTGGAGGCCAGTTAGTGACAATGCACCCCTGTTTTGCCTATGGTAATTTTCTTGGTGCAATATTGAATACACAATGCCCCCTGGTGGTTTGTGCTACCAGACCATATACAAACACAATGCAATTCCTCCTTCTGTCCGGTGGTTTGTAAACAATGTCAGTGGCTTGGACACATACTGTGGCAAGTGTGTGAACCGGTCAGTTGTGGCAGGAATTCACGTTGAAAAGGGTGCAGAGATATTGATCTTAAAACATTAGAAAAAGTCAAGTGTTAGACGATGAAACCTCAGATGAAACCTCTGCAGGGTTTTTCACTTTGTAAAAGTATTTTAAAGTTTTAGAGTCAGCTATTATCAGACTTGTATTTATTAGAACAAATACATGTTTTTAAAGTGTATAAAATTCAGTGTTTCCATTTTTTTTTATCAGAGTGAAATTCCCATAAAACTATGGGTGGATCATAAAGCTGCTATGTAGTATATGTATATGTATATATATATGTATATATTTAAGCTATTGCAGTGCAATATTTAAGTTACACATAATTTTGTTATGGTCATTTATACAGATTGAACTTAAAAAGTCTGTTTCCTCAAAAGCAATAATATAAATTGCTTTTGATTGATCACATAAAACATTATCCCGGCCATAATGGATAACACATGTCTAACAGTCTCATAATAGACAATCATATTGAAGTAAATGGAAACCAGTAAATACTAATAAATATCAATAAAGAATAGTCAAAATACACCCAGATTTGTGAAATATAGTTTGCAGTAAAAACCAAGACATAAAGTAGAGGTATAATATTTTCAAATGATCTCATACCATAAGGACTTTAAACCTTTTTTTTCAGCATCAATCAAGTTTTGGCCAAATTGGGGCAGCACAGCAAACTGCAAACACAACATATTGACATATAAGGATGTGAAGGTGAGTATAACAAACAGTGGAGCAAAAACTGTGCAAAAATAACATTTATTTAGAGTTGTGTTTTGGTGCCATCTGATGAATGTATAAGTCCAATCCATACTCAAATAATTGCTCTGATTTGGTCTCCATCAACTCTTATGAAAACTAATCGGGCTCTCGATTTGCTTAGATGCCCTCTTAGTATAGCTGGTCACTAACTGGGTCTGTGTGCTGTATGGTGGTGCATTCTAACGCTGGAAACCAGGATGATTAGTGGAGTTTGCTGGTCATTAAGCCACTATAATGAGTTAAACAACGCTAAACCGCTCTGTAGATTGTCAGTAGGTTTTTTAATGACATGTGAGCTGTTTCACAATGCACACTCACACTTATCTGACTGATCATTAACATAAAAATATTGATTAATGCACCTCTATGCTCTATTTCATGATTATTTAAATACAAGTTTATTTCACTTGATTTGTAATACAAAAAGATCAACTTGAAGACATTTGCCCAGTAATTCAGCAGACCCAGCTCTAGTCCAGGCTGGTGTTTGTACAGTATTGGTGCGCTGTAATGTCCCCTAATGGCTGAGGAGATACACTACTCTGTATTAAGAGGGTCTCCAAGGAGGCCAGTGTCCTGGTGCAGCGGCACTCCAGTCCTGATGAACCGTACTCCTAACATGCTTGGATGTCCTCGCCGGGGCCCTCAGAGGGGTTGCCTGACTGCCCACAGGCCAACTCCTCTTCACCACTTGCTCCCAAACAGCCTTTTAATAGGTTTTAAAAGAGGGTTATTAACATCACCTGCTAATTATGTTAAGGACCTAATTAGAGAATGAGAAAAAAGGGCTTTTTGTCTAATTAGGTTTTCTTTCTAAGTACACTGATAACCAAGGGAATGCTGAGATCTCCGTAGAAATGAGAGTGCAATGAGCCAGTGAGAGGATGCTTCAGAAAAAGAGTTAACCCTTTCATCAGAGCCCGACTCTATTAACAAGCCACTGGCAGAGTGCAATTACCACCCAAATCGTTTATTTGGGACATGTTTATCTGGAGTGGGAGTCTGCATCATTTAGCGCATTATAAACTCAATAGTAGCTTCATTAGCGATTACAGTCGGTGGGTGGTATTACCTGCCTGATATCCGACTGCAGCCTGATGATATCAGCTCCCGCCGCTGAATTACAAGGCAGGGACCTAATTTTTCAGCCTATGCTGCCCTATCCTTGCTGTTTCCTCCATTCAAGTTCTACCCAGCCGGTGTACTGCCAACAGCACTTCACTGGGCCTTCAGCTGTAACATAGGAATGGGAAGAGACAACATACAACAGCTTAATCACAAAGCAGAAACAAGAGATGCTGGAACAGGGAAAGGAGTGTGTAAAAGAGGAATTATGTGGTATCCAAGCCTGGTCCTATCAAAGCGTGTGATATGCATATGATGTCATATGATGCAAATAAGTGGTTTGACATTGAAATCACACAACAGAGTATATGTGTAGAGGTAGAGGGCAGATATGGTCTATAGTGGCCATATCTTCCTAGTTCTTATTCAGCTTTAGCTAATAATTATTCAGTTACATTTTTTTCTATTGGCAATTTTTAAATCACATAATCGTTTCAAACATCAGTCTATATATCATTTGAATGATTTGATAAATAATTTAATAAAAAAGAATGATCAAGCAGTGGCTTCAGTTCTACAGAGTTCTGATATACCATAACATTTTTATTAAAAATAATTATAACATGTTTCATATATATATATATATATTTATGCAGAATATATTTAAACAAACTGGGAGCTGTCATTACCCTCGTCTAAAACAATGACGTGTCTAATTTGCTTCGGTCTAAAACCATGATGGTTGAAGCAATGTAGGTTTGCAACATTTGCCTAATGAAGAAACATCGGGTTGAAAGAGAGTCATAATTAACTTAAAAAGGTATTCACCCTCAATACAGGAAATTAACTATGTCAATTATGCCAATGCTCACTGCTAAAAAGAGAGACTGCCTCATATTTGCCCTGTGCCCCTCTTGTGGGTTGATCTGTTCCTGTCTGGAACATTTAGCCACTGATGCTTTTTGAATAATCTGGTCATAGTGTCTCATTAAAATCAATACAGGTTCCCTCAGATGACTTAACATGTTATCAAACAAGCTTTTTATGTCCCCACACTCGCTCATCTTTTGGGCAAGTGGAAAAAAAGCCAGTGTCAGAACATGTTCCAGCTGATCATAGCACTGTTCCAGAAAAATAATACGGTTGGTAAGTTGCCTTACCAACCGTATTAAACAGGTGACAGTGATGTAAATATCCCCATTGAAAAGCAGGTAGTTGAGTCAGAGGATGCACACTATTAAACTGCACAAGAGTTTGGCCAGGCAATGTTAGAGGTCAGCAAATCATCTCTTCCACGTGGCAGGAGAGCAAATGGTACAGTGTAATTTAACAATAAGGAGATGGAGGTACAGATAGGAGGGTAACGAGGAATGGAAACAAGCTGGTGAGATGCCTCTGGCCGCTCGCGACGGGAGTCAAGTGTTGGGAACCCACGGTAGAGCTTCCTGTGTGATTACATGTTTAATTTACTTCACATCTCAAAAATTGTCTGCTATGACAGAGCCAATTTACAATGATCCCCGTGTGAGTGTCAGGCAAACTAAAGGAAGGCTGCAATGAAATCCCTCCCCGCAGCCTCTAATGGAATCTCAATGAACCCACGTGCCAGCGGGTCCGGGAGAGCAGACAGCTCCGCCATTAGAGCCGAGGACCCGTTTTACCCGAATAGTATTCGCCTCGGCCCTGTCTGTTATTATCGTTTCATTCTCCAAGGTTGAAACGCCGCCAAGCTGAAAGGGTAGGTGGAAAAAAAACATAGAGAAAAGGGGAGGATCCTCCAACTTAGACCTGTGTACCTTGACATTTGCTAGATCGAGTTCAGTTGAGGAGGTGTGCAAAATAACAGCTCTCTAAATTGACAGAGCTGGACACTGTGTTTAAACTGATAGCTGATCACCAGGCTGGCCCAAAGGACCAATCTTGATTCCAAATGGAAAAGCAAAGCATGGATACTGCACGTGCTGAGTGTCTATCTGGCTGTCATTTTAAAGCAAGGTAAAACAGAAAAATCCATCTGTGGAACATTATTCAAATCGTTTAAGGTTCTGCGTCTTGGGAAATTTCAGGTCAAATTGCAGAGCTGCGATTGAAGGTTTGTGCTCTTATCGCAAAGTCATAAACATATTGTCTTACACGAGCCCGCCTTCCACCGAAATTCAATCCTGGAATATGCAAATTTCCGACTGCCATCGGAAAACAGCAATACATATGCTAATTCAGTGCTGTTCAAACAGACGCAGAACATTCAGACTGAGCAGACGTTAACTTTTGCAGCTATTTTATGATGTAGCAAAAATACCATATTTGTCAAAACTTTGAACACGTGCCTATAATTTAATTTGATAAGATAAATTTGCTCCGGTCTACATATGTAGAGTAACGATTTACAAATTCAGCCTGTGTTTTGTTCCGCTCAATTTTTGATGCAGTTCAGTGTCATCAAACCATTAAGAAACTAGTTACTTGTAATGAGTGCCTTTAAATATAGAGTTTTTTAAATTATACTTTTGAGATAAATTCAATTAAATTCAATACAAATTTGAATAGTACAAATGAGGGGGAAATAAAACTGTACTTAGGGTCAGGGTAAGAGATTTTCAGCCGATGTGGAGTATAACCCTATTGACTAAATGCACAAATCAAGGAGAAAGTGGATATGCAGAAGCAGCATATGTTACATTCCAAATGTACCAGTGTTATGAATATATACACATGTTTATTTTCATTCAACTGAGAAACCTCCAATTATAAGAGTTTCCTCAGTTAAAGGGCTGAATAGAAATGTAATTGTTAAAAAAACAATTTAATTAATTTCAAGTCGAAGTTCATTGTGTACATTGAAAGGTCCTAAGTTCCTTTTCTTCCTACTGGCCACGAGTTACCTTTGATCGTATTTTCCAACAACGATGACTCTGCATCATCTTTCAGATTATAGGTTTTGGCTGAAAAGGTTAGTCAACTTGAACAGGATGCACTACAGTGGATAAAACACCTCTATACCTTAAATATAATGAGCCATGCAATCTGCCCTGTTCCTGCCTTGTCTGCTGGTACCGTCCACTGACAGCTCCACACGGCTCTCCTTCCTGAAGCTGCTGTGAAACCAGCCTGAACACATTTCTATCTGCTGCGCTGGAGCGGTGCTTAACAGAGAACACTGCCGATTCCCTTGGGCGCAGGTTGGGGGGTGGGGGGTTAGTAGCAAGGGTGCTGGGTGTTTACTGTTTGCAGATGCCGACCCCGGCTGTGGAGAGACAAGATGAATTTGACAGCTAATGTAAAAATAACAGACAATCATAAATCAAGGAAGCAGGCGTCGTGAGTCGATGATGAGAGTTAATCAATACGGGCCTGACTTTGCCATTGTGCGAAATGGCACTCCATTTATTACAGGGGGGACTTGGAGGAGAAACATTATTCATATTAGAGTATGCACATGCTGGTGGGAGAGAAGCGGAGGGAGTGTTGAGGGAGGGAGCTGCTTAGTCATAGCACTGCTAGTGCAAGGGCCCCGCACTTAAACACAACTTGACCCCCAAATGAGAAATTATTCACCATTTATTCAAACTCATTTAGGTTCAAAGACAATGGATGATCAAATGTCCACACAGTAAGTCAACAATAGGTGCTGTATGTCAGTGTTCTTCTAAACAAGAACACTGGACCATTTCAGATAGGAGAGTAAATGATCATCACATTTATTTTAACACCCACGACTGCAATATAGTCAACTGTTCTGTATCCAAATGGAATCAGGTGGAAAGACATTTGTGCCTCTAAATGTTCCCCCTAAGTTCCCCCATTTCGGTGAAAACCCATTTAAAAAAAAGCTAAAATAATATAATATCCTAAACCACACAGGTGAGTCACTGTGGCTGGGTGTTAGGAGTGCCTGAATACAGGCCAAGTTTTAGTAGATTAATCCCTGTCTAGAACATTTTGTTATTTATTTTTGTGTGATCTGGCACGTGTCAGCTGATCACGCCGGAGCCCAAACCAATCCCAGCTGATAGTGGGCGAGTGGAGTGTGAATCCTGGACACGTCTCCAGCGTTTCACAGGCCCAACATACTGACACAAACAACTATTCACACTCACATTCACAAAATCGGGATTCTCCAATCAACCACAATCTGCACGTCTTGTTTCCACAGTTATCGTCCTATCCCAAGTATCCCGACTTTCAAACACAAAATTGAGGCTGCAACACAATTACACATAACTCACAAATGAATCAATTTCTAAGTTCCCTGGTCACTTTATACTCTTAATGATGGTTGCAGAAAAATACAAACAAATTCTGACATACTCTATAAGTGTCAATGCAAAACATTGCATTGGGAGCACAAACAAAATTGTCTTCTATAATCAGCATCTGCCATCAACCCCCACATGTATTTAGGATTTCTGGAGTGCTATTGCTCCTTTTGGAGTGTTGAGGCAGATGTAGAGGTAGGAACAAGAGATTACAGACAGCTCTCTGGCACACAGGCTGATTTGAGTGGCTGTGGCTGGCCTCCTCTGGGGAAATCGGGCCTTAGGAGTGGGGCTTCTGATTTACTCCAGGCCCTGGCATGTCTCGCTGATGAGCTCCAGGCAGTCCAAGCCCCATGTGGGGATTGGCTCCGACCAATATGTTCCCTTCCACTCAAAAGGACAGGGCTAATGTGCTAGAATCCAGGCCTGACGCCCCCTCAACACCCCTCAGCAAAACCCCCTTCCACCTTCATTTAAGACTCTCTCTATCTCGCATGACTCTCCTGCTCGCTCATTGCTTCGTCTTCTTCATATCAGAGCCTCTCTATCTGTCTCCACCTCTCTCAGCCACCCTCAAATCAGGACCTCTTTTCCCATCTTCTCCCCTTCTCGCCTTCGCCTCTCTCTCATCCCTCTCGGCTGCTGCTTCCTGGTGCTGCAGTCATTTTTTCCTCACCTGAGGCTCATTCCAGGGTCTCGGGGAATGTATGGCTTTATTTGTATGGCACCGGCATTTTATTGGATTCCTATTGCTTTGGAACAGAGGTACCACATTCCAAATTCATCAAGGGCCAATTTAATTCAAAATTCATGAAGTGGGCATCCGTCAAGGTGCCGGCACCAATGCGCTTTGTGTGGTCTCAGGTTGCCTCCTCTATGCATACGAGACCATCAGTAACTCCAGTCCCATTTCCGTCTCTGATTAGAAACTACTGAGTGCTTTCCTTTGGCTCAATACTGTATTTCAACAAAAATCACTTCATTGCTCTTTTCTGTTGGCTAAGGAACATCATCATGCATGCCTGAAAGACGAGGCTCAACTTTTATCTAATGCAGTCAGTCACCAGTCGAGAGATGGCAATTTAAGTTGACATGAAGATTTCTTGCCCATTTTCATACCATCAGTAAAGCTCTGTGTTTTACTTATTCTATTAAGTAAAGTGCTGCTTTTTGCACTTTTTATGAATGTGCGTATGTAATATATGCTCCTCTCTGAATCTATGCAGGAGCGGACAAGATTTTAAGGTACAGTTCTTCACTACCCTGCTGGAAATATTTTTGTGTCTCCACACTTCTATACTTTGCGAGGTGAAGGTAGTTGCTTGGGCAATTTATGGGCCCCTGATCATTTCCTTGTGCAGTTTTAGCAAGCTAATATTTTGAGTTTTAATATGCAAGAGTTCCTGGAGGCTGGCAGGCTGGGACTGCTTCAATGTATAAGTTAAAGCCAACATTTTAAGTTCTCAGTATGATGATATGAAATTCGGTAAAGGTAGCAAGGCTTTCCATCAAATATGTGTGGAATTGCATAATGCATCTTAATCATCACAATAGGTTAAATGGTCTGTCGTAATGTTATGGTTATGTTGTTAGTTCATCTGCAGCCTTTGCCAAGAAGTAGGATGAAAGGACCAGTGTGTTTTTGAAAGACACTGCATTACAGAAAAATACATTTTGGTTATGTTTAGAGTCTCATATGACTGTGTTATGGTTTAAGAGAGATTGTGGTTTGGTAAACACAAAGAAACCATTTACATATTTATTATTTAACCAACATTTTTCATTAGTGTATTTGTCTCAGAAATCGAGCGAGGAAAACAAAGAAGATGACATCATAGGTGAGTAAGCGTAAAATATCTGCCCCATAAACACATCCAGCACAGCATTTGAAGGTTAACAGTGTTTAATAAACAGGAAAAGTATGATTTAGGAGATGCTAAGATGCAAGGGTTGTATAATGGGAATTATAGGATCCAACATGATTCATACACCCGTGCCACACTGGATGTGTGAGTGTACAACCTGTAACATCTTTCTTTTGATTTCAAAGCACATGTTATTAAGTTAGAATAGACACAGTCTTTACTTCTGTTTAAATCTGAATTTTCTGTTCTTGTACATCAACTTTCCAGAATGTACTCCTGTTTGAACAATGTGTTTACAGAAGCCTACTTGATACCAAGAGCTTACGTCATTCCCTTCCCTCTCCTCACCCCAAACCTTTCTACTCATGATCCAGGTCTTTATCCCAAACGCCTCCCCTCATTCTGACCTTTGACTACCATGCTGAAAATTTCACACAATCTCCCTGCACAGCAGTGGTTGCACCAGCACTGGGAGCCAATATGTTGCCATAATTGGGCCTGTAGTGGGGGCAGAGTCCAAGGCAATTAATCCTTTCCTCCTGTTGTTTGCACCCTGGTTGGCAGTGACAGGGTGCAGTGTAATTGGACAGGAGCACACTTGTCCCCTCCGTTTTACATTAATATCCCTTCAACTCCAGACTCTAATGCCGGCCAGGTTGAGAATCCCACTTCGGCCCAATATCCACTCAGTCTCTCTTTCCTGCTCTCCGACTCCCACCTGTCAACCACCCACCTGTCCTCCATCACCATGCTGGACTAATCTGCGGGCCTGATGAAGAAATGTGTGTGTGTTTTTGTGTGTGTGTGGGGGGAAATATTTTATGTTGTAGCATTTTTTTAAGAAGCTACCGAGAAAATATATGTAAGATTTGTAAAACTGTCTACTCAGCACTTCCTAATGCTGGTATTAAAAGAAGAGTGGAAGATGGAAGACAGCAGTGCACCACAATGTCAACTCTTTCCATTGATCTGATCTGGGGACAGTGAAATGAAAGGGTTTATATACTGGCCCACAATAACAAGGTGACTAACACCTAATTTTTCCACCTTAGAAACCAAGTGAAGCTTCGGGCCAGTTATAAATCAGACGGATGCTGAAAAGCTGGTTCATGCCTGTTTATCTAGCCGACTGGATTACTGTAATTCACTTTTTACAAACTTCCCAAAGAAAACAATAGAGAGACTCCAGCTCATTCAGAGCTCTTCATAGCTGACTCTCTAGTTAACAATGTCACCTCCAGAGCCCTGAGATCATCTACAGCAAGTCTATTAGAGGTTCCCATCAACAGCCGTAAGAACCTTGCAGATGCAGCTCATATAAACTATGCTCCAAAGTTGTTTTTATGATTTTTAGCACTTTCTATCTTTTCAACTTTAATGCATTTTTTTTAATAATTCTATTTTTCTTTTAAAAGTAATTGTAAAATTTTCTTATGTAAGTCCAAATCTGTTCGCTTATATGAACCACATTTGTATTTTTATTAACATGTGTTTATTTTTTTCTATATCGTACAATTTGAGCTGCATTTGTATGAAAAGTTTTTTGTTATTATTATCATTATTGTTTTTGTTGTGGTTGTTTATGTTATTATTTAATAACATACAATTACTTGTTTGGGTCGGGAATAAAATAGTGCAAGGTTAAATATTAACCAAATACCTTTTTGTACACATTAATTAAATAAATAAATAATATGAACAAAAGTCAATTATTAAATGTCACAATTAGTCAGTTCAGTGTGAAACGATCAGAGCATCAGCTACACTGTTCTTCAGAAAGTCACAGTTCCAGAGGAGATGCAGATACAATGATTTGGGGACAGCAGGCAAACAACCGCATGGTAATAGTCTGTAGTCTGGGTTTGTTGAAATCATTACAGTTTATTTAGCTTTAAAAATATGTATTCTATTTATTTCACATTTCAATAATGATTATAGTGATTCAACATAAAACATTTGGAGAAAGCATTAACATTAGACACTGAGAAACCTGGTATATCCGCAAGCATTCAGCGGCTCCATATATCCTAAATATTTACACACGTAAAACATGACTCACATTGAATATGTTAAAAAAAGTAAAACAGTATAGGTTTCGTATAGCAATTGTTTTTCTCTTCTCTTAAAGCTCCTCAGATTTTTGGTTACACATTGGAGGGGGCTGGGAACTACTGACTTACATGACTTATCACTTGACTTTCGGTATCCATTGTATAAAGAGGGCATTATGTCTTTCTTTTTCTGCTCTTACTTCCTTTAACCTCGAAACCTTTTGAATGGCATCATCTCCTTCCTCCCCTCCCTCTAATCCCCCAAAATTCTCATAGTATTTTTCTCTCTTGAACACTCGCTCGCCTCCGCCCCCCAACCCCCCCCCCCCCCCCTCCACCACCACCGCCGCACCGTCTCTCTTTCCTCCTCCGTTTCTGGGCCATTTCTAATCTCTTCAAGCGACTCTTCAAAGCCTAGGTGTGCTTCAAAAACAAATCAATAGAAGTATAATAGCACTGTGCATGCTTTGTAATTTTTATATCATTAGTTTTTTTTTCTCTGTCTATTCCCTCTCACCATGCTTACTTCTCATGCATCAAGAGGGAGGACAGGGGTGGGAGGGGCACATACAGTTGAGTGCCCTCGTAAACTTTATTTAGTATTCTATGAATTTCAGATCAGTTATGTTTCATAATGACACAGCAATACGGAGGGAGAAGGTGCGGGCGGAGGGGGGGGGGGGGGGGCAGGTGGAGAGGAGACATGGAAGGCAAAGGGAGAAAAAGGAAAAATCAATACAACTAGCACTCTTTTTCCCTGGCATGGCAAAGAGAGGGGATCTATTGTGGGGGAATGATGATTTATGTCAGGGGTGGAAGGGCCGTCAGGGTGCGTCGGGGACGAAGGTGTGCGCCAATAATGATTAATGCCCCACCCCTCCTATCCTGAAGACAACCCAGCCAGCACTCTCTCAGTCTACCCCCACACACACCACCACATGCCTCCTCTCTCCTTCACCACCAACACCTTCTCTCCCCTCTTATCCTCCTCCTCCACAACGCTCTGGCACATGATATTTTCCTACTTTTCCAGAATGCAGTGCCAAACCTCTTGCCAAACATGCTGTAGAAATAAAACACAATAAAAAATAAAAAAGCCTCAACCATCTCCGACTTAAATCTTTCATAAAGGTCATTCTGGTGCGTCCTGTGGAGCTGAGTAGCTGTGAGTTCTGTCGCTTGGAGTTTGCAGTGGATTGAAACTCCAACACCTACAGAACATCAGCTTTACTCAGTCATTCAAATACTTGACTTAAAACAACATGTTGGCAGATTTGTGTTGGCACTACGGCTGGTTCATGGTTTTACTGGCTAGCTGACTTGTGGGAAATTAAAAGGTAGGCTTCATAATTTCACTTTACTTACGCTCAGTGTTTACACTTTCTTCTGAAGAAAATGTTACTTATGTGTTCTTGTCTGCGCTCGGCAAACTCCACCCAACAGGCACAGTCAAACGGACTTGAAGTCAACAACCAGTTACATTTAGGAGTCAAGAACATCCCTGCACGGAGTTTGACTGATTATCTGTTCAATTTTGCTGTTAAACCACGTTGTGTAGCATCAAAATCTAGTGTCTCTAGCCTGATAATCATATGCTTTGCACAAACAAGCTGCTGTTCACAGAGCAAAAAAAGGCTGTCTGTCTGTTGCGAACCATTCATCTTATCAATTTCACACGCAATTGCATTGTAAGTGGCCCGGGGAAGAGCAGTGCTCAGTTTAGTGCAATTCGGGCATGTGGTACCTTTTAATATTGATAAAACTTGAATAAACACACAGCACAGGTACTCATGTCTGTCAAGACAACAACAGAATCACAGAATCACATCCTGGTTGGCAATTTGTCTTTAAAGTAAAAGCGCAGTGCTCTGTTAGCTCTGCAAACGACGTCCAGCAAGCAAACAACTCTAAACGACTCAACGTTGTGTTGTAAACATTAAGCACTAGCTGACCAAAATGAATACAGCAGGCATGGCATCCCCATAGAAATCAGGAGCACAACGCACAGAGGATGCAGAGCAACAAGGAAAGAGGGTCGAGACGACGGAGAGTGATAGAGAAGAGCGTATCTCCCTCCTGTCATCACAGGTATCATGAGATCACTGGACAATAAGATGGATGAGCTTGACGCACTAGCGAGGAATCAGAGGGACTTCAGTTTACCGTTATGTGTTTCACATACAATAGATAGGGCAAATATCTAAGATACTCTGGTTCCCTTTACCTCCATCAACATGCTATATGGACAGAAGAAGAGTAATACTGTAGTCCAGTTATCTCTGATGCTACATCCAAACCACATCGCCTGGGAGCTCCCACACGCCATCTTGGTTGTTGTTTTGTTTTAATTTTTCTATTATATTACAACCCTTTTCCATAATGGCTTCAAAAAACAGCTCTCAACAGCAGTGTTTAAAACAAGATGTCTTGTTACTGGGCTGGCTGTTTCTGAGGGGTAGAGTGGTTGTCCTCCAACCAGAAGGTCGGCAGTTCCATCCCAGTCTTCCTGATCTGCATGCCGAAGTGTCCTTGGGCAAGATGCTGAACCCTGAATTGCCCCTGATAGAAAAAAAAGTGCTGCTAATAGATGCACTGTATAAATGCGTCTATTAATGGGTGAATGGCCAACTGTACTGCAAAGCGCTTTGCGTGGTCATCGAGACTAGAAAACCACTATATAAATACAGACCATTTACCAAACTATTCTGCAGGTGCGCGGTTGCGTGTGTAATCATGAAAAAAGAAAATTCTGGCATTTACAGTAGGGGAATTTACAACAGAGGTGGTTCTGGGTACTTTGAAAGGAGTTTATATATCTGTTTGGGAACAGATTTGATCACCATGACTGTTAAAGATGTGCAGGAGTGTTCAGGTGAAATTAGACTTTGTTGTGTTGAGTTCTCTACAATTTCCAAATTCTAAAAAAACTCACAACAATAAAAATGCAGTAAACATGTTTGCCTAACCGGTCAATACTATAAATACTCCCCATTGAAGAAGATAATAATTATAAGAATCATGATAATAATAATTTAAGTTCTAATTGCTTTAAAAAAAGTCTGTTCATGCCAATTCATTCTGAGAAATAGGTACAAACCTGAAACATGACTGATAGGCCAATGGCATAACTTAGGTCAGTCATGTGGCACTTAGCCATTTAATGGTATAACTTTATCAGAACTAAATTCCATCACTCTCTCTTTTTTTGTTGTTCTTTTTATCGTTTGTTTAGTTTTCTCTTCATCTGGCCTTTTTGGTTGTATTTCATGTTTTTGTCAAAAAAGTTAGCTGAAAGTCGCACCATATTCATCAAACCAAACCAAATAAAGCAGTCGCATTGTTTATTACTTATGAATTCAACTTTGCATTTGTAGAAAGTTTTGTATTTTTCCTATCAAAATCAAATTGTCGTGCTTTAACATTTTGACCACGTTACAACCCCACAGTAAACACTGTTTGATATTGACATGATGATAATTTATCACAATTATTCATACATCTTTGGAGCAGAAACACAATTTGCATTTGAATTGATCAAAAATAGAAATTGCCCCCACTTTCACACACATATAAATAAAAAGCATCAGTGTGGCTCCTGATCAATGTTAATTAATGGTCCAGCTTTATGTTATCCACTTCTCAATAATTTTGCAGGTAATATAATAAATTTTAGTTGACACACTGCAGTGATGAGGTAGTCCTTGATTTGCAGAATGTGTTTTTGTCAGTCTTCCAATTACTCTCCTCCCACCTGCCCTCTCGCTCTCTCACCCATCCATCCGTCCTCCTCTGTCTCCGTGCGGCTCTATGTATGCCATGGGGTGATGGATCTCTGGCTCCCCAGCTGTGTGGCTGCAGGACAGGGGCGGTCACTTTTAAGCCCAGCATCAGCACTTTGTCTCTGCCAGAGCTGTCAGCGCTCACCACTCGATACAAAGAAAAGGAAGAGAGAGGCAAAGAAAGAGGGAGGTGGGAACGACGAAGCGGGCTGAAGGTGAGATGGACAGAGTGAGAGATGGCTGCCTGATGAAGGAAATGAATAGATGGAGGAGACTCCGCAGACAGGAGATAGAAAGAGAGATGAAGGAGAGGAGACAAAGTGCTTGTCTCTTCTGTCATGCTAAAGCCCTGTGGATACCAGTGTGTGTGTGCTGGTGTGTCCATACCTCTGGGCACCAAATGTTCTCACAGGAAAACAAGTGTGAGGATTATCCTCCAAAGTGAGGACATTTTTTCAGCCCAGTGCCTGATTTTGAATCACTGACCACATCACCCAGCTGCACCTTGTGTAGAGTGGCATTATACGCTAATCTTAATGGATGTACCAATGGTTGCTTAAGGCTAGGCCAACTCTACTGGAAATAACACTGCAGCCGTTCCATTATATGGAATTAGATGCAAAGGTACCTGCATTTAGGGGAAATGGGCAGACTGGTTGGAGCTGAAATAAAGTGGTACAGATAGCCACTCTTTGTTCTGTGAACATAGAAGAATCTAAGAATGATTAACACCTCCAAACCTCCATAGTTTGCCCGGAGGAGTTGTTTGTGAACGCAAATGTCCGAGTGAGAGCCTCTGGAGTTTCTGCGGACGTTCACCACCTGACCCCTGTATATAAGGTCCGCAGAATGTCTGCAGTTGCTTATGTGAGAACAAAGCAGGAGATTCTTTGCGGGATGGGGGGGGTTGATGCCGCTACTAATACGCGGCAAAATGTAAAAATGAAATAAAAATTTAGATATCTCTGGAGAGAAAAGTGAAGCCATACACGTAAAAGACACCAATGTACATGTCAAGAGAGTTTGCAGTGATAGGAGCCACGACCGTATAATACGTAACACGTTACATCCTTCCTCTGCCTGCTGCACCATCCCTCACCTGAATCCCTCGGAGGATGAATTGCTGTTGTGAACACGTCTGAGCAGAGAACCTCCCGCGACATTGTGCATGGGTGAAGGCGAAACTATGGAGAAAGTGCGGACCCAATTCTCTGGAGGTTAACTCGGGAAAGGGCTATATATATGTCGGCCATATATACACTTATATATATATGTAACAGTATAAAAGACATTTGAGAGTTTCCACGGAGTGGATTGTAAGAAATATATCATTCTCAACAACTATTCCTATTGAAAAATATGCATTGCCCAGTTTAATTTCGATATAACATTTCCTTATGTCCTTGTTCCCAATGTCATCAGCATTCAAAGACAATAACTGACACTGGGCTCATAGGGATATGACAATGTAGGTGGGGGGGGACTGATACATTGGCCGTTCTTTTTTATATCACCTTTGGTCCACTTAAAGAACGGCAGGGAGATTGGCTTTCTGCGAATGATACGGCGCACCCAGGAGGCCATTCATACCCGGTACATGTTCTCACTTTGTGTAGGCTATTCAAGAGGAACCTCCATGTGAAAGCCAGCCTTTGGAACGGGCCTTATTATTACCTGTGAAGTAGGCAGCACCCCTGTGAACTATTCTAATGCATGAATGGGACGTTGGGGTTGGCCGGGAGGACATAGGAGCTGGAGGGGGAGGGGGAGGGATGGCGGCTGGGAGAAAGGAGGTGAGGGGTAGACTATTGTGTCCACTGCAAATTTTTGGTGCATCTCTACAAAATCTAGAGGATAGCTGTTCTTAAAGGCTTACAGTGGCCAGTTACAACATTTAGGGGGCATCCCAGGGTCCCCAGTGTCCCTAAAACATTACACCATACATAACAACAGAGGGGCTTGCTTATACATGTAAACAAATGATGCGGAGTATCTAATTTGCTCTGCGCATGCAAGTTCAGATTTCATCAGTAAGACTGAATGAACAAGGGGGCACTGGATACAAAGGCTGAGCAGGGTGGGGGTGGGCAGGGGAGGTAGAGCTGGGTGGAGGGCTGAAAATCTAATTTCCACCCTCCACTGACTCTCTCTGCCTCAGTGTAAGAGATTACTCCACAGCACCCCAACCGACAGCCTGATGTGAGTATGTATGAGTGTGTGTTTTAGGCAAGAGGGCAGTGCACTTGGTAAGGGAAGAGAGGAGTCGTGTACATATACAAGATAATGGTGAGGAGGGCTAGATGAGGTGACCAACTGTTACAGAGTTATTTAGTTTCTGTCCGCAAAATCAACCGAACTCAAACCGAATGATGACCAAGTAGTTACATTGCTTTCACACTCAAAGTAACCTTTAATAAACCACAAGATGTATGAAAGTATGCTATCTCTCTAATATTGTGTTGCTGGCTGTAGCCAAAGGCCAAACATTATGAAAAACATTGGAGGGGCCCCTCCAAATGTGTGGACCCTGTAACCCCCTCATTGTACGGAATTCACATTCAAGCACTTACAATTGTATTGTATCATAATGCCATTTGCTAATGATGTCATCAAGACCTTGAATGATTACAAATGATTGGTAAATATTAACAATGTCAAAATTTAATTTAATTGGAGCTGTTAACATGGTTTTCTGGCTGAAACTAGTTCATTGTATTTTAGGTCCCATTTTTACCAAAAATCTAGCAACTCTTTTAAAAAATGTAACTGACTGACCATACGTATGGAACCAGTTCATTGATAACCCGACACTCTGTAGTCTGGTACACATTTGTACAAGATGATGATGATCACTGACGTGTGTGTTTACACACATTCTGTATCATATACACATTAATACTTCTGATCACTTGTTGAGGCTCAGCCTCGAGATTTAGCCTTGGAGATGGATCCATGGAGCTGGAATCCAGCCTGCCAATCAATAGCAAATCAGCCCACTGGAGAGAGGACAGAAGAAGAATAGAAAAGGACAACAAAAGTGGGCCCTGCTCTCTCCATTTCACCCAGCTGCATCTTTCTCCTCTCACCTTGCTCTATCGACCCCTGGCCCCGTGCAGGTTAAAGAAACTCTCTGAATGTCTCTGTGTAAACACAAATCTACTTGCTATTCTCCGTCTTTTGACTGCACAAGTGTGTTTTGCAGTCCTCTGCCCTTCAACCATTTATTACCAACACGACCCAGCCTGAATTCTTATCAAAATCACAATATGAGCCCAGGCCCCATTCTGCTCATCACAAGCTCAGCAACTGCATTGTTTACTCTCAAGTGTTACCTTTTTTCAAATCTGCATTCCGCAGATAGCATGAATTTGAAGAGCTGTGTACAGTCACCCTTTCGAATTCAACAGCACTTAATAAACACATTACTTCTATTGTGGCGTGAATGGGAAATTGGTATGATATGCCAGACCAGCTCGGCAAGGACATCATAATGAATATCACAGCTCCTCAGCAGTATGTCTATCCAGGAGAAAAGATGGAGAAAGTGAATGGCTTGTAAAAAGTAAATAAGAAGAAGTCAGAATGACGCTAAGGTACAACACAGAATGACATCATGCAAAAGGTTGAATGATGCTTTAATGTCAAATATTCAGCTGAAGTCAACAAACATGCTTTTTATTGCATTAGTTAAACCAGCACATAGTTATGTTTTATTGTTAGATGACTTCAATTTACTATAGTAGTTATGAATAAACAAGGTTGTCAATAGCGGGTCAGGGGGGTGGATGGGTCAACAAAGTACAGAAGTTGATGAGGAGGAGCAGGAGGCCAACGTTCATTTCTCATTTAAAACCAGTTTTGTAATTAAGTACCCAAAGACCCAATTCTTTCCTGAACCCAAACAAATACATTTTTGGACCAAACCTGACCAAATGTTTGTTAACCTTAAAAATGTACACTCCACATTGCTATTGTAACCATGACAACAAAGGTCTGGTATCCAGTGGTGGGATGTAACTAAGTACACTCACTTTGTTGTAGTTCTTCAGTACATTTTTCTTGTACTTTACTTGAGGAATACTTTTGCTATTTTACTTAATGTACCTTCTACTTCACTATATGTTCCCATTGTTTAAAACGAATCAATAAAGAGAGGGGAGTGGGTCCATCAATCGAAGCATAAAGTTAACATTAGATACCGCCTCCTGCAGCAGCAGCATTTATACTAGAAAAGTATGGATTCTGACGAGGCCATTAATATGACAATGGAAGTGTTTCCAGTGGCATCATCAGCCGCTCTTTATTGATATGACTCTGTATTATCCTTTTATTTATATATATATATATATATAAAAATATACAGTATGATGTAGTAGATTTGAGTAGGCTACACTTAACAAGTACGTTTACTTGTTATACATAAAGTATATTTAAAAGAAAGTACTTATTTACTTTACTTAAGTTATTGTAGTACTCTTTCGTTGACTTTAATCTATTTATTTGAACTTTCTACCTCCACTGCTGGCAGCCTGCCTGTCGTAGGTATGTTGATTCTTCCTTGAGATTCTCCCATAGGGACAATGGTTTAAAATCACAGAAGAGAATTTTAGTGACATTCTTAAAAAGAAAAAAACGATTTGCCTTATGAATGTTATATAACAATTACATCTGCATTTTTTGAATGACATAAAACATTTTAAAATAACATTTAATTTGGAAGAGACCTTTTTAAAAAGTCTAGGCCGTGTAGCACCTCAGGCTTTCTTTATTTAGTTTGTCTCATCACATTCCTGCTATTTACATTTGTCTTTTTTTTAACTTTAACTTTAAACAGTGTTTTAGTTGCCTAACCTAAACCCAACCTGAAGGGTGTCATCTGGCCATAGAGTACAGGAAAACATGTTTTTTTTGCTCAATCCGCAGATTTGAAAAATTATAATAACTAAATGACATTACTATTTATACAAGTATTCTTTGGTTTGTTCATTTCCATCTACAACCACATTCTCATTGTAGAATCCTTTCACTCAAAATATAGCCTTGTCATCACCAATGCAACACCAACATTTAATTGTATTTAAGTATTTCCCTACCTATAACTTCTACTGCTGCCAAGAATCATTTCCATGTGACCATCAGCAGATGACCTACTCACACAGAGGATGGATGGGACAAAATAAGAAGAAATCCTTGAGTTGAGAATTATCCCCAGATGGAGAGTTCCCCCATCAGTCCCTCTTTTCTACACACATCATGAGAATGAACTACTCAGCAGCTAAATATAGAGGTGAGCATCAGAGTCAGACTCTCAAGGGCTCCGGACAAGTCTTATGTGATAATTTGACCTAATTTTATGGACCCAATAGTAACTAGCCTTAGTGGAATTACAAGCAAAGACCCCACCTTGGTGGGATGTGGGTGAGTGAGGAGTTGTTAAAGGGTTTATTTCTACTAATACACATATGTATATCTTTATGTGTGTGTGTGTGTGTATATGTATGTGTGTGTGTGTGTGTGTGTGTGTGTGTGTGGGTATGTGTGTACGTGTTAAAGTCCTCACCGCTGTGGCAGCTTCGACTGTGTGAGAGAAACTGGAGCGGATCCCAGTGGTGAGACTATTAGAGCCTGTGAATTATAAAACTATTAACCAGAATGTAGCTCCCAATTAAAAGATGATTCAATATCAAGATCTGATGGCTGAATTTTGATTAAGCAGAGACCCCATTAGGAGCAAAGGGAGATGGACGGCGGTCTGCAACTGGGCCTCCACTTAAGAGGCAGTGGTCTAATACAGATTTGTCTCTTTTTGGGCAAATTAAGGTTAATTACTTTAAATAACATTGCTGGGAGCGAATGGAAGGAGAGATGTGTTTTAATTCTCTGGACAGTCATGGGGCAGGTAGAGGAGGTGGACCTGCTTGTCTGCTGGAGGATATTGTCAGGCAGAGCTGAATGGGCGCACACACATTTTTTACAATACTTATTAGGACTTTCCATAAATTGTGTCTCTTCCTTGAATCTCTCAAAATTAAATCCCTATTCTAACCTTTAACCCTAAACATTCTGAAACCAGATGATTTCAAAAAGCCCCTATTCTTTAGAACCAAATGATTTTCTCAAAGGTCTCCAGCTGATTCAGCTCAGGGTCAGATGTCTGGAATGATAACAAAATATCATTTGATCAACTATATATATATACCTATATATATATATATATATATATATTAAACTGAGCCTGATAAAGCTCAGATACTAAGTTCATATTCATTTTGACCCTGATATATTTTTATAGCAACATTTACATTAAACATAGAAACTAGAAACAAGACACATTCTGAATCTACAATTTAGGAACATGTGTGAAATCATAATTCCAGGAAGGCAAAAATGACAAAGACATTTGGTCGCTTCTAACTTCCTCCCTGAGTAATCATGTTACAAGTAAAAATATCAGCACAGCCTTTATCTTTAACTTATATTATGTGTGCTATGGTTTTGTGAGACAATGTTGTCGTTCAAAATGAGGGTTTTAGAATAGCTGCATCTTCCAAATCCACTTTAGTGAGTTTAATGATGGGAAAACAGTTGTCTGCATCAAATTATTGTTTCACAAGGGGAGTTCTTAATCCCTTAAGAATTCACATGTTTTGGGTGAAATATGCATAAATCCAGTGAGAGTGTCAATTAAAAAAGACAGGTCCCTTTAAAAGACAGGGGCTTGCAACCTGGGGAATTCATGGTGGGTTTGTCAGATATAGAGGACACAGTTTAGAACCATCTGTGAGTGTAACAACTAGAGTACAAACTACTGTCAGAAAAGAATCAACGGGATGGTTCACCCAAAAATGATAATGCACTCGTTATCTACTCACCACTATGCCGATGGAGGGTTTGGGTGAAGTATTTGTGGCCATACAACACTTAGAGTTCCAGGGGTAAACAACCAAATCCAATACAATTGAAGTAAATGGCGACCACTTCTTAAAATAAAAACTATAAAATGCCTCCACACTGATCTTGCAGCTGTCGCAAGTAGTGACACAGTAACTAGGAGGAGGATATCAGAGGACATTTAGGCTAAAAACACGGAGTGAATGACGCCAAATTGAATCAAATTTGAATGTCTGGGCATACGGACACTTGGGTGACACCACAGGAGCAGTATGGAGGCATTTTCAGTTTTTTCAGTTTGAAGACGTCGTCACCCTTTACTTCAATTGTATTGGATTCGGCTGCAGCACTGTTTAACCCGGAAACTCGAGAGGTGTTTTGTGGACTCAATCACTTTCCCCCACCCCTCCATCAGCAAAGTGATGAGTAGATAGTGAGTGAATTTCCATTTTTGGGTGAACTATCCCTTTAAGTATCTCTGTTCTTCACTTTTCCCCTTGATGTTGTAACTGTTTGTTATTGATTGGTCGAATACATCAGGGAGGAACACACAAACACAGCTATATATATATAAACACATACAGATGGTGGTAGCACTTTAAAACGTGCATGTATTTATACACACACTATATGGCAGTATATATTGCAGAATATTGGAAAGTTTGTGCTGACGTCACTTCACCGACAGGATCAATAAATAAAGAACCACATGTGGCAGAAAGGAAACTTTGCACCATCAGCTGACTTGGAAGAGTAATACAAGAGTAATATAAGACACCGGAGGAGTCTTTAAAGAACAAAAAATGTCATTTCTATTATCTGGAGACAACCTTACAAAAGCTGATATTCCTTCAGTGCTTGAACATCCCTTTAAGTATTGTACATATGTGTACTTTTCAGGTACTTGGGTTATATATTTTACCATTTTATTTGCATTGTATGCTCATTTATTCTTCCACCCATACATTTCAGAGGGAAATACTGTGTAGTTTTTACCAGAGGGAAACCATCCCAACATCTAACCTGGTAAACCTGTGCTGTTGTCAGTTGTCAGTCTGTTAACATGATCTCTGCTGCACTCTGTTCAGGAGGCTCATTGTGTTTAACATCTTCTGAAGGACCCATACCCCCACATTCCTCCAATAACAGCAGATCGAACAGAAGTAGACGATATGATATCCAATATCAGAGACTATAGGAGCATCATATTCTGGCAGAGGACGGTATTTGCCTTGGAACATGGGTCTACTAGTTTTGAATGACAATCTAATGAGTTCCTAAATATATGTTTCTCTCCAGAATACTGCACACGATTTTATGCTCAGATTATGGTATTTGCCTTGTTTTCTAAACACACCCTACTTAAAAAGAAGAGTCTCAGTGAATTCTTGACAGATCTTGTCTTCTTGTTAATTAGGTAAGTATATTCTCTTTACTTTTTTACGATTACATGTGTCTCGCCATGATGGTTTTGTCTTCAAGTCTTCAAGTAAATTGCTAACATCTGGAAACATGATGACATTGTTGGCAAGATTTGAGGGACATCATATGACTGGTTTTGTTGCAACTGAGAATGCACAGAAATTGAAGATTTATAGAATTGTAGAATTTTAATTCTTCCACTTAATGCCAAATGTGAGGCCAAATAGTGCTTTAGACTACAAGTCGCATTCACCCATTTACACACTCACACAGCTTCCATATACTGTGTCTCACCAAATCAGATCTAGTCAATGACATGTGGTACATGTGGATTTCTACTGTCCTGAAAACATTATTTTCATTTTTGTCTTGCTGTAATAGGATATGTTGGGCAAAACATATGCCACATTCACAGTCATTCTACATTATTTAAATTATCAATCAGAATTCATTACCTACCGGATTAATATGAAGTTTCCAAAATTATAGAAGCTTTGTCTGAGCTAGTGAGTTGAAACCTGTAGGTATGTGGAAGACCCATTCACACACACACACACACACACACACACACACACATACACAACCACATACGCCTCTCCACCCCCCTTCCCTTGTGTCTGGCACTATCCCATCATTCTTATGTGTTACTTTTCAATTTATAGCAGAGAAGCAAAGTCTGGTCCCTGCCAGGCCTTTATAAGGGAGATGAAGAGCGGGAGTGAGCGGAAGACGGGATGGGAGGGTGAGCTGTATAATTGACACTGACAGAGAGCAGTCAGCCTTGATTAGTTCAGCCTTGGTAAGCAGTTCATTAGCAACCTGGGCTGAAGGGGAATGGCAGGAGGGAGGAAAAGACTGAGAAAAATATAGGATGTGCAGAAACATTCGTGGAACTCACTGTATCTGCAGACTGGCTGATAATTAAAGCTGCATGAGGCAATTTTACCTTGGCGACCTCAGGTGGTGGGAAAGTGGTTACTGAAATTTTGTCTGATTTGAACATGAAAAAGTACAAAAGTACACGTTTTTTCATCTATCTCTCTCTCTGTATATATATATATATATTTAAATTAAGATTTTTTTGTTTTGTTTTACATCCTACATTTGCAGTTACAAGTTTTAGTTAAAAGTTTAAAAAAAAAACTTCTCCTTTAAGTTTCTGAGTACTATCTCAAAAAACGTCATCCCTACATATGAACTTTTCCAGAAAAAGTTAGAGGAGACATTTTGAGTCAGTCAAGATGTCATCTTTATTTCTTTTTTCCTATGAGAGATCTTTTTGCCCCAGCCAGTGGAAAAGAAGTAAAGAATGATAATGATGATGACCATCATTATGGTTTTGTTTGCAACAAGGAACGTCTTCATTACCTTTTCCTTTTCCCAAAGAGATGAAGGAGGGAAACAAAAACTGGAGGGCTCTCCTTGCCGTGAATAAAAGACACTAAAAGACAGTAGTAGAGAGAATACATTTCACCCCTGTCTGTTCATAGTAGGCGAGGCAGTGCAGAGATTGCACAAAGAGAGAAACACATCATAATGTTCTCTCAATGCTGGCTGACGTCAACACCTCTCCCCTATTATGGTCTATTGAACAGGATGTGTGGCAGGAGAGGAGACAGGGGGCGATAAGGATTACATTACTAAATCTGCGTGTGTGTGTTTGTGTGTGTGTGTGTGTTTGCGACATTCAGTGTCCCTAAAACAAAGAAAGATACAGTAGAATGACAAAAGTAGAGCAGGGACAGTAGTGTGTGAGAGAGCAAGGAAGCAGAGGAGATAAGATGGAAGCACAAACATGAAAAAGATAATATTTTGTGTCTGCAAGGTGAAGGAAGCTTTGTGAAGAATTACTACCTTTTTGACCACTGTGGGTTTTTAGGCCAGTACAATATTTGAGCTGATATTCCAGATCTTGTTCGAGACAAAAACACACAAAAAAACAGTTGGGTGCAGCGTGTCTGAGCAAAAAAGAAAAAAAAATTCAAACCTGTCCACAAAACTTGCATATGTTCAAATTAAATCCAAGGGTTTGCATCTCACTTGTTCATTGTAAGCAAACACCTGCAATATATTCAACAAAGCCATTTTAAATGTCATTGAAAAGTCAAACATAAAAGACCTTATGCACCCTGAGAGCAACTTCACTTCATTTTCAGTGTGATAAAAAAACAATAGCTATTAACTGTATAAAAGTGGATGGAGGGACGGAGGTCCTGGAACTGTGGTGGGTAGGTGACAGATGTGTTTACAGTGTGTACACACACACACACACACACATACACACACACTGACACACAAACAAATGCACTAACATGAACACCATGTTACTCCACAATATCTTTACATATAAAGTAATTGTTGGCTGCTGGAAAATCTTTTTTTACATCTTATATTGTTTGAATAGATTTGATAAATTACTGTAGTTGTAAACATGTACTTATGTAATAAAACATTTTATCAAGTGTCTGAATGTCTGAAAAGGACAGTGTGAGCGGCAGCAGGATGTTTGACAGCTGGTCTCAGTGTCGGATCAGTCACCAACTAAACTTGGGAAGAGAGAACTCAAACGAGTTTGTAACACCATTGTGGTTTTATAATGATCTCATTTGCATGGCTGGTTAGTTTGGTTACATATAAAAGCCAATAGCCAGGAGAAGATGAAAGTAATCTGGATGTGGTGTATTTAAGTCACAACTATACTGATAATTTTTTTTCTGTTATTCCATTTGGGCCAGCTTTAGATAACACCTTCTACACTCAGGTGGCAAATGACATGCTCATAATACACACGGTGGTGCTCAGTAGCAAAAATAACAATAATCCTCCGAGGCTGGAGTGAGCCGCCAAACAAAGGGGCCGTCCTGAACAGTCCCATGATCTAAATCCTAATCAAACATAATTTACAGCTTGTTTTATTTGAGCCCCTGGAGAGACTGTCCCTCCCCGCTTTTTGCCATGGCAACCCGATTCTCATTTCAGAAGTGTCATGCCACATTATCATCTGGCGGGCTCACATACACTCCCACCAGACAACTTCACTATGGACCCCGGTGAAAAATAGCCGGCTTTCTTACACTGCCTCTTCACCTCCCTCCCTCTCGATTTCGGTCTATTTCACTCCCTGCTGTACCTTACCGCATTTGCCTCTGTGCGCCTTCCTTCTCTCTGCAGGTAACCAGCGAAGACTGGATGTGTGATATATATCTCTTCTAATTGGAAACAAGTCCAGGCAAACAGGAATAGATTAAGATTAGCCAAAAGATGGATTGGACATGTATGGTGTCTAATGTGCATGAAAGTGTAATGATTTTCCATCAAGGTCACACTGAAACGGTTTGAATCACACAAACATGCATATAATATGGTGGATTTGCTTTGTTGTGGATTCATTAATCATTGCTTGAGAAAATGTAGTCCAGTAAAGGCCTGGTTGGAGATGTAATGCATCAAACTGCTGATCCTGCTGCAGAACATTTCTGAGTGAGAACAAAATAACCACATACAACAATGACAGAAAATGTAACAATAATATCAAATTATAAAAGCTTTTAAACATTTACCACCTGATAACCAAATGGTTAGGGTGTTTACCGCATTGTCCTAGGTGCCCGGTTTGTCTTCCAGCTTGGCCGGACCACTTATTGTGCATTAATCTCCTCCTTTCCTGTGTTTGTTCTGTTAAAGCTTGTGTCAAAATGAAGAAATTACCTTTGAAACCAGATTCAAGTTTAAATGCATTTACAAGCTGGATGTGTGTTTTATGCAGCTTAACGTGAAAAACTGAGTGCTTTTCTCAGTGCAAAAATGTAACATGTCACATAGCAAATGTCATTGAGTATGATCTCATTGGGAGGTCTTCAATACGCTGTGCAATATACGACATGAACTGTTGTTGGAGCAAATGTACCCGGTATAGTAGTGTAGTGTTCCTAATAAAGTGCTATCTAATGCTGTCTTAACCTCTTGCAATTGGTCTGAAATTATCTAAAATTGTATCATACTACAAATCAACAGAAATGTGATCTGTGGTCAGAGACACATTTCACACCTGCTGTTTTAGTTGAGAATAAACGAAAAAGTCCAAAGGTCTGGATCAAACAGTGTAGGTGTGAAACCGCCCTATGACAAAAAGAAACATAAAATATCTTTGTCTTTTAAAATATATACATATAATTTTTTTGCATAATTATTCATTTCCTTAGCTATTTGTCCTTACTATTGTACTTACTTATCCCTAGGACCTATGGGTTCAACTGAAAAAATATAATAGAAATATTACGATTAATAAGTTCCATATTTTTAAAAGCCATTAGAGAAAAAACATCCCATGACCTAATTTGAACCACTTACGTTGACATTTCTTTTCTATCCAAACAACCAGCCAGGTTTATTTAATAATCAATAACAATATCATCAAGGCACTGACACGTTGTTTCACACTGATAGTGAGGACAGTAATTAGCTGTAATTAGCCAGGCCAATGTACTCATTCAACTCAAACTATAGCTTGTATGAGGCCTTTGACACATAAATAATGAGGTGCACATGAGGTTCTGTATGTTACAACACATTTAATGCCTGCCAGGATTCATAGGACGATCAAGTATCTGGAGCCTTGTCTCACTAGATAATGTTAGACAATCACTTGAATGACATGAATCAAGTGGTAATCTTCTTAAAAGCTAAAGATAATAACGTTGAGGTGTAAACAGGAAGCACATTAATACTAAAATAGTGAGGGATATAAAAGTGTTAATAAGGTGAATTTAGTGGAATTGAAGAACTCTTTTATTTGTTAAACTTTGAATCACAACATCCCTTATCTCATGTCACTTTACATTGTAAGGTCAAGACCTAATGTAAAGAGTAAAGTTAGACCTTTGACCATGCAGTGCAAAAACATGTAGTTCTCCTTTTCACGCAGCATGTATTATACATGGTTCAACTGATGTCGGTGGTCTCACTCTGGCATCTGCATGACATTGTAATATGTCACTTTTATGATGATGTGAATCACAAACTATTAGCATAGAATATACCCTGCAAACACATAAGTCTCTGTGCAAACCGAGGACCTGTGAGGTGACATCCACTGCACCAAGGTCAGACATGTCAGCGTATAATATTTTCTCCCTTGACATGTTGTGTGCATGCCACTTAACAAAACCTAGAAGAAATTAGGTTTTCAAAAACATTCTCCCAAGAGAAGCCGAGTCTCAGAGCTCTCAAGCATGTCTGAGCAACTGCCCCATTAAAGCCAAGTTTTATTTTGTTTTTATTAGACAATTCACAGAGAAAATAAGGGGAAAAAAACATAATGGAGGATTTAACAACCTGTAAAAAAGTCCAGGTTTATTTTGAAGCTACATTAAAGCATGTTCAATCTCAACCTCAGCCAACTGAGACATGGGGACAGCCGTTTTTTTCCTCTTGAGAAATTCTCCTTCGCTTTATTTAATTTGATCTTTTACATTGATTGAGTTAAAGTATTGTTGATAAACTGAGCTGGAAGAGGAGTAAAATTGTAATTATGAAGGCTATTTTTTCTATTATCTCTTACACTTATTTACAGAAAGTTCACTCACAAAACAAAAGTGAGGAGGACCTTTCGGGCTTCTCCTGAATCTGAAATTGGATTTCCCTATGTAGCGACATGTAGAGCAGCTGGTAGGCTTTCCCTCCCTCTGCCCCATCGTTCTGTTAGGCTGCCTTCACACCAGGCTCCAGAACATATAGCCAGCTGGGATCTCCACTCAAACAATCATCAGAAGCGTCTCACAAAGTGTGCCTGTTTTGTGCATGTAAATAAATAACCATATTCACTTTCAACTCTTGTATTGGCCCCATGACAAATTTACTGTAAAATCAAGCAAGGATGCTCCCGGGTCGGCCACAATAAAGCTTGCAAATTGCATCGAGATGCAAACATCCCAATAAAAAATCTCATTTCACCCCAAATAAACCACAGGTTCCATTGATTGCAAACCACCACTGTTTTCATATCAAGCAAATCAAAAGATATGACAGCCCCCCTCCCCTTGCTTACAACCAAAACACAGCACGGCCCCTCAGTTAATGGGCCCGGTTCATGCATTTCAGTATGCAATGCAAATTAGGGGAGGGGAGAACAGAGATGGGGCTCGCTCTTCCTCTTCTGCTGTGTTCCAGCATCATTGCAGGTTTAGGGCCTGATGAGAGCCAATCACTTAAGCATAATATTTGCTTCTTTGTGGGTCAACAACATTGTGTACCCCTCCCTTCCACAGACATGGCGCTGAGATGAGGCCTGCCAGCATGGGAGCCAACTGAAGGAAGCCATCCCTTCATTCCTTTACCTCTGTCTTTAAGATATAGGCAGGTTCAGAGACGACGTGAAGGAAATAAGGCAGGAGGGATGGAAAGAGGAATTCAAGGGAGAAAGATTGACTGATGAAGCCTTGTTAAGCTTTGGCACCTTATTTCCATTTGTGCTCAGAAAACCTGTATATCAATTATTCAGATTTACAGAAAACTAATCAACAAATGAATTGTACACAAATCTACATGTAAAATATTTTTGCTGACACAAAATTTGAACCTTCTAAAAAAGGTTTTTTTTTTTAATTATATTTAACTCCACAAAGAAAAAAGAAAACGAAACATACAATACAAACAAAAGCATAAAAGGCAATAATCACAAAGGACGAAAAAAACTTTGAGCTCATGCATTTAACCTTAATAGTGAATATTTATATTACATTTCATGAGTAACAATGTGATGTGGAAGGTAAGCATTGAATTAACTGTAGAATGTTTCAACTTGCACACATTTCCTGGTCATCAAAAACTGGTGTTTTGTCAAATCCGCTAACGTCTCTTACACATAGATACATGTAAAGGATCCTTTGGCATCTGCACATTTACATGTAATAACACTGACAAATGTAATTACAAGTAAGTGTTAGTCTTTACTAAACATGATCCCAACTGCTAAGCAGTAAAGAGGTAAAAACATTTGTTCAGGTCAGGATATGAGCATTGGTAATTGGTATTACTTTGTATGTGTCCAAATTACTTTGTATGTGGATTGGAACAAATTAAAAATGTACACTAATAATAAAAAAAATCATTTTAGATCATGTACTACATATTTGTGTATTTTTTGTCTAATCATATGCATATCTTCTCACGTGATGTTTTTCCAGCCAATCATGCTTGTGATGATGAATGTGACGTGACTCACGAGAACGACGATATGTTCTTCTTAATCACATGACACCTACTATGCTTTATAATCTCATGGAATAAATTATTAACTTGCAAGATACGTTCAACTTCTCGTTGACTTTCAAGAATCACACCCATAGCTCTACCTACGGTATGATGCAAGGAAGCTCCACTTAGCCATGGTCAAGGGACATGACCGTTTTGATCCACATTTCGGAGCAGTGCTTCAAAACAACTGCTCATTGGCGTCTCGACAAAGCCTCAAAATACGATCATTTTAAGCTTCTGGTAGATACTTCAACATCTGGCAGCGCTAATTTACATTCATGTAAATTCATGAGACTGGCCAGCAGTATGCTCGTTTGGATACTTTGTTAACACTCTGTGTTAACAAAGTATCTGTTAGCTGTTAGCTGTTTTGCTATTTGGTCTCGTTTCTGGCATCAAAAGATGAAATGAAAAGGATAAAGGAAATTTCAGTCAAATTGAAATTAGTGACCTGAGCTGTATAGTCAATCACAAAATACTTGGACTGTGGCCGCCCTCACTCGGAAAACGGTAAAAGGTGGAAAGACCTACTGAACAAGGTAGATAAGTGGCGAGGGTCCTTCACTGAAAATATCAGTTTGTTTTTGGTGAATATTCACTTGCTTTTACTCAGTAGTCAGTGTGGTACCAAACAACAGCTGGAAGAGAGTGATGAGATGCATATGGTTCACAGAAGCAACGAGAACATTGGCAGAATGTTACTGTGAATTGTGAAGGTCTATATTTCACATAAACTACCCATATTTTTATTTAGGGTAGTAATAGTTAAATAAACTAATAATAACAACATTATAGTAGACTCTGCATCTGGTAAAAGTGTGTAAACATGTTAGGCTTAACCGAAATTGTCACATTCAGTATAGGTCATAATTCATAATTTTGCCATTTGAGTTTAGATTCAATCAGTACCACTCCTCCTCATCCATAAAACTATCAGCCAAACAGAGGTGACATGATGATCTTCAGCCAACATTGCAGTAGAGTCTTAAAAAATATAAATATAGCAGTAAGATGTGAATCTGGAAAAATTGAATAGATAACTACATAATACAATTGAAGAGGAACTACCAAAAGATGAAAAAATAAAATAAACATGGATGGATAAGGGTAAATCTTGGCTTTTGAATTGTGTAGTGATCCATGTGTCAGCACCATGGATAGCATCTTTTCTCTGTCTCTTCCCCTTCAGCCCATGACACTATCCATGGTGCTGACACAGAGCTCACTGCACAGAGCAGAGCTGAGGATGTACTGTAGGCCCACACCTTTTTAACCCCCGTAATCCATTCACCGTTTTGTTTAATTTGTCAACAGTTGTAGGGATAAAATGAATAACTCAGAATAAGGACAACATGAATGTAATTAAAGTGTGAGGTTGTAGACTATCTTCTTTCCATATTGATACTGCATGGTTTAAAACATTGCTTTAGTTTTATGGTAGCCTTGTTAATTTAGCAGTCATTGTAGACCATGACAGTAATAAATTATTGGATTGAATTCATAAAATTTGCCTCAGGCATTTACGCAATTTCTTGTTGTCTCCTAATATTCCCCAGTTTGCTTATGCAACAGTGTAAGTTAGCTGCTGTTAGCTTGCTGTTATTGTTAACTATTAGCTAACATTAGCACATTACAGCTAATATGTATTTGTATGGCTTACAGGAAGCTGAAGAGAACTGCAGTTTTTAACATAATTCAGTATGGAGACAGGAAGTTATGATATAAAATATTCCCTACCCTGCTATTGCTGAACATGTGCTTATAATGTCAGCAGTGTATCAACCTGTTGTCTTGCTTATCAGAGCATATTGATATTAGTAAGAATGAAGGTTGATAAGGATAACTTCTGATACATTTCTGCCTCTTTAAGGGTTTCAAGTCTTAAGTAGGAGAAAGGGCTTTTAAAAACCTGCCAAAGAAATTAAATTTGTTTTCTTGTGTTAAATAAAGGTTATTTGAGTGCTGTTTACAGTGCTTATTAAAATATTATACACGCAATATAATATTAAAGTAAATTAATAATTGAATATTTCAGAAACTGTTGTTCTTTGTTAACATCTGGGATTGTAACCACTCAAACAGGAATAAGTCCTAAAACATGGTATATCATTTAATATAGTATTATAACAGAGCATTTTAACTGTCTCCCTTTCCCATTCTTTATCTCTTTTTTCCACCTCGTTCACTCCTTAAAATGTTTTGCTCACTTTAGCCTTTTTGCACATTTCCCTTCTCTTTCAATCTGCCCCCTCCCACACTCCTTTGCCTTCTTCTCCCCCATATTCTCTCCTCCCATTCTTTCTCCCCTTCCTTGCCTCTGCTATGTGCGGCAGCTAAATGAAATTCCCATCATCAGAGTCTGCAATTTTCGCAAAACAATGTGAGATCACACGGCATGCTGGAGAGCCGTCCTCTACCCCCCCAAACCCCCATGAGCCCCTGAGGCGACCAGTGACTGTGTAGATTGGAGGATTAATGTTCTCTCTCTCTCTCTGTATGTGTGTGTGTGTGCGTGTGCGTGTGTGTGTGTGTGTGCGTGTGTGTGTGTGTGTGTGTGTGTGTGTGTGTGTGTGTGTGTTTTAGTGTGTGTGTAAGACAGAACAGTGGCAATGATTTTAATAGTCTTTTCAGAATTGTATGTATCTGTGCACACGTGACCTGGTGCGTGTATGGTTGGTTGAAGTAAGCTCACATACCCTTGCATGCGCGCACACACACACACCTGCAAAAAAGACTGAAGGTTCAAACAGAGTAAATGGAGGGGGTGAGGTGGGCCGCATCACTGTCTTTCTTCTCAGCATCTCTCTCTTTTAATATCAGGGTTTTCAAAGGATTGAGCCGAGCAGCCAGGGTCCTCTTGAACATGGGAGACACAGATAAGAAATGGGATTGTGGCACAGAGCAAAGAGAGTCAGAGTGCGAGTGTGACTTTGCCAGGGGAAAGTTTTTCAGATGTAGAAACAAAGGAATAAAAAGATTGTCACAAGACTTTTGTCCTAAACAAGGCTGATGGTGCCAGCTACTGTACTGTACACGCACAAGTAAAACAAATACTCACTAAAGTACACGTTCATAGATACCATATGATGGGAAGATGGGAAAAGCTTTAGCATTCATATTGGGAGCATGTTGGCTCTTAGTCATCATAAAGCATTAATTAAGCAGTATTAATGTTGTATTCTGTATTAACAGTTTTCCCATCAAAATCTATGTGAATGACCATAACTAATCACTCCTAACCCACAGAGGTTCCCTGTTCTAAAGTTGTCTCCCCATCACACCCAGGGCCGGGTCTAGACAGGCATGTATGAGGGGGCAGCCACAAATCTTGAGGGGGCATTGTGCCTAACCCTAACCCTAACCCTATTTAGTTTGAGGGGGCACAACATTTATTTGAGGGGGCCAGGCCCCCTCTTGCCCCTGCCTAGACCCGGCCCTGATCACACCTATTAAATCCCATTGCAGCACACATCCACTGCAATGAACAGACCCGATTCAGTGATCAAATAATAACAGAGATATTTCTGCTTGTGCGGACTTTATTCTTCCATCTCTGATTTAGAAAAGAACCTAGACCGCCATTAATTTCAAATGGTAAAAACACAGTCCACAACATTAAATAATCATACATGGGAGATGATTATCAAAAGCTAGTCATACCGAGGACAAAAGGTGAAATGCGTCATTTCAGAAAACACATTTTTATTGAGTTAAACCACTTTCTGTCACCAAATATAATACTTTTTTCATTTATTAAATGCAAAAGTAGTTACATGATCTGTGGAAGAGTTCAGCCTCTCAGGAATCCTTTAAACAAGAATGTCTCAGTATTTAAAATAAATGCATAGCAGATTAATTTAACTGAAGCTATAATAGTCAACTATAACAACACCCGTTGTCCATTCAGCAGCTACTAATTTAGAAAGTTAATGTTCACGATTTTTGTCGCCCTGTGGTATCTAGTGGTAACAGCAAACGCATGTGACCGGACACAGAAATCTAGGGGCAGCAAAACAAACTGCAAAAGAGGTCAGGGAATAATTGGCCTTTTCCCTTCATTCCATGGGAAACTGTGATCTCATTTTATGCTGCACATGGTGTGAGTCTGTGCACAGCAGGGTGCAGTGAGAAGAGTTGGTTATCCGCCTGAGAAGTTAGAGGTGAGCAACCTGTCACCTGCAGCTCTTCATCTAACAGCTCACGTTGGCTGCTCCTCACTCATCCATTGCCCCCTGATATATTTCAAACTGATCCCTGTCTGAAAATGACCATTGTGTTGTTTTGTACACACATTTGTGATGAATGAATACAGCATCTTAGTCTGGGAATGTAACACAGATACACACTTCATAATAATGGAAATATTTAATTTACAATAATGATTAAAAACAGAGATCCCTGTGCTCACTCACCATTGTGTTGCCTTATTTGGTAACAGTGAGTAAACAGGCATTTAGTCAGATAAAAATCGTAGAGACTCAAACACCTCAAGCAAATAATATGCTTCTTCTTGATATCCTACGTAATCTTTTGTTATTGGTTATCTAAGTCAAAGACACTTTGTTTAGGGGCCTGACAGTACATTTTGAGTCGTTTACACTACGAGATGAATTCAGAACTGTATCATAGCATCGTTATTGTCTATTACCCCGCATAACTAACAACAACCTTATAACAAATTAGTATAATTTTGCTTGTGACATAATGTGTTTTAAAGAAATGACTTGTGAAGCGTAATTAGTTGTTTTGATGATTTTACTGATTATTTAACAGCAGCCATATCAATTGCAGTTAGAGAGTGATAGCAGGGTTAAGTTTGAATACTAAGGCTACATATTTTTTTGAAATACATTTAAAACACTTTGCAGACATTACTGATTACTATGATAACCTCTACAAATAATGGGCTCATGATGTAGTTATTCATACAGATATGACAATAGATTATTGAACGGGGCAAGGGGGCCCACTGAGAGTGCATATGTACCAGATTTTTGTCCCCTGATCAGCACACGCCTCTGGATGTGTGTGTGTGTATGTATGCGGGAGAGTGTGAGTGTTTGGTGCTGTGGGAGTGGGAACTGCTTCTTGGTCCCAGCTGTAATTTCCTCGAAAGCTGGCAGCAGTGAGGTCGGCCCGGGGCTGCAGCCGAGCCGAACAGACCTCACCTCGCTGACCCGAGCTGCTGCTAAGCTTTTCCCACAGTGGGACACTGGGCCTGCACCGAGCGCTGCTCCTTTTGTTTCTCACCTCAGGAAGACTGGGAGGGTTTTTACCTCAACTCACTTGTACTTTCACTTAAATCCAATGGCCTACACACACACACACACACACACACACACACACACACACACACACACACATACACACACACCCCTCCCTCTAAGTCACTTTGTGTATGCAGCAACCTCTGGATGCCACAAGCACATCATTGGCAGAATGGATAGTGTAGTAACCAAAATAATAACCAGTTGTTTATATTTTTTTAACAATCAATTTGTTAAACACAATTTGTTAAAGTGGGTCCTTCAAATAAGTTCAGAGAAAGGTTTGGTATTTTTCCACAGCCTCTTACACATTTGTGGTGTGCATTTGACTCACACTCTGTAAGAACTGTTAAATAACGTTTAATGAGGACCTCAGTGGAGGATGAATTCTGTATTGATGGGCTTTTCTCTAGCGCCACACTCAGGGCCAAATGTCAACTTTCACAAATGATATTTGTCTTTTGTGTTGTTTGCTCCCAAAGAGATAAACCTTTTTGATTTGATTGTTCCTGTGACTGTCCTGTAGTTCCTCCATAAGGACATATTTTTAAAAGCTTTGGTAAGATAATAAGACATTTGCAAACAGAACATATTTATTAGAAAGAGTAAAAGTTTTTTCCTCAAGATAAGACTACATGACAATCATTAAAATCATCATATAGAGTAATTACTTAGGAGGTTTCCAGGGAATTACTGTTTTTTATTGTAGACACGATTTAGCAGGTAAAGTTCAATCAGTGAATCTCCAGTTTGCAAGTTTTCAACAGGTCAGCAGGGTGAACGTTTCCATAAATAAAGGAATAATTCTTCTGGAAATAAACAAGAACAATAGACTTAACACAAAAGACTAAATCACACATGACCAGCAACCCATAAAATCACAATTTGAAAATACTTTGGGTCCAGGTGCAAATGGTACCTGATCGTCACGATGTCTACAAACAACATAAAGATTGATCTTCAGATTGTTTTCTTTTTTGCAGATAAACCCATAAGTCTAAAGCTTGTATGTGAAGGACTGATTGGAAGGTTACTATTTGTTATTTACTAATATCAAATAAGAAAAATTGGTTATTATATCTTTTTTTAACCATGATTTATTCTCAAACAACTCTTTTCTAGCATTTAAATCTGGTTGATACAAAATACGATGAGGCGTGGCATGAATGTACTGTCAGAGATTAATATTACATTACAAATGTGATGCACTGTATTGTTGCAAATAAAAAGATGCTTAAACTATGTCCCTCCATATCTCCCCCGTCAAACACACACACACAGACACACACACACACACACACACACACACACTCACACACACTTTGCACTCCTCTCCATAAGGTGCCCATCAAACATCAAATTCCACACACCACATTTAGCGAACTCTTGACACCTCAGTTCACTCATAGTGGTTAGAAATTGCACGGCCGCAAATTAGCTAATAACTCATGGGCTGTAATGAACCAGGGGGCTGTCATGTAAAATTTATGCTGTATTTTCAAATGTGTGTGTGTGTGTTGAGGGGTGAGATGTGGGGGGGTATTCATTTAACTCCAAGAGAGAAAGGGAGGAGGCAAGCAGGAGAAATAAAAGGAGCAGAATTGGAAAACTGCTCTTGCCTCTGTGCATATTCCTCAACTAAGTTAATTAATCATGAGAGACATTTTCTTATAGAGTAAAAGTCTGTTTCACTCTTTTCCTGATTTTGTCTCACACTGTAGTGAACCTACATGTTGAGAAATGGACATATGCAGTTCATCATTTATTACTTATTACTTACTTAATTTTGTTTTAAGTTTGAAGAAATTTCCTAAATGCATTTCCGCAAGGTTAAGAGTGTGGACACAAGTTGAGATTTGAGGACACAGCATCAGGCAGGTCCTTTGACATACAAAGTTTTCAAAGTTGAATATAATATAAAATAATCTAATCTTAAAAACATTAAATTGATCCTGTTGCATCTTCAGAGTAAAAAGAGTCATCGTTGTTTTTTCGTGGCAACAATAAACAAAACAAACAATAAATAAATAAAAAATGTCTTTACTATACCTTCAAGGACAAAATGAAACGATAACCCAGTTGGTGCTGCCTGAAAGTCCCCTCTCTGGAGTTTACTGTTCATGAACTCCTTGCATTTTTTATTCCAATGTCTTGCAAGGTGACATAAAAAAGAAAATAAATATTAATACAATAAATTATACCACTGCAGATAAAGAAAATGCTTTTTAAAAAAAAAAGATGAATTCTCAATGTCTTAAGCTACTATGGCTGTGAAAGCCTGAAAGGTCAACAAAAGTACACAGTATGAACAATTTACTGTACATTCTCTCATTTGGACAGCTTTGCAGCAGTTGACCACAGGTGAGGGTTTTGTCTGTAATGTGGGAGTGTTGTTCAGAGTAAATATTTCACCCACTTCATATCAGCGGAGAACATTTATGAGTGACGCTGCTGCCCTTGTGGTCTTCATGAATTGGCTGAGTGAAGGTGTACTGATGCAGGTTTTCTCTATGTGAGACCCTCTGACTAAACACACATCAGTTTTAGAGGAGGTGCAGCAGCAAACACACAGACACACACCAAATGTAGAATGTAGTGCTTATTTCAATTAGGTGACATTTGTTAGCGGCTAACATGAGGGAGGAGCAAAGCGCACCACTGGCTAACCTTTCAGCTGTGAATTATGGGAATTTACCTTCATGCCTCAGTGCGTTTGCTGCCGGTCTGCCTTTCGTGTCTAAATCAAAGGCTGGGATCTGCAACATCAGCACTCTCCCCTTCCTCCAAGGGCACGTGCTGCACAAACGCCTGATGATGGGTGACATTTACAGCACGCCGGGTCTCAGAGTGCCACTGCAAAAACCTTAACGCACAAACGTACAAACAGACACGCAAATACACGCAGGTACCCACAACATCAGCTGGGAAAAAGCTCTAGTGGTTCTTATTTCTACCTCAAAAATTACTTCACATGATTGTCGCGTGTATATGTATACATACAAGAGTGTCCAACCAAACATTAACTGATATGCAAGTGAAGAGCATCATCAAACATCTTTTCTCGATTATTTGTTTGGAGGTATTTACAAGAAGGAAATCACAAATACCAAAATTGTATTATGTACATATTCAATATATTGACTTTTGGAGTCCAAGTGTTCCGCACCAGTACACAGTGCTGTAAAAATACTGCATTGATCTAAGTCATTAAACTGACAACAAGATAGTATAAATTTGCTTGAAAACAAAGCAATAAGTCCTCTGTGAACTCTGTGAAATAAAAAAATAGAAGGGTTCTAGCATAACAGTAAATTCGTCTGTTGTGAAGATGTTGATGATCCAGGCGTGCCAACAAAGGGTCAAAATTTAATTTTGTCTAAGATCATGTACCTGCATTACCAAAACCTATGGCATTCATGTTGGTGTCAGCTGTGGTTTGCATTTAGGTCTAATTAGCAAAGTATAAGCCAACATTCTAAACTTACATCAAATATAAGGCCTACTAACCATTCTAATTTTAGCCTTTTCCTCTAGAAAATAATTAGCATTCATCTTAAAGCACTGCAATGCAGACTCACAGAACCACCAACTTAACTCAAGCTCTTAGACAAGTCCCTTTCCTATTTGTGTTGCGTTTAAAAAAAATAAGTCATGTTGGGTGGCTGTTCATGCCTCCACTCAAGCTCCATTTTGATCATCCCACATCAGATTACACTGTTTTAGCATCACAAGCTAAATGTTTGCTGTTTGGGGCAATGGCAGATGATAGAAGGAACAAAAGGCTTCAGAGAGCATTTACCAATGGCCGTCAACTTTCTATAGGGATGTCCTGAAGCTAATGGGAAATGTGGTTCAAATTTTAGAAACACTAGAGCCACTGGAAAAGCAGACATCAACTGGGAGAAGTGTCCTTGTAAGTATATCAAGAGATCAGAGTTCATACGGAAATTACTTAATTTATTAGTCAAAGTCATCAATGTCAGATGATATTAAAAAGATCTGAGAATCAAATGGAGAGCAGAGACTAAAGCACCAGAGAAGCAGAAAGTAACAAAAGATGCTCAAAATGTGGGTGAAGCCATAAGACAAAATTGTCCTTGGAGGAGAAGAGGCGGGGGGGGTAAAGAAAGAGCCTCACAACCCAATCTCAAATACAGAGAGGGAGACTGAAAATAGGTGAGATTATTTCTTCCCTTCCGTGTCTGTCACACTGCCTTGGGAAAGCAAGGCGACCGGTGAGCCTGACTTCGCAAAGCTCTGTGTCTTAGTCTCTCCTCTTCACCGAGACATGGCTCTCATTTATTATTTGAGCGGCTCAACAGGTAATTTTCCAGCTAAAATCTCGATTTCTGCCGACGTCTGCTTCTCTTCAGCATGTATTCTAATTACCGGTGGCTCGCTTTGATCTGTCACCCACTGCGGCTTCACAACTTCCCATCCGATCGCTTTTCATCAGGATGTCTAATTTCTTTTTGGCACAGTAGCTTTTTTTTTTTAATGGTGGATATACAGGTTCAGTAACGTGGCGGAGATAAAGGCAAAGGGATTGCGTTAAAAGAACAAAACAGTGGCAGGCTAGATATCAGGCAGTGGCATTTCCTCAGAAGCCCTAGGTTGGACATGGTGTTATGACAATAACGTCTGGGATGGAGTGAGAGGAGGGGAGTGTAGAGTTTGGATTAGGAGTTTCACCTCATTAAAAGTTGGAACTAAAAGCTTCCGTTGGTGCTAAGTGTGACTGCTGTATCATCTGCCTTCAAAATCGATCCCATGACTGAACAAGGCATGTCCCAGATGAGTAATGATGAGCATTTTTTTTGTAGAGAATGATAGGCAATGGTAGTTCGAGGAACCATTTGCTTTTGATTCTTTTCAGGCCATCTCTGTCAGTTCATGGAAAAGCTAAAGTGACAAATCCTTCCCCCCTCCAGAATATCTTTGCTCTTAGTGTCATCGTGCTTTCGAAAATCCAGTTGTGACTCCTTTGTTTTTTTAAACCTCGGGCCAGTTTGGGATAACAGCCTGATCAAAAGCTTACCCTCAGTCAGAGTATCAGCACATTACACTCGCCACGTTACATGAAGGATAAAACGAGGTTAGACCTTGTCTGCGAGGCTGTAAAGACTTTGAGGATGAATTTATGTGCATACTTATCTCGCTCTTATGTCATTAGCGCTCTGCTCGGTCTATTCAGGCTTTCAGCCTACGACGTGGACCGTCATCATCTTGGCATAGTGTCCACCGTCTTAAACCCACGCTGGATGTCTGGAGCAGAGGTTTTTGTCCGAGGTAAAGTGAACACTTTCTGGCTTATCTCTCGAGGACAGCGGCAGTTACGGAGTGCCATATGCCGCAAACCTGCAACCTCCAGCCCCCCCCTCCTCCCCACCTCCGTCTTGCTGTGCACCCATTAAGGCAGAGTTAATTAAACCACAACTCATTGCCTCAGCAGGAGGGGGCAGGAGGAGGAAAAAGGGAGAAAGAGGGGGGGACGCACAATTATACATTGCCATTTACCTACCATCCTCAATGTATAGTGCACGGCTGGCGGTCACCTCTCGATGCACATGCTTCACTCTTGCCCCCATGTCGCTCCAGCTCGGTGCTCAGAGATGGCATGCGAGAAGTCACTGGGGCTTGATTCTAACTGTGAATCTTGTGAGGCATCTGCACTGGTTAGTGTAGCGTTGGCTGATGATGAGTGACCGGCAACGACTAGGGGAGCCGTTTTGCTTTCCAGCAACAATATGTGAAGGGGACACGTTCTGTCCATCTGCATGTCTCTCCGTTCAAGGTCATTGGGTGCGGGGGTGGGGAGAGGTCTCAAATACCGTTACAGCAGCACGCCAAGCCGACTATTGCGCCTCTCTTGCCCCCTCGCCAGTCGTCAGATATGCAAGCCCGCCTTTACCTGCTGCGATTCCATTACCCCAGCTGCCTGTTCCAGCACTCGAATGTTTCTGTAGCATATTAAACAGATTAATAGAACAATGCTCCAGGGAGAGAGCAGCCTGTCAATCTCAGCTAAAAACACAAAAGCAGAAAATTAAAAAGGCCCATGGCTGAACTCCAGCACTGATAAAAAAAAAAAAGTACTGGAATCTTGCGTGGCGGAGGGAGCGAGGGGAGGAAAAAAACACCACAGATGGTAAATATTTATTCTCCTATCCTGTTTACAGAACACACACATGCTAATACACACGCACACCCAAACTGATAGGCCACAGTAGTAGCTGAAATGACAAAGGGGAAAATTAGCTCTGAAATTATCAAAGAATGTTGAGGCAAACACTGGGCGCTTTGTTCCTTTTGTGTGACTATCACTTTATTGGGGATCAGCTATAAGAACTTCAATCTAGAAAACACGCTCCTGCTCTCCAAGGAGGCTGCCTTTCATGCCAGATGGACTTTCCTGTGTTTATCAGCGAATTCCCACTGTTGAGAGATTTAAATTCTAAAGCGAATCCAGAGCATTCCCCCAGTACAACTGACGCCTTCACTCACATCTGGGGAAGAATATCTGAGGCGTACATCTATAGGGCCGCAGGAGGCGTAAAAAGGGAAGTATCCTCCAGTGACGTCCTCTCTCATCCTGGGATACTCCAGAGAAAAATTCAATCTGGTCCTCTGCTTGCAGAGATATTGAGAGATCGAGTGAGGTCTGCAGACGGTGGTGAGGGGCTCTGTTTGGTCTTTACATTCATGCCTGTGTTGCCCAATGGTAAATAAGGGCTGAGAGACGAGGTTTGCATCACAACAGGGGACGCAACAGGAACACATGTGGCAGGTTTAGTACAGCACACACTGCATAAGTGTTTGTGTGTCCATTGTGTGATATGCATATACATATTTAGAAAAAAAACTAATTGAATAAATGATCACATAATTTCAACACCTTTTTTACCACTTCTCTTTCCATTACATGTTTTTATTTGCATGCAGTATTCAAAGTTTGCTCATAAACGTTAGTCTGGTAAGTGGCCACAGAAGCTTCTTTGGTCCAGTCAGACAATAAAAGTACTTGGTTGTGTTTAAAAAAGATCATGGTTTGGGTTAAAATAGACTGTTTCTGGTAGAAGGAGTGCATGCAGACTTCTCTCAGGGGCAAAGGGCTTAGCCTGCGGGCAGTAGCTCTCCCTTAATAGCATTTTGTAGAAGCAATTTTCACTGTCAGTTTCAATCAGTGGTTTACAAAACTGCTAATAATTCTGGGAATTAGGTTCAAGCATTTATTGTGAGCAAATGCAAATTAGCTTATTAGCCGATTTGTTAGCTTGCTAACACCACACTAAGCCAAATGAATCTGTGATTTCATCATAGACTGTATATAAACATGGCATGCCTGCCCCCAAAGCGTCTTGCTCGCCTCCTGGTGGCTGGCTACCGTGAAAGTCATCAATCCCACCTGTCAGAGAACATGTCAAATAATCATTTCCCAACGATTGTAGGTATAGTTCTTATCACCCTGAATTTATTTCTTAATACAATTATTTTTCCGTAAGTTTGAGCTTATTTGATAATATTAAAATCAAAGGATAATACTGTCTGTTGGTCAAGCAGATGTATTGCTCCATCTCCCAATCACTATTGCTGGACTCCAAAATGACAGCGTCTGTATGGGGGACAGTCCAGCTTAATTTCTGTATAGTGGGTGGAAGTGTAGAAATGTTATACATCTTCATACAGTTAATTGTTTTTTATGCTGTTTTGGTAATAATTACCACCAACTAAAATTCATCCTGTTTCCAAATACTTCCATCATAAACTCACAACTTAATGAGCACAGACTTGATTGTATCTCATAAATCTTGTTATCACAATATAGGTTTCAGCTCATAGAATAGGCCAGTTTATTTGCAAAGCACCTTTTATCAACAACAAGGCAAACCTACATAGTGGTACAGTTGTCCTGCTTCATATAGCTTTATAATGGCAACAATCAAAACACTGTTATTACTGCAGTTGTAACTAAAACTAGGATTTCTTATCAAACCATAGAAAAAATTCACAGATTAAAAATTTGTATAACTAGTATCTTAAACCCTGAATAGGCCTGAATTCTTCTAAATGTACATGATATTACAAACGTTCACCTTTGTATAATTCAATGGGTTTTTAATTAAAAATTAGAGAAAGAAATGGGGGTGTTTCAAAAATGTTTGAGCGGCGTTAATGATAGCTACGGTGAATGTGTTACAGTTCATGTGATGTACATTAAAACAATAAAGGTGATGATGGAGATCAGCAGAATGGTGAAATGAAATTGAACTATCTAAGACAGCTCCACACATGCTGGCTGTCATCAGCTGCTGTTTAGATTTTTGTACTATGGAGGAACATGAATAGATTAAGCCTCTTTTTCTTCCCATCGGTTTCAATGCGCCAACTAAATCAGACTGACTCAGCAGTGACATTGACAGTGAAAACAACTTTATTTTCAACTTCAATGCAACAGAGTTCTGCGATCACTTCTCACCGGCTCTTGACATGACAGTTTATTGAAATAATCGAAGAGCAGCAGTGAGAATCCACTGCCTGGATCGTTTGTCCATTCACTGTAATGTTATCCGCTGTAATGACCTCACTCTGGAAACCTGCAGTGAAAAGACAAATTGAGATACTGACACAACATTTCCACGCAAACACAATTATGTATTAAATATCATTATGGTTGTACTTTGGTTGCACATCAGTTTTGCTCTTCTCTCTCTGAACTGTCATATGGTTGCAGGGAACATACTGGTTAATGGCCAAATGTGGGATGTCTATGAAAGCTACTTTCACTGTTCAAAGCTGCGTAAATCAACTTTCTTCATGTATCATCTCTCTTCCATAGACGAGCCTTCTTTATCTTGAAAACAATGACAGACGAAAGAGTTAACTCGATCAATCAATCAAACTCAGGTCACCTCTCTACACTGAAACACTGCAAATCATCTTTAATAGTCGTCATCTTGATGGTTCATTACGTTAAACTATCTCTGCTAGCATCCTCTAATCCAGTTGCTCTCTTATGGCCTAGGGGACTATGAGCTCAGGGAAGAAGAAAGGTGTGTGTGTGTGTGTGTGTGTGTGTGTGTGTGTGTGTGTGTGTGTGTGTGTGTGTGTGTGTGTGTGTGTGTGTGTGTGTGTGTGTGTGTGTGTGTGTGTGTGTGTGTGTGTGTGTGTGTGTGCTTGCATGCGTGCGTGCGTGTGACTCGTGCTCACTGTATTATTAGCAGGTTAATTGCCCCGGTGCAAAAGAGCTGGCCGGTCATCAATAGGATACCATTTTAGTTTAATTGTTAGCTGTCCTGAGCTGTAAGCCCCAAGTTCTGCCTCAGCAGGCAGACATACTGCCAGAGGCTGGCAGCTGTGTCATACTGTATATGATGTGAGGCACATCATCATGGCATGGTGTCAGTGAGTGGAGCTGACCCACAGCGCCACCTAATGGGGGTAGAAGGGGACAGCACGTATGCAGGATCTGCAGAAAGCAGTGTGTGCTCTGCGGCATGGGTAGATAGATAGATCGTACAATCTCTTAGATATTGAGTAGTAGACTTACATTATTCTTTAAGTTATTTATAATTTTGACAGTATAATCATGCAGCTTTTTAAGATCTCCTAAAATCAATTATTCCTTATAGTACTATAAATAGAGTTTTGCATTCAGCCTCTCAAGAAGATTAGATTGCAGAGAAACCACTTAGTATGGGGATACAATTATGTTGCCACAGATCATTCCTGATCTGGGTTGTATTCAGTATTCATTGTGTGATTAATGAAAATCTCTAGAATATAGGCAAAACAAGACAAAATAAATAACCTGTTAAAATTAAATAAAGTTAAATAAATGTAGCAGCAAAATAATTTAATTTTTTTTCAAACAAAAGTCCTATATTTGTCCTAACTATACATCTGAATCACCATAGACATATACATACAGTATTATGTGTGAAGAGTATTCTGAATATCAACTGCTGTAAGGTTGTTTATTCACACTTGTTTATCAACCTTTGACACTTCATAGAGCAGGAATATCATAAAATGGAAACGCTGAAGTAAAGAACAACTAACTTTAAAGTGAATTAAATTTTAAAGTAAAGTAGAACACTTGAGTACTTTATTGCATCACACAGGGCACATGCTTGGGGTAGATTCAGTCAACACAGGTTGTCTGAACTGGGTGGGATTTAAACTGTTAATCTTAAAATTAGTCAACAGTCCCCGGCCCAAAAGGTGTCAAGGTATATTCTGACAGAAGTATATTCTGACTATATTCTGATATATGCCTGCTCTGGTCCATACTAGACACTAACATAGTAGTTGGCAGTTTTTGTGGTTCTGGACAGACAGTGTCAGTCATTTTTACCTTAAAAACATAGGAATGAGGTGCAGCCTATCTTTGCCTCAAACACAGTCATTAAACATTAAATCCTTTTCAAGGTGCAAACACATTATTCATTTTTAATGCCAATCATAACTCCAGTTTAGCCACGACCACTGATTTCCAAGATCCCCAGTTATCTGCACAAAATAGGTCAAAGTCACACTGGTCAGCAGGTTATATCCATTATTTTAAATCTCAGTAGGGCTTTTATGTCTTCTCCTTCTCTCCCACAGAATACTCAGAATACTGAAATCCATTCCTGTTATCAAACCAAGTACCTATACCATGTAACATGCTGTGTACGGATTAATTTGGCTCGAATTTGTAATTTTGTATGAATAAATATCATGAAGCCTCTGGGTAAGACACTATAAGCTATTATTTGCAGGTGTGAATGGATGTGCGTCCTCATGCATGCGCACCAGATTGACAGACTGGGGACCTACTCATGGAAATATGACTAGAGTTATAAAAAAAATGGAAAAAGGAAAAAGAAATACCACAGGGTAACTTAGTGTATGTGTGCTATCTCTCAAATTAGTTCCAGATCCCTGTGTACAACTGCATGTTGACACCATAAACCGGTTTTCCACAGAAAGTATAATGATGTTTATCATTATGTGCATTATTAAAGTCACTGAGAAACATCTCAGCATCTTTATCAGTCATATATGTCTCTTTTCAGAGAGAAACCGAATATATGTGAGGTTACAAGAATTGAGTCAAACCCTTTACATTTGATTGGTCCTCTTAATGTCAGTGTGCCTTTACAAATGTGACTCAGCAAAAAGTTGAATATAAATACAAATGTATATATATATTTTCCTTATTTTCCATTATTATGTACCGATCTCATATGCACACCTTTGACTGAAAGCCACTGTGCAAGGTGCTGGCCCGTCCCTCAGGAGGTTCATTGCTCTGCCTCAAGGACACCAACCAGCTCTGCTTCCGCTGCAGCAGCCACCCGTGACAGAGGATTGTCGGGAACCATGATCCTCTGCTCAAATCTGTGGTTGTGTCCAGGAGGAGGAGAAATGAATGCGTGTGCTTTTTAGGATGATTATTAAAAGTTTTTAAGAACTGGTATTCAAACACCTCCTATGTCCCCAATTGAACATGTTTTGTTTTTAAAATGTTCTGAGAACATTATCATGCAATGTTCATGTTTTCAGCAGCAAGTGTTTGATTTATCCAAGAACTTTTTCAAGGTAAGATATGTTGTTCCATTAAAACAGTCGAAAACAGTTTGGCCTATAATCTTTAGCGATAACCTTGTCCAAACCTCATGCCATAAAAACATTACCAATGTTTTGTGGTAACATTCTTTAAAAAATGTGTGAAAACATTATCAGAAATGTGTCCAAACAAAATTTCAATGGGTTTTAGAGGCTCCCAAAATGGTATTCAAGTTTAAATTGTTAAAACATTCTTGAAACTCGAATTCAGCTCCTCTCAAAATGCTCCAAATGTTTTGCATTAACATTCTAACTTGCATATCACTGCTGTGCAGTGTAGAGTGTATATTAAAAGTAAGAAATACTTTTGCAGGGGGTCTTGCTGTAAAAACGCATCCAATTATTGTAAATAATACAGATATTGCAAAAATACATTGAATACATATTTCATTGTGTCTTCAATACAACAACTCTGAACATTAAGAACATTATACAAAAATTCACTAATAGAGAATTAAGTTATTTACATCTATAAAAATTTACCTTAAAATAAAACCATCTAAAGTAAAGCATGGAATGTTGATGTATGTTTTGTCCTAACACAGTGTCCTTAAGTGCCTCAGCTTACACTGACATTTAAGTTTGACATCATTTTTATATAATAATAACATTATACACATCATATTGAAATACAGCCTTGTTGGTAAATCCAGTTATTCCTCCTGATCAAAGCATGGTAACCATGGCTACTGCATCAGGGTTAGAATTCATATTTTCCGGTGTTTACTTTCTTAGTCACGGCAGAAAAATACCCCCCCACTCACACTCTTTTCCAACATACCCTGTACAAGGCACATGGGTTTTGTATAGTAATGAACAAAAGTCCCAATCTGCCGTAATCCAAGAATTTTCCAATTGTCAGGAATTGAAATGACACAAATTGTGTTCTGCAATGCACACACAAACACACGCACACACAGACACACGCATACATACATATACAACTGAATTGAAACCTTCACATTACACTTAGATGCTCCACCACAATCTTTGGGACCCCACTCTTTCCTCGACCCTCTGTCCTTTCCTAGTGCAGCCTCGCCTGCTTTACACACTCATATTAGTCTGACACCTTTACCAGCTCTCTTTCACACACACACACACCTAACCTTACCAACCTCCACCCTCCCCCTCTTTTATTTTCCACCCCTGACCACCGTTCACCTTTTTTTCCCCTGGGGGCCTGCCGGCCCTGCAGATCATCTCTCTGGCTCCAGGTGCCCTGGCCGGGCCCTGTCTGTTTTCATTCCCCTCCTGGAGGAGAAGTAATTTGGGGGAGAAAGAGGGAGAGCAGATGACCACTGGCTCCCGACCTTTTCTACCTCAATTTAACTCCTCGCTGCCGTGCCAGCCGAATGTGGCAATCAGGCTAGGCAGAAGTGACACCCTCATCTGAGCGTGGCCATGCCCCACACACAATCACGTTGTCACTTTCCATCTATATGTGGGGGCTGTGGCCAAGTAGTAGTGCTAGAACAGGGAATTGTGGAGGTGAGGGAGGAGGGGCCAAGCTAGATCTCTGTTAGCATACTCTGCTTTATGATGCTCCCAGTGCTGCTAGTAACCTAGCTTAAATATTTATTGGTTCTTTTTTATCACACCGTCCCCAGCTGTGTTTGATTCTTTTTTTCTTTGCAGCAGTGTGTGTGTTCAGTGTGTGTATGTCGGTTGTATTACAAAAGCAGATTTGCCTTAGATTTCCCTTTAATTTGAGATGTAATGCTATTAGCTCTCATGCTACACAGGACTTTAGCTTCTCTTCCAGAAGAGGACTCCTTCCCTCCGCTCTCCAGTGTTAGATTAGAGCATCCATCACCATCTGTTCCACATGGGGGGTGAACCAATTACATAAGCCAAGAGAGGGAAAATAATAAGATATTATTGTCATGGACGTGAGCAATATGAGGCAGCTTCATGACTATTAGTGTGGGGCTACTTCGCCAGCGTAAGCCAGTGTGAAATACAATGAGATGCGGAAAGCCCGGGAACTTGTGTTGGAACATGAGTTGCCATGTAATAGACTGACTAAGAAGGAGGTTGAGGGTGGAGGAGCACTGGAAGAGGAGCTTGGTTTAGTAAGTTAGCAGAACGGCCACGGTCTGTCCTCGTCTGCAGCGACCGCGAGCCTCAGCAGGGCCAGTAGCTAGTGGAAAAAAGAGTGAGTGGGCTTTGGATTTAGTTTGTTGATAGCATGGAAATGTTAGAAAACACTACTGGCTCTCCACTTCGTCTTTAGGGAGCATTTTGTCAGAGAGCATCAGCCTGGGAAGACAAAGAAGGAGAAATAGCTTGAATAGCAATCAACAGTTTAAAGAATGAAACCTCTACTGCTGTACTTTGTGTAACATTTTAACATAAATGACTGAAGAAGAGTCAACAACAATGTGTTCATAGTGTTACGGAATCACACAATTTCCAGTATATTGTTGCATATATATCCTCAGAATTTGAATAAACACAGGGTACACATTTTGAATCCTGCAGAGGAGAGGTAGTCTTGTCGTACGCTACTCAAAAGTCATACTATGTTTACTATGTTTACTATGGTTTCAGTGTTCTCTAAAGCAAACTAATCCACCAAATACACATTCTTGCCAAAGATTGTATGACATCCCCTTGAGGAACTCAGAGAACAGTGAATTCATACTGTTATCAAAAAACAGGGTTTCACGATATTACAAGGTTAGGCCTGTGCACTCTTCAAGTGCATCAGTAAATCCAAAAATGAACTAGGGCTACATTGTATCACTGACGGGCCCGAGCACAGGCATTTTGAAGCGTGAGAGAGCGATCGATAACCAAGCGCACGTCTCCGCGTTGCATGCGTTTTGCCCACTGCGGCGAGGATAAACGCTTCTCTTCCTGCGTCCGTCGAGCGATGTCGATCGTTGCCTGCTAATTGCTCATTACGGTCCACACTATCAATTGCACATCACACTGTGAAAATTGTATGTAAATCGAATGATAGTTGTAAAACACAGCTTATTTCCCTTTTGCCAGTAGGTGGCGCTATCACTTTTATAACCTACAGACTAATATGGCTGTTCAAGTAGGTGCTCTGATGTAGCGTGAGCAATTTTGTGTCATTTAATATATGGATGTGTTCGGAGCCGGTTGGATAATGCAGAGTGGATTTACAAAGTACTTCCTGTTTCATGGCGAATCATTAGGTGACGCTATGACACTGAGGAAATATTGACACATAGAACTGTTCAGGCTTGGAATCTTATCATGTGACAGAAGCTTAGTAGTGATAGGACAAACGCACACTGGAGTTATGACAACATCGTGTACTTTGGCGGAAGGTTGATCCTTCGCTGCACCGCAATGTTTACCCGGTTTGAGGAAATGTCACAATTCTAAACATGATCCAATGACTTGTCTCAGCTCGTTTGAGCTGTATATTGTTAAGCAACCAGGAGCAGTGCATCAATGTATAAAACATGTCACTTCCTGTAGCCAGCGCTGTAATTTTAAGCCATGGTTTCGGTGTAAATGTCTCGTCAGGCCGGGATTCTTGTCTTACATGTCTAGTTTGGACTCGATTGGACAAAATATGTCTGAGATACAGAACCTCATGTTTTGATGGGGTGTAATTTAAATGCTATACAGTCACACTCCTAGAACAAGTTCAACAGAGTCAAATTGTAGAAAATGGCAAAAAAAAACAAAAAAAAAACAGTATTGTACTGCCTTGATTGCGGCAGGTGCAGTGGCTAAAAGCTGAAAATGTCTGAATTTGTGCTTTGGAAGAATATGTTGCAGGTGGAAATAATTGATACTTCGATTGAGCTCTGTAGCTGCTGTGCACAATTGCAGGAAAACAACATATCTCAACTTTTGTTCACTCGGCCTGAGCTCATGTCAGCACAGAAAGGGACAGACTATGGAAATCTAAATGATGACCCACCTCTAAGGGGGGGGATTATCATTGCAAAGGATCCATTTTCATTGTGTAACTTGTCTCCCCTGTGTCGAAAATTAAATTGTCTGATGTGCAAGATTTACTTTTGTGGCGCCAGGGCCCCTAGACGTGCGCAGAGGGTCGCGAGTGCCACGTGTCATCTGATGGCAGCGGCGGTCGGCGCCTCCCAATTTACACACCGAGCCGCTCTGCATTTCAAAGGAGCTCCGGTGTCGGTCTCCTGTTAGCGATCACTATCTGGGCCCTGCAGAGGAAGGATTAGGCTTGAAAAACTGCTAACCACCACCCTCCCTCCTCCCACTCCTCAACACCACCACCCTCCCTCAGCACATTTACATTTTCATTTTCCTATTTGATTTTCCTCATCGGCTCGAACTCTCCTGTCCCCACCCTGTTTATCTTTTCTATATCCTTCCCTAGATCACGACCACCCTTTCCCCCAGTAACATCGGTATACCAGTTTACCCATATATGTCGGCGATATTGTCGATTTATTTAAAAAATAAGGCAACTGAGAGATGGATATGATGCGCTTCAGTGGGTGTAAGTAGGATTTATCAATGCTATACACTGGCTGCCTTTAACCTGAACTAAATTTAAAGACACATCTTGATGCAATCATGAGAAATATACTACTATAATATATGTTATCTCTCATACAGCACACATTTTAGGGTCACATGACTATTCATTTCCTACAGCATACTCTCACATGCTGTAGGAAATTACCTTTAATTACATATCAGATATCAGTCAATCTGTAGTCTCCCCCCTGGAACTCACCTTTGTCCCTCCTTCAAAAAGAAAGGAAAAAGGTGAGGAGAAAAGGCAGTCCGCTCACACTCCCCCTTCCAAATCCTCTCTTACACCCCCCTATGTTCATGTCTCGTTCCCCCTGCAGCCCCTGCCTTTCAGCTAATGGAATAATTAATGAAACTTTGATGCAAAACAAATAATGGAGTTAGCTGGCTGTACTGCCTCCAAGTATTTCATCTGTCGAAGCGAGGCGGATTTGGACAAGACTTGTCCAAATCTGAGCATTAAAAAAAAGGAAAATACATTCAAAAAGTGTAATGAAATTAAACAAGCTTGAGATAAGGACAAGTTCACACATGCTCATGAGATTGGGACAGTCCTTTCTCTGAATCGGAGAGCAAGCATGGGCCATTGTAAACTCAAGATCTGAAGTTTCTCACACTAGAGAAGAGTAGGAAGATATTTAAAGACATAAATGCTGACGGCTTTTCTCCAAGCTGCACGTAGAAAGGCGTGTTCCTGCTTTGGGTGATATAAATCAAAATGCTAGAGAAAAAAGGGGGGACTCCTTGCACTGAACCCTGCGGCTCTGAGTGGAGGAGAGGCTGTCAGCTGAGGCAGGCTATCCCAGCATCCTCCATGCTGGTGCTCTATATTCCCCTCTGAGACAGACGAGATGCTAATAGAGGCAAGTGAATCCTCCATTCTGTATGCCTCTCTGTCTCTCTGCCAGACATTGTTTACTCTCTCTGGCGGGATATCTCATTCAGAGAGATAGTGAATAGACTTAAATACAAGGTGGAGGAGGTGTGTGAGGCATCGAACACAGACCGGGACGGACAGGGGGGAGGTGGGGGTGCAGAATGTGAGAGAGTTAGATGGAGGTGTAAAGCTACAGCACCTGCAAACCCCTTCACACCTTCTCTTCTCAATAACGGTTCAATGCAAATGGTGACATAAGAAGATATGTGGACTCCTGCTATCGACTGGCTGGACCCTGAAGAAGAAAAGTCTATTTATTAAACAACAGTAGCTCAACATTCCACATATCAGCTGTGCAAGTTGTGTGAACATAGTTCTGTTTTCATTCCAATGAAAAGTATTAGGAAGCACACGTCTGCTGGTCTTTAATTCTCTGCCATGGAAAGGTTAGTTATGCCCTTTTGCCGAACCAACCAGTTAACCCCCGATGAAGATCTTCAATGTTTCAATTAAGTATATATTTTACGTGTATTAATCATTTCATGTCTCATTCTAGTGAGCCGAGCTTTAATGGTCTCACTCCTGCCACCTTGAGCCACAACTCCTTCGAATTAAATGTCGAAATAAACCCTTGTTCATACCCTCTTAATCAAAACAATAGAGTTGACTAAGTTAACTCATCGACCATGGTTCAAATTACTGTTTAATTTTTTTAAGTTGAAATAAAGACACAGTACATTAAGAATTTAGGAAACGCTATTGTTCAACATTTGCTGCAGTTTATTTTATTTCACTTAAAAATTGTACACAATAGTTTTAGAATCAATAGAATATTAAGAAATAACAGTTTTATTGTTATTTCAAAGAGATCTGTGTACCGTGCTTTGTTGGAGAGATCCCATTTCACCCCTTGGCCCTAACCCCTGTCCCAATACCTGCTGGGAAGGAGGGGTAGGTTCCGATGGGTAGGGCTGTATACCCCTCCAAACACAGATTTTTCAGACCCTACTTTGAACGGAGGGGTACCCAGAATTCATCCAATCAGAGTACCGTTGTGTCATCAGCCCCAAGATGCTGCAGCTGGAGGATAATTACTGCACGGTCGGACTGCAGCGGGTTCGCTCCCGCAATGTTTTAAGTCATGTGACCTGGTGACATTTTGAAGATCTGGATGAAGTCGGACAAAAATTCTAATCAGCATGTATTGTGTTACAACGAGCATGCATCATGTTAATATCAGCTCCTATAATGTAACTGTGTGTAGAGATTAAGGACTCACACCATCAGTAGTACCTGGACCACACACACAAATACACTTTTGTCTTAGGTCAACAACAAGTTGCAAGACATATAACATGAACAAACATAATTTTGAATGTCTGAAATAACCCCCCACCCCCATGCGCCACACACACACACACACACACACACACACACAGACACAGACACATATACATACACTTGAACATAGCTGTCTGGGAATGTGTTTGTGCTATCAATGCATAAGATGAGAAGAAATATGCTAAGGGAGGGGGGGGGCTGATTTTACATTTTGTGCATGTTATCGATAGCAAACAGCGGACCTTCACGCTCAGCTGGGCCACAACGACTAAATGAGGGTCGCTCCAACGGACTACATCAAATCGGCTACATGCTTTAAAGCTGTTCAATTAGATTATCCTTTTTATTTTTGTACTTGTGGGCATCAAGGGACATAGACAAAGAATCGGCAATGAGTAATGAATACACACACAAACACACACACACACACATTTCTAGCCATAGACAGCAAGTCCAGATGGGAAAAGACTGGCTCTAAGAGGAGGAGCCAACAGTCAACTAACTCTGAAATGCATAGAAGTGCATGGCCTAGAGTCATATTAGTTGTGTATATGGAACAGAATCCATCTTTATTGTCTCGTAGCAGTGGTGAAGAGATGTGTCTATAAGTGGAGTTAAATCTTTTCAAATGTTAGCTTGAAATAATAATTGAAGCAGAATTTGTCGATTTTAGCTGCTCGACTCACGAATCGAAATTTTTTAAAGTTTTCAAACTTTAGCAGCCTGTGTCCTTAGACTTTTATCAACCTCAACCTATAAGAACTTGGGAGGATATGACATCAGGTTCATGTTCTAACATTTGCACCCATTTCAGTTTTACTATGAAGATTGGGTACTTGGGAAAACCAAGCCAGCCAGTTACCCAGAAGTCTGTCCAATGAATTGTCGATTTTTGTATGAACTTGCTTTATTTTTGGTACCATGTTTTCCTTGCAACATTTATGCATTGTGTTTATCCACCAGAATGGTAGTAAAGTATCAAGGATGCATTTTGGTCTTCTTTTAAATCTCCATTCTGTAAGGGGATTGCTGATGTTAATGTTTTAAATATGTTGTAAATATTGGGCCACATTTAGACTTAAATGCAATATACATTGGTAGTGCATCAAATCCTGCAGCTAGAGCTCAGGAGCTTCAGTAAATGTTAACATTAAACATTCGAATCTGGGGGGTTGGTTCTCAGAACGAGGCATTGCCTCAACCGGGTTCGGTTCCAACCCATGGCCATTTGCAGCATGTCCTCCCCCACTCTTTCTCTGTCACACCTTTTGCTCTCCTTCCTATCGATTAAAGGCCCTAAAAGCCCATAGGATGAGGAAAAATGCGATCTCAGGGCATTTGACTGAATGTTTCGGTCAGACGACCCTGTTTCAGTTATTTTGAAGATGCTGATCCCCTGAATTTTCACACTCAACAGAGTTATTACTCAGAATGATGACAAAGAAAAGACATAAACTGGGCAGCAGGTCTGTGTTGATGAGAGATGTCAGAGAAGAATGATCAAAGTGGTTGTAGTAGACCGAAACAGAAAAACTACAGTAATCCCAAAAAGCCCTTTCCAACTGTGGTGAGAAGAAAAGCATCAGAATGAACATCTCCAGATGATATGTAACAGTATATCACTCCTCTCAGCCAAGAGTAACTTTGAGACTAAAGTGCACACAGACTCACCAACACTGGACAGTTAAAGACTGAACAAGTAAGACTGATCTGATGAATGTGGATTCTGCTAAGGCTGCAGCTGGGCCTTATTTGAAGATTGGCTTTGAATCTGGGGTGATCTGCATAAGTCCATGAACCCAACCTGCCTTTTTTCAATAGTCAAGACTGATAGTAGTGAAAAGGTTAGGGTCATAAATGTGTTACTTCTTTAAAATGACAGCGCATTAAGATATTATCTTGGACCACTAGATTCAATACTAACAATAACAGGATGGAACCCTAATGAATTCATCATGTCTTTGACCGGAGGTGATTGTGAATAGATAGTTATTTCCGAAAATGAATATCTCTCTCTTTGTTATCTATAGCACAAGATCACTTTGTGAGATCAGTACGTCTTTTATTCAACAGCTTCCAAAAACTATTGGACAGTGGCTTCAGTCCCGAATTGAATAGATTTTTACTGTCAAAGCTTTGCTGAGAGTAAGAACTGAGAATAAGCCCAATGAATTCAACCCAAAGCAAGCAAAGACATCAGCTATAGTGAGTTTTAATAAGTTGAAGCGATCACAATGCATTGAGTTCAAATTTCTTGCCTATTGAGACGCTGAAAGAGATACAGAGTTGTATTCAAAATGAGTTTTGCAAACGAAATCAACCAATGCAGTTAATCTCTCCAGTGACCATACTTTCTTCATGATGACCAAGTAACTCGCAATGGTAAATATAAAAAAAGCCCAAATCAAGGATAATATGTCGTGACATTTCTAGGCATTTTGCTATAATTTAAAGTGCCTACAAGTGTTCCAAGTATTGCACTTCAGTAACCACAAGTTTGGGACATTTCCAGGACTTTTTTGCTTTAATGTAAAGTGCCTACAAGTGTCCCACGTATTGTACATCACTAAGAACAAAAGGACCAGAAAAACTGATTTTAAAGGGTGGTCACACAAACATGTGCATGTGAATGTGATGAATTGTCCTCCGTTTCAAGATATGTATGTATGTAAGTATGTAAGTATGAACTTGCTGTTTTCTATTGCAAAACTTTGATAGACAGAAAATACGACCTTGCCCAAACCTGGCATACCTACATAATGGTCTACTGCTACGTTCTGTCAGGTAAATTAAAAGCAATATTGGGATATATGCAAAGTGGAAGATACCCCTTTAAAACAAAAACCAGAGAAGAAAAAGAGGACAAAATACCTGAAGAAAGGAAGTACTGTTGGACAATGAGGCTTGAAAAAACGGTGATTTTAAAGGGTGGTCACAAAATTACGTGCATGTGAAGTTGATGAGTTGTCCTCCGTTTCCAGATATGTATGTATGTAAATATAAAATTTATGTTTTTTAGTGCAAAACTTTGATACACAGAAAGTACGAGCTTGCCCAAATCTGGCCAAACCTGGCATACCTATATAACGGTACCTCAATCAAAAGCTTGAGTTTTAAGTGAGTTTTAAAAAGTTGAAGCGATCAAAATGCCTCGGGTTTAAATATCTTGCCTATTGAGATGATGAAAGACATATCAAAGTTTTAGCAAGGCTGATGTGGAGTCAATCAGTGTTGTTCAGGTGCTGACCTTGACTATGTAGAAAGGTAAGAGTGCTATAAATGTGGTACATCTTTAACTGTAGGTCCCACCGCTGGATCGCTGGATTCAGAGTCCAGAGTGCTAGCCATTACACCATGGAACCCTGTTCAGTTGTGGTAATCTTAGGCCCGCCAGCCCATCACATCAACCAGTTAGATGCTTGGAGAGATGCTGTGAATTGAATTCAAAATGTGTTTGCAAAGGAAAACACCCGATGCAGTTAATCTCTCCAGTGACCATATATCCTTCATGACGACCAAATAACTGCATTGGTAAGCTGTCAGAAGTTGGATTTGAACCCACGCCTCCAATGGAAACTGCGACCTGAAAGCAGATCCTTAGACCGCTCGGCCATCCTGACTACTCAAACATATAAATAAGCCCAAAAAATTCGATCAAAAATTAGCAAAGATATCGGCAAATGTGAGATTTAAAAAGTTGAAACGATCAAAATGCCTCGGGTGCAAATATCTTGCCTATTGAGATGATGAAAGACATATCAAAGTTTTAGCAAGGCTGATGTGGAGTCAATCAGTGTTGTTCAGGTGCTGACCTTGACTATGTAGAAAGGTAAGAGTGCTATAAATGTAGTACATCTTTAACTGTAGGTCCCACCGAGATTTGAACTCGGATCACTGGATTCAGTTGTGGTAATCTGAGGCCCGCAAGCCAATCTCATCCACCAGTTAGATGCTTGGAGAGATGCTGTGAATAGAATTCAAAATGTGTTTGCAAAGGAAAACACCCGATGCAGTTAATCTCTCCAGTGACCAAGTAACTGCATAGGTAAGCTGTCAGAAGTTGGATTTGAACCCAGCGCCTTAGACCGCTCGGCCATCCTGACTACTAAAACATATAAATAAGCCCAAAAAATTCGATCAAAAGCTAGTAAAGATATCGGCAAATGTAAGTTTTAAAAAGTTGAAGCCAAATGTGAGATTTAAAAAGTTGAAACAATCAAAAGGCCTCGGGTGCAAATATCTTGCCTATTGAGATGATGAAAAAGATATCAAAGTTTTAGCAAGCCTAATGTGGAGTCAATCAGTGTTGTTCAGGTGCTGACCTTGACTATGTAGAAAGGTAAGAGTGCTATAAATGTGGTACATCTTTAACTGTAGGTCCCACCGAGATTTGAACTCGGATCACTGGATTCAGAGTCCAGAGTGCTAGCCATTACACCATGGAACCCTGTTCAATTGAGGTAATCTGAGGCCCGCAAGCCCATCTCATCCACAAGTTAGATGCTTGGAGAGATGCTGTGAATAGAATTCAAAATGTTTTTGCAAAGGAAAACACCCGATGCAGTTAATCTCTCCAGTGACCAAGTAACTGCATAGGTAAGCTGTCAGAAGTTGGATTTGAACCCAGCGCCTTAGACCGCTCGGCCATCCTGACTACTAAAACATATAAATAAGCCCAAAAAATTCGATCAAAAGCTAGTAAAGATATCGGCAAATGTGAGTTTTAAAAAGTTGAAGCCAAATGTGAGATTTAAAAAGTTGAAACAATCAAAAGGCCTCGGGTGCAAATATCTTGCCTGTAGAGATGATGAAAGAGATATCAAAGTTTTAGCAAGCCTAATGTGGAGTCAATCAGTGTTGTTCAGGTGCTGACCTTGACTATGTAGAAAGGTAAGAGTGCTATAAATGTGGTACATCTTTAACTGTAGGTCCCACCGAGATTTGAACTCGGATCACTGGATTCAGTTGTGGTAATCTGAGGCCCGCAAGCCAATCTCATCCACCAGTTAGATGCTTGGAGAGATGCTGTGAATAGAATTCAAAATGTGTTTGCAAAGGAAAACACCCGATGCAGTTAATCTCTCCAGTGACCAAGTAACTGCATAGGTAAGCTGTCAGAAGTTGGATTTGAACCCACACCTCCAATGGAGACTGCGACCTGAAGGAAGCACCTTAGACCGCTCGGCCATCCTGACTAATCAAACATATAAATAAGCCCAAAAAATTCGATCAAAAGCTAGCAAAGATATCGGCAAATGTAAGATTTAAAAAGTTGAAACGATCAAAATGCCTCAGGTGCAAATATCTTGCCTATTGAGATGATGAAAGACATATCAAAGTTTTAGCAAGGCTGATGTGGAGTCAATCAGTGTTGGTCAGGTGCTGACCTTGACTATGTAGAAAGGTAAGAGTGCTATAAATGTGGTACATCTTTAACTGTAGGTCCCACCGAGATTTGAACTCGGATCACTGGATTCAGAGTCCAGAGTGCTAGCCATTACACCATGGAACCCTGTTCAGTTGAGGTAATCTTAGGCCCGCAACCCCATCTCATCCACCAGTTAGATGCTTGGAGAGATGCTGTGAATAGAATTCAAAATGTGTTTGCAAAGGAAAACACGCGATGCAGTTAATCTCTCCAGTGACCAAGTAACTGCATAGGTAAGCTGTCAGAAGTGGGATTTGAACCCACGCCTCCAATGGAGACTGCGACCTGAACGCAGCGCCTTAGACCGCTCGGCCATCCTGACTACTAAAACATATAAATAAGCCCAAAAAATTCGATCAAAAGCTAGTAAAGATATCGGCAAATGTGAGTTTTAAAAAGTTGAAGCCAAATGTGAGATTTAAAAAGTTGAAACAATCAAAAGGCCTCGGGTGCAAATATCTTGCCTATTGAGATGATGAAAGAGATATCAAAGTTTTAGCAAGCCTAATGTGGGGAGTCAATCAGTGTTGTTCAGGTGCTGACCTTGACTATGTAGAAAGGTAAGAGTGCTATAAATGTGGTACATCTTTAACTGTAGGTCCCACCGAGATTTGAACTCGGATCACTGGATTCAGAGTCCAGAGTGCTAGCCATTACACCATGGAACCCTGTTCAGTTGAGGTAATCTGAGGCCCGCAAGCCCATCTCATCCACAAGTTAGATGCTTGGAGAGATGCTGTGAATAGAATTCAAAATGTGTTTGCAAAGGAAAACACCCGATGCAGTTAATCTCTCCAGTGACCAAGTAACTGCATAGGTAAGCTGTCAGAAGTTGGATTTGAACCCAGCGCCTTAGACCGCTCGGCCATCCTGACTACTAAAACATATAAATAAGCCCAAAAAATTCGATCAAAAGCTAGTAAAGATATCGGCAAATGTGAGTTTTAAAAAGTTGAAGCCAAATGTGAGATTTAAAAAGTTGAAACAATCAAAAGGCCTCGGGTGCAAATATCTTGCCTGTAGAGATGATGAAAGAGATATCAAAGTTTTAGCAAGCCTAATGTGGAGTCAATCAGTGTTGTTCAGGTGCTGACCTTGACTATGTAGAAAGGTAAGAGTGCTATAAATGTAGTACATCTTTAACTGTAGGTCCCACCGAGATTTGAACTCGGATCACTGGATTCAGTTGTGGTAATCTGAGGCCCGCAAGCCAATCTCATCCACCAGTTAGATGCTTGGAGAGATGCTGTGAATAGAATTCAAAATGTGTTTGCAAAGGAAAACACCCGATGCAGTTAATCTCTCCAGTGACCAAGTAACTGCATAGGTAAGCTGTCAGAAGTTGGATTTGAACCCAGCGCCTTAGACCGCTCGGCCATTCTGACTACTAAAACATATAAATAAGCCCAAAAAATTCGATCAAAAGCTAGTAAAGATATCGGCAAATGTGAGTTTTAAAAAGTTGAAGCCAAATGTGAGATTTAAAAAGTTGAAACAATCAAAAGGCCTCGGGTGCAAATATCTTGCCTATTGAGATGATGAAAGAGATATCAAAGTTTAAGCAAGCCTAATGTGGAGTCAATCAGTGTTGTTCAGGTGCTGACCTTGACTATGTAGAAAGGTAAGAGTGCTATAAATGTGGTACATCTTTAACTGTAGGTCCCACCGAGATTTGAACTCGGATCACTGGATTCAGAGTCCAGAGTGCTAGCCATTACACCATGGAACCCTGTTCAGTTGAGGTAATCTTAGGCCCGCAAGCCCATCTCATCCACCAGTTAGATGCTTGGAGAGATGCTGTGAATAGAATTCAAAATGTGTTTGCAAAGGAAAACACCCGATGCAGTTAATCTCTCCAGTGACCAAGTAACTGCATAGGTAAGCTGTCAGAAGTTGGATTTGAACCCAGCGCCTTAGACCGCTCGGCCATCCTGACTACTAAAACATATAAATAAGCCCAAAAAATTCGATCAAAAGCTAGTAAAGATATCGGCAAATGTGAGTTTTAAAAAGTTGAAGCCAAATGTGAGATTTAAAAAGTTGAAACAATCAAAAGGCCTCGGGTGCAAATATCTTGCCTGTAGAGATGATGAAAGATATATCAAAGTTTTAGCAAGCCTAATGTGGAGTCAATCAGTGTTGTTCAGGTGCTGACCTTGACTATGTAGAAAGGTAAGAGTGCTATAAATGTGGTACATCTTTAACTGTAGGTCCCACCGAGATTTGAACTCGGATCACTGGATTTAGGTGTGGTAATCTGAGGCCCGCAAGCCAATCTCATCCACCAGTTAGATGCTTGGAGAGATGCTGTGAATAGAATTCAAAATGTGTTTGCAAAGGAAAACACCCGATGCAGTTAATCTCTCCAGTGACCAAGTAACTGCATAGGTAAGCTGTCAGAAGTTGGATTTGAACCCACACCTCCAATGGAGACTGCGACCTGAAGGCAGCACCTTAGACCGCTCGGCCATCCTGACTAATCAAACATATAAATAAGCCCAAAAAATTCGATCAAAAGCTAGCAAAGATATCGGCAAATGTGAGATTTAAAAAGTTGAAACGATCAAAATGCCTCAGGTGCAAATATCTTGCCTATTGAGATGATGAAAGACATATCAAAGTTTTAGCAAGGCTGATGTGGAGTCAATCAGTGTTGTTCAGGTGCTGACCTTGACTATGTAGAAAGGTAAGAGTGCTAAAAATGTGGTACATCTTTAACTGTAGGTCCCACCGAGATTTGAACTCGGATCACTGGATTCAGAGTCCAGAGTGCTAGCCATTACACCATGGAACCCTGTTCAGTTGAGGTAATCTTAGGCCCGCAACCCCATCTCATCCACCAGTTAGATGCTTGGAGAGATGCTGTGAATAGAATTCAAAATGTGTTTGCAAAGGAAAACACGCGATGCAGTTAATCTCTCCAGTGACCAAGTAACTGCATAGGTAAGCTGTCAGAAGTGGGATTTGAACCCACGCCTCCAATGGAGACTGCGACCTGAACGCAGCGCCTTAGACCGCTCGGCCATCCTGACTACTAAAACATATAAATAAGCCCAAAAAATTCGATCGAAAGCTAGTAAAGATATCGGCAAATGTGAGTTTTAAAAAGTTGAAGCCAAATGTGAGATTTAAAAAGTTGAAACAATCAAAAGGCCTCGGGTGCAAATATCTTGCCTATTGAGATGATGAAAGAGATATCAAAGTTTTAGCAAGCCTAATGTGGGGAGTCAATCAGTGTTGTTCAGGTGCTGACCTTGACTATGTAGAAAGGTAAGAGTGCTATAAATGTGGTACATCTTTAACTGTAGGTCCCACCGAGATTTGAACTCGGATCACTGGATTCAGAGTCCAGAGTGCTAGCCATTACACCATGGAACCCTGTTCAGTTGAGGTAATCTGAGGCCCGCAAGCCCATCTCATCCACAAGTTAGATGCTTGGAGAGATGCTGTGAATAGAATTCAAAATGTGTTTGCAAAGGAAAACACCCGATGCAGTTAATCTCTCCAGTGACCAAGTAACTGCATAGGTAAGCTGTCAGAAGTTGGATTTGAACCCAGCGCCTTAGACCGCTCGGCCATCCTGACTACTAAAACATATAAATAAGCCCAAAAAATTCGATCAAAAGCTAGTAAAGATATCGGCAAATGTGAGTTTTAAAAAGTTGAAGCCAAATGTGAGATTTAAAAAGTTGAAACAATCAAAAGGCCTCGGGTGCAAATATCTTGCCTGTAGAGATGATGAAAGAGATATCAAAGTTTTAGCAAGCCTAATGTGGAGTCAATCAGTGTTGTTCAGGTGCTGACCTTGACTATGTAGAAAGGTAAGAGTGCTATAAATGTAGTACATCTTTAACTGTAGGTCCCACCGAGATTTGAACTCGGATCACTGGATTCAGTTGTGGTAATCTGAGGCCCGCAAGCCAATCTCATCCACCAGTTAGATGCTTGGAGAGATGCTGTGAATAGAATTCAAAATGTGTTTGCAAAGGAAAACACCCGATGCAGTTAATCTCTCCAGTGACCAAGTAACTGCATAGGTAAGCTGTCAGAAGTTGGATTTGAACCCAGCGCCTTAGACCGCTCGGCCATCCTGACTACTAAAACATATAAATAAGCCCAAAAAATTCGATCAAAAGCTAGTAAAGATATCGGCAAATGTGAGTTTTAAAAAGTTGAAGCCAAATGTGAGATTTAAAAAGTTGAAACAATCAAAAGGCCTCGGGTGCAAATATCTTGCCTATTGAGATGATGAAAGAGATATCAAAGTTTTAGCAAGCCTAATGTGGAGTCAATCAGTGTTGTTCAGGTGCTGACCTTGACTATGTAGAAAGGTAAGAGTGCTATAAATGTGGTACATCTTTAACTGTAGGTCCCACCGAGATTTGAACTCGGATCACTGGATTCAGAGTCCAGAGTGCTAGCCATTACACCATGGAACCCTGTTCAGTTGAGGTAATCTGAGGCCCGCAAGCCCATCTCATCCACAAGTTAGATGCTTGGAGAGATGCTGTGAATAGAATTCAAAATGTGTTAGCAAAGGAAAACACCCGATGCAGTTAATCTCTCCAGTGACCAAGTAACTGCATAGGTAAGCTGTCAGAAGTTGGATTTGAACCCAGCGCCTTAGACCACTCGGCCATCCTGACTACTAAAACATATAAATAAGCCCAAAAAATTCGATCAAAAGCTAGTAAAGATATCGGCAAATGTGAGTTTTAAAAAGTTGAAGCCAAATGTGAGATTTAAAAAGTTGAAACAATCAAAAGGCCTCGGGTGCAAATATCTTGCCTGTAGAGATGATGAAAGAGATATCAAAGTTTTAGCAAGCCTAATGTGGAGTCAATCAGTGTTGTTCAGGTGCTGACCTTGACTATGTAGAAAGGTAAGAGTGCTATAAATGTAGTACATCTTTAACTGTAGGTCCCACCGAGATTTGAACTCGGATCACTGGATTCAGTTGTGGTAATCTGAGGCCCGCAAGCCAATCTCATCCACCAGTTAGATGCTTGGAGAGATGCTGTGAATAGAATTCAAAATGTGTTTGCAAAGGAAAACACCCGATGCAGTTAATCTCTCCAATGACCAAGTAACTGCATAGGTAAGCTGTCAGAAGTTGGATTTGAACCCAGCGCCTTAGACCGCTCGGCCATCCTGACTACTAAAACATATAAATAAGCCCAAAAAATTCGATCAAAAGCTAGTAAAGATATCGGCAAATGTGAGTTTTAAAAAGTTGAAGCCAAATGTGAGATTTAAAAAGTTGAAACAATCAAAAGGCCTCGGGTGCAAATATCTTGCCTATTGAGATGATGAAAGAGATATCAAAGTTTTAGCAAGCCTAATGTGGAGTCAATCAGTGTTGTTCAGGTGCTGACCTTGACTATGTAGAAAGGTAAGAGTGCTATAAATGTGGTACATCTTTAACTGTAGGTCCCACCGAGATTTGAACTCGGATCACTGGATTCAGAGTCCAGAGTGCTAGCCATTACACCATGGAACCCTGTTCAGTTGAGGTAATCTGAGGCCCGCAAGCCCATCTCATCCACAAGTTAGATGCTTGGAGAGATGCTGTGAATAGAATTCAAAATGTGTTTGCAAAGGAAAACACCTGATGCAGTTAATCTCTCCAGTGACCAAGTAACTGCATAGGTAAGCTGTCAGAAGTTGTATTTGAACCCAGCGCCTTAGACCGCTCGGCCATCCTGACTACTAAAACATATAAATAAGCCCAAAAAATTCGATCAAAAGCTAGTAAAGATATCGGCAAATGTGAGTTTTAAAAAGTTGAAGCCAAATGTGAGATTTAAAAAGTTGAAACAATCAAAAGGCCTCGGGTGCAAATATCTTGCCTATTGAGATGATGAAAGAGATATCAAAGTTTTAGCAAGCCTAATGTGGAGTCAATCAGTGTTGTTCAGGTGCTGACCTTGACTATGTAGAAAGGTAAGACTGCTATAAATGTGGTACATCTTTAACTGTAGGTCCCACCGAGATTTGAACTCGGATCACTGGATTCAGAGTCCAGAGTGCTAGCCATTACACCATGGAACCCTGTTCAGTTGAGGTAATCTGAGGCCCGCAAGCCCATCTCATCCACAAGTTAGATGCTTGGAGAGATGCTGTGAATAGAATTCAAAATGTGTTAGCAAAGGAAAACACCCGATGCAGTTAATCTCTCCAGTGACCAAGTAACTGCATAGGTAAGCTGTCAGAAGTTGGATTTGAACCCAGCGCCTTAGACCACTCGGCCATCCTGACTACTAAAACATATAAATAAGCCCAAAAAATTCGATCAAAAGCTAGTAAAGATATCGGCAAATGTGAGTTTTAAAAAGTTGAAGCCAAATGTGAGATTTAAAAAGTTGAAACAATCAAAAGGCCTCGGGTGCAAATATCTTGCCTGTAGAGATGATGAAAGAGATATCAAAGTTTTAGCAAGCCTAATGTGGAGTCAATCAGTGTTGTTCAGGTGCTGACCTTGACTATGTAGAAAGGTAAGAGTGCTATAAATGTAGTACATCTTTAACTGTAGGTCCCACCGAGATTTGAACTCGGATCACTGGATTCAGTTGTGGTAATCTGAGGCCCGCAAGCCAATCTCATCCACCAGTTAGATGCTTGGAGAGATGCTGTGAATAGAATTCAAAATGTGTTTGCAAAGGAAAACACCCGATGCAGTTAATCTCTCCAATGACCAAGTAACTGCATAGGTAAGCTGTCAGAAGTTGGATTTGAACCCAGCGCCTTAGACCGCTCGGCCATCCTGACTACTAAAACATATAAATAAGCCCAAAAAATTCGATCAAAAGCTAGTAAAGATATCGGCAAATGTGAGTTTTAAAAAGTTGAAGCCAAATGTGAGATTTAAAAAGTTGAAACAATCAAAAGGCCTCGGGTGCAAATATCTTGCCTGTAGAGATGATGAAAGAGATATCAAAGTTTTAGCAAGCCTAATGTGGAGTCAATCAGTGTTGTTCAGGTGCTGACCTTGACTATGTAGAAAGGTAAGAGTGCTATAAATGTGGTACATCTTTAACTGTAGGTCCCACCGAGATTTGAACTCGGATCACTGGATTCAGTTGTGGTAATCTGAGGCCCGCAAGCCAATCTCATCCACCAGTTAGATGCTTGGAGAGATGCTGTGAATAGAATTCAAAATGTGTTTGCAAAGGAAAACACCCGATGCAGTTAATCTCTCCAGTGACCAAGTAACTGCATAGGTAAGCTGTCAGATGCTTGGAGAGATGCTGTGAATAGAATTCAAAATGTGTTTGCAAAGGAAAACACGCGATGCAGTTAATCTCTCCAGTGACCAAGTAACTGCATAGGTAAGCTGTCAGAAGTGGGATTTGAACCCACGCCTCCAATGGAGACTGCAACCTGAACGCAGCGCCTTAGACCGCTCGGCCATCCTGACTACTAAAACATATAAATAAGCCCAAAGAAATTCGATCAAAAGCTAGTAAAGATATCGGCAAATGTGAGTTTTAAAAAGTTGAAGCCAAATGTGAGATTTAAAAAGTTGAAACAATCAAAAGGCCTCGGGTGCAAATATCTTGCCTATTGAGATGATGAAAGAGATATCAAAGTTTTAGCAAGCCTAATGTGGAGTCAATCAGTGTTGTTCAGGTGCTGACCTTGACTATGTAGAAAGGTAGCAGTGCTATAAATGTGGTACATCTTTAACTGTAGGTCCCACCGAGATTTGAACTCGGATCACTGGATTCAGAGTCCAGAGTGCTAGCCATTACACCATGGAACCCTGTTCAGTTGAGGTAATCTGAGGCCCACAAGCCCATCTCATCCACAAGTTAGATGCTTGGAGAGATGCTGTGAATAGAATTCAAAATGTGTTTGCAAAGGAAAACACCCGATGCAGTTAATCTCTCCAGTGACCAAGTAACTGCATAGGTAAGCTGTCAGAAGTTGGATTTGAACCCAGCGCCTTAGACCGCTCGGCCATCCTGACTACTAAAACATATAAATAAGCCCAAAAAAATCGATCAAAAGCTAGTAAAGATATCGGCAAATGTGAGTTTTAAAAAGTTGAAGCCAAATGTGAGATTTAAAAAGTTGAAACAATCAAAAGGCCTCGGGTGCAAATATCTTGCCTATTGAGATGATGAAAGAGATATCAAAGTTTTAGCAAGCCTAATGTGGAGTCAATCAGTGTTGTTCAGGTGCTGACCTTGACTATGTAGAAAGGTAAGAGTGCTATAAATGTGGTACATCTTTAACTGTAGGTCCCACCGAGATTTGAACTCGGATCACTGGATTCAGAGTCCAGAGTGCTAGCCATTACACCATGGAACCCTGTTCAGTTGAGGTAATCTGAGGCCCGCAAGCCCATCTCATCCACAAGTTAGATGCTTGGAGAGATGCTGTGAATAGAATTCAAAATGTGTTTGCAAAGGAAAACACCTGATGCAGTTAATCTCTCCAGTGACCAAGTAACTGCATAGGTAAGCTGTCAGAAGTTGTATTTGAACCCAGCGCCTTAGACCGCTCGGCCATCCTGACTACTAAAACATATAAATAAGCCCAAAAAATTCGATCAAAAGCTAGTAAAGATATCGGCAAATGTGAGTTTTAAAAAGTTGAAGCCAAATGTGAGATTTAAAAAGTTGAAACAATCAAAAGGCCTCGGGTGCAAATATCTTGCCTATTGAGATGATGAAAGAGATATCAAAGTTTTAGCAAGCCTAATGTGGAGTCAATCAGTGTTGTTCAGGTGCTGACCTTGACTATGTAGAAAGGTAAGACTGCTATAAATGTGGTACATCTTTAACTGTAGGTCCCACCGAGATTTGAACTCGGATCACTGGATTCAGTTGTGGTAATCTGAGGCCCGCAAGCCAATCTCATCCACCAGTTAGATGCTTGGAGAGATGCTGTGAATAGAATTCAAAATGTGTTTGCAAAGGAAAACACCCGATGCAGTTAATCTCTCCAGTGACCAAGTAACTGCATAGGTAAGCTGTCAGAAGTTGGATTTGAACCCACACCTCCAATGGAGACTTGCGACCTGAAGGCAGCACCTTAGACCGCTCGGCCATCCTGACTAATCAAACATATAAATAAGCCCAAAAAATTCGATCAAAAGCTAGCAAAGATATCGGCAAATGTGAGATTTAAAAAGTTGAAACGATCAAAATGCCTCAGGTGCAAATATCTTGCCTATTGAGATGATGAAAGACATATCAAAGTTTTAGCAAGGCTGATGTGGAGTCAATCAGTGTTGTTCAGGTGCTGACCTTGACTATGTAGAAAGGTAAGAGTGCTATAAATGTGGTACATCTTTAACTGTAGGTCCCACCGAGATTTGAACTCGGATCACTGGATTCAGAGTCCAGAGTGCTAGCCATTACACCATGGAACCCTGTTCAGTTGAGGTAATCTTAGGCCCGCAACCCCATCTCATCCACCAGTTAGATGCTTGGAGAGATGCTGTGAATAGAATTCAAAATGTGTTTGCAAAGGAAAACACGCGATGCAGTTAATCTCTCCAGTGACCAAGTAAGTGCATAGGTAAGCTGTCAGAAGTGGGATTTGAACCCACGCCTCCAATGGAGACTGCGACCTGAACGCAGCGCCTTAGACCGCTCGGCCATCCTGACTACTAAAACATATAAATAAGCCCAAAAAATTCGATCAAAAGCTAGTAAAGATATCGGCAAATGTGAGTTTTAAAAAGTTGAAGCCAAATGTGAGATTTAAAAAGTTGAAACAATCAAAAGGCCTCGGGTGCAAATATCTTGCCTATTGAGATGATGAAAGAGATATCAAAGTTTTAGCAAGCCTAATGTGGAGTCAATCAGTGTTGTTCAGGTGCTGACCTTGACTATGTAGAAAGGTAAGAGTGCTATAAATGTGGTACATCTTTAACTGTAGGTCCCACCGAGATTTGAACTCAGATCACTGGATTCAGAGTCCAGAGTGCTAGCCATTACACCATGGAACCCTGTTCAGTTGAGGTAATCTGAGGCCCGCAAGCCCATCTCATCCACAAGTTTGATGCTTGGAGAGATGCTGTGAATAGAATTCAAAATGTGTTTGCAAAGGAAAACACCCGATGCAGTTAATCTCTCCAGTGACCAAGTAACTGCATAGGTAAGCTGTCAGAAGTTGGATTTGAACCCAGCGCCTTAGACCGCTCGGCCATCCTGACTACTAAAACATATAAATAAGCCCAAAAAATTTGATCAAAAGCTAGTAAAGATATCGGCAAATGTGAGTTTTAAAAAGTTGAAGCCAAATGTGAGATTTAAAAAGTTGAAACAATCAAAAGGCCTCGGGTGCAAATATCTTGCCTGTAGAGATGATGAAAGAGATATCAAAGTTTTAGCAAGCCTAATGTGGAGTCAATCAGTGTTGTTCAGGTGCTGACCTTGACTATGTAGAAAGGTAAGAGTGCTATAAATGTGGTACATCTTTAACTGTAGGTCCCACCGAGATTTGAACTCGGATCACTGGATTCAGGTGTGGTAATCTGAGGCCCGCAAGCCAATCTCATCCACCAGTTAGATGCTTGGAGAGATGCTGTGAATAGAATTCAAAATGTGTTTGCAAAGGAAAACACCCGATGCAGTTAATCTCTCCAGTGACCAAGTAACTGAATAGGTAAGCTGTCAGAAGTTGGATTTGAACCCACACCTCCAATGGAGACTGCGACCTGAAGGCAGCACCTTAGACCGCTCGGCCATCCTGACTAATCAAACATATAAATAAGCCCAAAAAATTCGATCAAAAGCTAGCAAAGATATCGGCAAATGTGAGATTTAAAAAGTTGAAACGATCAAAATGCCTCAGGTGCAAATATCTTGCCTATTGAGATGATGAAAGACATATCAAAGTTTTAGCAAGGCTGATGTGGAGTCAATCAGTGTTGTTCAGGTGCTGACCTTGACTATGTAGAAAGGTAAGAGTGCTATAAATGTGGTACATCTTTAACTGTAGGTCCCACCGAGATTTGAACTCGGATCACTGGATTCAGAGTCCAGAGTGCTAGCCATTACACCATGGAACCCTGTTCAGTTGAGGTAATCTGAGGCCTGCAAGCCCATCTCATCCACAAGTTAGATGCTTGGAGAGATGCTGTGAATAGAATTCAAAATGTGTTTGCAAAGGAAAACACGCGATGCAGTTAATCTCTCCAGTGACCAAGTAACTGCATAGGTAAGCTGTCAGAAGTTGGATTTGAACCCAGCGCCTTAGACCGCTCGGCCATCCTGACTACTAAAACATATAAATAAGCCCAAAAAATTCGATCAAAAGCTAGTAAAGATATCGGCAAATGTGAGTTTTAAAAAGTTGAAGCCAAATGTGAGATTTAAAAAGTTGAAACAATCAAAAGGCCTCGGGTGCAAATATCTTGCCTGTAGAGATGATGAAAGAGATATCAAAGTTTTAGCAAGCCTAATGTGGAGTCAATCAGTGTTGTTCAGGTGCTGACCTTGACTATGTAGAAAGGTAAGAGTGCTATAAATGTAGTACATCTTTAACTGTAGGTCCCACCGAGATTTGAACTCGGATCACTGGATTCAGTTGTGGTAATCTGAGGCCCGCAAGCCAATCTCATCCACCAGTTAGATGCTTGGAGAGATGCTGTGAATAGAATTCAAAATGTGTTTGCAAAGGAAAACACCCGATGCAGTTAATCTCTCCAGTGACCAAGTAACTGCATAGGTAAGCTGTCAGAAGTTGGATTTGAACCCAGCGCCTTAGACCGCTCGGCCATCCTGACTACTAAAACATATAAATAAGCCCAAAAAATTCGATCAAAAGCTAGTAAAGATATCGGCAAATGTGAGTTTTAAAAAGTTGAAGCCAAATGTGAGATTTAAAAAGTTGAAACAATCAAAAGGCCTCGGGTGCAAATATCTTGCCTATTGAGATGATGAAAGAGATATCAAAGTTTTAGCATGCCTAATGTGGAGTCAATCAGTGTTGTTCAGGTGCTGACCTTGACTATGTAGAAAGGTAAGAGTGCTATAAATGTAGTACATCTTTAACTGTAGGTCCCACCGAGATTTGAACTCGGATCACTGGATTCAGTTGTGGTAATTTGAGGCCCGCAAGCCAATCTCATCCACCAGTTAGATGCTTGGAGAGATGCTGTGAATAGAATTCAAAATGTGTTTGCAAAGGAAAACACCCGATGCAGTTAATCTCTCCAATGACCAAGTAACTGCATAGGTAAGCTGTCAGAAGTTGGATTTGAACCCAGCGCCTTAGACCGCTCGGCCATCCTGACTACTAAAACATATAAATAAGCCCAAAAAATTCGATCAAAAGCTAGTAAAGATATCGGCAAATGTGAGTTTTAAAAAGTTGAAGCCAAATGTGAGATTTAAAAAGTTGAAACAATCAAAAGGCCTCGGGTGCAAATATCTTGCCTGTAGAGATGATGAAAGAGATATCAAAGTTTTAGCAAGCCTAATGTGGAGTCAATCAGTGTTGTTCAGGTGCTGACCTTGACTATGTAGAAAGGTAAGAGTGCTATAAATGTGGTACATCTTTAACTGTAGGTCCCACCGAGATTTGAACTCGGATCACTGGATTCAGTTGTGGTAATCTGAGGCCCGCAAGCCAATCTCATCCACCAGTTAGATGCTTGGAGAGATGCTGTGAATAGAATTCAAAATGTGTTTGCAAAGGAAAACACCCGATGCAGTTAATCTCTCCAGTGACCAAGTAACTGCATAGGTAAGCTGTCAGATGCTTGGAGAGATGCTGTGAATAGAATTCAAAATGTGTTTGCAAAGGAAAACACGCGATGCAGTTAATCTCTCCAGTGACCAAGTAACTGCATAGGTAAGCTGTCAGATGCTTGGAGAGATGCTGTGAATAGAATTCAAAATGTGTTTGCAAAGGAAAACACGCGATGCAGTTAATCTCTCCAGTGACCAAGTAACTGCATAGGTAAGCTGTCAGAAGTGGGATTTGAACCCACGCCTCCAATGGAGACTGCGACCTGAACGCAGCGCCTTAGACCGCTCGGCCATCCTGACTACTAAAACATATAAATAAGCCCAAAAAATTCGATCAAAAGCTAGTAAAGATATCGGCAAATGTGAGTTTTAAAAAGTTGAAGCCAAATGTGAGATTTAAAAAGTTGAAACAATCAAAAGGCCTCGGGTGCAAATATCTTGCCTATTGAGATGATGAAAGAGATATCAAAGTTTTAGCAAGCCTAATGTGGAGTCAATCAGTGTTGTTCAGGTGCTGACCTTGACTATGTAGAAAGGTAAGAGTGCTATAAATGTGGTACATCTTTAACTGTAGGTCCCACCGAGATTTGAACTCGGATCACTGGATTCAGAGTCCAGAGTGCTAGCCATTACACCATGGAACCCTGTTCAGTTGAGGTAATCTGAGGCCCGCAAGCCCATCTCATCCACAAGTTAGATGCTTGGAGAGATGCTGTGAATAGAATTCAAAATGTGTTTGCAAAGGAAAACACCCGATGCAGTTAATCTCTCCAGTGACCAAGTAACTGCATAGGTAAGCTGTCAGAAGTTGGATTTGAACCCAGCGCCTTAGACCGCTCGGCCATCCTGACTACTAAAACATATAAATAAGCCCAAAAAAATCGATCAAAAGCTAGTAAAGATATCGGCAAATGTGAGTTTTAAAAAGTTGAAGCCAAATGTGAGATTTAAAAAGTTGAAACAATCAAAAGGCCTCGGGTGCAAATATCTTGCCTATTGAGATGATGAAAGAGATATCAAAGTTTTAGCAAGCCTAATGTGGAGTCAATCAGTGTTGTTCAGGTGCTGACCTTGACTATGTAGAAAGGTAAGAGTGCTATAAATGTGGTACATCTTTAACTGTAGGTCCCACCGAGATTTGAACTCGGATCACTGGATTCAGAGTCCAGAGTGCTAGCCATTACACCATGGAACCCTGTTCAGTTGAGGTAATCTGAGGCCCGCAAGCCCATCTCATCCACAAGTTAGATGCTTGGAGAGATGCTGTGAATAGAATTCAAAATGTGTTTGCAAAGGAAAACACCCGATGCAGTTAATCTCTCCAGTGACCAAGTAACTGCATAGGTAAGCTGTCAGAAGTTGGATTTGAACCCAGCGCCTTAGACCGCTCGGCCATCCTGACTACTAAAACATATAAATAAGCCCAAAAAATTTGATCAAAAGCTAGTAAAGATATCGGCAAATGTGAGTTTTAAAAAGTTGAAGCCAAATGTGAGATTTAAAAAGTTGAAACAATCAAAAGGCCTCGGGTGCAAATATCTTGCCTGTAGAGATGATGAAAGAGATATCAAAGTTTTAGCAAGCCTAATGTGGAGTCAATCAGTGTTGTTCAGGTGCTGACCTTGACTATGTAGAAAGGTAAGAGTGCTATAAATGTGGTACATCTTTAACTGTAGGTCCCACCGAGATTTGAACTCGGATCACTGGATTCAGAGTCCAGAGTGCTAGCCATTACACCATGGAACCCTGTTCAGTTGAGGTAATCTGAGGCCCGCAAGCCCATCTCATCCACAAGTTAGATGCTTGGAGAGATGCTGTGAATAGAATTCAAAATGTGTTTGCAAAGGAAAACACCCGATGCAGTTAATCTCTCCAGTGACCAAGTAACTGCATAGGTAAGCTGTCAGAAGTGGGATTTGAACCCACGCCTCCAATGGAGACTGCGACCTGAACGCAGCGCCTTAGACCGCTCGGCCATCCTGACTACTAAAACATATAAATAAGCCCAAAAAATTCGATCAAAAGCTAGTAAAGATATCGGCAAATGTGAGTTTTAAAAAGTTGAAGCCAAATGTGAGATTTAAAAAGTTGAAACAATCAAAAGGCCTCGGGTGCAAATATCTTGCCTATTGAGATGATGAAAGAGATATCAAAGTTTTAGCAAGCCTAATGTGGAGTCAATCAGTGTTGTTCAGGTGCTGACCTTGACTATGTAGAAAGGTAAGAGTGCTATAAATGTGGTACATCTTTAACTGTAGGTCCCACCGAGATTTGAACTCGGATCACTGGATTCAGAGTCCAGAGTGCTAGCCATTACACCATGGAACCCTGTTCAGTTGAGGTAATCTGAGGCCCGCAAGCCCATCTCATCCACAAGTTAGATGCTTGGAGAGATGCTGTGAATAGAATTCAAAATGTGTTTGCAAAGGAAAACACCCGATGCAGTTAATCTCTCCAGTGACCAAGTAACTGCATAGGTAAGCTGTCAGAAGTTGGATTTGAACCCAGCGCCTTAGACCGCTCGGCCATCCTGACTACTAAAACATATAAATAAGCCCAAAAAAATCGATCAAAAGCTAGTAAAGATATCGGCAAATGTGAGTTTTAAAAAGTTGAAGCCAAATGTGAGATTTAAAAAGTTGAAACAATCAAAAGGCCTCGGGTGCAAATATCTTGCCTATTGAGATGATGAAAGAGATATCAAAGTTTTAGCAAGCCTAATGTGGAGTCAATCAGTGTTGTTCAGGTGCTGACCTTGACTATGTAGAAAGGTAAGAGTGCTATAAATGTGGTACATCTTTAACTGTAGGTCCCACCGAGATTTGAACTCGGATCACTGGATTCAGAGTCCAGAGTGCTAGCCATTACACCATGGAACCCTGTTCAGTTGAGGTAATCTGAGGCCCGCAAGCCCATCTCATCCACAAGTTAGATGCTTGGAGAGATGCTGTGAATAGAATTCAAAATGTGTTTGCAAAGGAAAACACCCGATGCAGTTAATCTCTCCAGTGACCAAGTAACTGCATAGGTAAGCTGTCAGAAGTTGGATTTGAACCCAGCGCCTTAGACCGCTCGGCCATCCTGACTACTAAAACATATAAATAAGCCCAAAAAATTTGATCAAAAGCTAGTAAAGATATCGGCAAATGTGAGTTTTAAAAAGTTGAAGCCAAATGTGAGATTTAAAAAGTTGAAACAATCAAAAGGCCTCGGGTGCAAATATCTTGCCTGTAGAGTTGATGAAAGAGATATCAAAGTTTTAGCAAGCCTAATGTGGAGTCAATCAGTGTTGTTCAGGTGCTGATCTTGACTATGTAGAAAGGTAAGAGTGCTATAAATGTGGTACATCTTTAACTGTAGGTCCCACCGAGATTTGAACTCGGATCACTGGATTCAGGTGTGGTAATCTGAGGCCCGCAAGCCAATCTCATCCACCAGTTAGATGCTTGGAGAGATGCTGTGAATAGAATTCAAAATGTGTTTGCAAAGGAAAACACCCGATGCAGTTAATCTCTCCAGTGACCAAGTAACTGAATAGGTAAGCTGTCAGAAGTTGGATTTGAACCCACACCTCCAATGGAGACTGCGACCTGAAGGCAGCACCTTAGACCGCTCGGCCATCCTGACTAATCAAACATATAAATAAGCCCAAAAAATTCGATCAAAAGCTAGCAAAGATATCGGCAAATGTGAGATTTAAAAAGTTGAAACGATCAAAATGCCTCAGGTGTAAATATCTTGCCTATTGAGATGATGAAAGACATATCAAAGTTTTAGCAAGGCTGATGTGGAGTCAATCAGTGTTGTTCAGGTGCTGACCTTGACTATGTAGAAAGGTAAGAGTGCTATAAATGTGGTACATCTTTAACTGTAGGTCCCACCGAGATTTGAACTCGGATCACTGGATTCAGAGTCCAGAGTGCTAGCCATTACACCATGGAACCCTGTTCAGTTGAGGTAATCTGAGGCCTGCAAGCCCATCTCATCCACAAGTTAGATGCTTGGAGAGATGCTGTGAATAGAATTCAAAATGTGTTTGCAAAGGAAAACACCCGATGCAGTTAATCTCTCCAGTGACCAAGTAACTGCATAGGTAAGCTGTCAGAAGTTGGATTTGAACCCAGCGCCTTAGACCGCTCGGCCATCCTGACTACTAAAACACATAAATAAGCCCAAAAAATTCGATCAAAAGCTAGTAAAGATATCGGCAAATGTGAGTTTTAAAAAGTTGAAGCCAAATGTGAGATTTAAAAAGTTGAAACAATCAAAAGGCCTCGGGTGCAAATATCTTGCCTGTAGAGATGATGAAAGAGATATCAAAGTTTTAGCAAGCCTAATGTGGAGTCAATCAGTGTTGTTCAGGTGCTGACCTTGACTATGTAGAAAGGTAAGAGTGCTATAAATGTAGTACATCTTTAACTGTAGGTCCCACCGAGATTTGAACTCGGATCACTGGATTCAGTTGTGGTAATCTGAGGCCCGCAAGCCAATCTCATCCACCAGTTAGATGCTTGGAGAGATGCTGTGAATAGAATTCAAAATGTGTTTGCAAAGGAAAACACCCGATGCAGTTAATCTCTCCAGTGACCAAGTAACTGCATAGGTAAGCTGTCAGAAGTTGGATTTGAACCCAGCGCCTTAGACCGCTCGGCCATCCTGACTACTAAAACATATAAATAAGCCCAAAAAATTTGATCAAAAGCTAGTAAAGATATCGGCAAATGTGAGTTTTAAAAAGTTGAAGCCAAATGTGAGATTTAAAAAGTTGAAACAATCAAAAGGCCTCGGGTGCAAATATCTTGCCTATTGAGATGATGAAAGAGATATCAAAGTTTTAGCAAGCCTAATGTGGAGTCAATCAGTGTTGTTCAGGTGCTGACCTTGACTATGTAGAAAGGTAAGAGTGCTATAAATGTAGTACATCTTTAACTGTAGGTCCCACCGAGATTTGAACTCGGATCACTGGATTCAGTTGTGGTAATCTGAGGCCCGCAAGCCAATCTCATCCACCAGTTAGATGCTTGGAGAGATGCTGTGAATAGAATTCAAAATGTGTTTGCAAAGGAAAACACCCGATGCAGTTAATCTCTCCAATGACCAAGTAACTGCATAGGTAAGCTGTCAGAAGTTGGATTTGAACCCAGCGCCTTAGACCGCTCGGCCATCCTGACTACTAAAACATATAAATAAGCCCAAAAAATTCGATCAAAAGCTAGTAAAGATATCGGCAAATGTGAGTTTTAAAAAGTTGAAGCCAAATGTGAGATTTAAAAAGTTGAAACAATCAAAAGGCCTCGGGTGCAAATATCTTGCCTGTAGAGATGATGAAAGAGATATCAAAGTTTTAGCAAGCCTAATGTGGAGTCAATCAGTGTTGTTCAGGTGCTGACCTTGACTATGTAGAAAGGTAAGAGTGCTATAAATGTGGTACATCTTTAACTGTAGGTCCCACCGAGATTTGAACTCGGATCACTGGATTCAGTTGTGGTAATCTGAGGCCCGCAAGCCAATCTCATCCACCAGTTAGATGCTTGGAGAGATGCTGTGAATAGAATTCAAAATGTGTTTGCAAAGGAAAACACCCGATGCAGTTAATCTCTCCAGTGACCAAGTAACTGCATAGGTAAGCTGTCAGATGCTTGGAGAGATGCTGTGAATAGAATTCAAAATGTGTTTGCAAAGGAAAACACGCGATGCAGTTAATCTCTCCAGTGACCAAGTAACTGCATAGGTAAGCTGTCAGAAGTGGGATTTGAACCCACGCCTCCAATGGAGACTGCGACCTGAACGCAGCGCCTTAGACCGCTCGGCCATCCTGACTACTAAAACATATAAATAAGCCCAAAGAAATTCGATCAAAAGCTAGTAAAGATATCGGCAAATGTGAGTTTTAAAAAGTTGAAGCCAAATGTGAGATTTAAAAAGTTGAAACAATCAAAAGGCCTCGGGTGCAAATATCTTGCCTATTGAGATGATGAAAGAGATATCAAAGTTTTAGCAAGCCTAATGTGGAGTCAATCAGTGTTGTTCAGGTGCTGACCTTGACTATGTAGAAAGGTAAGAGTGCTATAAATGTGGTACATCTTTAACTGTAGGTCCCACCGAGATTTGAACTCGGATCACTGGATTCAGAGTCCAGAGTGCTAGCCATTACACCATGGAACCCTGTTCAGTTGAGGTAATCTGAGGCCCGCAAGCCCATCTCATCCACAAGTTAGATGCTTGGAGAGATGCTGTGAATAGAATTCAAAATGTGTTTGCAAAGGAAAACACCCGATGCAGTTAATCTCTCCAGTGACCAAGTAACTGCATAGGTAAGCTGTCAGAAGTTGGATTTGAACCCAGCGCCTTAGACCGCTCGGCCATCCTGACTACTAAAACATATAAATAAGCCCAAAAAAATCGATCAAAAGCTAGTAAAGATATCGGCAAATGTGAGTTTTAAAAAGTTGAAGCCAAATGTGAGATTTAAAAAGTTGAAACAATCAAAAGGCCTCGGGTGCAAATATCTTGCCTATTGAGATGATGAAAGAGATATCAAAGTTTTAGCAAGCCTAATGTGGAGTCAATCAGTGTTGTTCAGGTGCTGACCTTGCCTATGTAGAAAGGTAAGAGTGCTATAAATGTGGTACATCTTTAACTGTAGGTCCCACCGAGATTTGAACTCGGATCACTGGATTCAGAGTCCAGAGTGCTAGCCATTACACCATGGAACCCTGTTCAGTTGAGGTAATCTGAGGCCCGCAAGCCCATCTCATCCACAAGTTAGATGCTTGGAGAGATGCTGTGAATAGAATTCGTAGAAGATGCAGTTAATCTCTCCAATGACCAAGTAACTGCATAGGTAAGCTGTCAGAAGTTGGATTTGAACCCAGCGCCTTAGACCGCTCGGCCATCCTGACTACTAAAACATATAAATAAGCCCAAAAAATTCGATCAAAAGCTAGTAAAGATATCGGCAAATGTGAGTTTTAAAAAGTTGAAGCCAAATGTGAGATTTAAAAAGTTGAAACAATCAAAAGGCCTCGGGTGCAAATATCTTGCCTGTAGAGATGATGAAAGAGATATCAAAGTTTTAGCAAGCCTAATGTGGAGTCAATCAGTGTTGTTCAGGTGCTGACCTTGACTATGTAGAAAGGTAAGAGTGCTATAAATGTGGTACATCTTTAACTGTAGGTCCCACCGAGATTTGAACTCGGATCACTGGATTCAGTTGTGGTAATCTGAGGCCCGCAAGCCAATCTCATCCACCAGTTAGATGCTTGGAGAGATGCTGTGAATAGAATTCAAAATGTGTTTGCAAAGGAAAACACCCGATGCAGTTAATCTCTCCAGTGACCAAGTAACTGCATAGGTAAGCTGTCAGATGCTTGGAGAGATGCTGTGAATAGAATTCAAAATGTGTTTGCAAAGGAAAACACGCGATGCAGTTAATCTCTCCAGTGACCAAGTAACTGCATAGGTAAGCTGTCAGAAGTGGGATTTGAACCCACACCTCCAATGGAGACTGCGACCTGAACGCAGCGCCTTAGACCGCTCGGCCATCCTGACTACTAAAACATATAAATAAGCCCAAAGAAATTCGATCAAAAGCTAGTAAAGATATCGGCAAATGTGAGTTTTAAAAAGTTGAAGCCAAATGTGAGATTTAAAAAGTTGAAACAATCAAAAGGCCTCGGGTGCAAATATCTTGCCTATTGAGATGATGAAAGAGATATCAAAGTTTTAGCAAGCCTAATGTGGAGTCAATCAGTGTTGTTCAGGTGCTGACCTTGACTATGTAGAAAGGTAAGAGTGCTATAAATGTGGTACATCTTTAACTGTAGGTCCCACCGAGATTTGAACTCGGATCACTGGATTCAGAGTCCAGAGTGCTAGCCATTACACCATGGAACCCTGTTCAGTTGAGGTAATCTGAGGCCCGCAAGCCCATCTCATCCACAAGTTAGATGCTTGGAGAGATGCTGTGAATAGAATTCAAAATGTGTTTGCAAAGGAAAACACCCGATGCAGTTAATCTCTCCAGTGACCAAGTAACTGCATAGGTAAGCTGTCAGAAGTTGGATTTGAACCCAGCGCCTTAGACCGCTCGGCCATCCTGACTACTAAAACATATAAATAAGCCCAAAAAAATCGATCAAAAGCTAGTAAAGATATCGGCAAATGTGAGTTTTAAAAAGTTGAAGCCAAATGTGAGATTTAAAAAGTTGAAACAATCAAAAGGCCTCGGGTGCAAATATCTTGCCTATTGAGATGATGAAAGAGATATCAAAGTTTTAGCAAGCCTAATGTGGAGTCAATCAGTGTTGTTCAGGTGCTGACCTTGCCTATGTAGAAAGGTAAGAGTGCTATAAATGTGGTACATCTTTAACTGTAGGTCCCACCGAGATTTGAACTCGGATCACTGGATTCAGAGTCCAGAGTGCTAGCCATTACACCATGGAACCCTGTTCAGTTGAGGTAATCTGAGGCCCGCAAGCCCATCTCATCCACAAGTTAGATGCTTGGAGAGATGCTGTGAATAGAATTCAAAATGTGTTTGCAAAGGAAAACACCTGATGCAGTTAATCTCTCCAGTGACCAAGTAACTGCATAGGTAAGCTGTCAGAAGTTGGATTTGAACCCAGCGCCTTAGACCGCTCGGCCATCCTGACTACTATAACATATAAATAAGCCCAAAAAATTCGATCAAAAGCTAGTAAAGATATCGGCAAATGTGAGTTTTAAAAAGTTGAAGCCAAATGTGAGATTTAAAAAGTTGAAACAATCAAAAGGCCTCGGGTGCAAATATCTTGCCTATTGAGATGATGAAAGAGATATCAAAGTTTTAGCAAGCCTAATGTGGAGTCAATCAGTGTTGTTCAGGTGCTGACCTTGACTATGTAGAAAGGTAAGACTGCTATAAATGTGGTACATCTTTAACTGTAGGTCCCACCGAGATTTGAACTCGGATCACTGGATTCAGTTGTGGTAATCTGAGGCCCGCAAGCCAATCTCATCCACCAGTTAGATGCTTGGAGAGATGCTGTGAATAGAATTCAAAATGTGTTTGCAAAGGAAAACACCCGATGCAGTTAATCTCTCCAGTGACCAAGTAACTGCATAGGTAAGCTGTCAGATGCTTGGAGAGATGCTGTGAATAGAATTCAAAATGTGTTTGCAAAGGAAAACACGCGATGCAGTTAATCTCTCCAGTGACCAAGTAACTGCATAGGTAAGCTGTCAGATGCTTGGAGAGATGCTGTGAATAGAATTCAAAATGTGTTTGCAAAGGAAAACACGCGATGCAGTTAATCTCTCCAGTGACCAAGTAACTGCATAGGTAAGCTGTCAGAAGTGGGATTTGAACCCACGCCTCCAATGGAGACTGCGACCTGAACGCAGCGCCTTAGACCGCTCGGCCATCCTGACTACTAAAACATATAAATAAGCCCAAAGAAATTCGATCAAAAGCTAGTAAAGATATCGGCAAATGTGAGTTTTAAAAAGTTGAAGCCAAATGTGAGATTTAAAAAGTTGAAACAATCAAAAGGCCTCGGGTGCAAATATCTTGCCTATTGAGATGATGAAAGAGATATCAAAGTTTTAGCAAGCCTAATGTGGAGTCAATCAGTGTTGTTCAGGTGCTGACCTTGACTATGTAGAAAGGTAAGAGTGCTATAAATGTGGTACATCTTTAACTGTAGGTCCCACCGAGATTTGAACTCGGATCACTGGATTCAGAGTCCAGAGTGCTAGCCATTACACCATGGAACCCTGTTCAGTTGAGGTAATCTGAGGCCCGCAAGCCCATCTCATCCACAAGTTAGATGCTTGGAGAGATGCTGTGAATAGAATTCAAAATGTGTTTGCAAAGGAAAACACCCGATGCAGTTAATCTCTCCAGTGACCAAGTAACTGCATAGGTAAGCTGTCAGAAGTTGGATTTGAACCCAGCGCCTTAGACCGCTCGGCCATCCTGACTACTAAAACATATAAATAAGCCCAAAAAAATCGATCAAAAGCTAGTAAAGATATCGGCAAATGTGAGTTTTAAAAAGTTGAAGCCAAATGTGAGATTTAAAAAGTTGAAACAATCAAAAGGCCTCGGGTGCAAATATCTTGCCTATTGAGATGATGAAAGAGATATCAAAGTTTTAGCAAGCCTAATGTGGAGTCAATCAGTGTTGTTCAGGTGCTGACCTTGACTATGTAGAAAGGTAAGAGTGCTATAAATGTGGTACATCTTTAACTGTAGGTCCCACCGAGATTTGAACTCGGATCACTGGATTCAGTTGTGGTAATCTGAGGCCCGCAAGCCAATCTCATCCACCAGTTAGATGCTTGGAGAGATGCTGTGAATAGAATTCAAAATGTGTTTGCAAAGGAAAACACCCGATGCAGTTAATCTCTCCAGTGACCAAGTAACTGCATAGGTAAGCTGTCAGAAGTTGGATTTGAACCCCCACCTCCAATGGAGACTGCGACCTGAAGGCAGCACCTTAGACCGCTCGGCCATCCTGACTACTCAAACATATAAATAAGCCCAAAAAATTCGATCAAAAGCTAGCAAAGATATCGGCAAATGTGAGATTTAAAAAGTTGAAACCAAATGTGAGATTTAAAAAGTTGAAACAATCAAAAGGCCTCGGGTGCAAATATCTTGCCTGTAGAGATGATGAAAGAGATATCAAAGTTTTAGCAAGCCTAATGTGGAGTCAATCAGTGTTGTTCAGGTGCTGACCTTGACTATGTAGAAAGGTAAGAGTGCTATAAATGTGGTACATCTTTAACTGTAGGTCCCACCGAGATTTGAACTCGGATCACTGGATTCAGTTGTGGTAATCTGAGGCCCGCAAGCCAATCTCATCCACCAGTTAGATGCTTGGAGAGATGCTGTGAATAGAATTCAAAATGTGTTTGCTAAGGAAAAAACCCGATGCAGTTAATCTCTCCAGTGACCAAGTAACTGCATAGGTAAGCTGTCAGAAGTGGGATTTGAACCCACGCCTCCAATGGAGACTGCGACCTGAACGCAGCGCCTTAGACTGCTCGGCCATCCTGACTACTCAAACATATAAATAAGCCCAAAAAATTTGATCAAAAGCTAGCAAAGATATCGGCAAATGTGAGATTTAAAAAGTTGAAACGATCAAAATGCCTCAGGTGCAAATATCTTGCCTATTGAGATGATGAAAGACATATCAAAGTTTTAGCAAGGCTGATGTGGAGTCAATCAGTGTTGTTCAGGTGCTGACCTTGACTATGTAGAAAGGTAAGAGTGCTATAAATGTGGTACATCTTTAACTGTAGGTCCCACCGAGATTTGAACTCGGATCACTGGATTCAGAGTCCAGAGTGCTAGCCATTACACCATGGAACCCTGTTCAGTTGAGGTAATCTTAGGCCCGCAACCCCATCTCATCCACCAGTTAGATGCTTGGAGAGATGCTGTGAATAGAATTCAAAATGTGTTTGCAAAGGAAAACACGCGATGCAGTTAATCTCTCCAGTGACCAAGTAACTGCATAGGTAAGCTGTCAGAAGTGGGATTTGAACCCACGCCTCCAATGGAGACTGCGACCTGAACGCAGCGCCTTAGACCGCTCGGCCATCCTGACTACTAAAACATCTAAATAAGCCCAAAGAAATTCGATCAAAAGCTAGTAAAGATATCGGCAAATGTGAGTTTTAAAAAGTTGAAGCCAAATGTGAGATTTAAAAAGTTGAAACAATCAAAAGGCCTCGGGTGCAAATATCTTGCCTATTGAGATGATGAAAGAGATATCAAAGTTTTAGCAAGCCTAATGTGGAGTCAATCAGTGTTGTTCAGGTGCTGACCTTGACTATGTAGAAAGGTAAGAGTGCTATAAATGTGGTACATCTTTAACTGTAGGTCCCACCGAGATTTGAACTCGGATCACTGGATTCAGAGTCCAGAGTGCTAGCCATTACACCATGGAACCCTGTTCAGTTGAGGTAATCTGAGGCCCGCAAGCCCATCTCATCCACAAGTTAGATGCTTGGAGAGATGCTGTGAATAGAATTCAAAATGTGTTTGCAAAGGAAAACACCCGATGCAGTTAATCTCTCCAGTGACCAAGTAACTGCATAGGTAAGCTGTCAGAAGTTGGATTTGAACCCAGCGCCTTAGACCGCTCGGCCATCCTGACTACTAAAACATATAAATAAGCCCAAAAAAATCGATCAAAAGCTAGTAAAGATATCGGCAAATGTGAGTTTTAAAAAGTTGAAGCCAAATGTGAGATTTAAAAAGTTGAAACAATCAAAAGGCCTCGGGTGCAAATATCTTGCCTATTGAGATGATGAAAGAGATATCAAAGTTTTAGCAAGCCTAATGTGGAGTCAATCAGTGTTGTTCAGGTGCTGACCTTGCCTATGTAGAAAGGTAAGAGTGCTATAAATGTGGTACATCTTTAACTGTAGGTCCCACCGAGATTTGAACTCGGATCACTGGATTCAGAGTCCAGAGTGCTAGCCATTACACCATGGAACCCTGTTCAGTTGAGGTAATCTGAGGCCCGCAAGCCCATCTCATCCACAAGTTAGATGCTTGGAGAGATGCTGTGAATAGAATTCAAAATGTGTTTGCAAAGGAAAACACCTGATGCAGTTAATCTCTCCAGTGACCAAGTAACTGCATAGGTAAGCTGTCAGAAGTTGGATTTGAACCCAGCGCCTTAGACCGCTCGGCCATCCTGACTACTAAAACATATAAATAAGCCCAAAAAATTCGATCAAAAGCTAGTAAAGATATCGGCAAATGTGAGTTTTAAAAAGTTGAAGCCAAATGTGAGATTTAAAAAGTTGAAACAATCAAAAGGCCTCGGGTGCAAATATCTTGCCTATTGAGATGATGAAAGAGATATCAAAGTTTTAGCAAGCCTAATGTGGAGTCAATCAGTGTTGTTCAGGTGCTGACCTTGACTATGTAGAAAGGTAAGACTGCTATAAATGTGGTACATCTTTAACTGTAGGTCCCACCGAGATTTGAACTCGGATCACTGGATTCAGAGTCCAGAGTGCTAGCCATTACACCATGGAACCCTGTTCAGTTGAGGTAATCTGAGGCCCGCAAGCCCATCTCATCCACAAGTTAGATGCTTGGAGAGATGCTGTGAATAGAATTCAAAATGTGTTTGCAAAGGAAAACACCCGATGCAGTTAATCTCTCCAATGACCAAGTAACTGCATAGGTAAGCTGTCAGAAGTTGGATTTGAACCCAGCGCCTTAGACCGCTCGGCCATCCTGACTACTAAAACATATAAATAAGCCCAAAAAATTCGATCAAAAGCTAGTAAAGATATCGGCAAATGTGAGTTTTAAAAAGTTGAAGCCAAATGTGAGATTTAAAAAGTTGAAACAATCAAAAGGCCTCGGGTGCAAATATCTTGCCTGTAGAGATGATGAAAGAGATATCAAAGTTTTAGCAAGCCTAATGTGGAGTCAATCAGTGTTGTTCAGGTGCTGACCTTGAATATGTAGAAAGGTAAGAGTGCTATAAATGTAGTACATCTTTAACTGTAGGTCCCACCGAGATTTGAACTCGGATCACTGGATTCAGTTGTGGTAATCTGAGGCCCGCAAGCCAATCTCATCCACCAGTTAGATGCTTGGAGAGATGCTGTGAATAGAATTCAAAATGTGTTTGCAAAGGAAAACACCCGATGCAGTTAATCTCTCCAATGACCAAGTAACTGCATAGGTAAGCTGTCAGAAGTTGGATTTGAACCCAGCGCCTTAGACCGCTCGGCCATCCTGACTACTAAAACATATAAATAAGCCCAAAAAATTCGATCAAAAGCTAGTAAAGATATCGGCAAATGTGAGTTTTAAAAAGTTGAAGCCAAATGTGAGATTTAAAAAGTTGAAACAATCAAAAGGCCTCGGGTGCAAATATCTTGCCTGTAGAGATGATGAAAGAGATATCAAAGTTTTAGCAAGCCTAATGTGGAGTCAATCAGTGTTGTTCAGGTGCTGACCTTGACTATGTAGAAAGGTAAGAGTGCTATAAATGTGGTACATCTTTAACTGTAGGTCCCACCGAGATTTGAACTCGGATCACTGGATTCAGTTGTGGTAATCTGAGGCCCGCAAGCCAATCTCATCCACCAGTTAGATGCTTGGAGAGATGCTGTGAATAGAATTCAAAATGTGTTTGCAAAGGAAAACACCCGATGCAGTTAATCTCTCCAGTGACCAAGTAACTGCATAGGTAAGCTGTCAGAAGTTGGATTTGAACCCCCACCTCCAATGGAGACTGCGACCTGAAGGCAGCACCTTAGACCGCTCGGCCATCCTGACTACTCAAACATATAAATAAGCCCAAAAAATTCGATCAAAAGCTAGCAAAGATATCGGCAAATGTGAGATTTAAAAAGTTGAAACGATCAAAATGCCTCAGGTGCAAATATCTTGCCTATTGAGATGATGAAAGACAAATCAAAGTTTTAGCAAGGCTGATGTGGAGTCAATCAGTGTTGTTCAGGTGCTGACCTTGACTATGTAGAAAGGTAAGAGTGCTATAAATGTGGTACATCTTTAACTGTAGGTCCCACCGAGATTTGAACTCGGATCACTGGATTCAGAGTCCAGAGTGCTAGCCATTACACCATGGAACCCTGTTCAGTTGAGGTAATCTTAGGCCCGCAAGCCCATCTCATCCACCAGTTAGATGCTTGGAGAGATGCTGTGAATAGAATTCAAAATGTGTTTGCAAAGGAAAACACCCGATGCAGTTAATCTCTCCAGTGACCAAGTAACTGCATAGGTAAGCTGTCAGAAGTTGGATTTGAACCCAGCGCCTTAGACCGCTCGGCCATCCTGACTACTAAAACATATAAATAAGCCCAAAAAATTTGATCAAAAGCTAGTAAAGATATCGGCAAATGTGAGTTTTAAAAAGTTGAAGCCAAATGTGAGATTTAAAAAGTTGAAACAATCAAAAGGCCTCGGGTGCAAATATCTTGCCTGTAGAGATGATGAAAGAGATATCAAAGTTTTAGCAAGCCTAATGTGGAGTCAATCAGTGTTGTTCAGGTGCTGACCTTGACTATGTAGAAAGGTAAGAGTGCTATAAATGTAGTACATCTTTAACTGTAGGTCCCACCGAGATTTGAACTCGGATCACTGGATTCAGTTGTGGTAATCTGAGGCCCGCAAGCCAATCTCATCCACCAGTTAGATGCTTGGAGAGATGCTGTGAATAGAATTCAAAATGTGTTTGCAAAGGAAAACACCCGATGCAGTTAATCTCTCCAGTGACCAAGTAACTGCATAGGTAAGCTGTCAGAAGTTGGATTTGAACCCAGCGCCTTAGACCGCTCGGCCATCCTGACTACTAAAACCTATAAATAAGCCCAAAAAATTCGATCAAAAGCTAGTAAAGATATCGGCAAATGTGAGTTTTAAAAAGTTGAAGCCAAATGTGAGATTTAAAAAGTTGAAACAATCAAAAGGCCTCGGGTGCAAATATCTTGCCTATTGAGATGATGAAAGAGATATCAAAGTTTTAGCAAGCCTAATGTGGAGTCAATCAGTGTTGTTCAGGTGCTGACCTTGACTATGTAGAAAGGTAAGAGTGCTATAAATGTAGTACATCTTTAACTGTAGGTCCCACCGAGATTTGAACTCAGATCACTGGATTCAGTTGTGGTAATCTGAGGCCCGCAAGCCAATCTCATCCACCAGTTAGATGCTTGGAGAGATGCTGTGAATAGAATTCAAAATGTGTTTGCAAAGGAAAACACCCGATGCAGTTAATCTCTCCAATGACCAAGTAACTGCATAGGTAAGCTGTCAGAAGTTGGATTTGAACCCAGCGCCTTAGACCGCTCGGCCATCCTGACTACTAAAACATATAAATAAGCCCAAAAAATTCGATCAAAAGCTAGTAAAGATATCGGCAAATGTGAGTTTTAAAAAGTTGAAGCCAAATGTGAGATTTAAAAAGTTGAAACAATCAAAAGGCCTCGGGTGCAAATATCTTGCCTGTAGAGATGATGAAAGAGATATCAAAGTTTTAGCAAGCCTAATGTGGAGTCAATCAGTGTTGTTCAGGTGCTGACCTTGACTATGTAGAAAGGTAAGAGTGCTATAAATGTGGTACATCTTTAACTGTAGGTCCCACCGAGATTTGAACTCGGATCACTGGATTCAGTTGTGGTAATCTGAGGCCCGCAAGCCAATCTCATCCACCAGTTAGATGCTTGGAGAGATGCTGTGAATAGAATTCAAAATGTGTTTGCAAAGGAAAACACCCGATGCAGTTAATCTCTCCAGTGACCAAGTAACTGCATAGGTAAGCTGTCAGATGCTTGGAGAGATGCTGTGAATAGAATTCAAAATGTGTTTGCAAAGGAAAACACGCGATGCAGTTAATCTCTCCAGTGACCAAGTAACTGCATAGGTAAGCTGTCAGATGCTTGGAGAGATGCTGTGAATAGAATTCAAAATGTGTTTGCAAAGGAAAACACGCGATGCAGTTAATCTCTCCAGTGACCAAGTAACTGCATAGGTAAGCTGTCAGAAGTGGGATTTGAACCCACGCCTCCAATGGAGACTGCGACCTGAACGCAGCGCCTTAGACCGCTCGGCCATCCTGACTACTAAAACATATAAATAAGCCCAAAAAATTCGATCAAAAGCTAGTAAAGATATCGGCAAATGTGAGTTTTAAAAAGTTGAAGACAAATGTGAGATTTAAAAAGTTGAAACAATCAAAAGGCCTCGGGTGCAAATATCTTGCCTATTGAGATGATGAAAGAGATATCAAAGTTTTAGCAAGCCTAATGTGGAGTCAATCAGTGTTGTTCAGGTGCTGACCTTGACTATGTAGAAAGGTAAGAGTGCTATAAATGTGGTACATCTTTAACTGTAGGTCCCACCGAGATTTGAACTCGGATCACTGGATTCAGAGTCCAGAGTGCTAGCCATTACACCATGGAACCCTGTTCAGTTGAGGTAATCTGAGGCCCGCAAGCCCATCTCATCCACAAGTTAGATGCTTGGAGAGATGCTGTGAATAGAATTCAAAATGTGTTTGCAAAGGAAAACACCCGATGCAGTTAATCTCTCCAGTGACCAAGTAACTGCATAGGTAAGCTGTCAGAAGTTGGATTTGAACCCAGCGCCTTAGACCGCTCGGCCATCCTGACTACTAAAACATATAAATAAGCCCAAAAAAATCGATCAAAAGCTAGTAAAGATATCGGCAAATGTGAGTTTTAAAAAGTTGAAGCCAAATGTGAGATTTAAAAAGTTGAAACAATCAAAAGGCCTCGGGTGCAAATATCTTGCCTATTGAGATGATGAAAGAGATATCAAAGTTTTAGCAAGCCTAATGTGGAGTCAATCAGTGTTGTTCAGGTGCTGACCTTGACTATGTAGAAAGGTAAGAGTGCTATAAATGTGGTACATCTTTAACTGTAGGTCCCACCGAGATTTGAACTCGGATCACTGGATTCAGAGTCCAGAGTGCTAGCCATTACACCATGGAACCCTGTTCAGTTGAGGTAATCTGAGGCCCGCAAGCCCATCTCATCCACAAGTTAGATGCTTGGAGAGATGCTGTGAATAGAATTCAAAATGTGTTTGCAAAGGAAAACACCTGATGCAGTTAATCTCTCCAGTGACCAAGTAACTGCATAGGTAAGCTGTCAGAAGTTGGATTTGAACCCAGCGCCTTAGACCGCTCGGCCATCCTGACTACTAAAACATATAAATAAGCCCAAAAAATTCGATCAAAAGCTAGTAAAGATATCGGCAAATGTGAGTTTTAAAAAGTTGAAGCCAAATGTGAGATTTAAAAAGTTGAAACGATCAAAATGCCTCAGGTGCAAATATCTTGCCTATTGAGATGATGAAAGACATATCAAAGTTTTAGCAAGGCTGATGTGGAGTCAATCAGTGTTGTTCAGGTGCTGACCTTGACTATGTAGAAAGGTAAGAGTGCTATAAATGTGGTACATCTTTAACTGTAGGTCCCACCGAGATTTGAACTCGGATCACTGGATTCAGAGTCCAGAGTGCTAGCCATTACACCATGGAACCCTGTTCAGTTGAGGTAATCTTAGGCCCGCAACCCCATCTCATCCACCAGTTAGATGCTTGGAGAGATGCTGTGAATAGAATTCAAAATGTGTTTGCAAAGGAAAACACGCGATGCAGTTAATCTCTCCAGTGACCAAGTAAGTGCATAGGTAAGCTGTCAGAAGTGGGATTTGAACCCACGCCTCCAATGGAGACTGCGACCTGAACGCAGCGCCTTAGACCGCTCGGCCATCCTGACTACTAAAACATATAAATAAGCCCAAAAAATTCGATCAAAAGCTAGTAAAGATATCGGCAAATGTGAGTTTTAAAAAGTTGAAGCCAAATGTGAGATTTAAAAAGTTGAAACAATCAAAAGGCCTCGGGTGCAAATATCTTGCCTATTGAGATGATGAAAGAGATATCAAAGTTTTAGCAAGCCTAATGTGGAGTCAATCAGTGTTGTTCAGGTGCTGACCTTGACTATGTAGAAAGGTAAGAGTGCTATAAATGTGGTACATCTTTAACTGTAGGTCCCACCGAGATTTGAACTCAGATCACTGGATTCAGAGTCCAGAGTGCTAGCCATTACACCATGGAACCCTGTTCAGTTGAGGTAATCTGAGGCCCGCAAGCCCATCTCATCCACAAGTTAGATGCTTGGAGAGATGCTGTGAATAGAATTCAAAATGTGTTTGCAAAGGAAAACACCCGATGCAGTTAATCTCTCCAGTGACCAAGTAACTGCATAGGTAAGCTGTCAGAAGTTGGATTTGAACCCAGCGCCTTAGACCGCTCGGCCATCCTGACTACTAAAACATATAAATAAGCCCAAAAAATTTGATCAAAAGCTAGTAAAGATATCGGCAAATGTGAGTTTTAAAAAGTTGAAGCCAAATGTGAGATTTAAAAAGTTGAAACAATCAAAAGGCCTCGGGTGCAAATATCTTGCCTGTAGAGATGATGAAAGAGATATCAAAGTTTTAGCAAGCCTAATGTGGAGTCAATCAGTGTTGTTCAGGTGCTGACCTTGACTATGTAGAAAGGTAAGAGTGCTATAAATGTGGTACATCTTTAACTGTAGGTCCCACCGAGATTTGAACTCGGATCACTGGATTCAGGTGTGGTAATCTGAGGCCCGCAAGCCAATCTCATCCACCAGTTAGATGCTTGGAGAGATGCTGTGAATAGAATTCAAAATGTGTTTGCAAAGGAAAACACCCGATGCAGTTAATCTCTCCAGTGACCAAGTAACTGAATAGGTAAGCTGTCAGAAGTTGGATTTGAACCCACACCTCCAATGGAGACTGCGACCTGAAGGCAGCACCTTAGACCGCTCGGCCATCCTGACTAATCAAACATATAAATAAGCCCAAAAAATTCGATCAAAAGCTAGCAAAGATATCGGCAAATGTGAGATTTAAAAAGTTGAAACGATCAAAATGCCTCAGGTGTAAATATCTTGCCTATTGAGATGATGAAAGACATATCAAAGTTTTAGCAAGGCTGATGTGGAGTCAATCAGTGTTGTTCAGGTGCTGACCTTGACTATGTAGAAAGGTAAGAGTGCTATAAATGTGGTACATCTTTAACTGTAGGTCCCACCGAGATTTGAACTCAGATCACTGGATTCAGAGTCCAGAGTGCTAGCCATTACACCATGGAACCCTGTTCAGTTGAGGTAATCTGAGGCCCGCAAGCCCATCTCATCCACAAGTTAGATGCTTGGAGAGATGCTGTGAATAGAATTCAAAATGTGTTTGCAAAGGAAAACACCCGATGCAGTTAATCTCTCCAGTGACCAAGTAACTGCATAGGTAAGCTGTCAGAAGTTGGATTTGAACCCAGCGCCTTAGACCGCTCGGCCATCCTGACTACTAAAACATATAAATAAGCCCAAAAAATTTGATCAAAAGCTAGTAAAGATATCGGCAAATGTGAGTTTTAAAAAGTTGAAGCCAAATGTGAGATTTAAAAAGTTGAAACAATCAAAAGGCCTCGGGTGCAAATATCTTGCCTGTAGAGATGATGAAAGAGATATCAAAGTTTTAGCAAGCCTAATGTGGAGTCAATCAGTGTTGTTCAGGTGCTGACCTTGACTATGTAGAAAGGTAAGAGTGCTATAAATGTGGTACATCTTTAACTGTAGGTCCCACCGAGATTTGAACTCGGATCACTGGATTCAGGTGTGGTAATCTGAGGCCCGCAAGCCAATCTCATCCACCAGTTAGATGCTTGGAGAGATGCTGTGAATAGAATTCAAAATGTGTTTGCAAAGGAAAACACCCGATGCAGTTAATCTCTCCAGTGACCAAGTAACTGAATAGGTAAGCTGTCAGAAGTTGGATTTGAACCCACACCTCCAATGGAGACTGCGACCTGAAGGCAGCACCTTAGACCGCTCGGCCATCCTGACTAATCAAACATATAAATAAGCCCAAAAAATTCGATCAAAAGCTAGCAAAGATATCGGCAAATGTGAGATTTAAAAAGTTGAAACGATCAAAATGCCTCAGGTGTAAATATCTTGCCTATTGAGATGATGAAAGACATATCAAAGTTTTAGCAAGGCTGATGTGGAGTCAATCAGTGTTGTTCAGGTGCTGACCTTGACTATGTAGAAAGGTAAGAGTGCTATAAATGTGGTACATCTTTAACTGTAGGTCCCACCGAGATTTGAACTCGGATCACTGGATTCAGAGTCCAGAGTGCTAGCCATTACACCATGGAACCCTGTTCAGTTGAGGTAATCTGAGGCCTGCAAGCCCATCTCATCCACAAGTTAGATGCTTGGAGAGATGCTGTGAATAGAATTCAAAATGTGTTTGCAAAGGAAAACACCCGATGCAGTTAATCTCTCCAGTGACCAAGTAACTGCATAGGTAAGCTGTCAGAAGTTGGATTTGAACCCAGCGCCTTAGACCGCTCGGCCATCCTGACTACTAAAACATATAAATAAGCCCAAAAAATTCGATCAAAAGCTAGTAAAGATATCGGCAAATGTGAGTTTTAAAAAGTTGAAGCCAAATGTGAGATTTAAAAAGTTGAAACAATCAAAAGGCCTCGGGTGCAAATATCTTGCCTATTGAGATGATGAAAGAGATATCAAAGTTTTAGCAAGCCTAATGTGGAGTCAATCAGTGTTGTTCAGGTGCTGACCTTGACTATGTAGAAAGGTAAGAGTGCTATAAATGTAGTACATCTTTAACTGTAGGTCCCACCGAGATTTGAACTCGGATCACTGGATTCAGTTGTGGTAATCTGAGGCCCGCAAGCCAATCTCATCCACCAGTTAGATGCTTGGAGAGATGCTGTGAATAGAATTCAAAATGTGTTTGCAAAGGAAAACACCCGATGCAGTTAATCTCTCCAATGACCAAGTAACTGCATAGGTAAGCTGTCAGAAGTTGGATTTGAACCCAGCGCCTTAGACCGCTCGGCCATCCTGACTACTAAAACATATAAATAAGCCCAAAAAATTCGATCAAAAGCTAGTAAAGATATCGGCAAATGTGAGTTTTAAAAAGTTGAAGCCAAATGTGAGATTTAAAAAGTTGAAACAATCAAAAGGCCTCGGGTGCAAATATCTTGCCTGTAGAGATGATGAAAGAGATATCAAAGTTTTAGCAAGCCTAATGTGGAGTCAATCAGTGTTGTTCAGGTGCTGACCTTGACTATGTAGAAAGGTAAGAGTGCTATAAATGTGGTACATCTTTAACTGTAGGTCCCACCGAGATTTGAACTCGGATCACTGGATTCAGTTGTGGTAATCTGAGGCCCGCAAGCCAATCTCATCCACCAGTTAGATGCTTGGAGAGATGCTGTGAATAGAATTCAAAATGTGTTTGCAAAGGAAAACACCCGATGCAGTTAATCTCTCCAGTGACCAAGTAACTGCATAGGTAAGCTGTCAGATGCTTGGAGAGATGCTGTGAATAGAATTCAAAATGTGTTTGCAAAGGAAAACACGCGATGCAGTTAATCTCTCCAGTGACCAAGTAACTGCATAGGTAAGCTGTCAGAAGTGGGATTTGAACCCACGCCTCCAATGGAGACTGCGACCTGAACGCAGCGCCTTAGACCGCTCGGCCATCCTGACTACTAAAACATATAAATAAGCCCAAAAAATTCGATCAAAAGCTAGTAAAGATATCGGCAAATGTGAGTTTTAAAAAGTTGAAGCCAAATGTGAGATTTAAAAAGTTGAAACAATCAAAAGGCCTCGGGTGCAAATATCTTGCCTATTGAGATGATGAAAGAGATATCAAAGTTTTAGCAAGCCTAATGTGGAGTCAATCAGTGTTGTTCAGGTGCTGACCTTGACTATGTAGAAAGGTAAGAGTGCTATAAATGTGGTACATCTTTAACTGTAGGTCCCACCGAGATTTGAACTCGGATCACTGGATTCAGAGTCCAGAGTGCTAGCCATTACACCATGGAACCCTGTTCAGTTGAGGTAATCTGAGGCCCGCAAGCCCATCTCATCCACAAGTTACATGCTTGGAGAGATGCTGTGAATAGAATTCAAAATGTGTTTGCAAAGGAAAACACCCGATGCAGTTAATCTCTCCAGTGACCAAGTAACTGCATAGGTAAGCTGTCAGAAGTTGGATTTGAACCCAGCGCCTTAGACCGCTCGGCCATCCTGACTACTAAAACATATAAATAAGCCCAAAAAATTCGATCAAAAGCTAGTAAAGATATCGGCAAATGTGAGTTTTAAAAAGTTGAAGCCAAATGTGAGATTTAAAAAGTTGAAACAATCAAAAGGCCTCGGGTGCAAATATCTTGCCTATTGAGATGATGAAAGAGATATCAAAGTTTTAGCAAGCCTAATGTGGAGTCAATCAGTGTTGTTCAGGTGCTGACCTTGACTATGTAGAAAGGTAAGAGTGCTATAAATGTGGTACATCTTTAACTGTAGGTCCCACCGAGATTTGAACTCGGATCACTGGATTCAGAGTCCAGAGTGCTAGCCATTACACCATGGAACCCTGTTCAGTTGAGGTAATCTGAGGCCCGCAAGCCCATCTCATCCACAAGTTAGATGCTTGGAGAGATGCTGTGAATAGAATTCAAAATGTGTTTGCAAAGGAAAACACCCGATGCAGTTAATCTCTCCAGTGACCAAGTAACTGCATAGGTAAGCTGTCAGAAGTTGGATTTGAACCCAGCGCCTTAGACCGCTCGGCCATCCTGACTACTAAAACATATAAATAAGCCCAAAAAAATCGATCAAAAGCTAGTAAAGATATCGGCAAATGTGAGTTTTAAAAAGTTGAAGCCAAATGTGAGATTTAAAAAGTTGAAACAATCAAAAGGCCTCGGGTGCAAATATCTTGCCTATTGAGATGATGAAAGAGATATCAAAGTTTTAGCAAGCCTAATGTGGAGTCAATCAGTGTTGTTCAGGTGCTGACCTTGACTATGTAGAAAGGTAAGAGTGCTATAAATGTGGTACATCTTTAACTGTAGGTCCCACCGAGATTTGAACTCGGATCACTGGATTCAGTTGTGGTAATCTGAGGCCCGCAAGCCAATCTCATCCACCAGTTAGATGCTTGGAGAGATGCTGTGAATAGAATTCAAAATGTGTTTGCAAAGGAAAACACCCGATGCAGTTAATCTCTCCAGTGACCAAGTAACTGCATAGGTAAGCTGTCAGAAGTTGGATTTGAACCCCCACCTCCAATGGAGACTGCGACCTGAAGGCAGCACCTTAGACCGCTCGGCCATCCTGACTACTCAAACATATAAATAAGCCCAAAAAATTCGATCAAAAGCTAGCAAAGATATCGGCAAATGTGAGATTTAAAAAGTTGAAACGATCAAAATGCCTCAGGTGCAAATATCTTGCCTATTGAGATGATGAAAGACATATCAAAGTTTTAGCAAGGCTGATGTGGAGTCAATCAGTGTTGTTCAGGTGCTGACCTTGACTATGTAGAAAGGTAAGAGTGCTATAAATGTGGTACATCTTTAACTGTAGGTCCCACCGAGATTTGAACTCGGATCACTGGATTCAGAGTCCAGAGTGCTAGCCATTACACCATGGAACCCTGTTCAGTTGAGGTAATCTGAGGCCCGCAAGCCCATCTCATCCACAAGTTAGATGCTTGGAGAGATGCTGTGAATAGAATTCAAAATGTGTTTGCAAAGGAAAACACCCGATGCAGTTAATCTCTCCAATGACCAAGTAACTGCATAGGTAAGCTGTCAGAAGTTGGATTTGAACCCAGCGCCTTAGACCGCTCGGCCATCCTGACTACTAAAACATATAAATAAGCCCAAAAAATTCGATCAAAAGCTAGTAAAGATATCGGCAAATGTGAGTTTTAAAAAGTTGAAGCCAAATGTGAGATTTAAAAAGTTGAAACAATCAAAAGGCCTCGGGTGCAAATATCTTGCCTGTAGAGATGATGAAAGAGATATCAAAGTTTTAGCAAGCCTAATGTGGAGTCAATCAGTGTTGTTCAGGTGCTGACCTTGAATATGTAGAAAGGTAAGAGTGCTATAAATGTAGTACATCTTTAACTGTAGGTCCCACCGAGATTTGAACTCGGATCACTGGATTCAGTTGTGGTAATCTGAGGCCCGCAAGCCAATCTCATCCACCAGTTAGATGCTTGGAGAGATGCTGTGAATAGAATTCAAAATGTGTTTGCAAAGGAAAACACCCGATGCAGTTAATCTCTCCAATGACCAAGTAACTGCATAGGTAAGCTGTCAGAAGTTGGATTTGAACCCAGCGCCTTAGACCGCTCGGCCATCCTGACTACTAAAACATATAAATAAGCCCAAAAAATTCGATCAAAAGCTAGTAAAGATATCGGCAAATGTGAGTTTTAAAAAGTTGAAGCCAAATGTGAGATTTAAAAAGTTGAAACAATCAAAAGGCCTCGGGTGCAAATATCTTGCCTGTAGAGATGATGAAAGAGATATCAAAGTTTTAGCAAGCCTAATGTGGAGTCAATCAGTGTTGTTCAGGTGCTGACCTTGACTATGTAGAAAGGTAAGAGTGCTATAAATGTGGTACATCTTTAACTGTAGGTCCCACCGAGATTTGAACTCGGATCACTGGATTCAGTTGTGGTAATCTGAGGCCCGCAAGCCAATCTCATCCACCAGTTAGATGCTTGGAGAGATGCTGTGAATAGAATTCAAAATGTGTTTGCAAAGGAAAACACCCGATGCAGTTAATCTCTCCAGTGACCAAGTAACTGCATAGGTAAGCTGTCAGATGCTTGGAGAGATGCTGTGAATAGAATTCAAAATGTGTTTGCAAAGGAAAACACGCGATGCAGTTAATCTCTCCAGTGACCAAGTAACTGCATAGGTAAGCTGTCAGATGCTTGGAGAGATGCTGTGAATAGAATTCAAAATGTGTTTGCAAAGGAAAACACGCGATGCAGTTAATCTCTCCAGTGACCAAGTAACTGCATAGGTAAGCTGTCAGAAGTGGGATTTGAACCCACGCCTCCAATGGAGACTGCGACCTGAACGCAGCGCCTTAGACCGCTCGGCCATCCTGACTACTAAAACATATAAATAAGCCCAAAAAATTCGATCAAAAGCTAGTAAAGATATCGGCAAATGTGAGTTTTAAAAAGTTGAAGCCAAATGTGAGATTTAAAAAGTTGAAACAATCAAAAGGCCTCGGGTGCAAATATCTTGCCTATTGAGATGATGAAAGAGATATCAAAGTTTTAGCAAGCCTAATGTGGAGTCAATCAGTGTTGTTCAGGTGCTGACCTTGACTATGTAGAAAGGTAAGACTGCTATAAATGTGGTACATCTTTAACTGTAGGTCCCACCGAGATTTGAACTCGGATCACTGGATTCAGAGTCCAGAGTGCTAGCCATTACACCATGGAACCCTGTTCAGTTGAGGTAATCTGAGGCCCGCAAGCCCATCTCATCCACAAGTTAGATGCTTGGAGAGATGCTGTGAATAGAATTCAAAATGTGTTTGCAAAGGAAAACACCCGATGCAGTTAATCTCTCCAATGACCAAGTAACTGCATAGGTAAGCTGTCAGAAGTTGGATTTGAACCCAGCGCCTTAGACCGCTCGGCCATCCTGACTACTAAAACATATAAATAAGCCCAAAAAATTCGATCAAAAGCTAGTAAAGATATCGGCAAATGTGAGTTTTAAAAAGTTGAAGCCAAATGTGAGATTTAAAAAGTTGAAACAATCAAAAGGCCTCGGGTGCAAATATCTTGCCTGTAGAGATGATGAAAGAGATATCAAAGTTTTAGCAAGCCTAATGTGGAGTCAATCAGTGTTGTTCAGGTGCTGTCCTTGACTATGTAGAAAGGTAAGAGTGCTATAAATGTAGTACATCTTTAACTGTAGGTCCCACCGAGATTTGAACTCGGATCACTGGATTCAGTTGTGGTAATCTGAGGCCCGCAAGCCAATCTCATCCACCAGTTAGATGCTTGGAGAGATGCTGTGAATAGAATTCAAAATGTGTTTGCAAAGGAAAACACCCGATGCAGTTAATCTCTCCAATGACCAAGTAACTGCATAGGTAAGCTGTCAGAAGTTGGATTTGAACCCAGCGCCTTAGACCGCTCGGCCATCCTGACTACTAAAACATATAAATAAGCCCAAAAAATTCGATCAAAAGCTAGTAAAGATATCGGCAAATGTGAGTTTTAAAAAGTTGAAGCCAAATGTGAGATTTAAAAAGTTGAAACAATCAAAAGGCCTCGGGTGCAAATATCTTGCCTGTAGAGATGATGAAAGAGATATCAAAGTTTTAGCAAGCCTAATGTGGAGTCAATCAGTGTTGTTCAGGTGCTGACCTTGACTATGTAGAAAGGTAAGAGTGCTATAAATGTGGTACATCTTTAACTGTAGGTCCCACCGAGATTTGAACTCGGATCACTGGATTCAGTTGTGGTAATCTGAGGCCCGCAAGCCAATCTCATCCACCAGTTAGATGCTTGGAGAGATGCTGTGAATAGAATTCAAAATGTGTTTGCAAAGGAAAACACCCGATGCAGTTAATCTCTCCAGTGACCAAGTAACTGCATAGGTAAGCTGTCAGAAGTTGGATTTGAACCCCCACCTCCAATGGAGACTGCGACCTGAAGGCAGCACCTTAGACCGCTCGGCCATCCTGACTACTCAAACATATAAATAAGCCCAAAAAATTCGATCAAAAGCTAGCAAAGATATCGGCAAATGTGAGATTTAAAAAGTTGAAACGATCAAAATGCCTCAGGTGCAAATATCTTGCCTATTGAGATGATGAAAGACATATCAAAGTTTTAGCAAGGCTGATGTGGAGTCAATCAGTGTTGTTCAGGTGCTGACCTTGACTATGTAGAAAGGTAAGAGTGCTATAAATGTGGTACATCTTTAACTGTAGGTCCCACCGAGATTTGAACTCGGATCACTGGATTCAGAGTCCAGAGTGCTAGCCATTACACCATGGAACCCTGTTCAGTTGAGGTAATCTTAGGCCCGCAACCCCATCTCATCCACCAGTTAGATGCTTGGAGAGATGCTGTGAATAGAATTCAAAATGTGTTTGCTAAGGAAAAAACCCGATGCAATTAATCTCTCCAGTGACCAAGTAACTGCATAGGTAAGCTGTCAGAAGTGGGATTTGAACCCACGCCTCCAATGGAGACTGCGACCTGAACGCAGCGCCTTAGACTGCTCGGCCATCCTGACTACTCAAACATATAAATAAGCCCAAAAAATTAGATCAAAAGCTAGCAAAGATATCGGCAAATGTGAGATTTAAAAAGTTGAAACGATCAAAATGCCTCAGGTGCAAATATCTTGCCTATTGAGATGATGAAAGACATATCAAAGTTTTAGCAAGGCTGATGTGGAGTCAATCAGTGTTGTTCAGGTGCTGACCTTGACTATGTAGAAAGGTAAGAGTGCTATAAATGTGGTACATCTTTAACTGTAGGTCCCACCGAGATTTGAACTCGGATCACTGGATTCAGAGTCCAGAGTGCTAGCCATTACACCATGGAACCCTGTTCAGTTGAGGTAATCTTAGGCCCGCAACCCCATCTCATCCACCAGTTAGATGCTTGGAGAGATGCTGTGAATAGAATTCAAAATGTGTTTGCAAAGGAAAACACGCGATGCAGTTAATCTCTCCAGTGACCAAGTAACTGCTTAGGTAAGCTGTCAGAAGTGGGATTTAAACCCACGCCTCCAATGGAGACTGCGACCTGAACGCAGCGCCTTAGACCGCTCGGCCATCCTGACTACTAAAACATATAAATAAGCCCAACAAATTCGATCAAAAGCTAGTAAAGATATGGGCAAATGTGAGTTTTAAAAAGTTGAAGCCAAATGTGAGATTTAAAAAGTTGAAACAATCAAAAGGGCTCGGGTGCAAATATCTTGCCTGTAGAGATGATGAAAGAGATATCAAAGTTTTAGCAAGCCTAATGTGGAGTCAATCAGTGTTGTCCAGGTGCTGACCTTGACTATGTAGAAAGGTAAGAGTGCTATAAATGTGGTACATCTTTAACTGTAGGTCCCACCGAGATTTGAACTCGGATCACTGGATTCAGAGTCCAGAGTGCTAGCCATTACACCATGGAACCCTGTTCAGTTGAGGTAATCTTAGGCCCGCAACCCCATCTCATCCACCAGTTAGATGCTTGGAGAGATGCTGTGAATAGAATTCAAAATGTGTTTGCAAAGGAAAACACGCGATGCAGTTAATCTCTCCAGTGACCAAGTAACTGCATAGGTAAGCTGTCAGAAGTGGGATTTGAACCCACGCCTCCAATGGAGACTGCGACCTGAACGCAGCGCCTTAGACCGCTCGGCCATCCTGACTACTAAAACATATAAATAAGCCCAAAAAATTCGATCGAAAGCTAGTAAAGATATCGGCAAATGTGAGTTTTAAAAAGTTGAAGCCAAATGTGAGATTTAAAAAGTTGAAACAATCAAAAGGCCTCGGGTGCAAATATCTTGCCTATTGAGATGATGAAAGAGATATCAAAGTTTTAGCAAGCCTAATGTGGGGAGTCAATCAGTGTTGTTCAGGTGCTGACCTTGACTATGTAGAAAGGTAAGAGTGCTATAAATGTGGTACATCTTTAACTGTAGGTCCCACCGAGATTTGAACTCGGATCACTGGATTCAGAGTCCAGAGTGCTAGCCATTACACCATGGAACCCTGTTCAGTTGAGGTAATCTGAGGCCCGCAAGCCCATCTCATCCACAAGTTAGATGCTTGGAGAGATGCTGTGAATAGAATTCAAAATGTGTTTGCAAAGGAAAACACCCGATGCAGTTAATCTCTCCAGTGACCAAGTAACTGCATAGGTAAGCTGTCAGAAGTTGGATTTGAACCCAGCGCCTTAGACCGCTCGGCCATCCTGACTACTAAAACATATAAATAAGCCCAAAAAATTCGATCAAAAGCTAGTAAAGATATCGGCAAATGTGAGTTTTAAAAAGTTGAAGCCAAATGTGAGATTTAAAAAGTTGAAACAATCAAAAGGCCTCGGGTGCAAATATCTTGCCTGTAGAGATGATGAAAGAGATATCAAAGTTTTAGCAAGCCTAATGTGGAGTCAATCAGTGTTGTTCAGGTGCTGACCTTGACTATGTAGAAAGGTAAGAGTGCTATAAATGTAGTACATCTTTAACTGTAGGTCCCACCGAGATTTGAACTCGGATCACTGGATTCAGTTGTGGTAATCTGAGGCCCGCAAGCCAATCTCATCCACCAGTTAGATGCTTGGAGAGATGCTGTGAATAGAATTCAAAATGTGTTTGCAAAGGAAAACACCCGATGCAGTTAATCTCTCCAGTGACCAAGTAACTGCATAGGTAAGCTGTCAGAAGTTGGATTTGAACCCAGCGCCTTAGACCGCTCGGCCATCCTGACTACTAAAACATATAAATAAGCCCAAAAAATTCGATCAAAAGCTAGTAAAGATATCGGCAAATGTGAGTTTTAAAAAGTTGAAGCCAAATGTGAGATTTAAAAAGTTGAAACAATCAAAAGGCCTCGGGTGCAAATATCTTGCCTATTGAGATGATGAAAGAGATATCAAAGTTTTAGCAAGCCTAATGTGGAGTCAATCAGTGTTGTTCAGGTGCTGACCTTGACTATGTAGAAAGGTAAGAGTGCTATAAATGTGGTACATCTTTAACTGTAGGTCCCACCGAGATTTGAACTCGGATCACTGGATTCAGAGTCCAGAGTGCTAGCCATTACACCATGGAACCCTGTTCAGTTGAGGTAATCTGAGGCCCGCAAGCCCATCTCATCCACAAGTTAGATGCTTGGAGAGATGCTGTGAATAGAATTCAAAATGTGTTAGCAAAGGAAAACACCCGATGCAGTTAATCTCTCCAGTGACCAAGTAACTGCATAGGTAAGCTGTCAGAAGTTGGATTTGAACCCAGCGCCTTAGACCACTCGGCCATCCTGACTACTAAAACATATAAATAAGCCCAAAAAATTCGATCAAAAGCTAGTAAAGATATCGGCAAATGTGAGTTTTAAAAAGTTGAAGCCAAATGTGAGATTTAAAAAGTTGAAACAATCAAAAGGCCTCGGGTGCAAATATCTTGCCTGTAGAGATGATGAAAGAGATATCAAAGTTTTAGCAAGCCTAATGTGGAGTCAATCAGTGTTGTTCAGGTGCTGACCTTGACTATGTAGAAAGGTAAGAGTGCTATAAATGTAGTACATCTTTAACTGTAGGTCCCACCGAGATTTGAACTCGGATCACTGGATTCAGTTGTGGTAATCTGAGGCCCGCAAGCCAATCTCATCCACCAGTTAGATGCTTGGAGAGATGCTGTGAATAGAATTCAAAATGTGTTTGCAAAGGAAAACACCCGATGCAGTTAATCTCTCCAATGACCAAGTAACTGCATAGGTAAGCTGTCAGAAGTTGGATTTGAACCCAGCGCCTTAGACCGCTCGGCCATCCTGACTACTAAAACATATAAATAAGCCCAAAAAATTCGATCAAAAGCTAGTAAAGATATCGGCAAATGTGAGTTTTAAAAAGTTGAAGCCAAATGTGAGATTTAAAAAGTTGAAACAATCAAAAGGCCTCGGGTGCAAATATCTTGCCTGTAGAGATGATGAAAGAGATATCAAAGTTTTAGCAAGCCTAATGTGGAGTCAATCAGTGTTGTTCAGGTGCTGACCTTGACTATGTAGAAAGGTAAGAGTGCTATAAATGTGGTACATCTTTAACTGTAGGTCCCACCGAGATTTGAACTCGGATCACTGGATTCAGTTGTGGTAATCTGAGGCCCGCAAGCCAATCTCATCCACCAGTTAGATGCTTGGAGAGATGCTGTGAATAGAATTCAAAATGTGTTTGCAAAGGAAAACACCCGATGCAGTTAATCTCTCCAGTGACCAAGTAACTGCATAGGTAAGCTGTCAGATGCTTGGAGAGATGCTGTGAATAGAATTCAAAATGTGTTTGCAAAGGAAAACACGCGATGCAGTTAATCTCTCCAGTGACCAAGTAACTGCATAGGTAAGCTGTCAGAAGTGGGATTTGAACCCACGCCTCCAATGGAGACTGCAACCTGAACGCAGCGCCTTAGACCGCTCGGCCATCCTGACTACTAAAACATATAAATAAGCCCAAAGAAATTCGATCAAAAGCTAGTAAAGATATCGGCAAATGTGAGTTTTAAAAAGTTGAAGCCAAATGTGAGATTTAAAAAGTTGAAACAATCAAAAGGCCTCGGGTGCAAATATCTTGCCTATTGAGATGATGAAAGAGATATCAAAGTTTTAGCAAGCCTAATGTGGAGTCAATCAGTGTTGTTCAGGTGCTGACCTTGACTATGTAGAAAGGTAGCAGTGCTATAAATGTGGTACATCTTTAACTGTAGGTCCCACCGAGATTTGAACTCGGATCACTGGATTCAGAGTCCAGAGTGCTAGCCATTACACCATGGAACCCTGTTCAGTTGAGGTAATCTGAGGCCCACAAGCCCATCTCATCCACAAGTTAGATGCTTGGAGAGATGCTGTGAATAGAATTCAAAATGTGTTTGCAAAGGAAAACACCCGATGCAGTTAATCTCTCCAGTGACCAAGTAACTGCATAGGTAAGCTGTCAGAAGTTGGATTTGAACCCAGCGCCTTAGACCGCTCGGCCATCCTGACTACTAAAACATATAAATAAGCCCAAAAAAATCGATCAAAAGCTAGTAAAGATATCGGCAAATGTGAGTTTTAAAAAGTTGAAGCCAAATGTGAGATTTAAAAAGTTGAAACAATCAAAAGGCCTCGGGTGCAAATATCTTGCCTATTGAGATGATGAAAGAGATATCAAAGTTTTAGCAAGCCTAATGTGGAGTCAATCAGTGTTGTTCAGGTGCTGACCTTGACTATGTAGAAAGGTAAGAGTGCTATAAATGTGGTACATCTTTAACTGTAGGTCCCACCGAGATTTGAACTCGGATCACTGGATTCAGAGTCCAGAGTGCTAGCCATTACACCATGGAACCCTGTTCAGTTGAGGTAATCTGAGGCCCGCAAGCCCATCTCATCCACAAGTTAGATGCTTGGAGAGATGCTGTGAATAGAATTCAAAATGTGTTTGCAAAGGAAAACACCTGATGCAGTTAATCTCTCCAGTGACCAAGTAACTGCATAGGTAAGCTGTCAGAAGTTGTATTTGAACCCAGCGCCTTAGACCGCTCGGCCATCCTGACTACTAAAACATATAAATAAGCCCAAAAAATTCGATCAAAAGCTAGTAAAGATATCGGCAAATGTGAGTTTTAAAAAGTTGAAGCCAAATGTGAGATTTAAAAAGTTGAAACAATCAAAAGGCCTCGGGTGCAAATATCTTGCCTATTGAGATGATGAAAGAGATATCAAAGTTTTAGCAAGCCTAATGTGGAGTCAATCAGTGTTGTTCAGGTGCTGACCTTGACTATGTAGAAAGGTAAGACTGCTATAAATGTGGTACATCTTTAACTGTAGGTCCCACCGAGATTTGAACTCGGATCACTGGATTCAGTTGTGGTAATCTGAGGCCCGCAAGCCAATCTCATCCACCAGTTAGATGCTTGGAGAGATGCTGTGAATAGAATTCAAAATGTGTTTGCAAAGGAAAACACCCGATGCAGTTAATCTCTCCAGTGACCAAGTAACTGCATAGGTAAGCTGTCAGAAGTTGGATTTGAACCCACACCTCCAATGGAGACTTGCGACCTGAAGGCAGCACCTTAGACCGCTCGGCCATCCTGACTAATCAAACATATAAATAAGCCCAAAAAATTCGATCAAAAGCTAGCAAAGATATCGGCAAATGTGAGATTTAAAAAGTTGAAACGATCAAAATGCCTCAGGTGCAAATATCTTGCCTATTGAGATGATGAAAGACATATCAAAGTTTTAGCAAGGCTGATGTGGAGTCAATCAGTGTTGTTCAGGTGCTGACCTTGACTATGTAGAAAGGTAAGAGTGCTATAAATGTGGTACATCTTTAACTGTAGGTCCCACCGAGATTTGAACTCGGATCACTGGATTCAGAGTCCAGAGTGCTAGCCATTACACCATGGAACCCTGTTCAGTTGAGGTAATCTTAGGCCCGCAACCCCATCTCATCCACCAGTTAGATGCTTGGAGAGATGCTGTGAATAGAATTCAAAATGTGTTTGCAAAGGAAAACACGCGATGCAGTTAATCTCTCCAGTGACCAAGTAAGTGCATAGGTAAGCTGTCAGAAGTGGGATTTGAACCCACGCCTCCAATGGAGACTGCGACCTGAACGCAGCGCCTTAGACCGCTCGGCCATCCTGACTACTAAAACATATAAATAAGCCCAAAAAATTCGATCAAAAGCTAGTAAAGATATCGGCAAATGTGAGTTTTAAAAAGTTGAAGCCAAATGTGAGATTTAAAAAGTTGAAACAATCAAAAGGCCTCGGGTGCAAATATCTTGCCTATTGAGATGATGAAAGAGATATCAAAGTTTTAGCAAGCCTAATGTGGAGTCAATCAGTGTTGTTCAGGTGCTGACCTTGACTATGTAGAAAGGTAAGAGTGCTATAAATGTGGTACATCTTTAACTGTAGGTCCCACCGAGATTTGAACTCAGATCACTGGATTCAGAGTCCAGAGTGCTAGCCATTACACCATGGAACCCTGTTCAGTTGAGGTAATCTGAGGCCCGCAAGCCCATCTCATCCACAAGTTTGATGCTTGGAGAGATGCTGTGAATAGAATTCAAAATGTGTTTGCAAAGGAAAACACCCGATGCAGTTAATCTCTCCAGTGACCAAGTAACTGCATAGGTAAGCTGTCAGAAGTTGGATTTGAACCCAGCGCCTTAGACCGCTCGGCCATCCTGACTACTAAAACATATAAATAAGCCCAAAAAATTTGATCAAAAGCTAGTAAAGATATCGGCAAATGTGAGTTTTAAAAAGTTGAAGCCAAATGTGAGATTTAAAAAGTTGAAACAATCAAAAGGCCTCGGGTGCAAATATCTTGCCTGTAGAGATGATGAAAGAGATATCAAAGTTTTAGCAAGCCTAATGTGGAGTCAATCAGTGTTGTTCAGGTGCTGACCTTGACTATGTAGAAAGGTAAGAGTGCTATAAATGTGGTACATCTTTAACTGTAGGTCCCACCGAGATTTGAACTCGGATCACTGGATTCAGGTGTGGTAATCTGAGGCCCGCAAGCCAATCTCATCCACCAGTTAGATGCTTGGAGAGATGCTGTGAATAGAATTCAAAATGTGTTTGCAAAGGAAAACACCCGATGCAGTTAATCTCTCCAGTGACCAAGTAACTGAATAGGTAAGCTGTCAGAAGTTGGATTTGAACCCACACCTCCAATGGAGACTGCGACCTGAAGGCAGCACCTTAGACCGCTCGGCCATCCTGACTAATCAAACATATAAATAAGCCCAAAAAATTCGATCAAAAGCTAGCAAAGATATCGGCAAATGTGAGATTTAAAAAGTTGAAACGATCAAAATGCCTCAGGTGCAAATATCTTGCCTATTGAGATGATGAAAGACATATCAAAGTTTTAGCAAGGCTGATGTGGAGTCAATCAGTGTTGTTCAGGTGCTGACCTTGACTATGTAGAAAGGTAAGAGTGCTATAAATGTGGTACATCTTTAACTGTAGGTCCCACCGAGATTTGAACTCGGATCACTGGATTCAGAGTCCAGAGTGCTAGCCATTACACCATGGAACCCTGTTCAGTTGAGGTAATCTGAGGCCTGCAAGCCCATCTCATCCACAAGTTAGATGCTTGGAGAGATGCTGTGAATAGAATTCAAAATGTGTTTGCAAAGGAAAACACGCGATGCAGTTAATCTCTCCAGTGACCAAGTAACTGCATAGGTAAGCTGTCAGAAGTTGGATTTGAACCCAGCGCCTTAGACCGCTCGGCCATCCTGACTACTAAAACATATAAATAAGCCCAAAAAATTCGATCAAAAGCTAGTAAAGATATCGGCAAATGTGAGTTTTAAAAAGTTGAAGCCAAATGTGAGATTTAAAAAGTTGAAACAATCAAAAGGCCTCGGGTGCAAATATCTTGCCTGTAGAGATGATGAAAGAGATATCAAAGTTTTAGCAAGCCTAATGTGGAGTCAATCAGTGTTGTTCAGGTGCTGACCTTGACTATGTAGAAAGGTAAGAGTGCTATAAATGTAGTACATCTTTAACTGTAGGTCCCACCGAGATTTGAACTCGGATCACTGGATTCAGTTGTGGTAATCTGAGGCCCGCAAGCCAATCTCATCCACCAGTTAGATGCTTGGAGAGATGCTGTGAATAGAATTCAAAATGTGTTTGCAAAGGAAAACACCCGATGCAGTTAATCTCTCCAGTGACCAAGTAACTGCATAGGTAAGCTGTCAGAAGTTGGATTTGAACCCAGCGCCTTAGACCGCTCGGCCATCCTGACTACTAAAACATATAAATAAGCCCAAAAAATTCGATCAAAAGCTAGTAAAGATATCGGCAAATGTGAGTTTTAAAAAGTTGAAGCCAAATGTGAGATTTAAAAAGTTGAAACAATCAAAAGGCCTCGGGTGCAAATATCTTGCCTATTGAGATGATGAAAGAGATATCAAAGTTTTAGCATGCCTAATGTGGAGTCAATCAGTGTTGTTCAGGTGCTGACCTTGACTATGTAGAAAGGTAAGAGTGCTATAAATGTAGTACATCTTTAACTGTAGGTCCCACCGAGATTTGAACTCGGATCACTGGATTCAGTTGTGGTAATTTGAGGCCCGCAAGCCAATCTCATCCACCAGTTAGATGCTTGGAGAGATGCTGTGAATAGAATTCAAAATGTGTTTGCAAAGGAAAACACCCGATGCAGTTAATCTCTCCAATGACCAAGTAACTGCATAGGTAAGCTGTCAGAAGTTGGATTTGAACCCAGCGCCTTAGACCGCTCGGCCATCCTGACTACTAAAACATATAAATAAGCCCAAAAAATTCGATCAAAAGCTAGTAAAGATATCGGCAAATGTGAGTTTTAAAAAGTTGAAGCCAAATGTGAGATTTAAAAAGTTGAAACAATCAAAAGGCCTCGGGTGCAAATATCTTGCCTGTAGAGATGATGAAAGAGATATCAAAGTTTTAGCAAGCCTAATGTGGAGTCAATCAGTGTTGTTCAGGTGCTGACCTTGACTATGTAGAAAGGTAAGAGTGCTATAAATGTGGTACATCTTTAACTGTAGGTCCCACCGAGATTTGAACTCGGATCACTGGATTCAGTTGTGGTAATCTGAGGCCCGCAAGCCAATCTCATCCACCAGTTAGATGCTTGGAGAGATGCTGTGAATAGAATTCAAAATGTGTTTGCAAAGGAAAACACCCGATGCAGTTAATCTCTCCAGTGACCAAGTAACTGCATAGGTAAGCTGTCAGATGCTTGGAGAGATGCTGTGAATAGAATTCAAAATGTGTTTGCAAAGGAAAACACGCGATGCAGTTAATCTCTCCAGTGACCAAGTAACTGCATAGGTAAGCTGTCAGATGCTTGGAGAGATGCTGTGAATAGAATTCAAAATGTGTTTGCAAAGGAAAACACGCGATGCAGTTAATCTCTCCAGTGACCAAGTAACTGCATAGGTAAGCTGTCAGAAGTGGGATTTGAACCCACGCCTCCAATGGAGACTGCGACCTGAACGCAGCGCCTTAGACCGCTCGGCCATCCTGACTACTAAAACATATAAATAAGCCCAAAAAATTCGATCAAAAGCTAGTAAAGATATCGGCAAATGTGAGTTTTAAAAAGTTGAAGCCAAATGTGAGATTTAAAAAGTTGAAACAATCAAAAGGCCTCGGGTGCAAATATCTTGCCTATTGAGATGATGAAAGAGATATCAAAGTTTTAGCAAGCCTAATGTGGAGTCAATCAGTGTTGTTCAGGTGCTGACCTTGACTATGTAGAAAGGTAAGAGTGCTATAAATGTGGTACATCTTTAACTGTAGGTCCCACCGAGATTTGAACTCGGATCACTGGATTCAGAGTCCAGAGTGCTAGCCATTACACCATGGAACCCTGTTCAGTTGAGGTAATCTGAGGCCCGCAAGCCCATCTCATCCACAAGTTAGATGCTTGGAGAGATGCTGTGAATAGAATTCAAAATGTGTTTGCAAAGGAAAACACCCGATGCAGTTAATCTCTCCAGTGACCAAGTAACTGCATAGGTAAGCTGTCAGAAGTTGGATTTGAACCCAGCGCCTTAGACCGCTCGGCCATCCTGACTACTAAAACATATAAATAAGCCCAAAAAAATCGATCAAAAGCTAGTAAAGATATCGGCAAATGTGAGTTTTAAAAAGTTGAAGCCAAATGTGAGATTTAAAAAGTTGAAACAATCAAAAGGCCTCGGGTGCAAATATCTTGCCTATTGAGATGATGAAAGAGATATCAAAGTTTTAGCAAGCCTAATGTGGAGTCAATCAGTGTTGTTCAGGTGCTGACCTTGACTATGTAGAAAGGTAAGAGTGCTATAAATGTGGTACATCTTTAACTGTAGGTCCCACCGAGATTTGAACTCGGATCACTGGATTCAGAGTCCAGAGTGCTAGCCATTACACCATGGAACCCTGTTCAGTTGAGGTAATCTGAGGCCCGCAAGCCCATCTCATCCACAAGTTAGATGCTTGGAGAGATGCTGTGAATAGAATTCAAAATGTGTTTGCAAAGGAAAACACCCGATGCAGTTAATCTCTCCAGTGACCAAGTAACTGCATAGGTAAGCTGTCAGAAGTTGGATTTGAACCCAGCGCCTTAGACCGCTCGGCCATCCTGACTACTAAAACATATAAATAAGCCCAAAAAATTTGATCAAAAGCTAGTAAAGATATCGGCAAATGTGAGTTTTAAAAAGTTGAAGCCAAATGTGAGATTTAAAAAGTTGAAACAATCAAAAGGCCTCGGGTGCAAATATCTTGCCTGTAGAGATGATGAAAGAGATATCAAAGTTTTAGCAAGCCTAATGTGGAGTCAATCAGTGTTGTTCAGGTGCTGACCTTGACTATGTAGAAAGGTAAGAGTGCTATAAATGTGGTACATCTTTAACTGTAGGTCCCACCGAGATTTGAACTCGGATCACTGGATTCAGAGTCCAGAGTGCTAGCCATTACACCATGGAACCCTGTTCAGTTGAGGTAATCTGAGGCCCGCAAGCCCATCTCATCCACAAGTTAGATGCTTGGAGAGATGCTGTGAATAGAATTCAAAATGTGTTTGCAAAGGAAAACACCCGATGCAGTTAATCTCTCCAGTGACCAAGTAACTGCATAGGTAAGCTGTCAGAAGTTGGATTTGAACCCAGCGCCTTAGACCGCTCGGCCATCCTGACTACTATAACATATAAATAAGCCCAAAAAATTCGATCAAAAGCTAGTAAAGATATCGGCAAATGTGAGTTTTAAAAAGTTGAAGCCAAATGTGAGATTTAAAAAGTTGAAACAATCAAAAGGCCTCGGGTGCAAATATCTTGCCTATTGAGATGATGAAAGAGATATCAAAGTTTTAGCAAGCCTAATGTGGAGTCAATCAGTGTTGTTCAGGTGCTGACCTTGACTATGTAGAAAGGTAAGACTGCTATAAATGTGGTACATCTTTAACTGTAGGTCCCACCGAGATTTGAACTCGGATCACTGGATTCAGAGTCCAGAGTGCTAGCCATTACACCATGGAACCCTGTTCAGTTGAGGTAATCTGAGGCCCGCAAGCCCATCTCATCCACAAGTTAGATGCTTGGAGAGATGCTGTGAATAGAATTCAAAATGTGTTTGCAAAGGAAAACACCCGATGCAGTTAATCTCTCCAATGACCAAGTAACTGCATAGGTAAGCTGTCAGAAGTTGGATTTGAACCCAGCGCCTTAGACCGCTCGGCCATCCTGACTACTAAAACATATAAATAAGCCCAAAAAATTCGATCAAAAGCTAGTAAAGATATCGGCAAATGTGAGTTTTAAAAAGTTGAAGCCAAATGTGAGATTTAAAAAGTTGAAACAATCAAAAGGCCTCGGGTGCAAATATCTTGCCTGTAGAGATGATGAAAGAGATATCAAAGTTTTAGCAAGCCTAATGTGGAGTCAATCAGTGTTGTTCAGGTGCTGACCTTGAATATGTAGAAAGGTAAGAGTGCTATAAATGTAGTACATCTTTAACTGTAGGTCCCACCGAGATTTGAACTCGGATCACTGGATTCAGTTGTGGTAATCTGAGGCCCGCAAGCCAATCTCATCCACCAGTTAGATGCTTGGAGAGATGCTGTGAATAGAATTCAAAATGTGTTTGCAAAGGAAAACACCCGATGCAGTTAATCTCTCCAGTGACCAAGTAACTGCATAGGTAAGCTGTCAGATGCTTGGAGAGATGCTGTGAATAGAATTCAAAATGTGTTTGCAAAGGAAAACACGCGATGCAGTTAATCTCTCCAGTGACCAAGTAACTGCATAGGTAAGCTGTCAGATGCTTGGAGAGATGCTGTGAATAGAATTCAAAATGTGTTTGCAAAGGAAAACACGCGATGCAGTTAATCTCTCCAGTGACCAAGTAACTGCATAGGTAAGCTGTCAGAAGTGGGATTTGAACCCACGCCTCCAATGGAGACTGCGACCTGAACGCAGCGCCTTAGACCGCTCGGCCATCCTGACTACTAAAACATATAAATAAGCCCAAAGAAATTCGATCAAAAGCTAGTAAAGATATCGGCAAATGTGAGTTTTAAAAAGTTGAAGCCAAATGTGAGATTTAAAAAGTTGAAACAATCAAAAGGCCTCGGGTGCAAATATCTTGCCTATTGAGATGATGAAAGAGATATCAAAGTTTTAGCAAGCCTAATGTGGAGTCAATCAGTGTTGTTCAGGTGCTGACCTTGACTATGTAGAAAGGTAAGAGTGCTATAAATGTGGTACATCTTTAACTGTAGGTCCCACCGAGATTTGAACTCGGATCACTGGATTCAGAGTCCAGAGTGCTAGCCATTACACCATGGAACCCTGTTCAGTTGAGGTAATCTGAGGCCCGCAAGCCCATCTCATCCACAAGTTAGATGCTTGGAGAGATGCTGTGAATAGAATTCAAAATGTGTTTGCAAAGGAAAACACCCGATGCAGTTAATCTCTCCAGTGACCAAGTAACTGCATAGGTAAGCTGTCAGAAGTTGGATTTGAACCCAGCGCCTTAGACCGCTCGGCCATCCTGACTACTAAAACATATAAATAAGCCCAAAAAAATCGATCAAAAGCTAGTAAAGATATCGGCAAATGTGAGTTTTAAAAAGTTGAAGCCAAATGTGAGATTTAAAAAGTTGAAACAATCAAAAGGCCTCGGGTGCAAATATCTTGCCTATTGAGATGATGAAAGAGATATCAAAGTTTTAGCAAGCCTAATGTGGAGTCAATCAGTGTTGTTCAGGTGCTGACCTTGACTATGTAGAAAGGTAAGAGTGCTATAAATGTGGTACATCTTTAACTGTAGGTCCCACCGAGATTTGAACTCGGATCACTGGATTCAGAGTCCAGAGTGCTAGCCATTACACCATGGAACCCTGTTCAGTTGAGGTAATCTGAGGCCCGCAAGCCCATCTCATCCACAAGTTAGATGCTTGGAGAGATGCTGTGAATAGAATTCAAAATGTGTTTGCAAAGGAAAACACCCGATGCAGTTAATCTCTCCAGTGACCAAGTAACTGCATAGGTAAGCTGTCAGAAGTTGGATTTGAACCCAGCGCCTTAGACCGCTCGGCCATCCTGACTACTAAAACATATAAATAAGCCCAAAAAATTCGATCAAAAGCTAGTAAAGATATCGGCAAATGTGAGTTTTAAAAAGTTGAAGCCAAATGTGAGATTTAAAAAGTTGAAACAATCAAAAGGCCTCGGGTGCAAATATCTTGCCTGTAGAGTTGATGAAAGAGATATCAAAGTTTTAGCAAGCCTAATGTGGAGTCAATCAGTGTTGTTCAGGTGCTGATCTTGACTATGTAGAAAGGTAAGAGTGCTATAAATGTGGTACATCTTTAACTGTAGGTCCCACCGAGATTTGAACTCGGATCACTGGATTCAGGTGTGGTAATCTGAGGCCCGCAAGCCAATCTCATCCACCAGTTAGATGCTTGGAGAGATGCTGTGAATAGAATTCAAAATGTGTTTGCAAAGGAAAACACCCGATGCAGTTAATCTCTCCAGTGACCAAGTAACTGAATAGGTAAGCTGTCAGAAGTTGGATTTGAACCCACACCTCCAATGGAGACTGCGACCTGAAGGCAGCACCTTAGACCGCTCGGCCATCCTGACTAATCAAACATATAAATAAGCCCAAAAAATTCGATCAAAAGCTAGCAAAGATATCGGCAAATGTGAGATTTAAAAAGTTGAAACGATCAAAATGCCTCAGGTGTAAATATCTTGCCTATTGAGATGATGAAAGACATATCAAAGTTTTAGCAAGGCTGATGTGGAGTCAATCAGTGTTGTTCAGGTGCTGACCTTGACTATGTAGAAAGGTAAGAGTGCTATAAATGTGGTACATCTTTAACTGTAGGTCCCACCGAGATTTGAACTCGGATCACTGGATTCAGAGTCCAGAGTGCTAGCCATTACACCATGGAACCCTGTTCAGTTGAGGTAATCTGAGGCCCGCAAGCCCATCTCATCCACAAGTTAGATGCTTGGAGAGATGCTGTGAATAGAATTCAAAATGTGTTTGCAAAGGAAAACACCCGATGCAGTTAATCTCTCCAATGACCAAGTAACTGCATAGGTAAGCTGTCAGAAGTTGGATTTGAACCCAGCGCCTTAGACCGCTCGGCCATCCTGACTACTAAAACATATAAATAAGCCCAAAAAATTCGATCAAAAGCTAGTAAAGATATCGGCAAATGTGAGTTTTAAAAAGTTGAAGCCAAATGTGAGATTTAAAAAGTTGAAACAATCAAAAGGCCTCGGGTGCAAATATCTTGCCTATTGAGATGATGAAAGAGATATCAAAGTTTTAGCAAGCCTAATGTGGAGTCAATCAGTGTTGTTCAGGTGCTGACCTTGACTATGTAGAAAGGTAAGAGTGCTATAAATGTAGTACATCTTTAACTGTAGGTCCCACCGAGATTTGAACTCGGATCACTGGATTCAGTTGTGGTAATCTGAGGCCCGCAAGCCAATCTCATCCACCAGTTAGATGCTTGGAGAGATGCTGTGAATAGAATTCAAAATGTGTTTGCAAAGGAAAACACCCGATGCAGTTAATCTCTCCAATGACCAAGTAACTGCATAGGTAAGCTGTCAGAAGTTGGATTTGAACCCAGCGCCTTAGACCGCTCGGCCATCCTGACTACTAAAACATATAAATAAGCCCAAAAAATTCGATCAAAAGCTAGTAAAGATATCGGCAAATGTGAGTTTTAAAAAGTTGAAGCCAAATGTGAGATTTAAAAAGTTGAAACAATCAAAAGGCCTCGGGTGCAAATATCTTGCCTGTAGAGATGATGAAAGAGATATCAAAGTTTTAGCAAGCCTAATGTGGAGTCAATCAGTGTTGTTCAGGTGCTGACCTTGACTATGTAGAAAGGTAAGAGTGCTATAAATGTGGTACATCTTTAACTGTAGGTCCCACCGAGATTTGAACTCGGATCACTGGATTCAGTTGTGGTAATCTGAGGCCCGCAAGCCAATCTCATCCACCAGTTAGATGCTTGGAGAGATGCTGTGAATAGAATTCAAAATGTGTTTGCAAAGGAAAACACCCGATGCAGTTAATCTCTCCAGTGACCAAGTAACTGCATAGGTAAGCTGTCAGATGCTTGGAGAGATGCTGTGAATAGAATTCAAAATGTGTTTGCAAAGGAAAACACGCGATGCAGTTAATCTCTCCAGTGACCAAGTAACTGCATAGGTAAGCTGTCAGAAGTGGGATTTGAACCCACGCCTCCAATGGAGACTGCGACCTGAACGCAGCGCCTTAGACCGCTCGGCCATCCTGACTACTAAAACATATAAATAAGCCCAAAGAAATTCGATCAAAAGCTAGTAAAGATATCGGCAAATGTGAGTTTTAAAAAGTTGAAGCCAAATGTGAGATTTAAAAAGTTGAAACAATCAAAAGGCCTCGGGTGCAAATATCTTGCCTATTGAGATGATGAAAGAGATATCAAAGTTTTAGCAAGCCTAATGTGGAGTCAATCAGTGTTGTTCAGGTGCTGACCTTGACTATGTAGAAAGGTAAGAGTGCTATAAATGTGGTACATCTTTAACTGTAGGTCCCACCGAGATTTGAACTCGGATCACTGGATTCAGAGTCCAGAGTGCTAGCCATTACACCATGGAACCCTGTTCAGTTGAGGTAATCTGAGGCCCGCAAGCCCATCTCATCCACAAGTTAGATGCTTGGAGAGATGCTGTGAATAGAATTCAAAATGTGTTTGCAAAGGAAAACACCCGATGCAGTTAATCTCTCCAGTGACCAAGTAACTGCATAGGTAAGCTGTCAGAAGTTGGATTTGAACCCAGCGCCTTAGACCGCTCGGCCATCCTGACTACTAAAACATATAAATAAGCCCAAAAAAATCGATCAAAAGCTAGTAAAGATATCGGCAAATGTGAGTTTTAAAAAGTTGAAGCCAAATGTGAGATTTAAAAAGTTGAAACAATCAAAAGGCCTCGGGTGCAAATATCTTGCCTATTGAGATGATGAAAGAGATATCAAAGTTTTAGCAAGCCTAATGTGGAGTCAATCAGTGTTGTTCAGGTGCTGACCTTGCCTATGTAGAAAGGTAAGAGTGCTATAAATGTGGTACATCTTTAACTGTAGGTCCCACCGAGATTTGAACTCGGATCACTGGATTCAGAGTCCAGAGTGCTAGCCATTACACCATGGAACCCTGTTCAGTTGAGGTAATCTGAGGCCCGCAAGCCCATCTCATCCACAAGTTAGATGCTTGGAGAGATGCTGTGAATAGAATTCGTAGAAGATGCAGTTAATCTCTCCAATGACCAAGTAACTGCATAGGTAAGCTGTCAGAAGTTGGATTTGAACCCAGCGCCTTAGACCGCTCGGCCATCCTGACTACTAAAACATATAAATAAGCCCAAAAAATTCGATCAAAAGCTAGTAAAGATATCGGCAAATGTGAGTTTTAAAAAGTTGAAGCCAAATGTGAGATTTAAAAAGTTGAAACAATCAAAAGGCCTCGGGTGCAAATATCTTGCCTGTAGAGATGATGAAAGAGATATCAAAGTTTTACCAAGCCTAATGTGGAGTCAATCAGTGTTGTTCAGGTGCTGACCTTGACTATGTAGAAAGGTAAGAGTGCTATAAATGTGGTACATCTTTAACTGTAGGTCCCACCGAGATTTGAACTCGGATCACTGGATTCAGTTGTGGTAATCTGAGGCCCGCAAGCCAATCTCATCCACCAGTTAGATGCTTGGAGAGATGCTGTGAATAGAATTCAAAATGTGTTTGCAAAGGAAAACACCCGATGCAGTTAATCTCTCCAGTGACCAAGTAACTGCATAGGTAAGCTGTCAGATGCTTGGAGAGATGCTGTGAATAGAATTCAAAATGTGTTTGCAAAGGAAAACACGCGATGCAGTTAATCTCTCCAGTGACCAAGTAACTGCATAGGTAAGCTGTCAGAAGTGGGATTTGAACCCACACCTCCAATGGAGACTGCGACCTGAACGCAGCGCCTTAGACCGCTCGGCCATCCTGACTACTAAAACATATAAATAAGCCCAAAGAAATTCGATCAAAAGCTAGTAAAGATATCGGCAAATGTGAGTTTTAAAAAGTTGAAGCCAAATGTGAGATTTAAAAAGTTGAAACAATCAAAAGGCCTCGGGTGCAAATATCTTGCCTATTGAGATGATGAAAGAGATATCAAAGTTTTAGCAAGCCTAATGTGGAGTCAATCAGTGTTGTTCAGGTGCTGACCTTGACTATGTAGAAAGGTAAGAGTGCTATAAATGTGGTACATCTTTAACTGTAGGTCCCACCGAGATTTGAACTCGGATCACTGGATTCAGAGTCCAGAGTGCTAGCCATTACACCATGGAACCCTGTTCAGTTGAGGTAATCTGAGGCCCGCAAGCCCATCTCATCCACAAGTTAGATGCTTGGAGAGATGCTGTGAATAGAATTCAAAATGTGTTTGCAAAGGAAAACACCCGATGCAGTTAATCTCTCCAGTGACCAAGTAACTGCATAGGTAAGCTGTCAGAAGTTGGATTTGAACCCAGCGCCTTAGACCGCTCGGCCATCCTGACTACTAAAACATATAAATAAGCCCAAAAAAATCGATCAAAAGCTAGTAAAGATATCGGCAAATGTGAGTTTTAAAAAGTTGAAGCCAAATGTGAGATTTAAAAAGTTGAAACAATCAAAAGGCCTCGGGTGCAAATATCTTGCCTATTGAGATGATGAAAGAGATATCAAAGTTTTAGCAAGCCTAATGTGGAGTCAATCAGTGTTGTTCAGGTGCTGACCTTGCCTATGTAGAAAGGTAAGAGTGCTATAAATGTGGTACATCTTTAACTGTAGGTCCCACCGAGATTTGAACTCGGATCACTGGATTCAGAGTCCAGAGTGCTAGCCATTACACCATGGAACCCTGTTCAGTTGAGGTAATCTGAGGCCCGCAAGCCCATCTCATCCACAAGTTAGATGCTTGGAGAGATGCTGTGAATAGAATTCAAAATGTGTTTGCAAAGGAAAACACCTGATGCAGTTAATCTCTCCAGTGACCAAGTAACTGCATAGGTAAGCTGTCAGAAGTTGGATTTGAACCCAGCGCCTTAGACCGCTCGGCCATCCTGACTACTATAACATATAAATAAGCCCAAAAAATTCGATCAAAAGCTAGTAAAGATATCGGCAAATGTGAGTTTTAAAAAGTTGAAGCCAAATGTGAGATTTAAAAAGTTGAAACAATCAAAAGGCCTCGGGTGCAAATATCTTGCCTATTGAGATGATGAAAGAGATATCAAAGTTTTAGCAAGCCTAATGTGGAGTCAATCAGTGTTGTTCAGGTGCTGACCTTGACTATGTAGAAAGGTAAGACTGCTATAAATGTGGTACATCTTTAACTGTAGGTCCCACCGAGATTTGAACTCGGATCACTGGATTCAGAGTCCAGAGTGCTAGCCATTACACCATGGAACCCTGTTCAGTTGAGGTAATCTGAGGCCCGCAAGCCCATCTCATCCACAAGTTAGATGCTTGGAGAGATGCTGTGAATAGAATTCAAAATGTGTTTGCAAAGGAAAACACCCGATGCAGTTAATCTCTCCAATGACCAAGTAACTGCATAGGTAAGCTGTCAGAAGTTGGATTTGAACCCAGCGCCTTAGACCGCTCGGCCATCCTGACTACTAAAACATATAAATAAGCCCAAAAAATTCGATCAAAAGCTAGTAAAGATATCGGCAAATGTGAGTTTTAAAAAGTTGAAGCCAAATGTGAGATTTAAAAAGTTGAAACAATCAAAAGGCCTCGGGTGCAAATATCTTGCCTGTAGAGATGATGAAAGAGATATCAAAGTTTTAGCAAGCCTAATGTGGAGTCAATCAGTGTTGTTCAGGTGCTGACCTTGAATATGTAGAAAGGTAAGAGTGCTATAAATGTAGTACATCTTTAACTGTAGGTCCCACCGAGATTTGAACTCGGATCACTGGATTCAGTTGTGGTAATCTGAGGCCCGCAAGCCAATCTCATCCACCAGTTAGATGCTTGGAGAGATGCTGTGAATAGAATTCAAAATGTGTTTGCAAAGGAAAACACCCGATGCAGTTAATCTCTCCAGTGACCAAGTAACTGCATAGGTAAGCTGTCAGATGCTTGGAGAGATGCTGTGAATAGAATTCAAAATGTGTTTGCAAAGGAAAACACGCGATGCAGTTAATCTCTCCAGTGACCAAGTAACTGCATAGGTAAGCTGTCAGATGCTTGGAGAGATGCTGTGAATAGAATTCAAAATGTGTTTGCAAAGGAAAACACGCGATGCAGTTAATCTCTCCAGTGACCAAGTAACTGCATAGGTAAGCTGTCAGAAGTGGGATTTGAACCCACGCCTCCAATGGAGACTGCGACCTGAACGCAGCGCCTTAGACCGCTCGGCCATCCTGACTACTAAAACATATAAATAAGCCCAAAGAAATTCGATCAAAAGCTAGTAAAGATATCGGCAAATGTGAGTTTTAAAAAGTTGAAGCCAAATGTGAGATTTAAAAAGTTGAAACAATCAAAAGGCCTCGGGTGCAAATATCTTGCCTATTGAGATGATGAAAGAGATATCAAAGTTTTAGCAAGCCTAATGTGGAGTCAATCAGTGTTGTTCAGGTGCTGACCTTGACTATGTAGAAAGGTAAGAGTGCTATAAATGTGGTACATCTTTAACTGTAGGTCCCACCGAGATTTGAACTCGGATCACTGGATTCAGAGTCCAGAGTGCTAGCCATTACACCATGGAACCCTGTTCAGTTGAGGTAATCTGAGGCCCGCAAGCCCATCTCATCCACAAGTTAGATGCTTGGAGAGATGCTGTGAATAGAATTCAAAATGTGTTTGCAAAGGAAAACACCCGATGCAGTTAATCTCTCCAGTGACCAAGTAACTGCATAGGTAAGCTGTCAGAAGTTGGATTTGAACCCAGCGCCTTAGACCGCTCGGCCATCCTGACTACTAAAACATATAAATAAGCCCAAAAAAATCGATCAAAAGCTAGTAAAGATATCGGCAAATGTGAGTTTTAAAAAGTTGAAGCCAAATGTGAGATTTAAAAAGTTGAAACAATCAAAAGGCCTCGGGTGCAAATATCTTGCCTATTGAGATGATGAAAGAGATATCAAAGTTTTAGCAAGCCTAATGTGGAGTCAATCAGTGTTGTTCAGGTGCTGACCTTGACTATGTAGAAAGGTAAGAGTGCTATAAATGTGGTACATCTTTAACTGTAGGTCCCACCGAGATTTGAACTCGGATCACTGGATTCAGTTGTGGTAATCTGAGGCCCGCAAGCCAATCTCATCCACCAGTTAGATGCTTGGAGAGATGCTGTGAATAGAATTCAAAATGTGTTTGCAAAGGAAAACACCCGATGCAGTTAATCTCTCCAGTGACCAAGTAACTGCATAGGTAAGCTGTCAGAAGTTGGATTTGAACCCCCACCTCCAATGGAGACTGCGACCTGAAGGCAGCACCTTAGACCGCTCGGCCATCCTGACTACTCAAACATATAAATAAGCCCAAAAAATTCGATCAAAAGCTAGCAAAGATATCGGCAAATGTGAGATTTAAAAAGTTGAAACCAAATGTGAGATTTAAAAAGTTGAAACAATCAAAAGGCCTCGGGTGCAAATATCTTGCCTGTAGAGATGATGAAAGAGATATCAAAGTTTTAGCAAGCCTAATGTGGAGTCAATCAGTGTTGTTCAGGTGCTGACCTTGACTATGTAGAAAGGTAAGAGTGCTATAAATGTGGTACATCTTTAACTGTAGGTCCCACCGAGATTTGAACTCGGATCACTGGATTCAGTTGTGGTAATCTGAGGCCCGCAAGCCAATCTCATCCACCAGTTAGATGCTTGGAGAGATGCTGTGAATAGAATTCAAAATGTGTTTGCTAAGGAAAAAACCCGATGCAGTTAATCTCTCCAGTGACCAAGTAACTGCATAGGTAAGCTGTCAGAAGTGGGATTTGAACCCACGCCTCCAATGGAGACTGCGACCTGAACGCAGCGCCTTAGACTGCTCGGCCATCCTGACTACTCAAACATATAAATAAGCCCAAAAAATTTGATCAAAAGCTAGCAAAGATATCGGCAAATGTGAGATTTAAAAAGTTGAAACGATCAAAATGCCTCAGGTGCAAATATCTTGCCTATTGAGATGATGAAAGACATATCAAAGTTTTAGCAAGGCTGATGTGGAGTCAATCAGTGTTGTTCAGGTGCTGACCTTGACTATGTAGAAAGGTAAGAGTGCTATAAATGTGGTACATCTTTAACTGTAGGTCCCACCGAGATTTGAACTCGGATCACTGGATTCAGAGTCCAGAGTGCTAGCCATTACACCATGGAACCCTGTTCAGTTGAGGTAATCTTAGGCCCGCAACCCCATCTCATCCACCAGTTAGATGCTTGGAGAGATGCTGTGAATAGAATTCAAAATGTGTTTGCAAAGGAAAACACGCGATGCAGTTAATCTCTCCAGTGACCAAGTAACTGCATAGGTAAGCTGTCAGAAGTGGGATTTGAACCCACGCCTCCAATGGAGACTGCGACCTGAACGCAGCGCCTTAGACCGCTCGGCCATCCTGACTACTAAAACATCTAAATAAGCCCAAAGAAATTCGATCAAAAGCTAGTAAAGATATCGGCAAATGTGAGTTTTAAAAAGTTGAAGCCAAATGTGAGATTTAAAAAGTTGAAACAATCAAAAGGCCTCGGGTGCAAATATCTTGCCTATTGAGATGATGAAAGAGATATCAAAGTTTTAGCAAGCCTAATGTGGAGTCAATCAGTGTTGTTCAGGTGCTGACCTTGACTATGTAGAAAGGTAAGAGTGCTATAAATGTGGTACATCTTTAACTGTAGGTCCCACCGAGATTTGAACTCGGATCACTGGATTCAGAGTCCAGAGTGCTAGCCATTACACCATGGAACCCTGTTCAGTTGAGGTAATCTGAGGCCCGCAAGCCCATCTCATCCACAAGTTAGATGCTTGGAGAGATGCTGTGAATAGAATTCAAAATGTGTTTGCAAAGGAAAACACCCGATGCAGTTAATCTCTCCAGTGACCAAGTAACTGCATAGGTAAGCTGTCAGAAGTTGGATTTGAACCCAGCGCCTTAGACCGCTCGGCCATCCTGACTACTAAAACATATAAATAAGCCCAAAAAAATCGATCAAAAGCTAGTAAAGATATCGGCAAATGTGAGTTTTAAAAAGTTGAAGCCAAATGTGAGATTTAAAAAGTTGAAACAATCAAAAGGCCTCGGGTGCAAATATCTTGCCTATTGAGATGATGAAAGAGATATCAAAGTTTTAGCAAGCCTAATGTGGAGTCAATCAGTGTTGTTCAGGTGCTGACCTTGCCTATGTAGAAAGGTAAGAGTGCTATAAATGTGGTACATCTTTAACTGTAGGTCCCACCGAGATTTGAACTCGGATCACTGGATTCAGAGTCCAGAGTGCTAGCCATTACACCATGGAACCCTGTTCAGTTGAGGTAATCTGAGGCCCGCAAGCCCATCTCATCCACAAGTTAGATGCTTGGAGAGATGCTGTGAATAGAATTCAAAATGTGTTTGCAAAGGAAAACACCTGATGCAGTTAATCTCTCCAGTGACCAAGTAACTGCATAGGTAAGCTGTCAGAAGTTGGATTTGAACCCAGCGCCTTAGACCGCTCGGCCATCCTGACTACTAAAACATATAAATAAGCCCAAAAAATTCGATCAAAAGCTAGTAAAGATATCGGCAAATGTGAGTTTTAAAAAGTTGAAGCCAAATGTGAGATTTAAAAAGTTGAAACAATCAAAAGGCCTCGGGTGCAAATATCTTGCCTATTGAGATGATGAAAGAGATATCAAAGTTTTAGCAAGCCTAATGTGGAGTCAATCAGTGTTGTTCAGGTGCTGACCTTGACTATGTAGAAAGGTAAGACTGCTATAAATGTGGTACATCTTTAACTGTAGGTCCCACCGAGATTTGAACTCGGATCACTGGATTCAGAGTCCAGAGTGCTAGCCATTACACCATGGAACCCTGTTCAGTTGAGGTAATCTGAGGCCCGCAAGCCCATCTCATCCACAAGTTAGATGCTTGGAGAGATGCTGTGAATAGAATTCAAAATGTGTTTGCAAAGGAAAACACCCGATGCAGTTAATCTCTCCAATGACCAAGTAACTGCATAGGTAAGCTGTCAGAAGTTGGATTTGAACCCAGCGCCTTAGACCGCTCGGCCATCCTGACTACTAAAACATATAAATAAGCCCAAAAAATTCGATCAAAAGCTAGTAAAGATATCGGCAAATGTGAGTTTTAAAAAGTTGAAGCCAAATGTGAGATTTAAAAAGTTGAAACAATCAAAAGGCCTCGGGTGCAAATATCTTGCCTGTAGAGATGATGAAAGAGATATCAAAGTTTTAGCAAGCCTAATGTGGAGTCAATCAGTGTTGTTCAGGTGCTGACCTTGAATATGTAGAAAGGTAAGAGTGCTATAAATGTAGTACATCTTTAACTGTAGGTCCCACCGAGATTTGAACTCGGATCACTGGATTCAGTTGTGGTAATCTGAGGCCCGCAAGCCAATCTCATCCACCAGTTAGATGCTTGGAGAGATGCTGTGAATAGAATTCAAAATGTGTTTGCAAAGGAAAACACCCGATGCAGTTAATCTCTCCAATGACCAAGTAACTGCATAGGTAAGCTGTCAGAAGTTGGATTTGAACCCAGCGCCTTAGACCGCTCGGCCATCCTGACTACTAAAACATATAAATAAGCCCAAAAAATTCGATCAAAAGCTAGTAAAGATATCGGCAAATGTGAGTTTTAAAAAGTTGAAGCCAAATGTGAGATTTAAAAAGTTGAAACAATCAAAAGGCCTCGGGTGCAAATATCTTGCCTGTAGAGATGATGAAAGAGATATCAAAGTTTTAGCAAGCCTAATGTGGAGTCAATCAGTGTTGTTCAGGTGCTGACCTTGACTATGTAGAAAGGTAAGAGTGCTATAAATGTGGTACATCTTTAACTGTAGGTCCCACCGAGATTTGAACTCGGATCACTGGATTCAGTTGTGGTAATCTGAGGCCCGCAAGCCAATCTCATCCACCAGTTAGATGCTTGGAGAGATGCTGTGAATAGAATTCAAAATGTGTTTGCAAAGGAAAACACCCGATGCAGTTAATCTCTCCAGTGACCAAGTAACTGCATAGGTAAGCTGTCAGAAGTTGGATTTGAACCCCCACCTCCAATGGAGACTGCGACCTGAAGGCAGCACCTTAGACCGCTCGGCCATCCTGACTACTCAAACATATAAATAAGCCCAAAAAATTCGATCAAAAGCTAGCAAAGATATCGGCAAATGTGAGATTTAAAAAGTTGAAACGATCAAAATGCCTCAGGTGCAAATATCTTGCCTATTGAGATGATGAAAGACAAATCAAAGTTTTAGCAAGGCTGATGTGGAGTCAATCAGTGTTGTTCAGGTGCTGACCTTGACTATGTAGAAAGGTAAGAGTGCTATAAATGTGGTACATCTTTAACTGTAGGTCCCACCGAGATTTGAACTCGGATCACTGGATTCAGAGTCCAGAGTGCTAGCCATTACACCATGGAACCCTGTTCAGTTGAGGTAATCTTAGGCCCGCAAGCCCATCTCATCCACCAGTTAGATGCTTGGAGAGATGCTGTGAATAGAATTCAAAATGTGTTTGCAAAGGAAAACACCCGATGCAGTTAATCTCTCCAGTGACCAAGTAACTGCATAGGTAAGCTGTCAGAAGTTGGATTTGAACCCAGCGCCTTAGACCGCTCGGCCATCCTGACTACTAAAACATATAAATAAGCCCAAAAAATTTGATCAAAAGCTAGTAAAGATATCGGCAAATGTGAGTTTTAAAAAGTTGAAGCCAAATGTGAGATTTAAAAAGTTGAAACAATCAAAAGGCCTCGGGTGCAAATATCTTGCCTGTAGAGATGATGAAAGAGATATCAAAGTTTTAGCAAGCCTAATGTGGAGTCAATCAGTGTTGTTCAGGTGCTGACCTTGACTATGTAGAAAGGTAAGAGTGCTATAAATGTAGTACATCTTTAACTGTAGGTCCCACCGAGATTTGAACTCGGATCACTGGATTCAGTTGTGGTAATCTGAGGCCCGCAAGCCAATCTCATCCACCAGTTAGATGCTTGGAGAGATGCTGTGAATAGAATTCAAAATGTGTTTGCAAAGGAAAACACCCGATGCAGTTAATCTCTCCAGTGACCAAGTAACTGCATAGGTAAGCTGTCAGAAGTTGGATTTGAACCCAGCGCCTTAGACCGCTCGGCCATCCTGACTACTAAAACCTATAAATAAGCCCAAAAAATTCGATCAAAAGCTAGTAAAGATATCGGCAAATGTGAGTTTTAAAAAGTTGAAGCCAAATGTGAGATTTAAAAAGTTGAAACAATCAAAAGGCCTCGGGTGCAAATATCTTGCCTATTGAGATGATGAAAGAGATATCAAAGTTTTAGCAAGCCTAATGTGGAGTCAATCAGTGTTGTTCAGGTGCTGACCTTGACTATGTAGAAAGGTAAGAGTGCTATAAATGTAGTACATCTTTAACTGTAGGTCCCACCGAGATTTGAACTCAGATCACTGGATTCAGTTGTGGTAATCTGAGGCCCGCAAGCCAATCTCATCCACCAGTTAGATGCTTGGAGAGATGCTGTGAATAGAATTCAAAATGTGTTTGCAAAGGAAAACACCCGATGCAGTTAATCTCTCCAATGACCAAGTAACTGCATAGGTAAGCTGTCAGAAGTTGGATTTGAACCCAGCGCCTTAGACCGCTCGGCCATCCTGACTACTAAAACATATAAATAAGCCCAAAAAATTCGATCAAAAGCTAGTAAAGATATCGGCAAATGTGAGTTTTAAAAAGTTGAAGCCAAATGTGAGATTTAAAAAGTTGAAACAATCAAAAGGCCTCGGGTGCAAATATCTTGCCTGTAGAGATGATGAAAGAGATATCAAAGTTTTAGCAAGCCTAATGTGGAGTCAATCAGTGTTGTTCAGGTGCTGACCTTGACTATGTAGAAAGGTAAGAGTGCTATAAATGTGGTACATCTTTAACTGTAGGTCCCACCGAGATTTGAACTCGGATCACTGGATTCAGTTGTGGTAATCTGAGGCCCGCAAGCCAATCTCATCCACCAGTTAGATGCTTGGAGAGATGCTGTGAATAGAATTCAAAATGTGTTTGCAAAGGAAAACACCCGATGCAGTTAATCTCTCCAGTGACCAAGTAACTGCATAGGTAAGCTGTCAGATGCTTGGAGAGATGCTGTGAATAGAATTCAAAATGTGTTTGCAAAGGAAAACACGCGATGCAGTTAATCTCTCCAGTGACCAAGTAACTGCATAGGTAAGCTGTCAGATGCTTGGAGAGATGCTGTGAATAGAATTCAAAATGTGTTTGCAAAGGAAAACACGCGATGCAGTTAATCTCTCCAGTGACCAAGTAACTGCATAGGTAAGCTGTCAGAAGTGGGATTTGAACCCACGCCTCCAATGGAGACTGCGACCTGAACGCAGCGCCTTAGACCGCTCGGCCATCCTGACTACTAAAACATATAAATAAGCCCAAAAAATTCGATCAAAAGCTAGTAAAGATATCGGCAAATGTGAGTTTTAAAAAGTTGAAGCCAAATGTGAGATTTAAAAAGTTGAAACAATCAAAAGGCCTCGGGTGCAAATATCTTGCCTATTGAGATGATGAAAGAGATATCAAAGTTTTAGCAAGCCTAATGTGGAGTCAATCAGTGTTGTTCAGGTGCTGACCTTGACTATGTAGAAAGGTAAGAGTGCTATAAATGTGGTACATCTTTAACTGTAGGTCCCACCGAGATTTGAACTCGGATCACTGGATTCAGAGTCCAGAGTGCTAGCCATTACACCATGGAACCCTGTTCAGTTGAGGTAATCTGAGGCCCGCAAGCCCATCTCATCCACAAGTTAGATGCTTGGAGAGATGCTGTGAATAGAATTCAAAATGTGTTTGCAAAGGAAAACACCCGATGCAGTTAATCTCTCCAGTGACCAAGTAACTGCATAGGTAAGCTGTCAGAAGTTGGATTTGAACCCAGCGCCTTAGACCGCTCGGCCATCCTGACTACTAAAACATATAAATAAGCCCAAAAAAATCGATCAAAAGCTAGTAAAGATATCGGCAAATGTGAGTTTTAAAAAGTTGAAGCCAAATGTGAGATTTAAAAAGTTGAAACAATCAAAAGGCCTCGGGTGCAAATATCTTGCCTATTGAGATGATGAAAGAGATATCAAAGTTTTAGCAAGCCTAATGTGGAGTCAATCAGTGTTGTTCAGGTGCTGACCTTGACTATGTAGAAAGGTAAGAGTGCTATAAATGTGGTACATCTTTAACTGTAGGTCCCACCGAGATTTGAACTCGGATCACTGGATTCAGAGTCCAGAGTGCTAGCCATTACACCATGGAACCCTGTTCAGTTGAGGTAATCTGAGGCCCGCAAGCCCATCTCATCCACAAGTTAGATGCTTGGAGAGATGCTGTGAATAGAATTCAAAATGTGTTTGCAAAGGAAAACACCTGATGCAGTTAATCTCTCCAGTGACCAAGTAACTGCATAGGTAAGCTGTCAGAAGTTGGATTTGAACCCAGCGCCTTAGACCGCTCGGCCATCCTGACTACTAAAACATATAAATAAGCCCAAAAAATTCGATCAAAAGCTAGTAAAGATATCGGCAAATGTGAGTTTTAAAAAGTTGAAGCCAAATGTGAGATTTAAAAAGTTGAAACGATCAAAATGCCTCAGGTGCAAATATCTTGCCTATTGAGATGATGAAAGACATATCAAAGTTTTAGCAAGGCTGATGTGGAGTCAATCAGTGTTGTTCAGGTGCTGACCTTGACTATGTAGAAAGGTAAGAGTGCTATAAATGTGGTACATCTTTAACTGTAGGTCCCACCGAGATTTGAACTCGGATCACTGGATTCAGAGTCCAGAGTGCTAGCCATTACACCATGGAACCCTGTTCAGTTGAGGTAATCTTAGGCCCGCAACCCCATCTCATCCACCAGTTAGATGCTTGGAGAGATGCTGTGAATAGAATTCAAAATGTGTTTGCAAAGGAAAACACGCGATGCAGTTAATCTCTCCAGTGACCAAGTAAGTGCATAGGTAAGCTGTCAGAAGTGGGATTTGAACCCACGCCTCCAATGGAGACTGCGACCTGAACGCAGCGCCTTAGACCGCTCGGCCATCCTGACTACTAAAACATATAAATAAGCCCAAAAAATTCGATCAAAAGCTAGTAAAGATATCGGCAAATGTGAGTTTTAAAAAGTTGAAGCCAAATGTGAGATTTAAAAAGTTGAAACAATCAAAAGGCCTCGGGTGCAAATATCTTGCCTATTGAGATGATGAAAGAGATATCAAAGTTTTAGCAAGCCTAATGTGGAGTCAATCAGTGTTGTTCAGGTGCTGACCTTGACTATGTAGAAAGGTAAGAGTGCTATAAATGTGGTACATCTTTAACTGTAGGTCCCACCGAGATTTGAACTCAGATCACTGGATTCAGAGTCCAGAGTGCTAGCCATTACACCATGGAACCCTGTTCAGTTGAGGTAATCTGAGGCCCGCAAGCCCATCTCATCCACAAGTTAGATGCTTGGAGAGATGCTGTGAATAGAATTCAAAATGTGTTTGCAAAGGAAAACACCCGATGCAGTTAATCTCTCCAGTGACCAAGTAACTGCATAGGTAAGCTGTCAGAAGTTGGATTTGAACCCAGCGCCTTAGACCGCTCGGCCATCCTGACTACTAAAACATATAAATAAGCCCAAAAAATTTGATCAAAAGCTAGTAAAGATATCGGCAAATGTGAGTTTTAAAAAGTTGAAGCCAAATGTGAGATTTAAAAAGTTGAAACAATCAAAAGGCCTCGGGTGCAAATATCTTGCCTGTAGAGATGATGAAAGAGATATCAAAGTTTTAGCAAGCCTAATGTGGAGTCAATCAGTGTTGTTCAGGTGCTGACCTTGACTATGTAGAAAGGTAAGAGTGCTATAAATGTGGTACATCTTTAACTGTAGGTCCCACCGAGATTTGAACTCGGATCACTGGATTCAGGTGTGGTAATCTGAGGCCCGCAAGCCAATCTCATCCACCAGTTAGATGCTTGGAGAGATGCTGTGAATAGAATTCAAAATGTGTTTGCAAAGGAAAACACCCGATGCAGTTAATCTCTCCAGTGACCAAGTAACTGAATAGGTAAGCTGTCAGAAGTTGGATTTGAACCCACACCTCCAATGGAGACTGCGACCTGAAGGCAGCACCTTAGACCGCTCGGCCATCCTGACTAATCAAACATATAAATAAGCCCAAAAAATTCGATCAAAAGCTAGCAAAGATATCGGCAAATGTGAGATTTAAAAAGTTGAAACGATCAAAATGCCTCAGGTGTAAATATCTTGCCTATTGAGATGATGAAAGACATATCAAAGTTTTAGCAAGGCTGATGTGGAGTCAATCAGTGTTGTTCAGGTGCTGACCTTGACTATGTAGAAAGGTAAGAGTGCTATAAATGTGGTACATCTTTAACTGTAGGTCCCACCGAGATTTGAACTCGGATCACTGGATTCAGAGTCCAGAGTGCTAGCCATTACACCATGGAACCCTGTTCAGTTGAGGTAATCTGAGGCCTGCAAGCCCATCTCATCCACAAGTTAGATGCTTGGAGAGATGCTGTGAATAGAATTCAAAATGTGTTTGCAAAGGAAAACACCCGATGCAGTTAATCTCTCCAGTGACCAAGTAACTGCATAGGTAAGCTGTCAGAAGTTGGATTTGAACCCAGCGCCTTAGACCGCTCGGCCATCCTGACTACTAAAACATATAAATAAGCCCAAAAAATTCGATCAAAAGCTAGTAAAGATATCGGCAAATGTGAGTTTTAAAAAGTTGAAGCCAAATGTGAGATTTAAAAAGTTGAAACAATCAAAAGGCCTCGGGTGCAAATATCTTGCCTATTGAGATGATGAAAGAGATATCAAAGTTTTAGCAAGCCTAATGTGGAGTCAATCAGTGTTGTTCAGGTGCTGACCTTGACTATGTAGAAAGGTAAGAGTGCTATAAATGTAGTACATCTTTAACTGTAGGTCCCACCGAGATTTGAACTCGGATCACTGGATTCAGTTGTGGTAATCTGAGGCCCGCAAGCCAATCTCATCCACCAGTTAGATGCTTGGAGAGATGCTGTGAATAGAATTCAAAATGTGTTTGCAAAGGAAAACACCCGATGCAGTTAATCTCTCCAATGACCAAGTAACTGCATAGGTAAGCTGTCAGAAGTTGGATTTGAACCCAGCGCCTTAGACCGCTCGGCCATCCTGACTACTAAAACATATAAATAAGCCCAAAAAATTCGATCAAAAGCTAGTAAAGATATCGGCAAATGTGAGTTTTAAAAAGTTGAAGCCAAATGTGAGATTTAAAAAGTTGAAACAATCAAAAGGCCTCGGGTGCAAATATCTTGCCTGTAGAGATGATGAAAGAGATATCAAAGTTTTAGCAAGCCTAATGTGGAGTCAATCAGTGTTGTTCAGGTGCTGACCTTGACTATGTAGAAAGGTAAGAGTGCTATAAATGTGGTACATCTTTAACTGTAGGTCCCACCGAGATTTGAACTCGGATCACTGGATTCAGTTGTGGTAATCTGAGGCCCGCAAGCCAATCTCATCCACCAGTTAGATGCTTGGAGAGATGCTGTGAATAGAATTCAAAATGTGTTTGCAAAGGAAAACACCCGATGCAGTTAATCTCTCCAGTGACCAAGTAACTGCATAGGTAAGCTGTCAGATGCTTGGAGAGATGCTGTGAATAGAATTCAAAATGTGTTTGCAAAGGAAAACACGCGATGCAGTTAATCTCTCCAGTGACCAAGTAACTGCATAGGTAAGCTGTCAGAAGTGGGATTTGAACCCACGCCTCCAATGGAGACTGCGACCTGAACGCAGCGCCTTAGACCGCTCGGCCATCCTGACTACTAAAACATATAAATAAGCCCAAAAAATTCGATCAAAAGCTAGTAAAGATATCGGCAAATGTGAGTTTTAAAAAGTTGAAGCCAAATGTGAGATTTAAAAAGTTGAAACAATCAAAAGGCCTCGGGTGCAAATATCTTGCCTATTGAGATGATGAAAGAGATATCAAAGTTTTAGCAAGCCTAATGTGGAGTCAATCAGTGTTGTTCAGGTGCTGACCTTGACTATGTAGAAAGGTAAGAGTGCTATAAATGTGGTACATCTTTAACTGTAGGTCCCACCGAGATTTGAACTCGGATCACTGGATTCAGAGTCCAGAGTGCTAGCCATTACACCATGGAACCCTGTTCAGTTGAGGTAATCTGAGGCCCGCAAGCCCATCTCATCCACAAGTTACATGCTTGGAGAGATGCTGTGAATAGAATTCAAAATGTGTTTGCAAAGGAAAACACCCGATGCAGTTAATCTCTCCAGTGACCAAGTAACTGCATAGGTAAGCTGTCAGAAGTTGGATTTGAACCCAGCGCCTTAGACCGCTCGGCCATCCTGACTACTAAAACATATAAATAAGCCCAAAAAATTCGATCAAAAGCTAGTAAAGATATCGGCAAATGTGAGTTTTAAAAAGTTGAAGCCAAATGTGAGATTTAAAAAGTTGAAACAATCAAAAGGCCTCGGGTGCAAATATCTTGCCTATTGAGATGATGAAAGAGATATCAAAGTTTTAGCAAGCCTAATGTGGAGTCAATCAGTGTTGTTCAGGTGCTGACCTTGACTATGTAGAAAGGTAAGAGTGCTATAAATGTGGTACATCTTTAACTGTAGGTCCCACCGAGATTTGAACTCGGATCACTGGATTCAGAGTCCAGAGTGCTAGCCATTACACCATGGAACCCTGTTCAGTTGAGGTAATCTGAGGCCCGCAAGCCCATCTCATCCACAAGTTAGATGCTTGGAGAGATGCTGTGAATAGAATTCAAAATGTGTTTGCAAAGGAAAACACCCGATGCAGTTAATCTCTCCAGTGACCAAGTAACTGCATAGGTAAGCTGTCAGAAGTTGGATTTGAACCCAGCGCCTTAGACCGCTCGGCCATCCTGACTACTAAAACATATAAATAAGCCCAAAAAAATCGATCAAAAGCTAGTAAAGATATCGGCAAATGTGAGTTTTAAAAAGTTGAAGCCAAATGTGAGATTTAAAAAGTTGAAACAATCAAAAGGCCTCGGGTGCAAATATCTTGCCTATTGAGATGATGAAAGAGATATCAAAGTTTTAGCAAGCCTAATGTGGAGTCAATCAGTGTTGTTCAGGTGCTGACCTTGACTATGTAGAAAGGTAAGAGTGCTATAAATGTGGTACATCTTTAACTGTAGGTCCCACCGAGATTTGAACTCGGATCACTGGATTCAGTTGTGGTAATCTGAGGCCCGCAAGCCAATCTCATCCACCAGTTAGATGCTTGGAGAGATGCTGTGAATAGAATTCAAAATGTGTTTGCAAAGGAAAACACCCGATGCAGTTAATCTCTCCAGTGACCAAGTAACTGCATAGGTAAGCTGTCAGAAGTTGGATTTGAACCCCCACCTCCAATGGAGACTGCGACCTGAAGGCAGCACCTTAGACCGCTCGGCCATCCTGACTACTCAAACATATAAATAAGCCCAAAAAATTCGATCAAAAGCTAGCAAAGATATCGGCAAATGTGAGATTTAAAAAGTTGAAACGATCAAAATGCCTCAGGTGCAAATATCTTGCCTATTGAGATGATGAAAGACATATCAAAGTTTTAGCAAGGCTGATGTGGAGTCAATCAGTGTTGTTCAGGTGCTGACCTTGACTATGTAGAAAGGTAAGAGTGCTATAAATGTGGTACATCTTTAACTGTAGGTCCCACCGAGATTTGAACTCGGATCACTGGATTCAGAGTCCAGAGTGCTAGCCATTACACCATGGAACCCTGTTCAGTTGAGGTAATCTGAGGCCCGCAAGCCCATCTCATCCACAAGTTAGATGCTTGGAGAGATGCTGTGAATAGAATTCAAAATGTGTTTGCAAAGGAAAACACCCGATGCAGTTAATCTCTCCAATGACCAAGTAACTGCATAGGTAAGCTGTCAGAAGTTGGATTTGAACCCAGCGCCTTAGACCGCTCGGCCATCCTGACTACTAAAACATATAAATAAGCCCAAAAAATTCGATCAAAAGCTAGTAAAGATATCGGCAAATGTGAGTTTTAAAAAGTTGAAGCCAAATGTGAGATTTAAAAAGTTGAAACAATCAAAAGGCCTCGGGTGCAAATATCTTGCCTGTAGAGATGATGAAAGAGATATCAAAGTTTTAGCAAGCCTAATGTGGAGTCAATCAGTGTTGTTCAGGTGCTGACCTTGAATATGTAGAAAGGTAAGAGTGCTATAAATGTAGTACATCTTTAACTGTAGGTCCCACCGAGATTTGAACTCGGATCACTGGATTCAGTTGTGGTAATCTGAGGCCCGCAAGCCAATCTCATCCACCAGTTAGATGCTTGGAGAGATGCTGTGAATAGAATTCAAAATGTGTTTGCAAAGGAAAACACCCGATGCAGTTAATCTCTCCAATGACCAAGTAACTGCATAGGTAAGCTGTCAGAAGTTGGATTTGAACCCAGCGCCTTAGACCGCTCGGCCATCCTGACTACTAAAACATATAAATAAGCCCAAAAAATTCGATCAAAAGCTAGTAAAGATATCGGCAAATGTGAGTTTTAAAAAGTTGAAGCCAAATGTGAGATTTAAAAAGTTGAAACAATCAAAAGGCCTCGGGTGCAAATATCTTGCCTGTAGAGATGATGAAAGAGATATCAAAGTTTTAGCAAGCCTAATGTGGAGTCAATCAGTGTTGTTCAGGTGCTGACCTTGACTATGTAGAAAGGTAAGAGTGCTATAAATGTGGTACATCTTTAACTGTAGGTCCCACCGAGATTTGAACTCGGATCACTGGATTCAGTTGTGGTAATCTGAGGACCGCAAGCCAATCTCATCCACCAGTTAGATGCTTGGAGAGATGCTGTGAATAGAATTCAAAATGTGTTTGCAAAGGAAAACACCCGATGCAGTTAATCTCTCCAGTGACCAAGTAACTGCATAGGTAAGCTGTCAGATGCTTGGAGAGATGCTGTGAATAGAATTCAAAATGTGTTTGCAAAGGAAAACACGCGATGCAGTTAATCTCTCCAGTGACCAAGTAACTGCATAGGTAAGCTGTCAGATGCTTGGAGAGATGCTGTGAATAGAATTCAAAATGTGTTTGCAAAGGAAAACACGCGATGCAGTTAATCTCTCCAGTGACCAAGTAACTGCATAGGTAAGCTGTCAGAAGTGGGATTTGAACCCACGCCTCCAATGGAGACTGCGACCTGAACGCAGCGCCTTAGACCGCTCGGCCATCCTGACTACTAAAACATATAAATAAGCCCAAAAAATTCGATCAAAAGCTAGTAAAGATATCGGCAAATGTGAGTTTTAAAAAGTTGAAGCCAAATGTGAGATTTAAAAAGTTGAAACAATCAAAAGGCCTCGGGTGCAAATATCTTGCCTATTGAGATGATGAAAGAGATATCAAAGTTTTAGCAAGCCTAATGTGGAGTCAATCAGTGTTGTTCAGGTGCTGACCTTGACTATGTAGAAAGGTAAGACTGCTATAAATGTGGTACATCTTTAACTGTAGGTCCCACCGAGATTTGAACTCGGATCACTGGATTCAGAGTCCAGAGTGCTAGCCATTACACCATGGAACCCTGTTCAGTTGAGGTAATCTGAGGCCCGCAAGCCCATCTCATCCACAAGTTAGATGCTTGGAGAGATGCTGTGAATAGAATTCAAAATGTGTTTGCAAAGGAAAACACCCGATGCAGTTAATCTCTCCAATGACCAAGTAACTGCATAGGTAAGCTGTCAGAAGTTGGATTTGAACCCAGCGCCTTAGACCGCTCGGCCATCCTGACTACTAAAACATATAAATAAGCCCAAAAAATTCGATCAAAAGCTAGTAAAGATATCGGCAAATGTGAGTTTTAAAAAGTTGAAGCCAAATGTGAGATTTAAAAAGTTGAAACAATCAAAAGGCCTCGGGTGCAAATATCTTGCCTGTAGAGATGATGAAAGAGATATCAAAGTTTTAGCAAGCCTAATGTGGAGTCAATCAGTGTTGTTCAGGTGCTGTCCTTGACTATGTAGAAAGGTAAGAGTGCTATAAATGTAGTACATCTTTAACTGTAGGTCCCACCGAGATTTGAACTCGGATCACTGGATTCAGTTGTGGTAATCTGAGGCCCGCAAGCCAATCTCATCCACCAGTTAGATGCTTGGAGAGATGCTGTGAATAGAATTCAAAATGTGTTTGCAAAGGAAAACACCCGATGCAGTTAATCTCTCCAATGACCAAGTAACTGCATAGGTAAGCTGTCAGAAGTTGGATTTGAACCCAGCGCCTTAGACCGCTCGGCCATCCTGACTACTAAAACATATAAATAAGCCCAAAAAATTCGATCAAAAGCTAGTAAAGATATCGGCAAATGTGAGTTTTAAAAAGTTGAAGCCAAATGTGAGATTTAAAAAGTTGAAACAATCAAAAGGCCTCGGGTGCAAATATCTTGCCTGTAGAGATGATGAAAGAGATATCAAAGTTTTAGCAAGCCTAATGTGGAGTCAATCAGTGTTGTTCAGGTGCTGACCTTGACTATGTAGAAAGGTAAGAGTGCTATAAATGTGGTACATCTTTAACTGTAGGTCCCACCGAGATTTGAACTCGGATCACTGGATTCAGTTGTGGTAATCTGAGGCCCGCAAGCCAATCTCATCCACCAGTTAGATGCTTGGAGAGATGCTGTGAATAGAATTCAAAATGTGTTTGCAAAGGAAAACACCCGATGCAGTTAATCTCTCCAGTGACCAAGTAACTGCATAGGTAAGCTGTCAGAAGTTGGATTTGAACCCCCACCTCCAATGGAGACTGCGACCTGAAGGCAGCACCTTAGACCGCTCGGCCATCCTGACTACTCAAACATATAAATAAGCCCAAAAAATTCGATCAAAAGCTAGCAAAGATATCGGCAAATGTGAGATTTAAAAAGTTGAAACGATCAAAATGCCTCAGGTGCAAATATCTTGCCTATTGAGATGATGAAAGACATATCAAAGTTTTAGCAAGGCTGATGTGGAGTCAATCAGTGTTGTTCAGGTGCTGACCTTGACTATGTAGAAAGGTAAGAGTGCTATAAATGTGGTACATCTTTAACTGTAGGTCCCACCGAGATTTGAACTCGGATCACTGGATTCAGAGTCCAGAGTGCTAGCCATTACACCATGGAACCCTGTTCAGTTGAGGTAATCTTAGGCCCGCAACCCCATCTCATCCACCAGTTAGATGCTTGGAGAGATGCTGTGAATAGAATTCAAAATGTGTTTGCTAAGGAAAAAACCCGATGCAATTAATCTCTCCAGTGACCAAGTAACTGCATAGGTAAGCTGTCAGAAGTGGGATTTGAACCCACGCCTCCAATGGAGACTGCGACCTGAACGCAGCGCCTTAGACTGCTCGGCCATCCTGACTACTCAAACATATAAATAAGCCCAAAAAATTAGATCAAAAGCTAGCAAAGATATCGGCAAATGTGAGATTTAAAAAGTTGAAACGATCAAAATGCCTCAGGTGCAAATATCTTGCCTATTGAGATGATGAAAGACATATCAAAGTTTTAGCAAGGCTGATGTGGAGTCAATCAGTGTTGTTCAGGTGCTGACCTTGACTATGTAGAAAGGTAAGAGTGCTATAAATGTGGTACATCTTTAACTGTAGGTCCCACCGAGATTTGAACTCGGATCACTGGATTCAGAGTCCAGAGTGCTAGCCATTACACCATGGAACCCTGTTCAGTTGAGGTAATCTTAGGCCCGCAACCCCATCTCATCCACCAGTTAGATGCTTGGAGAGATGCTGTGAATAGAATTCAAAATGTGTTTGCTAAGGAAAAAACCCGATGCAATTAATCTCTCCAGTGACCAAGTAACTGCATAGGTAAGCTGTCAGAAGTGGGATTTGAACCCACGCCTCCAATGGAGACTGCGACCTGAACGCAGCGCCTTAGACTGCTCGGCCATCCTGACTACTCAAACATATAAATAAGCCCAAAAAATTAGATCAAAAGCTAGCAAAGATATCGGCAAATGTGAGATTTAAAAAGTTGAAACGATCAAAATGCCTCAGGTGCAAATATCTTGCCTATTGAGATGATGAAAGACATATCAAAGTTTTAGCAAGGCTGATGTGGAGTCAATCAGTGTTGTTCAGGTGCTGACCTTGACTATGTAGAAAGGTAAGAGTGCTATAAATGTGGTACATCTTTAACTGTAGGTCCCACCGAGATTTGAACTCGGATCACTGGATTCAGAGTCCAGAGTGCTAGCCATTACACCATGGAACCCTGTTCAGTTGAGGTAATCTTAGGCCCGCAACCCCATCTCATCCACCAGTTAGATGCTTGGAGAGATGCTGTGAATAGAATTCAAAATGTGTTTGCAAAGGAAAACACGCGATGCAGTTAATCTCTCCAGTGACCAAGTAACTGCTTAGGTAAGCTGTCAGAAGTGGGATTTAAACCCACGCCTCCAATGGAGACTGCGACCTGAACGCAGCGCCTTAGACCGCTCGGCCATCCTGACTACTAAAACATATAAATAAGCCCAACAAATTCGATCAAAAGCTAGTAAAGATATGGGCAAATGTGAGTTTTAAAAAGTTGAAGCCAAATGTGAGATTTAAAAAGTTGAAACAATCAAAAGGGCTCGGGTGCAAATATCTTGCCTGTAGAGATGATGAAAGAGATATCAAAGTTTTAGCAAGCCTAATGTGGAGTCAATCAGTGTTGTCCAGGTGCTGACCTTGACTATGTAGAAAGGTAAGAGTGCTATAAATGTGGTACATCTTTAACTGTAGGTCCCACCGAGATTTGAACTCGGATCACTGGATTCAGAGTCCAGAGTGCTAGCCATTACACCATGGAACCCTGTTCAGTTGAGGTAATCTTAGGCCCGCAACCCCATCTCATCCACCAGTTAGATGCTTGGAGAGATGCTGTGAATAGAATTCAAAATGTGTTTGCAAAGGAAAACACGCGATGCAGTTAATCTCTCCAGTGACCAAGTAACTGCATAGGTAAGCTGTCAGAAGTGGGATTTAAACCCACGCCTCCAATGGAGACTGCGACCTGAACGCAGCGCCTTAGACCGCTCGGCCATCCTGACTACTCAAACATATAAATAAGCCCAAAAAATTCGATCAAAAGCTAGCAAAGATATCGGCAAATGTGAGATTTAAAAAGTTGAAACGATCAAAATGCCTCAGGTGCAAATATCTTGCCTATTGAGATGATGAAAGACATATCAAAGTTTTAGCAAGGCTGATGTGGAGTCAATCAGTGTTGTTCAGGTGCTGACCTTGACTATGTAGAAAGGTAAGAGTGCTATAAATGTGGTACATCTTTAACTGTAGGTCCCACCGAGATTTGAACTCGGATCACTGGATTCAGAGTCCAGAGTGCTAGCCATTACACCATGGAACCCTGTTCAGTTGAGGTAATCTTAGGCCCGCAACCCCATCTCATCCACCAGTTAGATGCTTGGAGAGATGCTGTGAATAGAATTCAAAATGTGTTTGCAAAGGAAAACACGCGATGCAGTTAATCTCTCCAGTGACCAAGTAACTGCATAGGTAAGCTGTCAGAAGTGGGATTTGAACCCACGCCTCCAATGGAGACTGCGACCTGAACGCAGCGCCTTAGACCGCTCGGCCATCCTGACTACTAAAACATATAAATAAGCCCAAAAAATTCGATCAAAAGCTAGTAAAGATATGGGCAAATGTGAGTTTTAAAAAGTTGAAGCCAAATGTGAGATTTAAAAAGTTGAAACAATCAAAAGGCCTCGGGTGCAAATATCTTGCCTATTGAGATGATGAAAGAGATATCAAAGTTTTAGCAAGCCTAATGTGGAGTCAATCAGTGTTGTTCAGGTGCTGACCTTGACTATGTAGAAAGGTAAGAGTGCTATAAATGTGGTACATCTTTAACTGTAGGTCCCACCGAGATTTGAACTCGGATCACTGGATTCAGAGTCCAGAGTGCTAGCCATTACACAATGGAACCCTGTTCAGTTGTGGTAATCTGAGGCCCGCAAGCCCATCTCATCCACAAGTTAGATGCTTGGAGAGATGCTGTGAATAGAATTCAAAATGTGTTTGCAAAGGAAAACACCCGATGCAGTTAATCTCTCCAGTGACCAAGTAACTGCATAGGTAAGCTGTCAGAAGTGGGATTTGAACCCACGCCTCCAATGGAGACTGCGACCTGAACGCAGCCCCTTAGACCGCTCGGCCATCCTGACTACTAAAACATATAAATAAGCCCAAATATTCGATCAAAAGCTAGTAAAGATATAGGCAAATGTGAGTTTTAAAAAGTTGAAGCCAAATGTGAGATTTAAAAAGTTGAAACAATCAAAAGGCCTCGGGTGCAAATATCTTGCCTGTAGAGATGATGAAAGAGATATCAAAGTTTTAGCAAGCCTAATGTGGAGTCAATCAGTGTTGTTCAGGTGCTGACCTTGACTATGTAGAAAGGTAAGAGTGCTATAAATGTGGTACATCTTTAACTGTAGGTCCCACCGAGATTTGAACTCGGATCACTGGATTCAGAGTCCAGAGTGCTAGCCATTACACCATGGAACCCTGTTCAGTTGAGGTAATCTGAGGCCCGCAAGCCCATCTCATCCACAAGTTAGATGCTTGGAGAGATGCTGTGAATAGAATTCAAAATGTGTTTGCAAAGGAAAACACCCGATGCAGTTAATCTCTCCAGTGACCAAGTAACTGCATAGGTAAGCTGTCAGAAGTTGGATTTGAACCCAGCGCCTTAGACCGCTCGGCCATCCTGACTACTAAAACATATAAATAAGCCCAAAAAATTCGATCAAAAGCTAGTAAAGATATCGGCAAATGTGAGTTTTAAAAAGTTGAAGCCAAATGTGAGATTTAAAAAGTTGAAACAATCAAAAGGCCTCGGGTGCAAATATCTTGCCTGTAGAGATGATGAAAGAGATATCAAAGATTTAGCAAGCCTAATGTGGAGTCAATCAGTGTTGTTCAGGTGCTGACCTTGACTATGTAGAAAGGTAAGAGTGCTATAAATGTAGTACATCTTTAACTGTAGGTCCCACCGAGATTTGAACTCGGATCACTGGATTCAGTTGTGGTAATCTGAGGCCCGCAAGCCAATCTCATCCACCAGTTAGATGCTTGGAGAGATGCTGTGAATAGAATTCAAAATGTGTTTGCAAAGGAAAACACGCGATGCAGTTAATCTCTCCAGTGAACAAGTAACTGCATAGGTAAGCTGTCAGAAGTGGGATTTGAACCCACGCCTCCAATGGAGACTGCGTCCTGAACGCAGCGCCTTAGACCGCTCGGCCATCCTGACTACTAAAACATATAAATAAGCCCAAAAAATTCGATCAAAAGCTAGTAAAGATATCGGCAAATGTGAGTTTTAAAAAGTTGAAGCCAAATGTGAGATTTAAAAAGTTGAAACAATCAAAAGGCCTCGGGTGCAAATATCTTGCCTATTGAGATGATGAAAGAGATATCAAAGTTTTAGCAAGCCTAATGTGGAGTCAATCAGTGTTGTTCAGGTGCTGACCTTGACTATGTAGAAAGGTAAGAGTGCTATAAATGTGGTACATCTTTAACTGTAGGTCCCACCGAGATTTGAACTCGGATCACTGGATTCAGAGTCCAGAGTGCTAGCCATTACACCATGGAACCCTGGTCAGTTGAGGTAATCTGAGGCCCGCAAGCCCATCTCATCCACAAGTTAGATGCTTGGAGAGATGCTGTGAATAGAATTCAAAATGTGTTTGCAAAGGAAAACACCCGATGCAGTTAATCTCTCCAGTGACCAAGTAACTGCATAGGTAAGCTGTCAGAAGTTGGATTTGAACCCAGCGCCTTAGACCGCTCGGCCATCCTGACTACTAAAACATATAAATAAGCCCAAAAAATTCGATCAAAAGCTAGTAAAGATATGGGCAAATGTGAGTTTTAAAAAGTTGAAGCCAAATGTGAGATTTAAAAAGTTGAAACAATCAAAAGGCCTCGGGTGCAAATATCTTGCCTGTAGAGATGATGAAAGAGATATCAAAGTTTTAGCAAGCCTAATGTGGAGTCAATCAGTGTTGTTCAGGTGCTGACCTTGACTATGTAGAAAGGTAAGAGTGCTATAAATGTGGTACATCTTTAACTGTAGGTCCCACCGAGATTTGAACTCGGATCACTGGATTCAGAGTCCAGAGTGCTAGCCATTACACAATGGAACCCTGTTCAGTTGTGGTAATCTGAGGCCCGCAAGCCCATCTCATCCACAAGTTAGATGCTTGGAGAGATGCTGTGAATAGAATTCAAAATGTGTTTGCAAAGGAAAACACCCGATGCAGTTAATCTCTCCAGTGACCAAGTAACTGCATAGGTAAGCTGTCAGAAGTGGGATTTAAACCCACGCCTCCAATGGAGACTGCGACCTGAACGCAGCGCCTTAGACCGCTCGGCCATCCTGACTACTAAAACATATAAATAAGCCCAAAAAATTCGATCAAAAGCTAGTAAAGATATAGGCAAATGTGAGTTTTAAAAAGTTGAAGCCAAATGTGAGATTTAAAAAGTTGAAACAATCAAAAGGCCTCGGGTGCAAATATCTTGCCTGTAGAGATGATGAAAGAGATATCAAAGTTTTAGCAAGCCTAATGTGGAGTCAATCAGTGTTGTTCAGGTGCTGACCTTGACTATGTAGAAAGGTAAGAGTGCTATAAATGTGGTACATCTTTAACTGTAGGTCCCACCGAGATTTGAACTCGGATCACTGGATTCAGTTGTGGTAATCTGAGGCCCGCAAGCCAATCTCATCCACCAGTTAGATGCTTGGAGAGATGCTGTGAATAGAATTCAAAATGTTTTTGCTAAGGAAAAAACCCGATGCAATTAATCTCTCCAGTGACCAAGTAACTGCATAGGTAAGCTGTCAGAAGTGGGATTTGAACCCACGCCTCCAATGGAGACTGCGACCTGAACGCAGCGCCTTAGACTGCTCGGCCATCCTGACTACTCAAACATATAAATAAGCCCAAAAAATTAGATCAAAAGCTAGCAAAGATATCGGCAAATGTGAGATTTAAAAAGTTGAAACGATCAAAATGCCTCAGGTGCAAATATCTTGCCTATTGAGATGATGAAAGACATATCAAAGTTTTAGCAAGGCTGATGTGGAGTCAATCAGTGTTGTTCAGGTGCTGACCTTGACTATGTAGAAAGGTAAGAGTGCTATAAATGTGGTACATCTTTAACTGTAGGTCCCACCGAGATTTGAACTCGGATCACTGGATTCAGAGTCCAGAGTGCTAGCCATTACACAATGGAACCCTGTTCAGTTGTGGTAATCTGAGGCCCGCAAGCCCATCTCATCCACAAGTTAGATGCTTGGAGAGATGCTGTGAATAGAATTCAAAATGTGTTTGCAAAGGAAAACACCCGATGCAGTTAATCTCTCCAGTGACCAAGTAACTGCATAGGTAAGCTGTCAGAAGTGGGATTTGAACCCACGCCTCCAATAGAGATTGCGACCTGAACGCAGCCCCTTAGACCGCTCGGCCATCCTGACTACTAAAACATATAAATAAGCCCAAATATTCGATCAAAAGCTAGTAAAGATATAGGCAAATGTGAGTTTTAAAAAGTTGAAGCCAAATGTGAGATTTAAAAAGTTGAAACAATCAAAAGGCCTCGGGTGCAAATATCTTGCCTGTAGAGATGATGAAAGAGATATCAAAGTTTTAGCAAGCCTAATGTGGAGTCAATCAGTGTTGTTCAGGTGCTGACCTTGACTATGTAGAAAGGTAAGAGTGCTATAAATGTGGTACATCTTTAACTGTAGGTCCCACCGAGATTTGAACTCGGATCACTGGATTCAGAGTCCAGAGTGCTAGCCATTACACCATGGAACCCTGTTCAGTTGAGGTAATCTGAGGCCCGCAAGCCCATCTCATCCACAAGTTAGATGCTTGGAGAGATGCTGTGAATAGAATTCAAAATGTGTTTGCAAAGGAAAACACCCGATGCAGTTAATCTCTCCAGTGACCAAGTAACTGCATAGGTAAGCTGTCAGAAGTTGGATTTGAACCCAGCGCCTTAGACCGCTCGGCCATCCTGACTACTAAAACATATAAATAAGCCCAAAAAATTCGATCAAAAGCTAGTAAAGATATCGGCAAATGTGAGTTTTAAAAAGTTGAAGCCAAATGTGAGATTTAAAAAGTTGAAACAATCAAAAGGCCTCGGGTGCAAATATCTTGCCTGTAGAGATGATGAAAGAGATATCAAAGATTTAGCAAGCCTAATGTGGAGTCAATCAGTGTTGTTCAGGTGCTGACCTTGACTATGTAGAAAGGTAAGAGTGCTATAAATGTAGTACATCTTTAACTGTAGGTCCCACCGAGATTTGAACTCGGATCACTGGATTCAGTTGTGGTAATCTGAGGCCCGCAAGCCAATCTCATCCACCAGTTAGATGCTTGGAGAGATGCTGTGAATAGAATTCAAAATGTGTTTGCTAAGGAAAAAACCCGATGCAATTAATCTCTCCAGTGACCAAGTAACTGCATAGGTAAGCTGTCAGAAGTGGGATTTGAACCCACGCCTCCAATGGAGACTGCGACCTGAACGCAGCGCCTTAGACTGCTCGGCCATCCTGACTACTCAAACATATAAATAAGCCCAAAAAATTAGATCAAAAGCTAGCAAAGATATCGGCAAATGTGAGATTTAAAAAGTTGAAACGATCAAAATGCCTCAGGTGCAAATATCTTGCCTATTGAGATGATGAAAGACATATCAAAGTTTTAGCAAGGCTGATGTGGAGTCAATCAGTGTTGTTCAGGTGCTGACCTTGACTATGTAGAAAGGTAAGAGTGCTATAAATGTGGTACATCTTTAACTGTAGGTCCCACCGAGATTTGAACTCGGATCACTGGATTCAGAGTCCAGAGTGCTAGCCATTACACCATGGAACCCTGTTCAGTTGAGGTAATCTTAGGCCCGCAACCCCATCTCATCCACCAGTTAGATGCTTGGAGAGATGCTGTGAATAGAATTCAAAATGTGTTTGCAAAGGAAAACACGCGATGCAGTTAATCTCTCCAGTGACCAAGTAACTGCATAGGTAAGCTGTCAGAAGTGGGATTTAAACCCACGCCTCCAATGGAGACTGCGACCTGAACGCAGCGCCTTAGACCGCTCGGCCATCCTGACTACTAAAACATATAAATAAGCCCAACAAATTCGATCAAAAGCTAGTAAAGATATGGGCAAATGTGAGTTTTAAAAAGTTGAAGCCAAATGTGAGATTTAAAAAGTTGAAACAATCAAAAGGGCTCGGGTGCAAATATCTTGCCTGTAGAGATGATGAAAGAGATATCAAAGTTTTAGCAAGCCTAATGTGGAGTCAATCAGTGTTGTCCAGGTGCTGACCTTGACTATGTAGAAAGGTAAGAGTGCTATAAATGTGGTACATCTTTAACTGTAGGTCCCACCGAGATTTGAACTCGGATCACTGGATTCAGAGTCCAGAGTGCTAGCCATTACACCATGGAACCCTGTTCAGTTGAGGTAATCTTAGGCCCGCAACCCCATCTCATCCACCAGTTAGATGCTTGGAGAGATGCTGTGAATAGAATTCAAAATGTGTTTGCAAAGGAAAACACGCGATGCAGTTAATCTCTCCAGTGACCAAGTAACTGCATAGGTAAGCTGTCAGAAGTGGGATTTAAACCCACGCCTCCAATGGAGACTGCGACCTGAACGCAGCGCCTTAGACCGCTCGGCCATCCTGACTACTAAAACATATAAATAAGCCCAACAAATTCGATCAAAAGCTAGTAAAGATATGGGCAAATGTGAGTTTTAAAAAGTTGAAGCCAAATGTGAGATTTAAAAAGTTGAAACAATCAAAAGGGCTCGGGTGCAAATATCTTGCCTGTAGAGATGATGAAAGAGATATCAAAGTTTTAGCAAGCCTAATGTGGAGTCAATCAGTGTTGTTCAGGTGCTGACCTTGACTATGTAGAAAGGTAAGAGTGCTATAAATGTGGTACATCTTTAACTGTAGGTCCCACCGAGATTTGAACTCGGATCACTGGATTCAGAGTCCAGAGTGCTAGCCATTACACCATGGAACCCTGTTCAGTTGAGGTAATCTGAGGCCCGCAAGCCCATCTCATCCACCAGTTAGATGCTTGGAGAGATGCTGTGAATAGAATTCAAAATGTGTTTGCAAAGGAAAACACGCGATGCAGTTAATCTCTCCAGTGACCAAGTAACTGCATAGGTAAGCTGTCAGAAGTGGGATTTGAACCCACGCCTCCAATGGAGACTGCGACCTGAACGCAGCGCCTTAGACCGCTCGGCCATCCTGACTACTAAAACATATAAATAAGCCCAAAAAATTCGATCAAAAGCTAGTAAAGATATGGGCAAATGTGAGTTTTAAAAAGTTGAAGCCAAATGTGAGATTTAAAAAGTTGAAACAATCAAAAGGCCTCGGGTGCAAATATCTTGCCTGTAGAGATGATGAAAGAGATATCAAAGTTTTAGCAAGCCTAATGTGGAGTCAATCAGTGTTGTTCAGGTGCTGACCTTGACTATGTAGAAAGGTAAGAGTGCTATAAATGTGGTACATCTTTAACTGTAGGTCCCACCGAGATTTGAACTCGGATCACTGGATTCAGTTGTGGTAATCTGAGGCCCGCAAGCCAATCTCATCCACCAGTTAGATGCTTGGAGAGATGCTGTGAATAGAATTCAAAATGTGTTTGCAAAGGAAAACACCCGATGCAGTTAATCTCTCCAGTGACCAAGTAACTGCATAGGTAAGCTGTCAGAAGTTGGATTTGAACCCCCACCTCCAATGGAGACTGCGACCTGAAGGCAGCACCTTAGACCGCTCGGCCATCCTGACTACTCAAACATATAAATAAGCCCAAAAAATTCGATCAAAAGCTAGCAAAGATATCGGCAAATGTGAGATTTAAAAAGTTGAAACGATCAAAATGCCTCAGGTGCAAATATCTTGCCTATTGAGATGATGAAAGACATATCAAAGTTTTAGCAAGGCTGATGTGGAGTCAATCAGTGTTGTTTAGGTGCTGACCTTGACTATGTAGAAAGGTAAGAGTGCTATAAATGTGGTACATCTTTAACTGTAGGTCCCACCGAGATTTGAACTCGGATCACTGGATTCAGAGTCCAGAGTGCTAGCCATTACACCATGGAACCCTGTTCAGTTGAGGTAATCTTAGGCCCGCAACCCCATCTCATCCACCAGTTAGATGCTTGGAGAGATGCTGTGAATAGAATTCAAAATGTGTTTGCAAAGGAAAACACGCGATGCAGTTAATCTCTCCAGTGACCAAGTAACTGCATAGGTAAGCTGTCAGAAGTGGGATTTGAACCCACGCCTCCAATGGAGACTGCGACCTGAACGCAGCGCCTTAGACCGCTCGGTCATCCTGACTACTAAAACATATAAATAAGCCCAAATATTCGATCAAAAGCTAGTAAAGATATAGGCAAATGTGAGTTTTAAAAAGTTGAAGCCAAATGTGAGATTTAAAAAGTTGAAACAATCAAAAGGCCTCGGGTGCAAATATCTTGCCTGTAGAGATGATGAAAGAGATATCAAAGTTTTAGCAAGCCTAATGTGGAGTCAATCAGTGTTGTTCAGGTGCTGACCTTGACTATGTAGAAAGGTAAGAGTGCTATAAATGTGGTACATCTTTAACTGTAGGTCCCACCGAGATTTGAACTCGGATCACTGGATTCAGAGTCCAGAGTGCTAGCCATTACACCATGGAACCCTGTTCAGTTGAGGTAATCTGAGGCCCGCAAGCCCATCTCATCCACAAGTTAGATGCTTGGAGAGATGCTGTGAATAGAATTCAAAATGTGTTTGCAAAGGAAAACACCCGATGCAGTTAATCTCTCCAGTGACCAAGTAACTGCATAGGTAAGCTGTCAGAAGTTGGATTTGAACCCAGCGCCTTAGACCGCTCGGCCATCCTGACTACTAAAACATATAAATAAGCCCAAAAAATTCGATCAAAAGCTAGTAAAGATATGGGCAAATGTGAGTTTTAAAAAGTTGAAGCCAAATGTGAGATTTAAAAAGTTGAAACAATCAAAAGGCCTCGGGTGCAAATATCTTGCCTGTAGAGATGATGAAAGAGATATCAAAGTTTTAGCAAGCCTAATGTGGAGTCAATCAGTGTTGTTCAGGTGCTGACCTTGACTATATAGAAAGGTAAGAGTGCTATAAATGTGGTACATCTTTAACTGTAGGTCCCACCGAGATTTGAACTCGGATCACTGGATTCAGTTGTGGTAATCTGAGGCCCGCAAGCCAATCTCATCCACCAGTTAGATGCTTGGAGAGATGCTGTGAATAGAATTCAAAATGTGTTTGCTAAGGAAAAAACCCGATGCAATTAATCTCTCCAGTGACCAAGTAACTGCATAGGTAAGCTGTCAGAAGTGGGATTTGAACCCACGCCTCCAATGGAGACTGCGACCTGAACGCAGCGCCTTAGACTGCTCGGCCATCCTGACTACTCAAACATATAAATAAGCCCAAAAAATTAGATCAAAAGCTAGCAAAGATATCGGCAAATGTGAGATTTAAAAAGTTGAAACGATCAAAATGCCTCAGGTGCAAATATCTTGCCTATTGAGATGATGAAAGACATATCAAAGTTTTAGCAAGGCTGATGTGGAGTCAATCAGTGTTGTTCAGGTGCTGACCTTGACTATGTAGAAAGGTAAGAGTGCTATAAATGTGGTACATCTTTAACTGTAGGTCCCACCGAGATTTGAACTCGGATCACTGGATTCAGAGTCCAGAGTGCTAGCCATTACACCATGGAACCCTGTTCAGTTGAGGTAATCTTAGGCCCGCAACCCCATCTCATCCACCAGTTAGATGCTTGGAGAGATGCTGTGAATAGAATTCAAAATGTGTTTGCAAAGGAAAACACGCGATGCAGTTAATCTCTCCAGTGACCAAGTAACTGCATAGGTAAGCTGTCAGAAGTGGGATTTAAACCCACGCCTCCAATGGAGACTGCGACCTGAACGCAGCGCCTTAGACCGCTCGGCCATCCTGACTACTAAAACATATAAATAAGCCCAACAAATTCGATCAAAAGCTAGTAAAGATATGGGCAAATGTGAGTTTTAAAAAGTTGAAGCCAAATGTGAGATTTAAAAAGTTGAAACAATCAAAAGGGCTCGGGTGCAAATATCTTGCCTGTAGAGATGATGAAAGAGATATCAAAGTTTTAGCAAGCCTAATGTGGAGTCAATCAGTGTTGTCCAGGTGCTGACCTTGACTATGTAGAAAGGTAAGAGTGCTATAAATGTGGTACATCTTTAACTGTAGGTCCCACCGAGATTTGAACTCGGATCACTGGATTCAGAGTCCAGAGTGCTAGCCATTACACCATGGAACCCTGTTCAGTTGAGGTAATCTTAGGCCCGCAACCCCATCTCATCCACCAGTTAGATGCTTGGAGAGATGCTGTGAATAGAATTCAAAATGTGTTTGCAAAGGAAAACACGCGATGCAGTTAATCTCTCCAGTGACCAAGTAACTGCATAGGTAAGCTGTCAGAAGTGGGATTTAAACCCACGCCTCCAATGGAGACTGCGACCTGAACGCAGCGCCTTAGACCGCTCGGCCATCCTGACTACTAAAACATATAAATAAGCCCAACAAATTCGATCAAAAGCTAGTAAAGATATGGGCAAATGTGAGTTTTAAAAAGTTGAAGCCAAATGTGAGATTTAAAAAGTTGAAACAATCAAAAGGGCTCGGGTGCAAATATCTTGCCTGTAGAGATGATGAAAGAGATATCAAAGTTTTAGCAAGCCTAATGTGGAGTCAATCAGTGTTGTTCAGGTGCTGACCTTGACTATGTAGAAAGGTAAGAGTGCTATAAATGTGGTACATCTTTAACTGTAGGTCCCACCGAGATTTGAACTCGGATCACTGGATTCAGAGTCCAGAGTGCTAGCCATTACACCATGGAACCCTGTTCAGTTGAGGTAATCTGAGGCCCGCAAGCCCATCTCATCCACCAGTTAGATGCTTGGAGAGATGCTGTGAATAGAATTCAAAATGTGTTTGCAAAGGAAAACACGCGATGCAGTTAATCTCTCCAGTGACCAAGTAACTGCATAGGTAAGCTGTCAGAAGTGGGATTTGAACCCACGCCTCCAATGGAGACTGCGACCTGAACGCAGCGCCTTAGACCGCTCGGCCATCCTGACTACTAAAACATATAAATAAGCCCAAAAAATTCGATCAAAAGCTAGTAAAGATATGGGCAAATGTGAGTTTTAAAAAGTTGAAGCCAAATGTGAGATTTAAAAAGTTGAAACAATCAAAAGGCCTCGGGTGCAAATATCTTGCCTGTAGAGATGATGAAAGAGATATCAAAGTTTTAGCAAGCCTAATGTGGAGTCAATCAGTGTTGTTCAGGTGCTGACCTTGACTATGTAGAAAGGTAAGAGTGCTATAAATGTGGTACATCTTTAACTGTAGGTCCCACCGAGATTTGAACTCGGATCACTGGATTCAGTTGTGGTAATCTGAGGCCCGCAAGCCAATCTCATCCACCAGTTAGATGCTTGGAGAGATGCTGTGAATAGAATTCAAAATGTGTTTGCAAAGGAAAACACCCGATGCAGTTAATCTCTCCAGTGACCAAGTAACTGCATAGGTAAGCTGTCAGAAGTTGGATTTGAACCCCCACCTCCAATGGAGACTGCGACCTGAAGGCAGCACCTTAGACCGCTCGGCCATCCTGACTACTCAAACATATAAATAAGCCCAAAAAATTCGATCAAAAGCTAGCAAAGATATCGGCAAATGTGAGATTTAAAAAGTTGAAACGATCAAAATGCCTCAGGTGCAAATATCTTGCCTATTGAGATGATGAAAGACATATCAAAGTTTTAGCAAGGCTGATGTGGAGTCAATCAGTGTTGTTCAGGTGCTGACCTTGACTATGTAGAAAGGTAAGAGTGCTATAAATGTGGTACATCTTTAACTGTAGGTCCCACCGAGATTTGAACTCGGATCACTGGATTCAGAGTCCAGAGTGCTAGCCATTACACCATGGAACCCTGTTCAGTTGAGGTAATCTGAGGCCCGCAAGCCCATCTCATCCACAAGTTAGATGCTTGGAGAGATGCTGTGAATAGAATTCAAAATGTGTTTGCAAAGGAAAACACCCGATGCAGTTAATCTCTCCAGTGACCAAGTAACTGCATAGGTAAGCTGTCAGAAGTTGGATTTGAACCCAGCGCCTTAGACCGCTCGGCCATCCTGACTACTAAAACATATAAATAAGCCCAAAAAATTCGATCAAAAGCTAGTAAAGATATGGGCAAATGTGAGTTTTAAAAAGTTGAAGCCAAATGTGAGATTTAAAAAGTTGAAACAATCAAAAGGCCTCGGGTGCAAATATCTTGCCTGTAGAGATGATGAAAGAGATATCAAAGTTTTAGCAAGCCTAATGTGGAGTCAATCAGTGTTGTTCAGGTGCTGACCTTGACTATATAGAAAGGTAAGAGTGCTATAAATGTGGTACATCTTTAACTGTAGGTCCCACCGAGATTTGAACTCGGATCACTGGATTCAGTTGTGGTAATCTGAGGCCCGCAAGCCAATCTCATCCACCAGTTAGATGCTTGGAGAGATGCTGTGAATAGAATTCAAAATGTGTTTGCTAAGGAAAAAACCCGATGCAATTAATCTCTCCAGTGACCAAGTAACTGCATAGGTAAGCTGTCAGAAGGGGTTTGAACCCACGCCTCCAATGGAGACTGCGACCTGAACGCAGCGCCTTAGACTGCTCGGCCATCCTGACTACTCAAACATATAAATAAGCCCAAAAAATTAGATCAAAAGCTAGCAAAGATATCGGCAAATGTGAGATTTAAAAAGTTGAAACGATCAAAATGCCTCAGGTGCAAATATCTTGCCTATTGAGATGATGAAAGACATATCAAAGTTTTAGCAAGGCTGATGTGGAGTCAATCAGTGTTGTTCAGGTGCTGACCTTGACTATGTAGAAAGGTAAGAGTGCTATAAATGTGGTACATCTTTAACTGTAGGTCCCACCGAGATTTGAACTCGGATCACTGGATTCAGAGTCCAGAGTGCTAGCCATTACACCATGGAACCCTGTTCAGTTGAGGTAATCTTAGGCCCGCAACCCCATCTCATCCACCAGTTAGATGCTTGGAGAGATGCTGTGAATAGAATTCAAAATGTGTTTGCAAAGGAAAACACGCGATGCAGTTAATCTCTCCAGTGACCAAGTAACTGCATAGGTAAGCTGTCAGAAGTGGGATTTAAACCCACGCCTCCAATGGAGACTGCGACCTGAACGCAGCGCCTTAGACCGCTCGGCCATCCTGACTACTAAAACATATAAATAAGCCCAACAAATTCGATCAAAAGCTAGTAAAGATATGGGCAAATGTGAGTTTTAAAAAGTTGAAGCCAAATGTGAGATTTAAAAAGTTGAAACAATCAAAAGGGCTCGGGTGCAAATATCTTGCCTGTAGAGATGATGAAAGAGATATCAAAGTTTTAGCAAGCCTAATGTGGAGTCAATCAGTGTTGTCCAGGTGCTGACCTTGACTATGTAGAAAGGTAAGAGTGCTATAAATGTGGTACATCTTTAACTGTAGGTCCCACCGAGATTTGAACTCGGATCACTGGATTCAGAGTCCAGAGTGCTAGCCATTACACCATGGAACCCTGTTCAGTTGAGGTAATCTTAGGCCCGCAACCCCATCTCATCCACCAGTTAGATGCTTGGAGAGATGCTGTGAATAGAATTCAAAATGTGTTTGCAAAGGAAAACACGCGATGCAGTTAATCTCTCCAGTGACCAAGTAACTGCATAGGTAAGCTGTCAGAAGTGGGATTTAAACCCACGCCTCCAATGGAGACTGCGACCTGAACGCAGCGCCTTAGACCGCTCGGCCATCCTGACTACTAAAACATATAAATAAGCCCAACAAATTCGATCAAAAGCTAGTAAAGATATGGGCAAATGTGAGTTTTAAAAAGTTGAAGCCAAATGTGAGATTTAAAAAGTTGAAACAATCAAAAGGGCTCGGGTGCAAATATCTTGCCTGTAGAGATGATGAAAGAGATATCAAAGTTTTAGCAAGCCTAATGTGGAGTCAATCAGTGTTGTTCAGGTGCTGACCTTGACTATGTAGAAAGGTAAGAGTGCTATAAATGTGGTACATCTTTAACTGTAGGTCCCACCGAGATTTGAACTCGGATCACTGGATTCAGAGTCCAGAGTGCTAGCCATTACACCATGGAACCCTGTTCAGTTGAGGTAATCTGAGGCCCGCAAGCCCATCTCATCCACCAGTTAGATGCTTGGAGAGATGCTGTGAATAGAATTCAAAATGTGTTTGCAAAGGAAAACACGCGATGCAGTTAATCTCTCCAGTGACCAAGTAACTGCATAGGTAAGCTGTCAGAAGTGGGATTTGAACCCACGCCTCCAATGGAGACTGCGACCTGAACGCAGCGCCTTAGACCGCTCGGCCATCCTGACTACTAAAACATATAAATAAGCCCAAAAAATTCGATCAAAAGCTAGTAAAGATATGGGCAAATGTGAGTTTTAAAAAGTTGAAGCCAAATGTGAGATTTAAAAAGTTGAAACAATCAAAAGGCCTCGGGTGCAAATATCTTGCCTGTAGAGATGATGAAAGAGATATCAAAGTTTTAGCAAGCCTAATGTGGAGTCAATCAGTGTTGTTCAGGTGCTGACCTTGACTATGTAGAAAGGTAAGAGTGCTATAAATGTGGTACATCTTTAACTGTAGGTCCCACCGAGATTTGAACTCGGATCACTGGATTCAGTTGTGGTAATCTGAGGCCCGCAAGCCAATCTCATCCACCAGTTAGATGCTTGGAGAGATGCTGTGAATAGAATTCAAAATGTGTTTGCAAAGGAAAACACCCGATGCAGTTAATCTCTCCAGTGACCAAGTAACTGCATAGGTAAGCTGTCAGAAGTTGGATTTGAACCCCCACCTCCAATGGAGACTGCGACCTGAAGGCAGCACCTTAGACCGCTCGGCCATCCTGACTACTCAAACATATAAATAAGCCCAAAAAATTCGATCAAAAGCTAGCAAAGATATCGGCAAATGTGAGATTTAAAAAGTTGAAACGATCAAAATGCCTCAGGTGCAAATATCTTGCCTATTGAGATGATGAAAGACATATCAAAGTTTTAGCAAGGCTGATGTGGAGTCAATCAGTGTTGTTCAGGTGCTGACCTTGACTATGTAGAAAGGTAAGAGTGCTATAAATGTGGTACATCTTTAACTGTAGGTCCCACCGAGATTTGAACTCGGATCACTGGATTCAGAGTCCAGAGTGCTAGCCATTACACCATGGAACCCTGTTCAGTTGAGGTAATCTTAGGCCCGCAACCCCATCTCATCCACCAGTTAGATGCTTGGAGAGATGCTGTGAATAGAATTCAAAATGTGTTTGCAAAGGAAAACACGCGATGCAGTTAATCTCTCCAGTGACCAAGTAACTGCATAGGTAAGCTGTCAGAAGTGGGATTTGAACCCACGCCTCCAATGGAGACTGCGACCTGAACGCAGCGCCTTAGACCGCTCGGCCATCCTGACTACTAAAACATATAAATAAGCCCAAAAAATTCGATCAAAAGCTAGTAAAGATATGGGCAAATGTGAGTTTTAAAAAGTTGAAGCCAAATGTGAGATTTAAAAAGTTGAAACAATCAAAAGGCCTCGGGTGCAAATATCTTGCCTATTGAGATGATGAAAGAGATATCAAAGTTTTAGCAAGCCTAATGTGGAGTCAATCAGTGTTGTTCAGGTGCTGACCTTGACTATGTAGAAAGGTAAGAGTGCTATAAATGTGGTACATCTTTAACTGTAGGTCCCACCGAGATTTGAACTCGGATCACTGGATTCAGAGTCCAGAGTGCTAGCCATTACACAATGGAACCCTGTTCAGTTGTGGTAATCTGAGGCCCGCAAGCCCATCTCATCCACAAGTTAGATGCTTGGAGAGATGCTGTGAATAGAATTCAAAATGTGTTTGCAAAGGAAAACACCCGATGCAGTTAATCTCTCCAGTGACCAAGTAACTGCATAGGTAAGCTGTCAGAAGTGGGATTTGAACCCACGCCTCCAATGGAGACTGCGACCTGAACGCAGCCCCTTAGACCGCTCGGCCATCCTGACTACTAAAACATATAAATAAGCCCAAATATTCGATCAAAAGCTAGTAAAGATATAGGCAAATGTGAGTTTTAAAAAGTTGAAGCCAAATGTGAGATTTAAAAAGTTGAAACAATCAAAAGGCCTCGGGTGCAAATATCTTGCCTGTAGAGATGATGAAAGAGATATCAAAGTTTTAGCAAGCCTAATGTGGAGTCAATCAGTGTTGTTCAGGTGCTGACCTTGACTATGTAGAAAGGTAAGAGTGCTATAAATGTGGTACATCTTTAACTGTAGGTCCCACCGAGATTTGAACTCGGATCACTGGATTCAGAGTCCAGAGTGCTAGCCATTACACCATGGAACCCTGTTCAGTTGAGGTAATCTGAGGCCCGCAAGCCCATCTCATCCACAAGTTAGATGCTTGGAGAGATGCTGTGAATAGAATTCAAAATGTGTTTGCAAAGGAAAACACCCGATGCAGTTAATCTCTCCAGTGACCAAGTAACTGCATAGGTAAGCTGTCAGAAGTTGGATTTGAACCCAGCGCCTTAGACCGCTCGGCCATCCTGACTACTAAAACATATAAATAAGCCCAAAAAATTCGATCAAAAGCTAGTAAAGATATCGGCAAATGTGAGTTTTAAAAAGTTGAAGCCAAATGTGAGATTTAAAAAGTTGAAACAATCAAAAGGCCTCGGGTGCAAATATCTTGCCTGTAGAGATGATGAAAGAGATATCAAAGATTTAGCAAGCCTAATGTGGAGTCAATCAGTGTTGTTCAGGTGCTGACCTTGACTATGTAGAAAGGTAAGAGTGCTATAAATGTAGTACATCTTTAACTGTAGGTCCCACCGAGATTTGAACTCGGATCACTGGATTCAGTTGTGGTAATCTGAGGCCCGCAAGCCAATCTCATCCACCAGTTAGATGCTTGGAGAGATGCTGTGAATAGAATTCAAAATGTGTTTGCAAAGGAAAACACGCGATGCAGTTAATCTCTCCAGTGAACAAGTAACTGCATAGGTAAGCTGTCAGAAGTGGGATTTGAACCCACGCCTCCAATGGAGACTGCGTCCTGAACGCAGCGCCTTAGACCGCTCGGCCATCCTGACTACTAAAACATATAAATAAGCCCAAAAAATTCGATCAAAAGCTAGTAAAGATATCGGCAAATGTGAGTTTTAAAAAGTTGAAGCCAAATGTGAGATTTAAAAAGTTGAAACAATCAAAAGGCCTCGGGTGCAAATATCTTGCCTATTGAGATGATGAAAGAGATATCAAAGTTTTAGCAAGCCTAATGTGGAGTCAATCAGTGTTGTCCAGGTGCTGACCTTGACTATGTAGAAAGGTAAGAGTGCTATAAATGTGGTACATCTTTAACTGTAGGTCCCACCGAGATTTGAACTCGGATCACTGGATTCAGAGTCCAGAGTGCTAGCCATTACACCATGGAACCCTGTTCAGTTGAGGTAATCTGAGGCCCGCAAGCCCATCTCATCCACCAGTTAGATGCTTGGAGAGATGCTGTGAATAGAATTCAAAATGTGTTTGCAAAGGAAAACACGCGATGCAGTTAATCTCTCCAGTGACCAAGTAACTGCATAGGTAAGCTGTCAGAAGTGGGATTTGAACCCACGCCTCCAATGGAGACTGCGACCTGAACGCAGCGCCTTAGACCGCTCGGCCATCCTGACTACTAAAACATATAAATAAGCCCAAAAAATTCGATCAAAAGCTAGTAAAGATATGGGCAAATGTGAGTTTTAAAAAGTTGAAGCCAAATGTGAGATTTAAAAAGTTGAAACAATCAAAAGGCCTCGGGTGCAAATATCTTGCCTGTAGAGATGATGAAAGAGATATCAAAGTTTTAGCAAGCCTAATGTGGAGTCAATCAGTGTTGTTCAGGTGCTGACCTTGACTATGTAGAAAGGTAAGAGTGCTATAAATGTGGTACATCTTTAACTGTAGGTCCCACCGAGATTTGAACTCGGATCACTGGATTCAGTTGTGGTAATCTGAGGCCCGCAAGCCAATCTCATCCACCAGTTAGATGCTTGGAGAGATGCTGTGAATAGAATTCAAAATGTGTTTGCAAAGGAAAACACCCGATGCAGTTAATCTCTCCAGTGACCAAGTAACTGCATAGGTAAGCTGTCAGAAGTGGGATTTGAACCCACGCCTCCAATGGAGACTGCGTCCTGAACGCAGCGCCTTAGACCGCTCGGCCATCCTGACTACTAAAACATATAAATAAGCCCAAAAAATTCGATCAAAAGCTAGTAAAGATATCGGCAAATGTGAGTTTTAAAAAGTTGAAGCCAAATGTGAGATTTAAAAAGTTGAAACAATCAAAAGGCCTCGGGTGCAAATATCTTGCCTATTGAGATGATGAAAGAGATATCAAAGTTTTAGCAAGCCTAATGTGGAGTCAATCAGTGTTGTCCAGGTGCTGACCTTGACTATGTAGAAAGGTAAGAGTGCTATAAATGTGGTACATCTTTAACTGTAGGTCCCACCGAGATTTGAACTCGGATCACTAGATTCAGAGTCCAGAGTGCTAGCCATTACACCATGGAACCCTGTTCAGTTGAGGTAATCTGAGGCCCGCAAGGCCATCTCATCCACCAGTTAGATGCTTGGAGAGATGCTGTGAATAGAATTCAAAATGTGTTTGCAAAGGAAAACACGCGATGCAGTTAATCTCTCCAGTGACCAAGTAACTGCATAGGTAAGCTGTCAGAAGTGGGATTTGAACCCACGCCTCCAATGGAGACTGCGACCTGAACGCAGCGCCTTAGACCGCTCGGCCATCCTGACTACTAAAACATATAAATAAGCCCAAAAAATTCGATCAAAAGCTAGTAAAGATATGGGCAAATGTGAGTTTTAAAAAGTTGAAGCCAAATGTGAGATTTAAAAAGTTGAAACAATCAAAAGGCCTCGGGTGCAAATATCTTGCCTGTAGAGATGATGAAAGAGATATCAAAGTTTTAGCAAGCCTAATGTGGAGTCAATCAGTGTTGTTCAGGTGCTGACCTTGACTATGTAGAAAGGTAAGAGTGCTATAAATGTGGTACATCTTTAACTGTAGGTCCCACCGAGATTTGAACTCGGATCACTGGATTCAGTTGTGGTAATCTGAGGCCCGCAAGCCAATCTCATCCACCAGTTAGATGCTTGGAGAGATGCTGTGAATAGAATTCAAAATGTGTTTGCAAAGGAAAACACCCGATGCAGTTAATCTCTCCAGTGACCAAGTAACTGCATAGGTAAGCTGTCAGAAGTTGGATTTGAACCCCCACCTCCAATGGAGACTGCGACCTGAAGGCAGCACCTTAGACCGCTCGGCCATCCTGACTACTCAAACATATAAATAAGCCCAAAAAATTCGATCAAAAGCTAGCAAAGATATCGGCAAATGTGAGATTTAAAAAGTTGAAACGATCAAAATGCCTCAGGTGCAAATATCTTGCCTATTGAGATGATGAAAGACATATCAAAGTTTTAGCAAGGCTGATGTGGAGTCAATCAGTGTTGTTCAGGTGCTGACCTTGACTATGTAGAAAGGTAAGAGTGCTATAAATGTGGTACATCTTTAACTGTAGGTCCCACCGAGATTTGAACTCGGATCACTGGATGCAGAGTCCAGAGTGCTAGCCATTACACCATGGAACCCTGTTCAGTTGAGGTAATCTTAGGCCCGCAAACCCATCTCATCCACCAGTTAGATGCTTAGAGAGATGCTGTGAATAGAATTCAAAATGTGTTTGCAAAGGAAAACACGCGATGCAGTTAATCTCTCCAGTGACCAAGTAACTGCATAGGTAAGCTGTCAGAAGTGGGATTTGAACCCACGCCTCCAATGGAGACTGCGACCTGAACGCAGCGCCTTAGACCGCTCGGCCATCCTGACTACTAAAACATATAAATAAGCCCAAATATTCGATCAAAAGCTAGTAAAGATATAGGCAAATGTGAGTTTTAAAAAGTTGAAGCCAAATGTGAGATTTAAAAAGTTGAAACAATCAAAAGGCCTCGGGTGCAAATATCTTGCCTGTAGAGATGATGAAAGACATATCAAAGTTTTAGCAAGCCTAATGTGGAGTCAATCAGTGTTGTTCAGGTGCTGACCTTGACTATGTAGAAAGGTAAGAGTGCTATAAATGTGGTACATCTTTAACTGTAGGTCCCACCGAGATTTGAACTCGGATCACTGGATTCAGAGTCCAGAGTGCTAGCCATTACACCATGGAACCCTGTTCAGTTGAGGTAATCTGAGGCCCGCAAGCCCATCTCATCCACAAGTTAGATGCTTGGAGAGATGCTGTGAATAGAATTCAAAATGTGTTTGCAAAGGAAAACACCCGATGCAGTTAATCTCTCCAGTGACCAAGTAACTGCATAGGTAAGCTGTCAGAAGTTGGATTTGAACCCAGCGCCTTAGACCGCTCGGCCATCCTGACTACTAAAACATATAAATAAGCCCAAAAAATTCGATCAAAAGCTAGTAAAGATATCGGCAAATGTGAGTTTTAAAAAGTTGAAGCCAAATGTGAGATTTAAAAAGTTGAAACAATCAAAAGGCCTCGGGTGCAAATATCTTGCCTGTAGAGATGATGAAAGAGATATCAAAGTTTTAGCAAGCCTAATGTGGAGTCAATCAGTGTTGTTCAGGTGCTGACCTTGACTATGTAGAAAGGTAAGAGTGCTATAAATGTGGTACATCTTTAACTGTAGGTCCCACCGAGATTTGAACTCGGATCACTGGATTCAGTTGTGGTAATCTGAGGCCCGCAAGCCAATCTCATCCACCAGTTAGATGCTTGGAGAGATGCTGTGAATAGAATTCAAAATGTGTTTGCAAAGGAAAACACCCGATGCAGTTAATCTCTCCAGTGACCAAGTAACTGCATAGGTAAGCTGTCAGAAGTGGGATTTGAACCCACGCCTCCAATGGAGACTGCGTCCTGAACGCAGCGCCTTAGACCGCTCGGCCATCCTGACTACTAAAACATATAAATAAGCCCAAAAAATTCGATCAAAAGCTAGTAAAGATATCGGCAAATGTGAGTTTTAAAAAGTTGAAGCCAAATGTGAGATTTAAAAAGTTGAAACAATCAAAAGGCCTCGGGTGCAAATATCTTGCCTATTGAGATGATGAAAGAGATATCAAAGTTTTAGCAAGCCTAATGTGGAGTCAATCAGTGTTGTCCAGGTGCTGACCTTGACTATGTAGAAAGGTAAGAGTGCTATAAATGTGGTACATCTTTAACTGTAGGTCCCACCGAGATTTGAACTCGGATCACTGGATTCAGAGTCCAGAGTGCTAGCCATTACACCATGGAACCCTGTTCAGTTGAGGTAATCTGAGGCCCGCAAGGCCATCTCATCCACCAGTTAGATGCTTGGAGAGATGCTGTGAATAGAATTCAAAATGTGTTTGCAAAGGAAAACACGCGATGCAGTTAATCTCTCCAGTGACCAAGTAACTGCATAGGTAAGCTGTCAGAAGTAGGATTTGAACCCACGCCTCCAATGGAGACTGCGACCTGAACGCAGCGCCTTAGACCGCTCGGCCATCCTGACTACTAAAACATATAAATAAGCCCAAAAAATTCGATCAAAAGCTAGTAAAGATATGGGCAAATGTGAGTTTTAAAAAGTTGAAGCCAAATGTGAGATTTAAAAAGTTGAAACAATCAAAAGGCCTCGGGTGCAAATATCTTGCCTGTAGAGATGATGAAAGAGATATCAAAGTTTTAGCAAGCCTAATGTGGAGTCAATCAGTGTTGTTCAGGTGCTGACCTTGACTATGTAGAAAGGTAAGAGTGCTATAAATGTGGTACATCTTTAACTGTAGGTCCCACCGAGATTTGAACTCGGATCACTGGATTCAGTTGTGGTAATCTGAGGCCCGCAAGCCAATCTCATCCACCAGTTAGATGCTTGGAGAGATGCTGTGAATAGAATTCAAAATGTGTTTGCAAAGGAAAACACCCGATGCAGTTAATCTCTCCAGTGACCAAGTAACTGCATAGGTAAGCTGTCAGAAGTTGGATTTGAACCCCCACCTCCAATGGAGACTGCGACCTGAAGGCAGCACCTTAGACCGCTCGGCCATCCTGACTACTCAAACATATAAATAAGCCCAAAAAATTCGATCAAAAGCTAGCAAAGATATCGGCAAATGTGAGATTTAAAAAGTTGAAACGATCAAAATGCCTCAGGTGCAAATATCTTGCCTATTGAGATGATGAAAGACATATCAAAGTTTTAGCAAGGCTGATGTGGAGTCAATCAGTGTTGTTCAGGTGCTGACCTTGACTATGTAGAAAGGTAAGAGTGCTATAAATGTGGTACATCTTTAACTGTAGGTCCCACCGAGATTTGAACTCGGATCACTGGATGCAGAGTCCAGAGTGCTAGCCATTACACCATGGAACCCTGTTCAGTTGAGGTAATCTTAGGCCCGCAACCCCATCTCATCCACCAGTTAGATGCTTAGAGAGATGCTGTGAATAGAATTCAAAATGTGTTTGCAAAGGAAAACACGCGATGCAGTTAATCTCTCCAGTGACCAAGTAACTGCATAGGTAAGCTGTCAGAAGTGGGATTTGAACCCACGCCTCCAATGGAGACTGCGACCTGAACGCAGCGCCTTAGACCGCTCGGCCATCCTGACTACTAAAACATATAAATAAGCCCAAAAAATTCGATCAAAAGCTAGTAAAGATATCGGCAAATGTGAGTTTTAAAAAGTTGAAGCCAAATGTGAGATTTAAAAAGTTGAAACAATCAAAAGGCCTCGGGTGCAAATATCTTGCCTATTGAGATGATGAAAGAGATATCAAAGTTTTAGCAAGCCTAATGTGGAGTCAATCAGTGTTGTTCAGGTGCTGACCTTGACTATGTAGAAAGGTAAGAGTGCTATAAATGTAGTACATCTTTAACTGTAGGTCCCACCGAGATTTGAACTCGGATCACTGGATTCAGTTGTGGTAATCTGAGGCCCGCAAGCCAATCTCATCCACCAGTTAGATGCTTGGAGAGATGCTGTGAATAGAATTCAAAATGTGTTTGCAAAGAAAACACGCGATGCAGTTAATCTCTCCAGTGAACAAGTAACTGCATAGGTAAGCTGTCAGAAGTGGGATTTGAACCCACGCCTCCAATGGAGACTGCGACCTGAACGCAGCGCCTTAGACCGCTCGGCCATCCTGACTACTAAAACATATAAATAAGCCCAAAAAATTCGATCAAAAGCTAGTAAAGATATCGGCAAATGTGAGTTTTAAAAAGTTGAAGCCAAATGTGAGATTTAAAAAGTTGAAACAATCAAAAGGCCTCGGGTGCAAATATCTTGCCTATTGAGATGATGAAAGAGATATCAAAGTTTTAGCAAGCCTAATGTGGAGTCAATCAGTGTTGTTCAGGTGCTGACCTTGACTATGTAGAAAGGTAAGAGTGCTATAAATGTGGTACATCTTTAACTGTAGGTCCCACCGAGATTTGAACTCGGATCACTGGATTCAGTTGTGGTAATCTGAGGCCCGCAAGCCAATCTCATCCACAAGTTAGATGCTTGGAGAGATGCTGTGAATAGAATTCAAAATGTGTTTGCAAAGGAAAACACCCGATGCAGTTAATCTCTCCAATGACCAAGTAACTGCATAGGTAAGCTGTCAGAAGTTGGATTTGAACCCACGCCTCCAATGGAGACTGCGACCTGAACGCAGCGCCTTAGACTGCTCGGCCATCCTGACTACTCAAACATATAAATAAGCCCAAAAAATTCGATCAAAAGCTAGCAAAGATATCGGCAAATGTGAGATTTAAAAAGTTGAAACAATCAAAAGGCCTCGGGTGCAAATATCTTGCCTATTGAGATGATGAAAGAGATATCAAAGTTTTAGCAAGCCTAATGTGGAGTCAATCAGTGTTGTTCAGGTGCTGACCTTGACTATGTAGAAAGGTAAGAGTGCTATAAATGTGGTACATCTTTAACTGTAGGTCCCACCGAGATTTGAACTCGGATCACTGGATTCAGAGTCCAGAGTGCTAGCCATTACACCATGGAACCCTGTTCAGTTGAGGTAATCTTAGGCCCGCAAGCCCATCTCATCCACCAGTTAGATGCTTGGAGAGATGCTGTGAATAGAATTCAAAATGTGTTTGCAAAGGAAAACACCCGATGCAGTTAATCTCTCCAGTGACCAAGTAACTGCATAGGTAAGCTGTCAGAAGTGGGATTTAAACCCACGCCTCCAATGGAGACTGCGACCTGAACGCAGCGCCTTAGACCGCTCGGCCATCCTGACTACTAAAACATATAAATAAGCCCAAAAAATTCGATCAAAAGCTAGTAAAGATATAGGCAAATGTGAGTTTTAAAAAGTTGAAGCCAAATGTGAGATTTAAAAAGTTGAAACAATCAAAAGGCCTCGGGTGCAAATATCTTGCCTGTAGAGATGATGAAAGAGATATCAAAGTTTTAGCAAGCCTAATGTGGAGTCAATCAGTGTTGTTCAGGTGCTGACCTTGACTATGTAGAAAGGTAAGAGTGCTATAAATGTGGTACATCTTTAACTGTAGGTCCCACCGAGATTTGAACTCGGATCACTGGATTCAGAGTCCAGAGTGCTAGCCATTACACAATGGAACCCTGTTCAGTTGTGGTAATCTGAGGCCCGCAAGCCAATCTCATCCACCAGTTAGATGCTTGGAGAGATGCTGTGAATAGAATTCAAAATGTGTTTGCAAAGGAAAACACCCGATGCAGTTAATCTCTCCAGTGACCAAGTAACTGCATAGGTAAGCTGTCAGAAGTGGGATTTGAACCCACGCCTCCAATGGAGACTGCGACCTGAACGCAGCGCCTTAGACCGCTCGGCCATCCTGACTACTCAAACATATAAATAAGCCCAAAAAATTCGATCAAAAGCTAGCAAAGATATCGGCAAATGTGAGATTTAAAAAGTTGAAGCCAAATGTGAGATTTAAAAAGTTGAAACAATCAAAAGGCCTCGGGTGCAAATATCTTGCCTATTGAGATGATGAAAGAGATATCAAAGTTTTAGCAAGCCTAATGTGGAGTCAATCAGTGTTGTTCAGGTGCTGACCTTGACTATGTAGAAAGGTAAGAGTGCTATAAATGTGGTACATCTTTAACTGTAGGTCCCACCGAGATTTGAACTCGGATCACTGGATTCAGTTGTGGTAATCTGAGGCCCGCAAGCCAATCTCATCCACCAGTTAGATGCTTGGAGAGATGCTGTGAATAGAATTCAAAATGTGTTTGCAAAGGAAAACACCCGATGCAGTTAATCTCTCCAATGACCAAGTAACTGCATAGGTAAGCTGTCAGAAGTTGGATTTGAACCCACGCCTCCAATGGAGACTGCGACCTGAACGCAGCGCCTTAGACCGCTCGGTCATCCTGACTACTAAAACATATAAATAAGCCCAAATATTCGATCAAAAGCTAGTAAAGATATAGGCAAATGTGAGTTTTAAAAAGTTGAAGCCAAATGTGAGATTTAAAAAGTTGAAACAATCAAAAGGCCTCGGGTGCAAATATCTTGCCTGTAGAGATGATGAAAGAGATATCAAAGTTTTAGCAAGCCTAATGTGGAGTCAATCAGTGTTGTTCAGGTGCTGACCTTGACTATGTAGAAAGGTAAGAGTGCTATAAATGTAGTACATCTTTAACTGTAGGTCCCACCGAGATTTGAACTCGGATCACTGGATTCAGTTGTGGTAATCTGAGGCCCGCAAGCCAATCTCATCCACCAGTTAGATGCTTGGAGAGATGCTGTGAATAGAATTCAAAATGTGTTTGCAAAGAAAACACGCGATGCAGTTAATCTCTCCAGTGAACAAGTAACTGCATAGGTAAGCTGTCAGAAGTTGGATTTGAACCCCCACCTCCAATGGAGACTGCGACCTGAAGGCAGCACCTTAGACCGCTCGGCCATCCTGACTACTCAAACATATAAATAAGCCCAAAAAATTCGATCAAAAGCTAGCAAAGATATCGGCAAATGTGAGATTTAAAAAGTTGAAACGATCAAAATGCCTCAGGTGCAAATATCTTGCCTATTGAGATGATGAAAGACATATCAAAGTTTTAGCAAGGCTGATGTGGAGTCAATCAGTGTTGTTCAGGTGCTGACCTTGACTATGTAGAAAGGTAAGAGTGCTATAAATGTGGTACATCTTTAACTGTAGGTCCCACCGAGATTTGAACTCGGATCACTGGATTCAGAGTCCAGAGTGCTAGCCATTACACCATGGAACCCTGTTCAGTTGAGGTAATCTTAGGCCCGCAACCCCATCTCATCCACCAGTTAGATGCTTGGAGAGATGCTGTGAATAGAATTCAAAATGTGTTTGCAAAGGAAAACACGCGATGCAGTTAATCTCTCCAGTGACCAAGTAACTGCATAGGTAAGCTGTCAGAAGTGGGATTTGAACCCACGCCTCCAATGGAGACTGCGACCTGAACGCAGCGCCTTAGACCGCTCGGCCATCCTGACTACTAAAACATATAAATAAGCCCAAAAAATTCGATCAAAAGCTAGTAAAGATATCGGCAAATGTGAGTTTTAAAAAGTTGAAGCCAAATGTGAGATTTAAAAAGTTGAAACAATCAAAAGGCCTCGGGTGCAAATATCTTGCCTGTAGAGATGATGAAAGAGATATCAAAGATTTAGCAAGCCTAATGTGGAGTCAATCAGTGTTGTTCAGGTGCTGACCTTGACTATGTAGAAAGGTAAGAGTGCTATAAATGTAGTACATCTTTAACTGTAGGTCCCACCGAGATTTGAACTCGGATCACTGGATTCAGTTGTGGTAATCTGAGGCCCGCAAGCCAATCTCATCCACCAGTTAGATGCTTGGAGAGATGCTGTGAATAGAATTCAAAATGTGTTTGCAAAGAAAACACGCGATGCAGTTAATCTCTCCAGTGAACAAGTAACTGCATAGGTAAGCTGTCAGAAGTGGGATTTGAACCCACGCCTCCAATGGAGACTGCGACCTGAACGCAGCGCCTTAGACCGCTCGGCCATCCTGACTACTAAAACATATAAATAAGCCCAAAAAATTCGATCAAAAGCTAGTAAAGATATCGGCAAATGTGAGTTTTAAAAAGTTGAAGCCAAATGTGAGATTTAAAAAGTTGAAACAATCAAAAGGCCTCGGGTGCAAATATCTTGCCTATTGAGATGATGAAAGAGATATCAAAGTTTTAGCAAGCCTAATGTGGAGTCAATCAGTGTTGTCCAGGTGCTGACCTTGACTATGTAGAAAGGTAAGAGTGCTATAAATGTGGTACATCTTTAACTGTAGGTCCCACCGAGATTTGAACTCGGATCACTGGATTCAGAGTCCAGAGTGCTAGCCATTACACCATGGAACCCTGTTCAGTTGAGGTAATCTGAGGCCCGCAAGCCCATCTCATCCACCAGTTAGATGCTTGGAGAGATGCTGTGAATAGAATTCAAAATGTGTTTGCAAAGGAAAACACGCGATGCAGTTAATCTCTCCAGTGACCAAGTAACTGCATAGGTAAGCTGTCAGAAGTGGGATTTGAACCCACGCCTCCAATGGAGACTGCGACCTGAACGCAGTGCCTTAGACCGCTCGGCCATCCTGACTACTAAAACATATAAATAAGCCCAAAAAATTCGATCAAAAGCTAGTAAAGATATGGGCAAATGTGAGTTTTAAAAAGTTGAAGCCAAATGTGAGATTTAAAAAGTTGAAACAATCAAAAGGCCTCGGGTGCAAATATCTTGCCTGTAGAGATGATGAAAGAGATATCAAAGTTTTAGCAAGCCTAATGTGGAGTCAATCAGTGTTGTTCAGGTGCTGACCTTGACTATGTAGAAAGGTAAGAGTGCTATAAATGTGGTACATCTTTAACTGTAGGTCCCACCGAGATTTGAACTCGGATCACTGGATTCAGTTGTGGTAATCTGAGGCCCGCAAGCCAATCTCATCCACCAGTTAGATGCTTGGAGAGATGCTGTGAATAGAATTCAAAATGTGTTTGCAAAGGAAAACACCCGATGCAGTTAATCTCTCCAGTGACCAAGTAACTGCATAGGTAAGCTGTCAGAAGTTGGATTTGAACCCCCACCTCCAATGGAGACTGCGACCTGAAGGCAGCACCTTAGACCGCTCGGCCATCCTGACTACTCAAACATATAAATAAGCCCAAAAAATTCGATCAAAAGCTAGCAAAGATATCGCCAAATGTGAGATTTAAAAAGTTGAAACGATCAAAATGCCTCAGGTGCAAATATCTTGCCTATTGAGATGATGAAAGACATATCAAAGTTTTAGCAAGGCTGATGTGGAGTCAATCAGTGTTGTTCAGGTGCTGACCTTGACTATGTAGAAAGGTAAGAGTGCTATAAATGTGGTACATCTTTAACTGTAGGTCCCACCGAGATTTGAACTCGGATCACTGGATTCAGAGTCCAGAGTGCTAGCCATTACACCATGGAACCCTGTTCAGTTGAGGTAATCTTAGGCCCGCAACCCCATCTCATCCACCAGTTAGATGCTTGGAGAGATGCTGTGAATAGAATTCAAAATGTGTTTGCAAAGGAAAACACGCGATGCAGTTAATCTCTCCAGTGACCAAGTAACTGCATAGGTAAGCTGTCAGAAGTGGGATTTGAACCCACGCCTCCAATGGAGACTGCGACCTGAACGCAGCGCCTTAGACCGCTCGGCCATCCTGACTACTAAAACATATAAATAAGCCCAAAAAATTCGATCAAAAGCTAGTAAAGATATCGGCAAATGTGAGTTTTAAAAAGTTGAAGCCAAATGTGAGATTTAAAAAGTTGAAACAATCAAAAGGCCTCGGGTGCAAATATCTTGCCTGTAGAGATGATGAAAGAGATATCAAAGATTTAGCAAGCCTAATGTGGAGTCAATCAGTGTTGTTCAGGTGCTGACCTTGACTATGTAGAAAGGTAAGAGTGCTATAAATGTAGTACATCTTTAACTGTAGGTCCCACCGAGATTTGAACTCGGATCACTGGATTCAGTTGTGGTAATCTGAGGCCCGCAAGCCAATCTCATCCACCAGTTAGATGCTTGGAGAGATGCTGTGAATAGAATTCAAAATGTGTTTGCAAAGAAAACACGCGATGCAGTTAATCTCTCCAGTGAACAAGTAACTGCATAGGTAAGCTGTCAGAAGTGGGATTTGAACCCACGCCTCCAATGGAGACTGCGACCTGAACGCAGCGCCTTAGACCGCTCGGCCATCCTGACTACTAAAACATATAAATAAGCCCAAAAAATTCGATCAAAAGCTAGTAAAGATATCGGCAAATGTGAGTTTTAAAAAGTTGAAGCCAAATGTGAGATTTAAAAAGTTGAAACAATCAAAAGGCCTCGGGTGCAAATATCTTGCCTATTGAGATGATGAAAGAGATATCAAAGTTTTAGCAAGCCTAATGTGGAGTCAATCAGTGTTGTCCAGGTGCTGACCTTGACTATGTAGAAAGGTAAGAGTGCTATAAATGTGGTACATCTTTAACTGTAGGTCCCACCGAGATTTGAACTCGGATCACTGGATTCAGAGTCCAGAGTGCTAGCCATTACACCATGGAACCCTGTTCAGTTGAGGTAATCTGAGGCCCGCAAGCCCATCTCATCCACCAGTTAGATGCTTGGAGAGATGCTGTGAATAGAATTCAAAATGTGTTTGCAAAGGAAAACACGCGATGCAGTTAATCTCTCCAGTGACCAAGTAACTGCATAGGTAAGCTGTCAGAAGTGGGATTTGAACCCACGCCTCCAATGGAGACTGCGACCTGAACGCAGTGCCTTAGACCGCTCGGCCATCCTGACTACTAAAACATATAAATAAGCCCAAAAAATTCGATCAAAAGCTAGTAAAGATATGGGCAAATGTGAGTTTTAAAAAGTTGAAGCCAAATGTGAGATTTAAAAAGTTGAAACAATCAAAAGGCCTCGGGTGCAAATATCTTGCCTGTAGAGATGATGAAAGAGATATCAAAGTTTTAGCAAGCCTAATGTGGAGTCAATCAGTGTTGTTCAGGTGCTGACCTTGACTATGTAGAAAGGTAAGAGTGCTATAAATGTGGTACATCTTTAACTGTAGGTCCCACCGAGATTTGAACTCGGATCACTGGATTCAGTTGTGGTAATCTGAGGCCCGCAAGCCAATCTCATCCACCAGTTAGATGCTTGGAGAGATGCTGTGAATAGAATTCAAAATGTGTTTGCAAAGGAAAACACCCGATGCAGTTAATCTCTCCAGTGACCAAGTAACTGCATAGGTAAGCTGTCAGAAGTTGGATTTGAACCCCCACCTCCAATGGAGACTGCGACCTGAAGGCAGCACCTTAGACCGCTCGGCCATCCTGACTACTCAAACATATAAATAAGCCCAAAAAATTCGATCAAAAGCTAGCAAAGATATCGGCAAATGTGAGATTTAAAAAGTTGAAACGATCAAAATGCCTCAGGTGCAAATATCTTGCCTATTGAGATGATGAAAGACATATCAAAGTTTTAGCAAGGCTGATGTGGAGTCAATCAGTGTTGTTCAGGTGCTGACCTTGACTATGTAGAAAGGTAAGAGTGCTATAAATGTGGTACATCTTTAACTGTAGGTCCCACCGAGATTTGAACTCGGATCACTGGATTCAGAGTCCAGAGTGCTAGCCATTACACCATGGAACCCTGTTCAGTTGAGGTAATCTTAGGCCCGCAACCCCATCTCATCCACCAGTTAGATGCTTGGAGAGATGCTGTGAATAGAATTCAAAATGTGTTTGCAAAGGAAAACACGCGATGCAGTTAATCTCTCCAGTGACCAAGTAACTGCATAGGTAAGCTGTCAGAAGTGGGATTTGAACCCACGCCTCCAATGGACACTGCGACCTGAACGCAGCGCCTTAGACCGCTCGGCCATCCTGACTACTAAAACATATAAATAAGCCCAAAAAATTCGATCAAAAGCTAGTAAAGATATCGGCAAATGTGAGTTTTAAAAAGTTGAAGCCAAATGTGAGATTTAAAAAGTTGAAACAATCAAAAGGCCTCGGGTGCAAATATCTTGCCTATTGAGATGATGAAAGAGATATCAAAGTTTTAGCAAGCCTAATGTGGAGTCAATCAGTGTTGTCCAGGTGCTGACCTTGACTATGTAGAAAGGTAAGAGTGCTATAAATGTGGTACATCTTTAACTGTAGGTCCCACCGAGATTTGAACTCGGATCACTGGATTCAGAGTCCAGAGTGCTAGCCATTACACCATGGAACCCTGTTCAGTTGAGGTAATCTGAGGCCCGCAAGCCCATCTCATCCACCAGTTAGATGCTTGGAGAGATGCTGTGAATAGAATTCAAAATGTGTTTGCAAAGGAAAACACGCGATGCAGTTAATCTCTCCAGTGACCAAGTAACTGCATAGGTAAGCTGTCAGAAGTGGGATTTGAACCCACGCCTCCAATGGAGACTGCGACCTGAACGCAGTGCCTTAGACCGCTCGGCCATCCTGACTACTAAAACATATAAATAAGCCCAAAAAATTCGATCAAAAGCTAGTAAAGATATGGGCAAATGTGAGTTTTAAAAAGTTGAAGCCAAATGTGAGATTTAAAAAGTTGAAACAATCAAAAGGCCTCGGGTGCAAATATCTTGCCTGTAGAGATGATGAAAGAGATATCAAAGTTTTAGCAAGCCTAATGTGGAGTCAATCAGTGTTGTTCAGGTGCTGACCTTGACTATGTAGAAAGGTAAGAGTGCTATAAATGTGGTACATCTTTAACTGTAGGTCCCACCGAGATTTGAACTCGGATCACTGGATTCAGTTGTGGTAATCTGAGGCCCGCAAGCCAATCTCATCCACCAGTTAGATGCTTGGAGAGATGCTGTGAATAGAATTCAAAATGTGTTTGCAAAGGAAAACACCCGATGCAGTTAATCTCTCCAGTGACCAAGTAACTGCATAGGTAAGCTGTCAGAAGTTGGATTTGAACCCCCACCTCCAATGGAGACTGCGACCTGAAGGCAGCACCTTAGACCGCTCGGCCATCCTGACTACTCAAACATATAAATAAGCCCAAAAAATTCGATCAAAAGCTAGCAAAGATATCGGCAAATGTGAGATTTAAAAAGTTGAAACGATCAAAATGCCTCAGGTGCAAATATCTTGCCTATTGAGATGATGAAAGACATATCAAAGTTTTAGCAAGGCTGATGTGGAGTCAATCAGTGTTGTTCAGGTGCTGACCTTGACTATGTAGAAAGGTAAGAGTGCTATAAATGTGGTACATCTTTAACTGTAGGTCCCACCGAGATTTGAACTCGGATCACTGGATTCAGAGTCCAGAGTGCTAGCCATTACACCATGGAACCCTGTTCAGTTGAGGTAATCTTAGGCCCGCAACCCCATCTCATCCACCAGTTAGATGCTTGGAGAGATGCTGTGAATAGAATTCAAAATGTGTTTGCAAAGGAAAACACGCGATGCAGTTAATCTCTCCAGTGACCAAGTAACTGCATAGGTAAGCTGTCAGAAGTGGGATTTGAACCCACGCCTCCAATGGACACTGCGACCTGAACGCAGCGCCTTAGACCGCTCGGCCATCCTGACTACTAAAACATATAAATAAGCCCAAAAAATTCGATCAAAAGCTAGTAAAGATATGGGCAAATGTGAGTTTTAAAAAGTTGAAGCCAAATGTGAGATTTAAAAAGTTGAAACAATCAAAAGGCCTCGGGTGCAAATATCTTGCCTGTAGAGATGATGAAAGAGATATCAAAGTTTTAGCAAGCCTAATGTGGAGTCAATCAGTGTTGTTCAGGTGCTGACCTTGACTATGTAGAAAGGTAAGAGTGCTATAAATGTGGTACATCTTTAACTGTAGGTCCCACCGAGATTTGAACTCGGATCACTGGATTCAGTTGTGGTAATCTGAGGCCCGCAAGCCAATCTCATCCACCAGTTAGATGCTTGGAGAGATGCTGTGAATAGAATTCAAAATGTGTTTGCAAAGGAAAACACCCGATGCAGTTAATCTCTCCAGTGACCAAGTAACTGCATAGGTAAGCTGTCAGAAGTTGGATTTGAACCCCCACCTCCAATGGAGACTGCGACCTGAAGGCAGCACCTTAGACCGCTCGGCCATCCTGACTACTCAAACATATAAATAAGCCCAAAAAATTCGATCAAAAGCTAGCAAAGATATCGGCAAATGTGAGATTTAAAAAGTTTAAACGATCAAAATGCCTCAGGTGCAAATATCTTGCCTATTGAGATGATGAAAGACATATCAAAGTTTTAGCAAGGCTGATGTGGAGTCAATCAGTGTTGTTCAGGTGCTGACCTTGACTATGTAGAAAGGTAAGAGTGCTATAAATGTGGTACATCTTTAACTGTAGGTCCCACCGAGATTTGAACTCGGATCACTGGATTCAGAGTCCAGAGTGCTAGCCATTACACCATGGAACCCTGTTCAGTTGAGGTAATCTTAGGCCCGCAACCCCATCTCATCCACCAGTTAGATGCTTGGAGAGATGCTGTGAATAGAATTCAAAATGTGTTTGCAAAGGAAAACACGCGATGCAGTTAATCTCTCCAGTGACCAAGTAACTGCATAGGTAAGCTGTCAGAAGTGGGATTTGAACCCACGCCTCCAATGGAGACTGCGACCTGAACGCAGCGCCTTAGACCGCTCGGCCATCCTGACTACTAAAACATATAAATAAGCCCAAAAAATTCGATCAAAAGCTAGTAAAGATATGGGCAAATGTGAGTTTTAAAAAGTTGAAGCCAAATGTGAGATTTAAAAAGTTGAAACAATCAAAAGGCCTCGGGTGCAAATATCTTGCCTGTAGAGATGATGAAAGAGATATCAAAGTTTTAGCAAGCCTAATGTGGAGTCAATCAGTGTTGTTCAGGTGCTGACCTTGACTATGTAGAAAGGTAAGAGTGCTATAAATGTGGTACATCTTTAACTGTAGGTCCCACCGAGATTTGAACTCGGATCACTGGATTCAGAGTCCAGAGTGCTAGCCATTACACAATGGAACCCTGTTCAGTTGTGGTAATCTGAGGCCCGCAAGCCCATCTCATCCACAAGTTAGATGCTTGGAGAGATGCTGTGAATAGAATTCAAAATGTGTTTGCAAAGGAAAACACCCGAGGCAGTTAATCTCTCCAGTGACCAAGTAACTGCATAGGTAAGCTGTCAGAAGTTGGATTTGAACCCAGCGCCTTAGACCGCTCGGCCATCCTGACTACTAAAACATATAAATAAGCCCAAAAAATTCGATCAAAAGCTAGTAAAGATATCGGCAAATGTGAGTTTTAAAAAGTTGAAGCCAAATGTGAGATTTAAAAAGTTGAAACAATCAAAAGGCCTCGGGTGCAAATATCTTGCCTATTGAGATGATGAAAGAGATATCAAAGTTTTAGCAAGCCTAATGTGGAGTCAATCAGTGTTGTTCAGTTGCTGACCTTGACTATGTAGAAAGGTAAGAGTGCTATAAATGTGGTACATCTTTAACTGTAGGTCCCACCGAGATTTGAACTCGGATCACTGGATTCAGAGTCCAGAGTGCTAGCCATTACACCATGGAACCCTGGTCAGTTGAGGTAATCTGAGGCCCGCAAGCCCATCTCATCCACAAGTTAGATGCTTGGAGAGATGCTGTGAATAGAATTCAAAATGTGTTTGCAAAGGAAAACACCCGATGCAGTTAATCTCTCCAGTGACCAAGTAACTGCATAGGTAAGCTGTCAGAAGTTGGATTTGAACCCAGCGCCTTAGACCGCTCGGCCATCCTGACTACTAAAACATATAAATAAGCCCAAAAAATTCGATCAAAAGCTAGTAAAGATATGGGCAAATGTGAGTTTTAAAAAGTTGAAGCCAAATGTGAGATTTAAAAAGTTGAAACAATCAAAAGGCCTCGGGTGCAAATATCTTGCCTGTAGAGATGATGAAAGAGATATCAAAGTTTTAGCAAGCCTAATGTGGAGTCAATCAGTGTTGTTCAGGTGCTGACCTTGACTATGTAGAAAGGTAAGAGTGCTATAAATGTGGTACATCTTTAACTGTAGGTCCCACCGAGATTTGAACTCGGATCACTGGATTCAGAGTCCAGAGTGCTAGCCATTACACAATGGAACCCTGTTCAGTTGTGGTAATCTGAGGCCCGCAAGCCCATCTCATCCACAAGTTAGATGCTTGGAGAGATGCTGTGAATAGAATTCAAAATGTGTTTGCAAAGGAAAACACCCGATGCAGTTAATCTCTCCAGTGACCAAGTAACTGCATAGGTAAGCTGTCAGAAGTTGGATTTGAACCCAGCGCCTTAGACCGCTCGGCCATCCTGACTACTAAAACATATAAATAAGCCCAAAAAATTCGATCAAAAGCTAGTAAAGATATCGGCAAATGTGAGTTTTAAAAAGTTGAAGCCAAATGTGAGATTTAAAAAGTTGAAACAATCAAAAGGCCTCGGGTGCAAATATCTTGCCTATTGAGATGATGAAAGAGATATCAAAGTTTTAGCAAGCCTAATGTGGAGTCAATCAGTGTTGTTCAGGTGCTGACCTTGACTATGTAGAAAGGTAAGACTGCTATAAATGTGGTACATCTTTAACTGTAGGTCCCACCGAGTTTTGAACTCGGATCACTGGATTCAGAGTCCAGAGTGCTAGCCATTACACCATGGAACCCTGTTCAGTTGAGGTAATCTTAGGCCCGCAACCCCATCTCATCCACCAGTTAGATGCTTGGAGAGATGCTGTGAATAGAATTCAAAATGTGTTTGCAAAGGAAAACACCCGATGCAGTTAATCTCTCCAGTGACCAAGTAACTGCATAGGTAAGCTGTCAGAAGTGGGATTTAAACCCACGCCTCCAATGGAGACTGCGACCTGAACGCAGCGCCTTAGACCGCTCGGCCATCCTGACTACTAAAACATATAAATAAGCCCAAAAAATTCGATCAAAAGCTAGTAAAGATATGGGCAAATGTGAGTTTTAAAAAGTTGAAGCCAAATGTGAGATTTAAAAAGTTGAAACAATCAAAAGGCCTCGGGTGCAAATATCTTGCCTGTAGAGATGATGAAAGAGATATCAAAGTTTTAGCAAGCCTAATGTGGAGTCAATCAGTGTTGTTCAGGTGCTGACCTTGACTATGTAGAAAGGTAAGAGTGCTATAAATGTGGTACATCTTTAACTGTAGGTCCCACCGAGATTTGAACTCGGATCACTGGATTCAGAGTCCAGAGTGCTAGCCATTACACAATGGAACCCTGTTCAGTTGTGGTAATCTGAGGCCCGCAAGCCCATCTCATCCACAAGTTAGATGCTTGGAGAGATGCTGTGAATAGAATTCAAAATGTGTTTGCAAAGGAAAACACCCGATGCAGTTAATCTCTCCAGTGACCAAGTAACTGCATAGGTAAGCTGTCAGAAGTTGGATTTGAACCCAGCGCCTTAGACCGCTCGGCCATCCTGACTACTAAAACATATAAATAAGCCCAAAAAATTCGATCAAAAGCTAGTAAAGATATCGGCAAATGTGAGTTTTAAAAAGTTGAAGCCAAATGTGAGATTTAAAAAGTTGAAACAATCAAAAGGCCTCGGGTGCAAATATCTTGCCTATTGAGATGATGAAAGAGATATCAAAGTTTTAGCAAGCCTAATGTGGAGTCAATCAGTGTTGTTCAGGTGCTGACCTTGACTATGTAGAAAGGTAAGAGTGCTATAAATGTGGTACATCTTTAACTGTAGGTCCCACCGAGATTTGAACTCGGATCACTGGATTCAGTTGTGGTAATCTGAGGCCCGCAAGCCAATCTCATCCACCAGTTAGATGCTTGGAGAGATGCTGTGAATAGAATTCAAAATGTGTTTGCAAAGGAAAACACCCGATGCAGTTAATCTCTCCAATGACCAAGTAACTGCATAGGTAAGCTGTCAGAAGTTGGATTTGAACCCACGCCTCCAATGGAGACTGCGACCTGAACGCAGCGCCTTAGACTGCTCGGCCATCCTGACTACTCAAACATATAAATAAGCCCAAAAAATTCGATCAAAAGCTAGCAAAGATATCGGCAAATGTGAGATTTAAAAAGTTGAAACAATCAAAAGGCCTCGGGTGCAAATATCTTGCCTATTGAGATGATGAAAGAGATATCAAAGTTTTAGCAAGCCTAATGTGGAGTCAATCAGTGTTGTTCAGGTGCTGACCTTGACTATGTAGAAAGGTAAGAGTGCTATAAATGTGGTACATCTTTAACTGTAGGTCCCACCGAGATTTGAACTCGGATCACTGGATTCAGAGTCCAGAGTGCTAGCCATTACACCATGGAACCCTGTTCAGTTGAGGTAATCTTAGGCCCGCAAGCCCATCTCATCCACCAGTTAGATGCTTGGAGAGATGCTGTGAATAGAATTCAAAATGTGTTTGCAAAGGAAAACACCCGATGCAGTTAATCTCTCCAGTGACCAAGTAACTGCATAGGTAAGCTGTCAGAAGTGGGATTTAAACCCACGCCTCCAATGGAGACTGCGACCTGAACGCAGCGCCTTAGACCGCTCGGCCATCCTGACTACTAAAACATATAAATAAGCCCAAAAAATTCGATCAAAAGCTAGTAAAGATATGGGCAAATGTGAGTTTTAAAAAGTTGAAGCCAAATGTGAGATTTAAAAAGTTGAAACAATCAAAAGGGCTCGGGTGCAAATATCTTGCCTGTAGAGATGATGAAAGAGATATCAAAGTTTTAGCAAGCCTAATGTGGAGTCAATCAGTGTTGTTCAGGTGCTGACCTTGACTATGTAGAAAGGTAAGAGTGCTATAAATGTGGTACATCTTTAACTGTAGGTCCCACCGAGATTTGAACTCGGATCACTGGATTCAGAGTCCAGAGTGCTAGCCATTACACAATGGAACCCTGTTCAGTTGTGGTAATCTGAGGCCCGCAAGCCCATCTCATCCACAAGTTAGATGCTTGGAGAGATGCTGTGAATAGAATTCAAAATGTGTTTGCAAAGGAAAACACCCGATGCAGTTAATCTCTCCAGTGACCAAGTAACTGCATAGGTAAGCTGTCAGAAGTTGGATTTGAACCCAGCGCCTTAGACCGCTCGGCCATCCTGACTACTAAAACATATAAATAAGCCCAAAAAATTCGATCAAAAGCTAGTAAAGATATCGGCAAATGTGAGTTTTAAAAAGTTGAAGCCAAATGTGAGATTTAAAAAGTTGAAACAATCAAAAGGCCTCGGGTGCAAATATCTTGCCTATTGAGATGATGAAAGAGATATCAAAGTTTTAGCAAGCCTAATGTGGAGTCAATCAGTGTTGTTCAGGTGCTGACCTTGACTATGTAGAAAGGTAAGAGTGCTATAAATGTGGTACATCTTTAACTGTAGGTCCCACCGAGATTTGAACTCGGATCACTGGATTCAGTTGTGGTAATCTGAGGCCCGCAAGCCAATCTCATCCACCAGTTAGATGCTTGGAGAGATGCTGTGAATAGAATTCAAAATGTGTTTGCAAAGGAAAACACCCGATGCAGTTAATCTCTCCAATGACCAAGTAACTGCATAGGTAAGCTGTCAGACGTTGGATTTGAACCCACGCCTCCAATGGAGACTGCGACCTGAACGCAGCGCCTTAGACTGCTCGGCCATCCTGACTACTCAAACATATAAATAAGCCCAAAAAATTCGATCAAAAGCTAGCAAAGATATCGGCAAATGTGAGATTTAAAAAGTTGAAACAATCAAAAGGCCTCGGGTGCAAATATCTTGCCTATTGAGATGATGAAAGAGATATCAAAGTTTTAGCAAGCCTAATGTGGAGTCAATCAGTGTTGTTCAGGTGCTGACCTTGACTATGTAGAAAGGTAAGAGTGCTATAAATGTGGTACATCTTTAACTGTAGGTCCCACCGAGATTTGAACTCGGATCACTGGATTCAGAGTCCAGAGTGCTAGCCATTACACCATGGAACCCTGTTCAGTTGAGGTAATCTTAGGCCCGCAAGCCCATCTCATCCACCAGTTAGATGCTTGGAGAGATGCTGTGAATAGAATTCAAAATGTGTTTGCAAAGGAAAACACCCGATGCAGTTAATCTCTCCAGTGACCAAGTAACTGCATAGGTAAGCTGTCAGAAGTGGGATTTAAACCCACGCCTCCAATGGAGACTGCGACCTGAACGCAGCGCCTTAGACCGCTCGGCCATCCTGACTACTAAAACATATAAATAAGCCCAAAAAATTCGATCAAAAGCTAGTAAAGATATGGGCAAATGTGAGTTTTAAAAAGTTGAAGCCAAATGTGAGATTTAAAAAGTTGAAACAATCAAAAGGGCTCGGGTGCAAATATCTTGCCTGTAGAGATGATGAAAGAGATATCAAAGTTTTAGCAAGCCTAATGTGGAGTCAATCAGTGTTGTTCAGGTGCTGACCTTGACTATGTAGAAAGGTAAGAGTGCTATAAATGTGGTACATCTTTAACTGTAGGTCCCACCGAGATTTGAACTCGGATCACTGGATTCAGAGTCCAGAGTGCTAGCCATTACACAATGGAACCCTGTTCAGTTGTGGTAATCTGAGGCCCGCAAGCCCATCTCATCCACAAGTTAGATGCTTGGAGAGATGCTGTGAATAGAATTCAAAATGTGTTTGCAAAGGAAAACACCCGATGCAGTTAATCTCTCCAGTGACCAAGTAACTGCATAGGTAAGCTGTCAGAAGTTGGATTTGAACCCAGCGCCTTAGACCGCTCGGCCATCCTGACTACTAAAACATATAAATAAGCCCAAAAAATTCGATCAAAAGCTAGTAAAGATATCGGCAAATGTGAGTTTTAAAAAGTTGAAGCCAAATGTGAGATTTAAAAAGTTGAAACAATCAAAAGGCCTCGGGTGCAAATATCTTGCCTATTGAGATGATGAAAGAGATATCAAAGTTTTAGCAAGCCTAATGTGGAGTCAATCAGTGTTGTTCAGGTGCTGACCTTGACTATGTAGAAAGGTAAGAGTGCTATAAATGTGGTACATCTTTAACTGTAGGTCCCACCGAGATTTGAACTCGGATCACTGGATTCAGTTGTGGTAATCTGAGGCCCGCAAGCCAATCTCATCCACCAGTTAGATGCTTGGAGAGATGCTGTGAATAGAATTCAAAATGTGTTTGCAAAGGAAAACACCCGATGCAGTTAATCTCTCCAATGACCAAGTAACTGCATAGGTAAGCTGTCAGAAGTTGGATTTGAACCCACGCCTCCAATGGAGACTGCGACCTGAACGCAGCGCCTTAGACTGCTCGGCCATCCTGACTACTCAAACATATAAATAAGCCCAAAAAATTCGATCAAAAGCTAGCAAAGATATCGGCAAATGTGAGATTTAAAAAGTTGAAACAATCAAAAGGCCTCGGGTGCAAATATCTTGCCTATTGAGATGATGAAAGAGATATCAAAGTTTTAGCAAGCCTAATGTGGAGTCAATCAGTGTTGTTCAGGTGCTGACCTTGACTATGTAGAAAGGTAAGAGTGCTATAAATGTGGTACATCTTTAACTGTAGGTCCCACCGAGATTTGAACTCGGATCACTGGATTCAGAGTCCAGAGTGCTAGCCATTACACCATGGAACCCTGTTCAGTTGAGGTAATCTTAGGCCCGCAAGCCCATCTCATCCACCAGTTAGATGCTTGGAGAGATGCTGTGAATAGAATTCAAAATGTGTTTGCAAAGGAAAACACCCGATGCAGTTAATCTCTCCAGTGACCAAGTAACTGCATAGGTAAGCTGTCAGAAGTGGGATTTAAACCCACGCCTCCAATGGAGACTGCGACCTGAACGCAGCGCCTTAGACCGCTCGGCCATCCTGACTACTAAAACATATAAATAAGCCCAAAAAATTCGATCAAAAGCTAGTAAAGATATGGGCAAATGTGAGTTTTAAAAAGTTGAAGCCAAATGTGAGATTTAAAAAGTTGAAACAATCAAAAGGGCTCGGGTGCAAATATCTTGCCTGTAGAGATGATGAAAGAGATATCAAAGTTTTAGCAAGCCTAATGTGGAGTCAATCAGTGTTGTTCAGGTGCTGACCTTGACTATGTAGAAAGGTAAGAGTGCTATAAATGTGGTACATCTTTAACTGTAGGTCCCACCGAGATTTGAACTCGGATCACTGGATTCAGAGTCCAGAGTGCTAGCCATTACACAATGGAACCCTGTTCAGTTGTGGTAATCTGAGGCCCGCAAGCCCATCTCATCCACAAGTTAGATGCTTGGAGAGATGCTGTGAATAGAATTCAAAATGTGTTTGCAAAGGAAAACACCCGATGCAGTTAATCTCTCCAGTGACCAAGTAACTGCATAGGTAAGCTGTCAGAAGTGGGATTTGAACCCACGCCTCCAATGGAGACTGCGACCTGAACGCAGCGCCTTAGACCGCTCGGCCATCCTGACTACTAAAACATATAAATAAGCCCAAAAAATTCGATCAAAAGCTAGTAAAGATATAGGCAAATGTGAGTTTTAAAAAGTTGAAGCCAAATGTGAGATTTAAAAAGTTGAAACAATCAAAAGGCCTCGGGTGCAAATATCTTGCCTGTAGAGATGATGAAAGAGATATCAAAGTTTTAGCAAGCCTAATGTGGAGTCAATCAGTGTTGTTCAGGTGCTGATCTGACTATGTAGAAAGGTAAGAGTGCTATAAATGTGGTACATCTTTAACTGTAGGTCCCACCGAGATTTGAACTCGGATCACTGGATTCAGAGTCCAGAGTGCTAGCCATTACACAATGGAACCCTGTTCAGTTGTGGTAATCTGAGGCCCGCAAGCCAATCTCATCCACCAGTTAGATGCTTGGAGAGATGCTGTGAATAGAATTCAAAATGTGTTTGCAAAGGAAAACACCCGATGCAGTTAATCTCTCCAGTGACCAAGTAACTGCATAGGTAAGCTGTCAGAAGTGGGATTTGAACCCACGCCTCCAATGGAGACTGCGACCTGAACGCAGCGCCTTAGACCGCTCGGCCATCCTGACTACTCAAACATATAAATAAGCCCAAAAAATTCGATCAAAAGCTAGCAAAGATATCGGCAAATGTGAGATTTAAAAAGTTGAAGCCAAATGTGAGATTTAAAAAGTTGAAACAATCAAAAGGCCTCGGGTGCAAATATCTTGCCTGTAGAGATGATGAAAGAGATATCAAAGTTTTAGCAAGCCTAATGTGGAGTCAATCAGTGTTGTTCAGGTGCTGACCTTGACTATGTAGAAAGGTAAGAGTGCTATAAATGTGGTACATCTTTAACTGTAGGTCCCACCGAGATTTGAACTCGGATCACTGGATTCAGAGTCCAGAGTGCTAGCCATTACACAATAAACCCTGTTCAGTTGTGGTAATCTGAGGCCCGCAAGCCCATCTCATCCACAAGTTAGATGCTTGGAGAGATGCTGTGAATAGAATTCAAAATGTGTTTGCAAAGGAAAACACCCGAGGCAGTTAATCTCTCCAGTGACCAAGTAACTGCATAGGTAAGCTGTCAGAAGTTGGATTTGAACCCAGCGCCTTAGACCGCTCGGCCATCCTGACTACTAAAACATATAAATAAGCCCAAAAAATTCGATCAAAAGCTAGTAAAGATATCGGCAAATGTGAGTTTTAAAAAGTTGAAGCCAAATGTGAGATTTAAAAAGTTGAAACAATCAAAAGGCCTCGGGTGCAAATATCTTGCCTATTGAGATGATGAAAGAGATATCAAAGTTTTAGCAAGCCTAATGTGGAGTCAATCAGTGTTGTTCAGGTGCTGACCTTGACTATGTAGAAAGGTAAGAGTGCTATAAATGTGGTACATCTTTAACTGTAGGTCCCACCGAGATTTGAACTCGGATCACTGGATTCAGAGTCCAGAGTGCTAGCCATTACACCATGGAACCCTGGTCAGTTGAGGTAATCTGAGGCCCGCAAGCGCATCTCATCCACAAGTTAGATGCTTGGAGAGATGCTGTGAATAGAATTCAAAATGTGTTTGCAAAGGAAAACACCCGATGCAGTTAATCTCTCCAGTGACCAAGTAACTGCATAGGTAAGCTGTCAGAAGTTGGATTTGAACCCAGCGCCTTAGACCGCTCGGCCATCCTGACTACTAAAACATATAAATAAGCCCAAAAAATTCGATCAAAAGCTAGTAAAGATATGGGCAAATGTGAGTTTTAAAAAGTTGAAGCCAAATGTGAGATTTAAAAAGTTGAAACAATCAAAAGGCCTCGGGTGCAAATATCTTGCCTGTAGAGATGATGAAAGAGATATCAAAGTTTTAGCAAGCCTAATGTGGAGTCAATCAGTGTTGTTCAGGTGCTGACCTTGACTATGTAGAAAGGTAAGAGTGCTATAAATGTGGTACATCTTTAACTGTAGGTCCCACCGAGATTTGAACTCGGATCACTGGATTCAGAGTCCAGAGTGCTAGCCATTACACAATGGAACCCTGTTCAGTTGTGGTAATCTGAGGCCCGCAAGCCCATCTCATCCACAAGTTAGATGCTTGGAGAGATGCTGTGAATAGAATTCAAAATGTGTTTGCAAAGGAAAACACCCGATGCAGTTAATCTCTCCAGTGACCAAGTAACTGCATAGGTAAGCTGTCAGAAGTTGGATTTGAACCCAGCGCCTTAGACCGCTCGGCCATCCTGACTACTAAAACATATAAATAAGCCCAAAAAATTCGATCAAAAGCTAGTAAAGATATCGGCAAATGTGAGTTTTAAAAAGTTGAAGCCAAATGTGAGATTTAAAAAGTTGAAACAATCAAAAGGCCTCGGGTGCAAATATCTTGCCTATTGAGATGATGAAAGAGATATCAAAGTTTTAGCAAGCCTAATGTGGAGTCAATCAGTGTTGTTCAGGTGCTGACCTTGACTATGTAGAAAGGTAAGAGTGCTATAAATGTGGTACATCTTTAACTGTAGGTCCCACCGAGATTTGAACTCGGATCACTGGATTCAGAGTCCAGAGTGCTAGCCATTACACAATGGAACCCTGTTCAGTTGTGGTAATCTGAGGCCCGCAAGCCCATCTCATCCACAAGTTAGATGCTTGGAGAGATGCTGTGAATAGAATTCAAAATGTGTTTGCAAAGGAAAACACCCGATGCAGTTAATCTCTCCAGTGACCAAGTAACTGCATAGGTAAGCTGTCAGAAGTGGGATTTGAACCCACGCCTCCAATGGAGACTGCGACCTGAACGCAGCGCCTTAGACCGCTCGGCCATCCTGACTACTAAAACATATAAATAAGCCCAAAAAATTCGATCAAAAGCTAGTAAAGATATCGGCAAATGTGAGTTTTAAAAAGTTGAAGCCAAATGTGAGATTTAAAAAGTTGAAACAATCAAAAGGCCTCGGGTGCAAATATCTTGCCTATTGAGATGATGAAAGAGATATCAAAGTTTTAGCAAGACTAATGTGGAGTCAATCAGTGTTGTTCAGGTGCTGACCTTGACTATGTAGAAAGGTAAGAGTGCTATAAATGTGGTACATCTTTAACTGTAGGTCCCACCGAGATTTGAACTCGGATCACTGGATTCAGAGTCCAGAGTGCTAGCCATTACACAATGGAACCCTGTTCAGTTGTGGTAATCTGAGGCCCGCAAGCCCATCTCATCCACAAGTTAGATGCTTGGAGAGATGCTGTGAATAGAATTCAAAATGTGTTTGCAAAGGAAAACACCCGATGCAGTTAATCTCTCCAGTGACCAAGTAACTGCATAGGTAAGCTGTCAGAAGTTGGATTTGAACCCAGCGCCTTAGACCGCTCGGCCATCCTGACTACTAAAACATATAAATAAGCCCAAAAAATTCGATCAAAAGCTAGTAAAGATATCGGCAAATGTGAGTTTTAAAAAGTTGAAGCCAAATGTGAGATTTAAAAAGTTGAAACAATCAAAAGGCCTTGGGTGCAAATATCTTGCCTATTGAGATGATGAAAGAGATATCAAAGTTTTAGCAAGCCTAATGTGGAGTCAATCAGTGTTGTTCAGGTGCTGACCTTGACTATGTAGAAAGGTAAGAGTGCTATAAATGTGGTACATCTTTAACTGTAGGTCCCACCGAGATTTGAACTCGGATCACTGGATTCAGTTGTGGTAATCTGAGGCCCGCAAGCCAATCTCATCCACCAGTTAGATGCTTGGAGAGATGCTGTGAATAGAATTCAAAATGTGTTTGCAAAGGAAAACACCCGATGCAGTTAATCTCTCCAATGACCAAGTAACTGCATAGGTAAGCTGTCAGAAGTTGGATTTGAACCCACGCCTCCAATGGAGACTGTGACCTGAACGCAGCGCCTTAGACTGCTCGGCCATCCTGACTACTCAAACATATAAATAAGCCCAAAAAATTCGATCAAAAGCTAGCAAAGATATCGGCAAATGTGAGATTTAAAAAGTTGAAACAATCAAAAGGCCTCGGGTGCAAATATCTTGCCTGTAGAGATGATGAAAGAGATATCAAAGTTTTAGCAAGCCTAATGTGGAGTCAATCAGTGTTGTTCAGGTGCTGACCTTGACTATGTAGAAAGGTAAGAGTGCTATAAATGTGGTACATCTTTAACTGTAGGTCCCACCGAGATTTGAACTCGGATCACTGGATTCAGAGTCCAGAGTGCTAGCCATTACACAATGGAACCCTGTTCAGTTGTGGTAATCTGAGGCCCGCAAGCCCATCTCATCCACAAGTTAGATGCTTGGAGAGATGCTGTGAATAGAATTCAAAATGTGTTTGCAAAGGAAAACACCCGATGCAGTTAATCTCTCCAGTGACCAAGTAACTGCATAGGTAAGCTGTCAGAAGTGGGATTTGAACCCACGCCTCCAATGGAGACTGCGACCTGAACGCAGCGCCTTAGACCGCTCGGCCATCCTGACTACTAAAACATATAAATAAGCCCAAAAAATTCGATCAAAAGCTAGTAAAGATATGGGCAAATGTGAGTTTTAAAAAGTTGAAGCCAAATGTGAGATTTAAAAAGTTGAAACAATCAAAAGGGCTCGGGTGCAAATATCTTGCCTGTAGAGATGATGAAAGAGATATCAAAGTTTTAGCAAGCCTAATGTGGAGTCAATCAGTGTTGTTCAGGTGCTGACCTTGACTATGTAGAAAGGTAAGAGTGCTATAAATGTGGTACATCTTTAACTGTAGGTCCCACCGAGATTTGAACTCGGATCACTGGATTCAGAGTCCAGAGTGCTAGCCATTACACAATGGAACCCTGTTCAGTTGTGGTAATCTGAGGCCCGCAAGCCCATCTCATCCACAAGTTAGATGCTTGGAGAGATGCTGTGAATAGAATTCAAAATGTGTTTGCAAAGGAAAACACCCGATGCAGTTAATCTCTCCAGTGACCAAGTAACTGCATAGGTAAGCTGTCAGAAGTGGGATTTGAACCCACGCCTCCAATGGAGACTGCGACCTGAACGCAGCGCCTTAGACCGCTCGGCCATCCTGACTACTAAAACATATAAATAAGCCCAAAAAATTCGATCAAAAGCTAGTAAAGATATAGGCAAATGTGAGTTTTAAAAAGTTGAAGCCAAATGTGAGATTTAAAAAGTTGAAACAATCAAAAGGCCTCGGGTGCAAATATCTTGCCTGTAGAGATGATGAAAGAGATATCAAAGTTTTAGCAAGCCTAATGTGGAGTCAATCAGTGTTGTTCAGGTGCTGATCTGACTATGTAGAAAGGTAAGAGTGCTATAAATGTGGTACATCTTTAACTGTAGGTCCCACCGAGATTTGAACTCGGATCACTGGATTCAGAGTCCAGAGTGCTAGCCATTACACAATGGAACCCTGTTCAGTTGTGGTAATCTGAGGCCCGCAAGCCAATCTCATCCACCAGTTAGATGCTTGGAGAGATGCTGTGAATAGAATTCAAAATGTGTTTGCAAAGGAAAACACCCGATGCAGTTAATCTCTCCAGTGACCAAGTAACTGCATAGGTAAGCTGTCAGAAGTGGGATTTGAACCCACGCCTCCAATGGAGACTGCGACCTGAACGCAGCGCCTTAGACCGCTCGGCCATCCTGACTACTCAAACATATAAATAAGCCCAAAAAATTCGATCAAAAGCTAGCAAAGATATCGGCAAATGTGAGATTTAAAAAGTTGAAGCCAAATGTGAGATTTAAAAAGTTGAAACAATCAAAAGGCCTCGGGTGCAAATATCTTGCCTGTAGAGATGATGAAAGAGATATCAAAGTTTTAGCAAGCCTAATGTGGAGTCAATCAGTGTTGTTCAGGTGCTGACCTTGACTATGTAGAAAGGTAAGAGTGCTATAAATGTGGTACATCTTTAACTGTAGGTCCCACCGAGATTTGAACTCGGATCACTGGATTCAGAGTCCAGAGTGCTAGCCATTACACAATGGAACCCTGTTCAGTTGAGGTAATCTTAGGCCCGCAACCCCATCTCATCCACCAGTTAGATGCTTGGAGAGATGCTGTGAATAGAATTCAAAATGTGTTTGCAAAGGAAAACACGCGATGCAGTTAATCTCTCCAGTGACCAAGTAACTGCATAGGTAAGCTGTCAGAAGTGGGATTTGAACCCACGCCTCCAATGGAGATTGCGACCTGAACGCAGCGCCTTAGACCGCTCGGCCATCCTGACTACTAAAACATATAAATAAGCCCAAAAAATTCGATCAAAAGCTAGTAAAGATATGGGCAAATGTGAGTTTTAAAAAGTTGAAGCCAAATGTGAGATTTAAAAAGTTGAAACAATCAAAAGGCCTCGGGTGCAAATATCTTGCCTGTAGAGATGATGAAAGAGATATCAAAGTTTTAGCAAGCCTAATGTGGAGTCAATCAGTGTTGTTCAGGTGCTGACCTTGACTATGTAGAAAGGTAAGAGTGCTATAAATGTGGTACATCTTTAACTGTAGGTCCCACCGAGATTTGAACTCGGATCACTGGATTCAGTTGTGGTAATCTGAGGCCCGCAAGCCAATCTCATCCACCAGTTAGATGCTTGGAGAGATGCTGTGAATAGAATTCAAAATGTGTTTGCAAAGGAAAACACCCGATGCAGTTAATCTCTCCAGTGACCAAGTAACTGCATAGGTAAGCTGTCAGAAGTTGGATTTGAACCCACACCTCCAATGGAGACTGCGACCTGAAGGCAGCACCTTAGACCGCTCGGCCATCCTGACTACTCAAACATATAAATAAGCCCAAAAAATTCGATCAAAAGCTAGCAAAGATATCGGCAAATGTGAGATTTAAAAAGTTGAAACGATCAAAATGTCTCAGGTGCAAATATCTTGCCTATTGAGATGATGAAAGACATATCAAAGTTTTAGCAAGGCTGATGTGGAGTCAATCAGTGTTGTTCAGGTGCTGACCTTGACTATGTAGAAAGGTAAGAGTGCTATAAATGTGGTACATCTTTAACTGTAGGTCCCACCGAGATTTGAACTCGGATCACTGGATTCAGAGTCCAGAGTGCTAGCCATTACACAATGGAACCCTGTTCAGTTGAGCTAATCTTAGGCCCGCAACCCCATCTCATCCACCAGTTAGATGCTTGGAGAGATGCTGTGAATAGAATTCAAAATGTGTTTGCAAAGGAAAACACGCGATGCAGTTAATCTCTCCAGTGACCAAGTAACTGCATAGGTAAGCTGTCAGAAGTGGGATTTGAACCCACGCCTCCAATGGAGATTGCGACCTGAACGCAGCGCCTTAGACCGCTCGGCCATCCTGACTACTAAAACATATAAATAAGCCCAAAAAATTCGATCAAAAGCTAGTAAAGATATGGGCAAATGTGAGTTTTAAAAAGTTGAAGCCAAATGTGAGATTTAAAAAGTTGAAACAATCAAAAGGCCTCGGGTGCAAATATCTTGCCTGTAGAGATGATGAAAGAGATATCAAAGTTTTAGCAAGCCTAATGTGGAGTCAATCAGTGTTGTTCAGGTGCTGACCTTGACTATGTAGAAAGGTAAGAGTGCTATAAATGTGGTACATCTTTAACTGTAGGTCCCACCGAGATTTGAACTCGGATCACTGGATTCAGAGTCCAGAGTGCTAGCCATTACACCATGGAACCCTGGTCAGTTGAGGTAATCTGAGGCCCGCAAGCCCATCTCATCCACAAGTTAGATGCTTGGAGAGATGCTGTGAATAGAATTCAAAATGTGTTTGCAAAGGAAAACACCCGATGCAGTTAATCTCTCCAGTGACCAAGTAACTGCATAGGTAAGCTGTCAGAAGTTGGATTTGAACCCAGCGCCTTAGACCGCTCGGCCATCCTGACTACTAAAACATATAAATAAGCCCAAAAAATTCGATCAAAAGCTAGTAAAGATATGGGCAAATGTGAGTTTTAAAAAGTTGAAGCCAAATGTGAGATTTAAAAAGTTGAAACAATCAAAAGGCCTCGGGTGCAAATATCTTGCCTGTAGAGATGATGAAAGAGATATCAAAGTTTTAGCAAGCCTAATGTGGAGTCAATCAGTGTTGTTCAGGTGCTGACCTTGACTATGTAGAAAGGTAAGAGTGCTATAAATGTGGTACATCTTTAACTGTAGGTCCCACCGAGATTTGAACTCGGATCACTGGATTCAGAGTCCAGAGTGCTAGCCATTACACAATGGAACCCTGTTCAGTTGTGGTAATCTGAGGCCCGCAAGCCCATCTCATCCACAAGTTAGATGCTTGGAGAGATGCTGTGAATAGAATTCAAAATGTGTTTGCAAAGGAAAACACCCGATGCAGTTAATCTCTCCAGTGACCAAGTAACTGCATAGGTAAGCTGTCAGAAGTTGGATTTGAACCCAGCGCCTTAGACCGCTCGGCCATCCTGACTACTAAAACATATAAATAAGCCCAAAAAATTCGATCAAAAGCTAGTAAAGATATCGGCAAATGTGAGTTTTAAAAAGTTGAAGCCAAATGTGAGATTTAAAAAGTTGAAACAATCAAAAGGCCTCGGGTGCAAATATCTTGCCTATTGAGATGATGAAAGAGATATCAAAGTTTTAGCAAGCCTAATGTGGAGTCAATCAGTGTTGTTCAGGTGCTGACCTTGACTATGTAGAAAGGTAAGACTGCTATAAATGTGGTACATCTTTAACTGTAGGTCCCACCGAGTTTTGAACTCGGATCACTGGATTCAGAGTCCAGAGTGCTAGCCATTACACCATGGAACCCTGTTCAGTTGAGGTAATCTTAGGCCCGCAACCCCATCTCATCCACCAGTTAGATGCTTGGAGAGATGCTGTGAATAGAATTCAAAATGTGTTTGCAAAGGAAAACACGCGATGCAGTTAATCTCTCCAGTGACCAAGTAACTGCATAGGTAAGCTGTCAGAAGTGGGATTTGAACCCACGCCTCCAATGGAGACTGCGACCTGAACGCAGCGCCTTAGACCGCTCGGCCATCCTGACTACTAAAACATATAAATAAGCCCAAAAAATTCGATCAAAAGCTAGTAAAGATATCGGCAAATGTGAGTTTTAAAAAGTTGAAGCCAAATGTGAGATTTAAAAAGTTGAAACAATCAAAAGGCCTCGGGTGCAAATATCTTGCCTATTGAGATGATGAAAGAGATATCAAAGTTTTAGCAAGCCTAATGTGGAGTCAATCAGTGTTGTTCAGGTGCTGACCTTGACTATGTAGAAAGGTAAGAGTGCTATAAATGTGGTACATCTTTAACTGTAGGTCCCACCGAGATTTGAACTCGGATCACTGGATTCAGAGTCCAGAGTGCTAGCCATTACACAATGGAACCCTGTTCAGTTGTGGTAATCTGAGGCCCGCAAGCCCATCTCATCCACAAGTTAGATGCTTGGAGAGATGCTGTGAATAGAATTCAAAATGTGTTTGCAAAGGAAAACACCCGATGCAGTTAATCTCTCCAGTGACCAAGTAACTGCATAGGTAAGCTGTCAGAAGTTGGATTTGAACCCAGCGCCTTAGACCGCTCGGCCATCCTGACTACTAAAACATATAAATAAGCCCAAAAAATTCGATCAAAAGCTAGTAAAGATATCGGCAAATGTGAGTTTTAAAAAGTTGAAGCCAAATGTGAGATTTAAAAAGTTGAAACAATCAAAAGGCCTCGGGTGCAAATATCTTGCCTATTGAGATGATGAAAGAGATATCAAAGTTTTAGCAAGCCTAATGTGGAGTCAATCAGTGTTGTTCAGGTGCTGACCTTGACTATGTAGAAAGGTAAGAGTGCTATAAATGTGGTACATCTTTAACTGTAGGTCCCACCGAGATTTGAACTCGGATCACTGGATTCAGAGTCCAGAGTGCTAGCCATTACACCATGGAACCCTGGTCAGTTGAGGTAATCTGAGGCCCGCAAGCCCATCTCATCCACAAGTTAGATGCTTGGAGAGATGCTGTGAATAGAATTCAAAATGTGTTTGCAAAGGAAAACACCCGATGCAGTTAATCTCTCCAGTGACCAAGTAACTGCATAGGTAAGCTGTCAGAAGTGGGATTTGAACCCACGCCTCCAATGGAGACTGCGACCTGAACGCAGCGCCTTAGACCGCTCGGCCATCCTGACTACTAAAACATATAAATAAGCCCAAAAAATTCGATCAAAAGCTAGTAAAGATATCGGCAAATGTGAGTTTTAAAAAGTTGAAGCCAAATGTGAGATTTAAAAAGTTGAAACAATCAAAAGGCCTCGGGTGCAAATATCTTGCCTATTGAGATGATGAAAGAGATATCAAAGTTTTAGCAAGCCTAATGTGGAGTCAATCAGTGTTGTTCAGGTGCTGACCTTGACTATGTAGAAAGGTAAGAGTGCTATAAATGTGGTACATCTTTAACTGTAGGTCCCACCGAGATTTGAACTCGGATCACTGGATTCAGAGTCCAGAGTGCTAGCCATTACACCATGGAACCCTGTTCAGTTGAGGTAATCTGAGGCCCGCAAGCCCATCTCATCCACAAGTTAGATGCTTGGAGAGATGCTGTGAATAGAATTCAAAATGTGTTTGCAAAGGAAAACACCCGATGCAGTTAATCTCTCCAGTGACCAAGTAACTGCATAGGTAAGCTGTCAGAAGTTGGATTTGAACCCAGCGCCTTAGACCGCTCGGCCATCCTGACTACTAAAACATATAAATAAGCCCAAAAAATTCGATCAAAAGCTAGTAAAGATATCGGCAAATGTGAGTTTTAAAAAGTTGAAGCCAAATGTGAGATTTAAAAAGTTGAAACAATCAAAAGGCCTCGGGTGCAAATATCTTGCCTATTGAGATGATGAAAGAGATATCAAAGTTTTAGCAAGCCTAATGTGGAGTCAATCAGTGTTGTTCAGGTGCTGACCTTGACTATGTAGAAAGGTAAGAGTGCTATAAATGTGGTACATCTTTAACTGTAGGTCCCACCGAGATTTGAACTCGGATCACTGGATTCAGAGTCCAGAGTGCTAGCCATTACACCATGGAACCCTGGTCAGTTGAGGTAATCTGAGGCCCGCAAGCCCATCTCATCCACAAGTTAGATGCTTGGAGAGATGCTGTGAATAGAATTCAAAATGTGTTTGCAAAGGAAAACACCCGATGCAGTTAATCTCTCCAGTGACCAAGTAACTGCATAGGTAAGCTGTCAGAAGTGGGATTTGAACCCACGCCTCCAATGGAGACTGCGACCTGAACGCAGCGCCTTAGACCGCTCGGCCATCCTGACTACTAAAACATATAAATAAGCCCAAAAAATTCGATCAAAAGCTAGTAAAGATATCGGCAAATGTGAGTTTTAAAAAGTTGAAGCCAAATGTGAGATTTAAAAAGTTGAAACAATCAAAAGGCCTCGGGTGCAAATATCTTGCCTATTGAGATGATGAAAGAGATATCAAAGTTTTAGCAAGCCTAATGTGGAGTCAATCAGTGTTGTTCAGGTGCTGACCTTGACTATGTAGAAAGGTAAGAGTGCTATAAATGTGGTACATCTTTAACTGTAGGTCCCACCGAGATTTGAACTCGGATCACTGGATTCAGTTGTGGTAATCTGAGGCCCGCAAGCCAATCTCATCCACAAGTTAGATGCTTGGAGAGATGCTGTGAATAGAATTCAAAATGTGTTTGCAAAGGAAAACACCCGATGCAGTTAATCTCTCCAATGACCAAGTAACTGCATAGGTAAGCTGTCAGAAGTTGGATTTGAACCCACGCCTCCAATGGAGACTGCGACCTGAACGCAGCGCCTTAGACTGCTCGGCCATCCTGACTACTCAAACATATAAATAAGCCCAAAAAATTCGATCAAAAGCTAGCAAAGATATCGGCAAATGTGAGATTTAAAAAGTTGAAACAATCAAAAGGCCTCGGGTGCAAATATCTTGCCTATTGAGATGATGAAAGAGATATCAAAGTTTTAGCAAGCCTAATGTGGAGTCAATCAGTGTTGTTCAGGTGCTGACCTTGACTATGTAGAAAGGTAAGAGTGCTATAAATGTGGTACATCTTTAACTGTAGGTCCCACCGAGATTTGAACTCGGATCACTGGATTCAGAGTCCAGAGTGCTAGCCATTACACCATGGAACCCTGTTCAGTTGAGGTAATCTTAGGCCCGCAAGCCCATCTCATCCACCAGTTAGATGCTTGGAGAGATGCTGTGAATAGAATTCAAAATGTGTTTGCAAAGGAAAACACCCGATGCAGTTAATCTCTCCAGTGACCAAGTAACTGCATAGGTAAGCTGTCAGAAGTGGGATTTAAACCCACGCCTCCAATGGAGACTGCGACCTGAACGCAGCGCCTTAGACCGCTCGGCCATCCTGACTACTAAAACATATAAATAAGCCCAAAAAATTCGATCAAAAGCTAGTAAAGATATAGGCAAATGTGAGTTTTAAAAAGTTGAAGCCAAATGTGAGATTTAAAAAGTTGAAACAATCAAAAGGCCTCGGGTGCAAATATCTTGCCTGTAGAGATGATGAAAGAGATATCAAAGTTTTAGCAAGCCTAATGTGGAGTCAATCAGTGTTGTTCAGGTGCTGACCTTGACTATGTAGAAAGGTAAGAGTGCTATAAATGTGGTACATCTTTAACTGTAGGTCCCACCGAGATTTGAACTCGGATCACTGGATTCAGAGTCCAGAGTGCTAGCCATTACACAATGGAACCCTGTTCAGTTGTGGTAATCTGAGGCCCGCAAGCCAATCTCATCCACCAGTTAGATGCTTGGAGAGATGCTGTGAATAGAATTCAAAATGTGTTTGCAAAGGAAAACACCCGATGCAGTTAATCTCTCCAGTGACCAAGTAACTGCATAGGTAAGCTGTCAGAAGTGGGATTTGAACCCACGCCTCCAATGGAGACTGCGACCTGAACGCAGCGCCTTAGACCGCTCGGCCATCCTGACTACTCAAACATATAAATAAGCCCAAAAAATTCGATCAAAAGCTAGCAAAGATATCGGCAAATGTGAGATTTAAAAAGTTGAAGCCAAATGTGAGATTTAAAAAGTTGAAACAATCAAAAGGCCTCGGGTGCAAATATCTTGCCTATTGAGATGATGAAAGAGATATCAAAGTTTTAGCAAGCCTAATGTGGAGTCAATCAGTGTTGTTCAGGTGCTGACCTTGACTATGTAGAAAGGTAAGAGTGCTATAAATGTGGTACATCTTTAACTGTAGGTCCCACCGAGATTTGAACTCGGATCACTGGATTCAGTTGTGGTAATCTGAGGCCCGCAAGCCAATCTCATCCACCAGTTAGATGCTTGGAGAGATGCTGTGAATAGAATTCAAAATGTGTTTGCAAAGGAAAACACCCGATGCAGTTAATCTCTCCAATGACCAAGTAACTGCATAGGTAAGCTGTCAGAAGTTGGATTTGAACCCACGCCTCCAATGGAGACTGCGACCTGAACGCAGCGCCTTAGACTGCTCGGCCATCCTGACTACTCAAACATATAAATAAGCCCAAAAAATTCGATCAAAAGCTAGCAAAGATATCGGCAAATGTGAGATTTAAAAAGTTGAAACAATCAAAAGGCCTCGGGTGCAAATATCTTGCCTATTGAGATGATGAAAGAGATATCAAAGTTTTAGCAAGCCTAATGTGGAGTCAATCAGTGTTGTTCAGGTGCTGACCTTGACTATGTAGAAAGGTAAGAGTGCTATAAATGTGGTACATCTTTAACTGTAGGTCCCACCGAGATTTGAACTCGGATCACTGGATTCAGAGTCCAGAGTGCTAGCCATTACACCATGGAACCCTGTTCAGTTGAGGTAATCTTAGGCCCGCAAGCCCATCTCATCCACCAGTTAGATGCTTGGAGAGATGCTGTGAATAGAATTCAAAATGTGTTTGCAAAGGAAAACACCCGATGCAGTTAATCTCTCCAGTGACCAAGTAACTGCATAGGTAAGCTGTCAGAAGTGGGATTTAAACCCACTCCTCCAATGGAGACTGCGACCTGAACGCAGCGCCTTAGACCGCTCGGCCATCCTGACTACTAAAACATATAAATAAGCCCAAAAAATTCGATCAAAAGCTAGTAAAGATATGGGCAAATGTGAGTTTTAAAAAGTTGAAGCCAAATGTGAGATTTAAAAAGTTGAAACAATCAAAAGGGCTCGGGTGCAAATATCTTGCCTGTAGAGATGATGAAAGAGATATCAAAGTTTTAGCAAGCCTAATGTGGAGTCAATCAGTGTTGTTCAGGTGCTGACCTTGACTATGTAGAAAGGTAAGAGTGCTATAAATGTGGTACATCTTTAACTGTAGGTCCCACCGAGATTTGAACTCGGATCACTGGATTCAGAGTCCAGAGTGCTAGCCATTACACAATGGAACCCTGTTCAGTTGTGGTAATCTGAGGCCCGCAAGCCCATCTCATCCACAAGTTAGATGCTTGGAGAGATGCTGTGAATAGAATTCAAAATGTGTTTGCAAAGGAAAACACCCGATGCAGTTAATCTCTCCAGTGACCAAGTAACTGCATAGGTAAGCTGTCAGAAGTGGGATTTGAACCCACGCCTCCAATGGAGACTGCGACCTGAACGCAGCGCCTTAGACCGCTCGGCCATCCTGACTACTAAAACATATAAATAAGCCCAAAAAATTCGATCAAAAGCTAGTAAAGATATCGGCAAATGTGAGTTTTAAAAAGTTGAAGCCAAATGTGAGATTTAAAAAGTTGAAACAATCAAAAGGCCTCGGGTGCAAATATCTTGCCTATTGAGATGATGAAAGAGATATCAAAGTTTTAGCAAGCCTAATGTGGAGTCAATCAGTGTTGTTCAGGTGCTGACCTTGACTATGTAGAAAGGTAAGAGTGCTATAAATGTGGTACATCTTTAACTGTAGGTCCCACCGAGATTTGAACTCGGATCACTGGATTCAGAGTCCAGAGTGCTAGCCATTACACAATGGAACCCTGTTCAGTTGTGGTAATCTGAGGCCCGCAAGCCCATCTCATCCACAAGTTAGATGCTTGGAGAGATGCTGTGAATAGAATTCAAAATGTGTTTGCAAAGGAAAACACCCGATGCAGTTAATCTCTCCAGTGACCAAGTAACTGCATAGGTAAGCTGTCAGAAGTGGGATTTGAACCCACGCCTCCAATGGAGACTGCGACCTGAACGCAGCGCCTTAGACCGCTCGGCCATCCTGACTACTAAAACATATAAATAAGCCCAAAAAATTCGATCAAAAGCTAGTAAAGATATAGGCAAATGTGAGTTTTAAAAAGTTGAAGCCAAATGTGAGATTTAAAAAGTTGAAACGATCAAAATGCCTCAGGTGCAAATATCTTGCCTATTGAGATGATGAAAGACATATCAAAGTTTTAGCAAGGCTGATGTGGAGTCAATCAGTGTTGTTCAGGTGCTGACCTTGACTATGTAGAAAGGTAAGAGTGCTATAAATGTGGTACATCTTTAACTGTAGGTCCCACCGAGATTTGAACTCGGATCACTGGATTCAGAGTCCAGAGTGCTAGCCATTACACCATGGAACCCTGTTCAGTTGAGGTAATCTTAGGCCCGCAACCCCATCTCATCCACCAGTTAGATGCTTGGAGAGATGCTGTGAATAGAATTCAAAATGTGTTTGCAAAGGGAAACACGCGATGCAGTTAATCTCTCCAGTGACCAAGTAACTGCATAGGTAAGCTGTCAGAAGTGGGATTTGAACCCACGCCTCCAATGGAGACTGCGATCTGAACGCAGCGCCTTAGACCGCTCGGCCATCCTGACTACTAAAACATATAAATAAGCCCAAAAAATTCGATCAAAAGCTAGTAAAGATATGGGCAAATGTGAGTTTTAAAAAGTTGAAGCCAAATGTGAGATTTAAAAAGTTGAAACAATCAAAAGGCCTCGGGTGCAAATATCTTGCCTGTAGAGATGATGAAAGAGATATCAAAGTTTTAGCAAGCCTAATGTGGAGTCAATCAGTGTTGTTCAGGTGCTGACCTTGACTATGTAGAAAGGTAAGAGTGCTATAAATGTGGTACATCTTTAACTGTAGGTCCCACCGAGATTTGAACTCGGATCACTGGATTCAGAGTCCAGAGTGCTAGCCATTACACAATGGAACCCTGTTCAGTTGTGGTAATCTGAGGCCCGCAAGCCCATCTCATCCACAAGTTAGATGCTTGGAGAGATGCTGTGAATAGAATTCAAAATGTGTTTGCAAAGGAAAACACCCGAGGCAGTTAATCTCTCCAGTGACCAAGTAACTGCATAGGTAAGCTGTCAGAAGTTGGATTTGAACCCAGCGCCTTAGACCGCTCGGCCATCCTGACTACTAAAACATATAAATAAGCCCAAAAAATTCGATCAAAAGCTAGTAAAGATATCGGCAAATGTGAGTTTTAAAAAGTTGAAGCCAAATGTGAGATTTAAAAAGTTGAAACAATCAAAAGGCCTCGGGTGCAAATATCTTGCCTATTGAGATGATGAAAGAGATATCAAAGTTTTAGCAAGCCTAATGTGGAGTCAATCAGTGTTGTTCAGGTGCTGACCTTGACTATGTAGAAAGGTAAGAGTGCTATAAATGTGGTACATCTTTAACTGTAGGTCCCACCGAGATTTGAACTCGGATCACTGGATTCAGAGTCCAGAGTGCTAGCCATTACACCATGGAACCCTGGTCAGTTGAGGTAATCTGAGGCCCGCAAGCCCATCTCATCCACAAGTTAGATGCTTGGAGAGATGCTGTGAATAGAATTCAAAATGTGTTTGCAAAGGAAAACACCCGATGCAGTTAATCTCTCCAGTGACCAAGTAACTGCATAGGTAAGCTGTCAGAAGTGGGATTTGAACCCACGCCTCCAATGGAGACTGCGACCTGAACGCAGCGCCTTAGACCGCTCGGCCATCCTGACTACTAAAACATATAAATAAGCCCAAAAAATTCGATCAAAAGCTAGTAAAGATATCGGCAAATGTGAGTTTTAAAAAGTTGAAGCCAAATGTGAGATTTAAAAAGTTGAAACAATCAAAAGGCCTCGGGTGCAAATATCTTGCCTATTGAGATGATGAAAGAGATATCAAAGTTTTAGCAAGCCTAATGTGGAGTCAATCAGTGTTGTTCAGGTGCTGACCTTGACTATGTAGAAAGGTAAGAGTGCTATAAATGTGGTACATCTTTAACTGTAGGTCCCACCGAGATTTGAACTCGGATCACTGGATTCAGAGTCCAGAGTGCTAGCCATTACACAATGGAACCCTGTTCAGTTGTGGTAATCTGAGGCCCGCAAGCCCATCTCATCCACAAGTTAGATGCTTGGAGAGATGCTGTGAATAGAATTCAAAATGTGTTTGCAAAGGAAAACACCCGAGGCAGTTAATCTCTCCAGTGACCAAGTAACTGCATAGGTAAGCTGTCAGAAGTTGGATTTGAACCCAGCGCCTTAGACCGCTCGGCCATCCTGACTACTAAAACATATAAATAAGCCCAAAAAATTCGATCAAAAGCTAGTAAAGATATCGGCAAATGTGAGTTTTAAAAAGTTGAAGCCAAATGTGAGATTTAAAAAGTTGAAACAATCAAAAGGCCTCGGGTGCAAATATCTTGCCTATTGAGATGATGAAAGAGATATCAAAGTTTTAGCAAGCCTAATGTGGAGTCAATCAGTGTTGTTCAGGTGCTGACCTTGACTATGTAGAAAGGTAAGAGTGCTATAAATGTGGTACATCTTTAACTGTAGGTCCCACCGAGATTTGAACTCGGATCACTGGATTCAGAGTCCAGAGTGCTAGCCATTACACCATGGAACCCTGGTCAGTTGAGGTAATCTGAGGCCCGCAAGCCCATCTCATCCACAAGTTAGATGCTTGGAGAGATGCTGTGAATAGAATTCAAAATGTGTTTGCAAAGGAAAACACCCGATGCAGTTAATCTCTCCAGTGACCAAGTAACTGCATAGGTAAGCTGTCAGAAGTGGGATTTGAACCCACGCCTCCAATGGAGACTGCGACCTGAACGCAGCGCCTTAGACCGCTCGGCCATCCTGACTACTAAAACATATAAATAAGCCCAAAAAATTCGATCAAAAGCTAGTAAAGATATCGGCAAATGTGAGTTTTAAAAAGTTGAAGCCAAATGTGAGATTTAAAAAGTTGAAACAATCAAAAGGCCTCGGGTGCAAATATCTTGCCTATTGAGATGATGAAAGAGATATCAAAGTTTTAGCAAGCCTAATGTGGAGTCAATCAGTGTTGTTCAGGTGCTGACCTTGACTATGTAGAAAGGTAAGAGTGCTATAAATGTGGTACATCTTTAACTGTAGGTCCCACCGAGACTTGAACTCGGATCACTGGATTCAGTTGTGGTAATCTGAGGCCCGCAAGCCAATCTCATCCACAAGTTAGATGCTTGGAGAGATGCTGTGAATAGAATTCAAAATGTGTTTGCAAAGGAAAACACCCGATGCAGTTAATCTCTCCAATGACCAAGTAACTGCATAGGTAAGCTGTCAGAAGTTGGATTTGAACCCACGCCTCCAATGGAGACTGCGACCTGAACGCAGCGCCTTAGACTGCTCGGCCATCCTGACTACTCAAACATATAAATAAGCCCAAAAAATTCGATCAAAAGCTAGCAAAGATATCGGCAAATGTGAGATTTAAAAAGTTGAAACAATCAAAAGGCCTCGGGTGCAAATATCTTGCCTATTGAGATGATGAAAGAGATATCAAAGTTTTAGCAAGCCTAATGTGGAGTCAATCAGTGTTGTTCAGGTGCTGACCTTGACTATGTAGAAAGGTAAGAGTGCTATAAATGTGGTACATCTTTAACTGTAGGTCCCACCGAGATTTGAACTCGGATCACTGGATTCAGAGTCCAGAGTGCTAGCCATTACACCATGGAACCCTGTTCAGTTGAGGTAATCTTAGGCCCGCAAGCCCATCTCATCCACCAGTTAGATGCTTGGAGAGATGCTGTGAATAGAATTCAAAATGTGTTTGCAAAGGAAAACACCCGATGCAGTTAATCTCTCCAGTGACCAAGTAACTGCATAGGTAAGCTGTCAGAAGTGGGATTTAAACCCACGCCTCCAATGGAGACTGCGACCTGAACGCAGCGCCTTAGACCGCTCGGCCATCCTGACTACTAAAACATATAAATAAGCCCAAAAAATTCGATCAAAAGCTAGTAAAGATATAGGCAAATGTGAGTTTTAAAAAGTTGAAGCCAAATGTGAGATTTAAAAAGTTGAAACAATCAAAAGGCCTCGGGTGCAAATATCTTGCCTGTAGAGATGATGAAAGAGATATCAAAGTTTTAGCAAGCCTAATGTGGAGTCAATCAGTGTTGTTCAGGTGCTGACCTTGACTATGTAGAAAGGTAAGAGTGCTATAAATGTGGTACATCTTTAACTGTAGGTCCCACCGAGATTTGAACTCGGATCACTGGATTCAGAGTCCAGAGTGCTAGCCATTACACAATGGAACCCTGTTCAGTTGTGGTAATCTGAGGCCCGCAAGCCAATCTCATCCACCAGTTAGATGCTTGGAGAGATGCTGTGAATAGAATTCAAAATGTGTTTGCAAAGGAAAACACCCGATGCAGTTAATCTCTCCAGTGACCAAGTAACTGCATAGGTAAGCTGTCAGAAGTGGGATTTGAACCCACGCCTCCAATGGAGACTGCGACCTGAACGCAGCGCCTTAGACCGCTCGGCCATCCTGACTACTAAAACATATAAATAAGCCCAAAAAATTCGATCAAAAGCTAGTAAAGATATAGGCAAATGTGAGTTTTAAAAAGTTGAAGCCAAATGTGAGATTTAAAAAGTTGAAACGATCAAAATGCCTCAGGTGCAAATATCTTGCCTATTGAGATGATGAAAGACATATCAAAGTTTTAGCAAGGCTGATGTGGAGTCAATCAGTGTTGTTCAGGTGCTGACCTTGACTATGTAGAAAGGTAAGAGTGCTATAAATGTGGTACATCTTTAACTGTAGGTCCCACCGAGATTTGAACTCGGATCACTGGATTCAGAGTCCAGAGTGCTAGCCATTACACCATGGAACCCTGTTCAGTTGAGGTAATCTTAGGCCCGCAACCCCATCTCATCCACCAGTTAGATGCTTGGAGAGATGCTGTGAATAGAATTCAAAATGTGTTTGCAAAGGGAAACACGCGATGCAGTTAATCTCTCCAGTGACCAAGTAACTGCATAGGTAAGCTGTCAGAAGTGGGATTTGAACCCACGCCTCCAATGGAGACTGCGATCTGAACGCAGCGCCTTAGACCGCTCGGCCATCCTGACTACTAAAACATATAAATAAGCCCAAAAAATTCGATCAAAAGCTAGTAAAGATATGGGCAAATGTGAGTTTTAAAAAGTTGAAGCCAAATGTGAGATTTAAAAAGTTGAAACAATCAAAAGGCCTCGGGTGCAAATATCTTGCCTGTAGAGATGATGAAAGAGATATCAAAGTTTTAGCAAGCCTAATGTGGAGTCAATCAGTGTTGTTCAGGTGCTGACCTTGACTATGTAGAAAGGTAAGAGTGCTATAAATGTGGTACATCTTTAACTGTAGGTCCCACCGAGATTTGAACTCGGATCACTGGATTCAGAGTCCAGAGTGCTAGCCATTACACAATGGAACCCTGTTCAGTTGTGGTAATCTGAGGCCCGCAAGCCCATCTCATCCACAAGTTAGATGCTTGGAGAGATGCTGTGAATAGAATTCAAAATGTGTTTGCAAAGGAAAACACCCGAGGCAGTTAATCTCTCCAGTGACCAAGTAACTGCATAGGTAAGCTGTCAGAAGTTGGATTTGAACCCAGCGCCTTAGACCGCTCGGCCATCCTGACTACTAAAACATATAAATAAGCCCAAAAAATTCGATCAAAAGCTAGTAAAGATATCGGCAAATGTGAGTTTTAAAAAGTTGAAGCCAAATGTGAGATTTAAAAAGTTGAAACAATCAAAAGGCCTCGGGTGCAAATATCTTGCCTATTGAGATGATGAAAGAGATATCAAAGTTTTAGCAAGCCTAATGTGGAGTCAATCAGTGTTGTTCAGGTGCTGACCTTGACTATGTAGAAAGGTAAGAGTGCTATAAATGTGGTACATCTTTAACTGTAGGTCCCACCGAGATTTGAACTCGGATCACTGGATTCAGAGTCCAGAGTGCTAGCCATTACACCATGGAACCCTGGTCAGTTGAGGTAATCTGAGGCCCGCAAGCCCATCTCATCCACAAGTTAGATGCTTGGAGAGATGCTGTGAATAGAATTCAAAATGTGTTTGCAAAGGAAAACACCCGATGCAGTTAATCTCTCCAGTGACCAAGTAACTGCATAGGTAAGCTGTCAGAAGTGGGATTTGAACCCACGCCTCCAATGGAGACTGCGACCTGAACGCAGCGCCTTAGACCGCTCGGCCATCCTGACTACTAAAACATATAAATAAGCCCAAAAAATTCGATCAAAAGCTAGTAAAGATATCGGCAAATGTGAGTTTTAAAAAGTTGAAGCCAAATGTGAGATTTAAAAAGTTGAAACAATCAAAAGGCCTCGGGTGCAAATATCTTGCCTATTGAGATGATGAAAGAGATATCAAAGTTTTAGCAAGCCTAATGTGGAGTCAATCAGTGTTGTTCAGGTGCTGACCTTGACTATGTAGAAAGGTAAGAGTGCTATAAATGTGGTACATCTTTAACTGTAGGTCCCACCGAGATTTGAACTCGGATCACTGGATTCAGAGTCCAGAGTGCTAGCCATTACACAATGGAACCCTGTTCAGTTGTGGTAATCTGAGGCCCGCAAGCCCATCTCATCCACAAGTTAGATGCTTGGAGAGATGCTGTGAATAGAATTCAAAATGTGTTTGCAAAGGAAAACACCCGAGGCAGTTAATCTCTCCAGTGACCAAGTAACTGCATAGGTAAGCTGTCAGAAGTTGGATTTGAACCCAGCGCCTTAGACCGCTCGGCCATCCTGACTACTAAAACATATAAATAAGCCCAAAAAATTCGATCAAAAGCTAGTAAAGATATCGGCAAATGTGAGTTTTAAAAAGTTGAAGCCAAATGTGAGATTTAAAAAGTTGAAACAATCAAAAGGCCTCGGGTGCAAATATCTTGCCTATTGAGATGATGAAAGAGATATCAAAGTTTTAGCAAGCCTAATGTGGAGTCAATCAGTGTTGTTCAGGTGCTGACCTTGACTATGTAGAAAGGTAAGAGTGCTATAAATGTGGTACATCTTTAACTGTAGGTCCCACCGAGATTTGAACTCGGATCACTGGATTCAGAGTCCAGAGTGCTAGCCATTACACCATGGAACCCTGGTCAGTTGAGGTAATCTGAGGCCCGCAAGCCCATCTCATCCACAAGTTAGATGCTTGGAGAGATGCTGTGAATAGAATTCAAAATGTGTTTGCAAAGGAAAACACCCGATGCAGTTAATCTCTCCAGTGACCAAGTAACTGCATAGGTAAGCTGTCAGAAGTGGGATTTGAACCCACGCCTCCAATGGAGACTGCGACCTGAACGCAGCGCCTTAGACCGCTCGGCCATCCTGACTACTAAAACATATAAATAAGCCCAAAAAATTCGATCAAAAGCTAGTAAAGATATCGGCAAATGTGAGTTTTAAAAAGTTGAAGCCAAATGTGAGATTTAAAAAGTTGAAACAATCAAAAGGCCTCGGGTGCAAATATCTTGCCTATTGAGATGATGAAAGAGATATCAAAGTTTTAGCAAGCCTAATGTGGAGTCAATCAGTGTTGTTCAGGTGCTGACCTTGACTATGTAGAAAGGTAAGAGTGCTATAAATGTGGTACATCTTTAACTGTAGGTCCCACCGAGACTTGAACTCGGATCACTGGATTCAGTTGTGGTAATCTGAGGCCCGCAAGCCAATCTCATCCACAAGTTAGATGCTTGGAGAGATGCTGTGAATAGAATTCAAAATGTGTTTGCAAAGGAAAACACCCGATGCAGTTAATCTCTCCAATGACCAAGTAACTGCATAGGTAAGCTGTCAGAAGTTGGATTTGAACCCACGCCTCCAATGGAGACTGCGACCTGAACGCAGCGCCTTAGACTGCTCGGCCATCCTGACTACTCAAACATATAAATAAGCCCAAAAAATTCGATCAAAAGCTAGCAAAGATATCGGCAAATGTGAGATTTAAAAAGTTGAAACAATCAAAAGGCCTCGGGTGCAAATATCTTGCCTATTGAGATGATGAAAGAGATATCAAAGTTTTAGCAAGCCTAATGTGGAGTCAATCAGTGTTGTTCAGGTGCTGACCTTGACTATGTAGAAAGGTAAGAGTGCTATAAATGTGGTACATCTTTAACTGTAGGTCCCACCGAGATTTGAACTCGGATCACTGGATTCAGAGTCCAGAGTGCTAGCCATTACACCATGGAACCCTGTTCAGTTGAGGTAATCTTAGGCCCGCAAGCCCATCTCATCCACCAGTTAGATGCTTGGAGAGATGCTGTGAATAGAATTCAAAATGTGTTTGCAAAGGAAAACACCCGATGCAGTTAATCTCTCCAGTGACCAAGTAACTGCATAGGTAAGCTGTCAGAAGTGGGATTTAAACCCACGCCTCCAATGGAGACTGCGACCTGAACGCAGCGCCTTAGACCGCTCGGCCATCCTGACTACTAAAACATATAAATAAGCCCAAAAAATTCGATCAAAAGCTAGTAAAGATATAGGCAAATGTGAGTTTTAAAAAGTTGAAGCCAAATGTGAGATTTAAAAAGTTGAAACAATCAAAAGGCCTCGGGTGCAAATATCTTGCCTGTAGAGATGATGAAAGAGATATCAAAGTTTTAGCAAGCCTAATGTGGAGTCAATCAGTGTTGTTCAGGTGCTGACCTTGACTATGTAGAAAGGTAAGAGTGCTATAAATGTGGTACATCTTTAACTGTAGGTCCCACCGAGATTTGAACTCGGATCACTGGATTCAGAGTCCAGAGTGCTAGCCATTACACAATGGAACCCTGTTCAGTTGTGGTAATCTGAGGCCCGCAAGCCAATCTCATCCACCAGTTAGATGCTTGGAGAGATGCTGTGAATAGAATTCAAAATGTGTTTGCAAAGGAAAACACCCGATGCAGTTAATCTCTCCAGTGACCAAGTAACTGCATAGGTAAGCTGTCAGAAGTGGGATTTGAACCCACGCCTCCAATGGAGACTGCGACCTGAACGCAGCGCCTTAGACCGCTCGGCCATCCTGACTACTCAAACATATAAATAAGCCCAAAAAATTCGATCAAAAGCTAGCAAAGATATCGGCAAATGTGAGATTTAAAAAGTTGAAGCCAAATGTGAGATTTAAAAAGTTGAAACAATCAAAAGGCCTCGGGTGCAAATATCTTGCCTATTGAGATGATGAAAGAGATATCAAAGTTTTAGCAAGCCTAATGTGGAGTCAATCAGTGTTGTTCAGGTGCTGACCTTGACTATGTAGAAAGGTAAGAGTGCTATAAATGTGGTACATCTTTAACTGTAGGTCCCACCGAGATTTGAACTCGGATCACTGGATTCAGTTGTGGTAATCTGAGGCCCGCAAGCCAATCTCATCCACCAGTTAGATGCTTGGAGAGATGCTGTGAATAGAATTCAAAATGTGTTTGCAAAGGAAAACACCCGATGCAGTTAATCTCTCCAATGACCAAGTAACTGCATAGGTAAGCTGTCAGAAGTTGGATTTGAACCCACGCCTCCAATGGAGACTGCGACCTGAACGCAGCGCCTTAGACTGCTCGGCCATCCTGACTACTCAAACATATAAATAAGCCCAAAAAATTCGATCAAAAGCTAGCAAAGATATCGGCAAATGTGAGATTTAAAAAGTTGAAACAATCAAAAGGCCTCGGGTGCAAATATCTTGCCTATTGAGATGATGAAAGAGATATCAAAGTTTTAGCAAGCCTAATGTGGAGTCAATCAGTGTTGTTCAGGTGCTGACCTTGACTATGTAGAAAGGTAAGAGTGCTATAAATGTGGTACATCTTTAACTGTAGGTCCCACCGAGATTTGAACTCGGATCACTGGATTCAGAGTCCAGAGTGCTAGCCATTACACCATGGAACCCTGTTCAGTTGAGGTAATCTTAGGCCCGCAAGCCCATCTCATCCACCAGTTAGATGCTTGGAGAGATGCTGTGAATAGAATTCAAAATGTGTTTGCAAAGGAAAACACCCGATGCAGTTAATCTCTCCAGTGACCAAGTAACTGCATAGGTAAGCTGTCAGAAGTGGGATTTAAACCCACTCCTCCAATGGAGACTGCGACCTGAACGCAGCGCCTTAGACCGCTCGGCCATCCTGACTACTAAAACATATAAATAAGCCCAAAAAATTCGATCAAAAGCTAGTAAAGATATGGGCAAATGTGAGTTTTAAAAAGTTGAAGCCAAATGTGAGATTTAAAAAGTTGAAACAATCAAAAGGGCTCGGGTGCAAATATCTTGCCTGTAGAGATGATGAAAGAGATATCAAAGTTTTAGCAAGCCTAATGTGGAGTCAATCAGTGTTGTTCAGGTGCTGACCTTGACTATGTAGAAAGGTAAGAGTGCTATAAATGTGGTACATCTTTAACTGTAGGTCCCACCGAGATTTGAACTCGGATCACTGGATTCAGAGTCCAGAGTGCTAGCCATTACACAATGGAACCCTGTTCAGTTGTGGTAATCTGAGGCCCGCAAGCCCATCTCATCCACAAGTTAGATGCTTGGAGAGATGCTGTGAATAGAATTCAAAATGTGTTTGCAAAGGAAAACACCCGATGCAGTTAATCTCTCCAGTGACCAAGTAACTGCATAGGTAAGCTGTCAGAAGTGGGATTTGAACCCACGCCTCCAATGGAGACTGCGACCTGAACGCAGCGCCTTAGACCGCTCGGCCATCCTGACTACTAAAACATATAAATAAGCCCAAAAAATTCGATCAAAAGCTAGTAAAGATATCGGCAAATGTGAGTTTTAAAAAGTTGAAGCCAAATGTGAGATTTAAAAAGTTGAAACAATCAAAAGGCCTCGGGTGCAAATATCTTGCCTATTGAGATGATGAAAGAGATATCAAAGTTTTAGCAAGCCTAATGTGGAGTCAATCAGTGTTGTTCAGGTGCTGACCTTGACTATGTAGAAAGGTAAGAGTGCTATAAATGTGGTACATCTTTAACTGTAGGTCCCACCGAGATTTGAACTCGGATCACTGGATTCAGAGTCCAGAGTGCTAGCCATTACACAATGGAACCCTGTTCAGTTGTGGTAATCTGAGGCCCGCAAGCCCATCTCATCCACAAGTTAGATGCTTGGAGAGATGCTGTGAATAGAATTCAAAATGTGTTTGCAAAGGAAAACACCCGATGCAGTTAATCTCTCCAGTGACCAAGTAACTGCATAGGTAAGCTGTCAGAAGTGGGATTTGAACCCACGCCTCCAATGGAGACTGCGACCTGAACGCAGCGCCTTAGACCGCTCGGCCATCCTGACTACTAAAACATATAAATAAGCCCAAAAAATTCGATCAAAAGCTAGTAAAGATATAGGCAAATGTGAGTTTTAAAAAGTTGAAGCCAAATGTGAGATTTAAAAAGTTGAAACGATCAAAATGCCTCAGGTGCAAATATCTTGCCTATTGAGATGATGAAAGACATATCAAAGTTTTAGCAAGGCTGATGTGGAGTCAATCAGTGTTGTTCAGGTGCTGACCTTGACTATGTAGAAAGGTAAGAGTGCTATAAATGTGGTACATCTTTAACTGTAGGTCCCACCGAGATTTGAACTCGGATCACTGGATTCAGAGTCCAGAGTGCTAGCCATTACACCATGGAACCCTGTTCAGTTGAGGTAATCTTAGGCCCGCAACCCCATCTCATCCACCAGTTAGATGCTTGGAGAGATGCTGTGAATAGAATTCAAAATGTGTTTGCAAAGGGAAACACGCGATGCAGTTAATCTCTCCAGTGACCAAGTAACTGCATAGGTAAGCTGTCAGAAGTGGGATTTGAACCCACGCCTCCAATGGAGACTGCGACCTGAACGCAGCGCCTTAGACCGCTCGGCCATCCTGACTACTAAAACATATAAATAAGCCCAAAAAATTCGATCAAAAGCTAGTAAAGATATGGGCAAATGTGAGTTTTAAAAAGTTGAAGCCAAATGTGAGATTTAAAAAGTTGAAACAATCAAAAGGCCTCGGGTGCAAATATCTTGCCTGTAGAGATGATGAAAGAGATATCAAAGTTTTAGCAAGCCTAATGTGGAGTCAATCAGTGTTGTTCAGGTGCTGACCTTGACTATGTAGAAAGGTAAGAGTGCTATAAATGTGGTACATCTTTAACTGTAGGTCCCACCGAGATTTGAACTCGGATCACTGGATTCAGAGTCCAGAGTGCTAGCCATTACACAATGGAACCCTGTTCAGTTGTGGTAATCTGAGGCCCGCAAGCCCATCTCATCCACAAGTTAGATGCTTGGAGAGATGCTGTGAATAGAATTCAAAATGTGTTTGCAAAGGAAAACACCCGAGGCAGTTAATCTCTCCAGTGACCAAGTAACTGCATAGGTAAGCTGTCAGAAGTTGGATTTGAACCCAGCGCCTTAGACCGCTCGGCCATCCTGACTACTAAAACATATAAATAAGCCCAAAAAATTCGATCAAAAGCTAGTAAAGATATCGGCAAATGTGAGTTTTAAAAAGTTGAAGCCAAATGTGAGATTTAAAAAGTTGAAACAATCAAAAGGCCTCGGGTGCAAATATCTTGCCTATTGAGATGATGAAAGAGATATCAAAGTTTTAGCAAGCCTAATGTGGAGTCAATCAGTGTTGTTCAGGTGCTGACCTTGACTATGTAGAAAGGTAAGAGTGCTATAAATGTGGTACATCTTTAACTGTAGGTCCCACCGAGATTTGAACTCGGATCACTGGATTCAGAGTCCAGAGTGCTAGCCATTACACCATGGAACCCTGGTCAGTTGAGGTAATCTGAGGCCCGCAAGCCCATCTCATCCACAAGTTAGATGCTTGGAGAGATGCTGTGAATAGAATTCAAAATGTGTTTGCAAAGGAAAACACCCGATGCAGTTAATCTCTCCAGTGACCAAGTAACTGCATAGGTAAGCTGTCAGAAGTGGGATTTGAACCCACGCCTCCAATGGAGACTGCGACCTGAACGCAGCGCCTTAGACCGCTCGGCCATCCTGACTACTAAAACATATAAATAAGCCCAAAAAATTCGATCAAAAGCTAGTAAAGATATCGGCAAATGTGAGTTTTAAAAAGTTGAAGCCAAATGTGAGATTTAAAAAGTTGAAACAATCAAAAGGCCTCGGGTGCAAATATCTTGCCTATTGAGATGATGAAAGAGATATCAAAGTTTTAGCAAGCCTAATGTGGAGTCAATCAGTGTTGTTCAGGTGCTGACCTTGACTATGTAGAAAGGTAAGAGTGCTATAAATGTGGTACATCTTTAACTGTAGGTCCCACCGAGATTTGAACTCGGATCACTGGATTCAGAGTCCAGAGTGCTAGCCATTACACAATGGAACCCTGTTCAGTTGTGGTAATCTGAGGCCCGCAAGCCCATCTCATCCACAAGTTAGATGCTTGGAGAGATGCTGTGAATAGAATTCAAAATGTGTTTGCAAAGGAAAACACCCGAGGCAGTTAATCTCTCCAGTGACCAAGTAACTGCATAGGTAAGCTGTCAGAAGTTGGATTTGAACCCAGCGCCTTAGACCGCTCGGCCATCCTGACTACTAAAACATATAAATAAGCCCAAAAAATTCGATCAAAAGCTAGTAAAGATATCGGCAAATGTGAGTTTTAAAAAGTTGAAGCCAAATGTGAGATTTAAAAAGTTGAAACAATCAAAAGGCCTCGGGTGCAAATATCTTGCCTATTGAGATGATGAAAGAGATATCAAAGTTTTAGCAAGCCTAATGTGGAGTCAATCAGTGTTGTTCAGGTGCTGACCTTGACTATGTAGAAAGGTAAGAGTGCTATAAATGTGGTACATCTTTAACTGTAGGTCCCACCGAGATTTGAACTCGGATCACTGGATTCAGAGTCCAGAGTGCTAGCCATTACACCATGGAACCCTGGTCAGTTGAGGTAATCTGAGGCCCGCAAGCCCATCTCATCCACAAGTTAGATGCTTGGAGAGATGCTGTGAATAGAATTCAAAATGTGTTTGCAAAGGAAAACACCCGATGCAGTTAATCTCTCCAGTGACCAAGTAACTGCATAGGTAAGCTGTCAGAAGTGGGATTTGAACCCACGCCTCCAATGGAGACTGCGACCTGAACGCAGCGCCTTAGACCGCTCGGCCATCCTGACTACTAAAACATATAAATAAGCCCAAAAAATTCGATCAAAAGCTAGTAAAGATATCGGCAAATGTGAGTTTTAAAAAGTTGAAGCCAAATGTGAGATTTAAAAAGTTGAAACAATCAAAAGGCCTCGGGTGCAAATATCTTGCCTATTGAGATGATGAAAGAGATATCAAAGTTTTAGCAAGCCTAATGTGGAGTCAATCAGTGTTGTTCAGGTGCTGACCTTGACTATGTAGAAAGGTAAGAGTGCTATAAATGTGGTACATCTTTAACTGTAGGTCCCACCGAGATTTGAACTCGGATCACTGGATTCAGTTGTGGTAATCTGAGGCCCGCAAGCCAATCTCATCCACAAGTTAGATGCTTGGAGAGATGCTGTGAATAGAATTCAAAATGTGTTTGCAAAGGAAAACACCCGATGCAGTTAATCTCTCCAATGACCAAGTAACTGCATAGGTAAGCTGTCAGAAGTTGGATTTGAACCCACGCCTCCAATGGAGACTGCGACCTGAACGCAGCGCCTTAGACTGCTCGGCCATCCTGACTACTCAAACATATAAATAAGCCCAAAAAATTCGATCAAAAGCTAGCAAAGATATCGGCAAATGTGAGATTTAAAAAGTTGAAACAATCAAAAGGCCTCGGGTGCAAATATCTTGCCTATTGAGATGATGAAAGAGATATCAAAGTTTTAGCAAGCCTAATGTGGAGTCAATCAGTGTTGTTCAGGTGCTGACCTTGACTATGTAGAAAGGTAAGAGTGCTATAAATGTGGTACATCTTTAACTGTAGGTCCCACCGAGATTTGAACTCGGATCACTGGATTCAGAGTCCAGAGTGCTAGCCATTACACCATGGAACCCTGTTCAGTTGAGGTAATCTTAGGCCCGCAAGCCCATCTCATCCACCAGTTAGATGCTTGGAGAGATGCTGTGAATAGAATTCAAAATGTGTTTGCAAAGGAAAACACCCGATGCAGTTAATCTCTCCAGTGACCAAGTAACTGCATAGGTAAGCTGTCAGAAGTGGGATTTAAACCCACGCCTCCAATGGAGACTGCGACCTGAACGCAGCGCCTTAGACCGCTCGGCCATCCTGACTACTAAAACATATAAATAAGCCCAAAAAATTCGATCAAAAGCTAGTAAAGATATAGGCAAATGTGAGTTTTAAAAAGTTGAAGCCAAATGTGAGATTTAAAAAGTTGAAACAATCAAAAGGCCTCGGGTGCAAATATCTTGCCTGTAGAGATGATGAAAGAGATATCAAAGTTTTAGCAAGCCTAATGTGGAGTCAATCAGTGTTGTTCAGGTGCTGACCTTGACTATGTAGAAAGGTAAGAGTGCTATAAATGTGGTACATCTTTAACTGTAGGTCCCACCGAGATTTGAACTCGGATCACTGGATTCAGAGTCCAGAGTGCTAGCCATTACACAATGGAACCCTGTTCAGTTGTGGTAATCTGAGGCCCGCAAGCCAATCTCATCCACCAGTTAGATGCTTGGAGAGATGCTGTGAATAGAATTCAAAATGTGTTTGCAAAGGAAAACACCCGATGCAGTTAATCTCTCCAGTGACCAAGTAACTGCATAGGTAAGCTGTCAGAAGTGGGATTTGAACCCACGCCTCCAATGGAGACTGCGACCTGAACGCAGCGCCTTAGACCGCTCGGCCATCCTGACTACTCAAACATATAAATAAGCCCAAAAAATTCGATCAAAAGCTAGCAAAGATATCGGCAAATGTGAGATTTAAAAAGTTGAAGCCAAATGTGAGATTTAAAAAGTTGAAACAATCAAAAGGCCTCGGGTGCAAATATCTTGCCTATTGAGATGATGAAAGAGATATCAAAGTTTTAGCAAGCCTAATGTGGAGTCAATCAGTGTTGTTCAGGTGCTGACCTTGACTATGTAGAAAGGTAAGAGTGCTATAAATGTGGTACATCTTTAACTGTAGGTCCCACCGAGATTTGAACTCGGATCACTGGATTCAGTTGTGGTAATCTGAGGCCCGCAAGCCAATCTCATCCACCAGTTAGATGCTTGGAGAGATGCTGTGAATAGAATTCAAAATGTGTTTGCAAAGGAAAACACCCGATGCAGTTAATCTCTCCAATGACCAAGTAACTGCATAGGTAAGCTGTCAGAAGTTGGATTTGAACCCACGCCTCCAATGGAGACTGCGACCTGAACGCAGCGCCTTAGACTGCTCGGCCATCCTGACTACTCAAACATATAAATAAGCCCAAAAAATTCGATCAAAAGCTAGCAAAGATATCGGCAAATGTGAGATTTAAAAAGTTGAAACAATCAAAAGGCCTCGGGTGCAAATATCTTGCCTATTGAGATGATGAAAGAGATATCAAAGTTTTAGCAAGCCTAATGTGGAGTCAATCAGTGTTGTTCAGGTGCTGACCTTGACTATGTAGAAAGGTAAGAGTGCTATAAATGTGGTACATCTTTAACTGTAGGTCCCACCGAGATTTGAACTCGGATCACTGGATTCAGAGTCCAGAGTGCTAGCCATTACACCATGGAACCCTGTTCAGTTGAGGTAATCTTAGGCCCGCAAGCCCATCTCATCCAACAGTTAGATGCTTGGAGAGATGCTGTGAATAGAATTCAAAATGTGTTTGCAAAGGAAAACACCCGATGCAGTTAATCTCTCCAGTGACCAAGTAACTGCATAGGTAAGCTGTCAGAAGTGGGATTTAAACCCACTCCTCCAATGGAGACTGCGACCTGAACGCAGCGCCTTAGACCGCTCGGCCATCCTGACTACTAAAACATATAAATAAGCCCAAAAAATTCGATCAAAAGCTAGTAAAGATATGGGCAAATGTGAGTTTTAAAAAGTTGAAGCCAAATGTGAGATTTAAAAAGTTGAAACAATCAAAAGGGCTCGGGTGCAAATATCTTGCCTGTAGAGATGATGAAAGAGATATCAAAGTTTTAGCAAGCCTAATGTGGAGTCAATCAGTGTTGTTCAGGTGCTGACCTTGACTATGTAGAAAGGTAAGAGTGCTATAAATGTGGTACATCTTTAACTGTAGGTCCCACCGAGATTTGAACTCGGATCACTGGATTCAGAGTCCAGAGTGCTAGCCATTACACAATGGAACCCTGTTCAGTTGTGGTAATCTGAGGCCCGCAAGCCCATCTCATCCACAAGTTAGATGCTTGGAGAGATGCTGTGAATAGAATTCAAAATGTGTTTGCAAAGGAAAACACCCGATGCAGTTAATCTCTCCAGTGACCAAGTAACTGCATAGGTAAGCTGTCAGAAGTGGGATTTGAACCCACGCCTCCAATGGAGACTGCGACCTGAACGCAGCGCCTTAGACCGCTCGGCCATCCTGACTACTAAAACATATAAATAAGCCCAAAAAATTCGATCAAAAGCTAGTAAAGATATAGGCAAATGTGAGTTTTAAAAAGTTGAAGCCAAATGTGAGATTTAAAAAGTTGAAACGATCAAAATGCCTCAGGTGCAAATATCTTGCCTATTGAGATGATGAAAGACATATCAAAGTTTTAGCAAGGCTGATGTGGAGTCAATCAGTGTTGTTCAGGTGCTGACCTTGACTATGTAGAAAGGTAAGAGTGCTATAAATGTGGTACATCTTTAACTGTAGGTCCCACCGAGATTTGAACTCGGATCACTGGATTCAGAGTCCAGAGTGCTAGCCATTACACCATGGAACCCTGTTCAGTTGAGGTAATCTTAGGCCCGCAACCCCATCTCATCCACCAGTTAGATGCTTGGAGAGATGCTGTGAATAGAATTCAAAATGTGTTTGCAAAGGGAAACACGCGATGCAGTTAATCTCTCCAGTGACCAAGTAACTGCATAGGTAAGCTGTCAGAAGTGGGATTTGAACCCACGCCTCCAATGGAGACTGCGACCTGAACGCAGCGCCTTAGACCGCTCGGCCATCCTGACTACTAAAACATATAAATAAGCCCAAAAAATTCGATCAAAAGCTAGTAAAGATATGGGCAAATGTGAGTTTTAAAAAGTTGAAGCCAAATGTGAGATTTAAAAAGTTGAAACAATCAAAAGGCCTCGGGTGCAAATATCTTGCCTGTAGAGATGATGAAAGAGATATCAAAGTTTTAGCAAGCCTAATGTGGAGTCAATCAGTGTTGTTCAGGTGCTGACCTTGACTATGTAGAAAGGTAAGAGTGCTATAAATGTGGTACATCTTTAACTGTAGGTCCCACCGAGATTTGAACTCGGATCACTGGATTCAGAGTCCAGAGTGCTAGCCATTACACAATGGAACCCTGTTCAGTTGTGGTAATCTGAGGCCCGCAAGCCCATCTCATCCACAAGTTAGATGCTTGGAGAGATGCTGTGAATAGAATTCAAAATGTGTTTGCAAAGGAAAACACCCGAGGCAGTTAATCTCTCCAGTGACCAAGTAACTGCATAGGTAAGCTGTCAGAAGTTGGATTTGAACCCAGCGCCTTAGACCGCTCGGCCATCCTGACTACTAAAACATATAAATAAGCCCAAAAAATTCGATCAAAAGCTAGTAAAGATATCGGCAAATGTGAGTTTTAAAAAGTTGAAGCCAAATGTGAGATTTAAAAAGTTGAAACAATCAAAAGGCCTCGGGTGCAAATATCTTGCCTATTGAGATGATGAAAGAGATATCAAAGTTTTAGCAAGCCTAATGTGGAGTCAATCAGTGTTGTTCAGGTGCTGACCTTGACTATGTAGAAAGGTAAGAGTGCTATAAATGTGGTACATCTTTAACTGTAGGTCCCACCGAGATTTGAACTCGGATCACTGGATTCAGTTGTGGTAATCTGAGGCCCGCAAGCCAATCTCATCCACAAGTTAGATGCTTGGAGAGATGCTGTGAATAGAATTCAAAATGTGTTTGCAAAGGAAAACACCCGATGCAGTTAATCTCTCCAATGACCAAGTAACTGCATAGGTAAGCTGTCAGAAGTTGGATTTGAACCCACGCCTCCAATGGAGACTGCGACCTGAACGCAGCGCCTTAGACTGCTCGGCCATCCTGACTACTCAAACATATAAATAAGCCCAAAAAATTCGATCAAAAGCTAGCAAAGATATCGGCAAATGTGAGATTTAAAAAGTTGAAACAATCAAAAGGCCTCGGGTGCAAATATCTTGCCTATTGAGATGATGAAAGAGATATCAAAGTTTTAGCAAGCCTAATGTGGAGTCAATCAGTGTTGTTCAGGTGCTGACCTTGACTATGTAGAAAGGTAAGAGTGCTATAAATGTGGTACATCTTTAACTGTAGGTCCCACCGAGATTTGAACTCGGATCACTGGATTCAGAGTCCAGAGTGCTAGCCATTACACCATGGAACCCTGTTCAGTTGAGGTAATCTTAGGCCCGCAAGCCCATCTCATCCACCAGTTAGATGCTTGGAGAGATGCTGTGAATAGAATTCAAAATGTGTTTGCAAAGGAAAACACCCGATGCAGTTAATCTCTCCAGTGACCAAGTAACTGCATAGGTAAGCTGTCAGAAGTGGGATTTAAACCCACGCCTCCAATGGAGACTGCGACCTGAACGCAGCGCCTTAGACCGCTCGGCCATCCTGACTACTAAAACATATAAATAAGCCCAAAAAATTCGATCAAAAGCTAGTAAAGATATAGGCAAATGTGAGTTTTAAAAAGTTGAAGCCAAATGTGAGATTTAAAAAGTTGAAACAATCAAAAGGCCTCGGGTGCAAATATCTTGCCTGTAGAGATGATGAAAGAGATATCAAAGTTTTAGCAAGCCTAATGTGGAGTCAATCAGTGTTGTTCAGGTGCTGACCTTGACTATGTAGAAAGGTAAGAGTGCTATAAATGTGGTACATCTTTAACTGTAGGTCCCACCGAGATTTGAACTCGGATCACTGGATTCAGAGTCCAGAGTGCTAGCCATTACACAATGGAACCCTGTTCAGTTGTGGTAATCTGAGGCCCGCAAGCCAATCTCATCCACCAGTTAGATGCTTGGAGAGATGCTGTGAATAGAATTCAAAATGTGTTTGCAAAGGAAAACACCCGATGCAGTTAATCTCTCCAGTGACCAAGTAACTGCATAGGTAAGCTGTCAGAAGTGGGATTTGAACCCACGCCTCCAATGGAGACTGCGACCTGAACGCAGCGCCTTAGACCGCTCGGCCATCCTGACTACTCAAACATATAAATAAGCCCAAAAAATTCGATCAAAAGCTAGCAAAGATATCGGCAAATGTGAGATTTAAAAAGTTGAAGCCAAATGTGAGATTTAAAAAGTTGAAACAATCAAAAGGCCTCGGGTGCAAATATCTTGCCTGTAGAGATGATGAAAGAGATATCAAAGTTTTAGCAAGCCTAATGTGGAGTCAATCAGTGTTGTTCAGGTGCTGACCTTGACTATGTAGAAAGGTAAGAGTGCTATAAATGTGGTACATCTTTAACTGTAGGTCCCACCGAGATTTGAACTCGGATCACTGGATTCAGAGTCCAGAGTGCTAGCCATTACACAATGGAACCCTGTTCAGTTGTGGTAATCTGAGGCCCGCAAGCCCATCTCATCCACAAGTTAGATGCTTGGAGAGATGCTGTGAATAGAATTCAAAATGTGTTTGCAAAGGAAAACACCCGATGCAGTTAATCTCTCCAGTGACCAAGTAACTGCATAGGTAAGCTGTCAGAAGTGGGATTTGAACCCACGCCTCCAATGGAGACTGCGACCTGAACGCAGCGCCTTAGACTGCTCGGCCATCCTGACTACTCAAACATATAAATAAGCCCAAAAAATTCGATCAAAAGCTAGCAAAGATATCGGCAAATGTGAGATTTAAAAAGTTGAAACGATCAAAATGCCTCAGGTGCAAATATCTTGCCTATTGAGATGATGAAAGACATATCAAAGTTTTAGCAAGGCTGATGTGGAGTCAATCAGTGTTGTTCAGCTGCTGACCTTGACTATGTAGAAAGGTAAGAGTGCTATAAATGTGGTACATCTTTAACTGTAGGTCCCACCGAGATTTGAACTCGGATCACTTGATTCAGAGTCCAGAGTGCTAGCCATTACACAATGGAACCCTGTTCAGTTGTGGTAATCTGAGGCCCGCAAGCCAATCTCATCCACCAGTTAGATGCTTGGAGAGATGCTGTGAATAGAATTCAAAATGTGTTTGCAAAGGAAAACACCCGATGCAGTTAATCTCTCCAGTGACCAAGTAACTGCATAGGTAAGCTGTCAGAAGTGGGATTTGAACCCACGCCTCCAATGGAGACTGCGACCTGAACGCAGCGCCTTAGACTGCTCGGCCATCCTGACTACTCAAACATATAAATAAGCCCAAAAAATTCGATCAAAAGCTAGCAAAGATATCGGCAAATGTGAGATTTAAAAAGTTGAAACGATCAAAATGCCTCAGGTGCAAATATCTTGCCTATTGAGATGATGAAAGACATATCAAAGTTTTAGCAATGCTGATGTGGAGTCAATCAGTGTTGTTCAGGTGCTGACCTTGACTATGTAGAAAGGTAAGAGTGCTATAAATGTGGTACATCTTTAACTGTAGGTCCCACCGAGATTTGAACTCGGATCACTGGATTCAGAGTCCAGAGTGCTAGCCATTACACCATGGAACCCTGTTCAGTTGAGGTAATCTTAGGCCCGCAACCCCATCTCATCCACCAGTTAGATGCTTGGAGAGATGCTGTGAATAGAATTCAAAATGTGTTTGCAAAGGAAAACACGCGATGCAGTTAAGCTCTCCAGTGACCAAGTAACTGCATAGGTAAGCTGTCAGAAGTGGGATTTGAACCCACGCCTCCAATGGAGACTGCGACCTGAACGCAGCGCCTTAGACCGCTCGGCCATCCTGACTACTAAAACATATAAATAAGCCCAAAAAATTCGATCAAAAGCTAGTAAAGATATGGGCAAATGTGAGTTTTAAAAAGTTGAAGCCAAATGTGAGATTTAAAAAGTTGAAACAATCAAAAGGCCTCGGGTGCAAATATCTTGCCTGTAGAGATGATGAAAGAGATATCAAAGTTTTAGCAAGCCTAATGTGGAGTCAATCAGTGTTGTTCAGGTGCTGACCTTGACTATGTAGAAAGGTAAGAGTGCTATAAATGTGGTACATCTTTAACTGTAGGTCCCACCGAGATTTGAACTCGGATCACTAGATTCAGAGTCCAGAGTGCTAGCCATTACACAATGGAACCCTGTTCAGTTGTGGTAATCTGAGGCCCGCAAGCCCATCTCATCCACAAGTTAGATGCTTGGAGAGATGCTGTGAATAGAATTCAAAATGTGTTTGCAAAGGAAAACACCCGATGCAGTTAATCTCTCCAGTGACCAAGTAACTGCATAGGTAAGCTGTCAGAAGTGGGATTTGAACCCACGCCTCCAATGGAGACTGCGACCTGAACGCAGCGCCTTAGACTGCTCGGCCATCCTGACTACTCAAACATATAAATAAGCCCAAAAAATTCGATCAAAAGCTAGCAAAGATATCGGCAAATGTGAGATTTAAAAAGTTGAAACGATCAAAATGCCTCGGGTGCAAATATCTTGCCTATTGAGATGATGAAAGACATATCAAAGTTTTAGCAAGGCTGATGTGGAGTCAATCAGTGTTGTTCAGTGATAAGGTAAGAGTGCTATAAATGTGGTACATCTTTAACTGTAGGTCCCACCGAGATTTGAACTCGGATCACTAGATTCAGAGTCCAGAGTGCTAGCCATTACACAATGGAACCCTGTTCAGTTGTGGTAATCTGAGGCCCGCAAGCCCATCTCATCCACAAGTTAGATGCTTGGAGAGATGCTGTGAATAGAATTCAAAATGTGTTTGCAAAGGAAAACACCCGATGCAGTTAATCTCTCCAGTGACCAAGTAACTGCATAGGTAAGCTGTCAGAAGTGGGATTTGAACCCACGCCTCCAATGGAGACTGCGACCTGAACGCAGCGCCTTAGACCGCTCGGCCATCCTGACTACTCAAACATATAAATAAGCCCAAAAAATTCGATCAAAAGCTAGCAAAGATATCGGCAAATGTGAGATTTAAAAAGTTGAAACGATCAAAATGCCTTGGGTGCAAATATCTTGCCTATTGAGATGATGAAAGACATATCAAAGTTTTAGCAAGGCTGATGTGGAGTCAATCAGTGTTGTTCAGGTGCTGACCTTGACTATGTAGAAAGGTAAGAGTGCTATAAATGTGGTACATCTTTAACTGTAGGTCCCACCGAGATTTGAACTCGGATCACTGGATTCAGAGTCCAGAGTGCTAGCCATTACACCATGGAACCCTGTTCATTTGTGGTAATCTTAGGCCCCCAAGCCCATCTCATCAACAAGTTAGATGCTTGGAGAGATGCTGTGAATAGAATTCAAAATGTGTTTGCAAAGGAAAACACGCGATGCAGTTAATCTCTCCAGTGACCAAGTAACTGCATAGGTAAGCTGTCAGAAGTGGGATTTGAACCCACGCCTCCAATGGAGACTGCGACCTGAACGCCAGCAGCCGGGGAAATGTTTGAAATGTTGAGGAAGATCTGACCTGACAGCTAATCAGGTCGGCGTCCTCAACATTCAGCGGCCAATCGCAGCGGCGAAATGTTCCCTTCGCTCGAACATTTCAAACATTTGACCAATCACAAGGCTTAAATGTTGAAATGTTTGAGACAGCTGATGTGGGCGCGGATGCCTCCGGGAGGGGGCAAGCAGGGGGCGGTCCCAGAGGAGCGGGCGACCTGAGGGGACCCGCGCCGGAGTTTACGCTACGCTAGCTTGAGCACGGTCCGACGCTAAAGCTAAGTCATTCATTCGAAACTACTAAGTTACACTTCAAAATGGTAAGAATTTACACATCGAATAGAGTTGCATGACTTGCCCTTAAGTAAAGCAGTTCTTCCACCTGTCTTGTTAAGTTGTCATATCCACGTATTTAGCTAAATGCGTTAAAATAAACTCTGTTATCTGACGGCGATTTCGCCGGTTGTCATGGACGGATATTTGTTAATGTTATTTATTTAAATTGGCTCTAGGGTTAACGTAGTAACATAGAAATAATTTCCCCTGTTGTCATGTTGTCATTGACGTTATTTTCGTTTTCCACGTTATAAACTGGCTTTCTTTTTCTTGTGTCGACCGAGGGGTGGGGGTGGGGTGGTTAAGCTGGGGTTTGGGGAGTTACAGTATGAATACAGTTTGCTCTCAGCACTTACACATTTAATACAGGGGTATGACATAACTATACATATAAGAGTAATTCCTCCTGTCACCTAATGTTGTCATATACGTGTATTTAGTTTTCTTACAAACACTTTCACCGTTTTTTCTCTTTTTATTCTCTGCCATTGTTGCTATTGTAATAGGATATATATATATGTATATGTCATGTTCTCATAAACATGTATTTAGCTACCTTCTATAACATGCTTTAGTTTTCATCTGTCATAATACCCTTATGCCACATCTGAGTTTTCCATAGGATTATTACAATATTACAAGACTGATGGTCTGGCTTTTTCATGTACTTACAATTTAAAATGTATTTTAAAAGTTCATGCATTTCTGTCACCAAAGGCAACATCTTGGGGTATGACATAACTACACATATAAGAGTAATTCCTCCTGTCACCTAATGTTGTCATATACGTGTATTTAGTTTTCTTACAAACACTTTCACCATTATTTCACCTTTTATCTGCTGCCATTGTTTGCTATTGTAATAAGATATATATATATATATATATATATATATATATATATATATATATATGTATATGTCATGTTCTCATAAACATGTAATTAGCTACTTTCTATAACATGCTTTAGTTTTCATCTGTCATAATACCCTTATGCCACAACTGAGTTTTTCATAGGATTATTACAATATTACAAGACTGATGGTCTGGCTTTTTCATGTACTTACAATTTAAAATGTACTTTAAAAGTTCATGCATTTCTGTCACCAAAGGCAACATCTTCGAAATCACATAAGGGAATGGCAGACTCAGAGTGGATGTCACGGCTGAGGAAGTTTGCCAACACTGGGTCCTGGCCTGCAGGGGAGGGAAACAGGCCAGCTCCCAGGCAGAAGAAGTGGTACCAGCTTTATCAAATGGTATATGTACATAAATTACCCTAATTTGCATGGTTATATACTATCACAATGAATGTTATACATAAAAAGCAGTAACCTAAGTTGTATGCACTTAATTAAAATGTACATCTATTATTTTTAGATTGAGAAATGTCCAAAGATGGGACATTCACATCAGTCTTTGTTTGGTCATGTGAGACATTGTACATGTGGATTCCACACTCAGAAGGTAATCCTTTTCAATATAAGTAATATATATATATATATATATATGTATATATATATACACAACACTAATGTATGTACTCATGACACAACAGCCAACCACAGCAAGTACTACCCAGGGTCCCACAGGGCAACAGGCAGTAGCAGTGGCTCCTGTCCTTCCAGGCACAGTGGAGCGACAGGCAGTAGCAGTGGCTCCCACCCTTCCAGGCACAGTGGTGCAACAGGCAGTAGCAGTGGCTCCTGTCCTTCCAGGCACAGTGGAGCGACAGGCAGTAGCAGTGGCTCCCACCCTTCCAGGCACAGTGGTGCAACAGGCAGTAGCAGTGGCTCCTGTCCTCCCAGGCACTGTGGGGCAGAAACAAAGTACAGCAGGCAGTGCAGTCCCAAAGCAGCGACCCCTGTTGAATTTGTCAATGGCATTCAGAGATTAATTAACATTCACTGAATGATTGTTTACAATATAACCCTCTCGTGACACAGCCTTTTGCTCTATTGCCTTTCAGTTTACAAAGCCTAGATTTGGTGGCTCCCACGTCACGGCTGCAAAGCCAAATCTTAGTGCTAGCAGGAGAGTAACACAGGTAAATAAAGATCAAATTGCACCTCTTTACATTGTGTTTTTAAGACAACTCACTTAGACTGAATGCTTTACAGACCCAAGCCACCAACCTCCCCACAACTTCTCCGGCCAGCATTGCTATCTTAGTAAGTATTTTAAGTATAGGTTTTCCCAAGACTATTAACAGTATTAAAAACCATTCAAGTCTAAAATAAAATTTGAAGCCTCAATATTATTGTTTCATGTAGCGCGGCTGTTTGAACTAATACCTTAAGTTTCGATTGTGTTGTCAATGTATCTTCCTTGCTGTGTATTTACAGGCTCCAGACCCTCAGACACATGCTCAGGCTTCGGTGCCTGTCCTCAGCATCACAGCAGTGTGTGCCTCTGTGTCAGTGAGTTATTTAACATTTAATTTCATACTGTGGAGCATAAGCAGCGTCTTTCATCATAATAAAATATGTTGATCCATTTTTTTGTTATTGCACAGACCGCTGACTCCAGGACAGAGACTGAAACACAGCTGCCCCGTTTGTGGTCAGAAGGCTTGCCTCCTGTGGACCATAAATGGATTGTGAAGTCTCTGTTCAAGATGGGGCCAAGAGGAAAATTAGTGCTTAAAGAGAATCTGAGGCTCTGGCACTTTCCACCACAGCCTAGTGGCCTTTACCATCAGGCTCCGGGTCCAGACCGCTTTTTTGCCCATCCACTTCTGATCTGGATGCCTTACAAGCTGTGGAAGGTGAAGGTGGTCTGTCCAAACCTTGCCTGTGGAGGGCACCAGCTAACAGGAGCGGGTCTGCACAAGAGGGCACGCCGAGTCCTGGACGAGGACAGGATGTACAACATGGTGACAGAGACACTAACCTGCACCAAATGTAGATCCAGCCACGTGTCCTGGAGTCAGACTGTCCTCAAACAACTGACCAAGGCACAGCAGAGACAATTCCGGGTCATCCTCACACAAAAGTGATTACCGTTAATTTACTCTCTTGCCTTTTCAAGTAGAAATGCAGTATATAAAATACAATTACTGATATATCTGTCTATGATCAAGGTTTGCATGTGACATCCGGGCGAAAACTGCGGGAGAGAAGCCTTGGTAACAGCCCAACGCAGCTTTTAAAGAAGCTGAAGGAGAACCACACAGAGGAGTGGATGAGTCGCGCATTGATGTACACCGACGAGTGTGTGGACTTCAGCGAGCGACCCGCACTGCTGCCCCTGTCGTTTCCCGAGGCTCCAGAGCCTGCTGTTGTGCCGAGCTGTAAGTGGCTCCTGTCTGTTTACTGCCAGGACATTTTGACGAGGGTGGATGACATCATGGCCAGGATTACCTCCACATGTGGCACAGTCCTCAAGATGGATTCCACCAGAAAGGTAAAAGAATCTTTTTCTTTCAAATCTGCTGATTATATTAAGATTAATAAGTAATTGATTAGTCCCTCAATGGGGAAATTTAGAATGTTACAGCAGCAGAAAGAAATAAAAATAAGTAGCATGTAGTACTAGGGTGAGGGATATAAAGAAGGATATAGAAATATAGTACAGTGAATTTTGCACCGTTGAGAAGTGTTAAAATGACAGTCCATAGTGAGGGTGCATGTAGTTTTACTAGGAGCAGAGGTAGTTGTATAGCCTTATAGATATATTATTAACTACTGCCTGTATTTCTGAATCATGTTCACAGAGGTCCTCTACATTTTTTGTGCTTCAGATCACCAAGAAGCTCGCTGGAGCAGCCAAAGGGACAGCCCACTGGCTGACCTCTGTGGGTAATGAGTACGGTCAGGTACTCATCAGTGTCATGACCGCTCAGGAGGGAGCTGGCCTGGACTTGATGGCAGCGGGCTTGGTGAAGAGGTACCAGCTGGCTGGTGTGGATCCCCCTGTTGCATTATATGTGGACTGTGGCTGCTGCACCGAGGCAGGAGAGACCAAGCTGAAGGCCAGATTCAGTGGGTGGCCGGACATTATTGTAAGGCTTGATATCTGGCACTTCATGCGCAGACTTGCCCTGGGATGCACAACAGATGCTCATCAGCTGTACCCAGGATTTATGTCTCGCCTTTCAGCGAGCATATTTGAGTGGGATGCAGCTGATTTAGCTTTGTTGCGAGAGGCAAAAAGGCAGCAGCTTCGGTCCCAGGGTCTGCCCTCCCTCACTGATGGCGACATAGACAAACAACTCTCCAGGGAGGAGATGGCTCTCCACTGTCGGAGGAGGACCCGTGGTGAGGAGACCACCATTCGCCTGCTGGAGGAGCTGCTTGGGTTGCTGATGGGCAGCAGAGGTAATGACTCCAGTGGTGTTCCCCTGTTTGACCGAGAGAGGATGGAGCACATCTGGCGTGTCCAGAGAAAGCACGTCAAATGCATCCAGGACCCACCAGGTGTTGCTCTATACACCAAGACAGGGGAGCTCACAAAGGGAGGTGTGCGGTTACCTGTATACAGATGTGCCAGAGGCTCTACATCACTCGAGTCATTTCATCTACACCTCAACCGCTTCATACCAGGTTTGTGTCTGTCAGACATTTAAGTTTATATGCTGAATATACCAAGAATATTTCATCGTTTGATATTTAATATGTATTTAATGTGTACTTTTAGGGACCAGTGCCAACAGTCTGAACTTTCAGATATATCTCCTGGAAGGGCTTCACCGATGGAACCACGACCGTGGGGTTGCTGCACTGTCCACTGGACCATCTTCTTTGCGCTGCTACTCGGGTGACCTGGTTCAGGGTCTCAACAACAACTATCAGAAGCTGTTTGGCAAGAAGGTGGTACCAGAGTTCTGTCCACCCTCACGGTACACTGGTAAGCATTTGTGATTACATTGGTAATTTACCTCCATTTTTAAACCCTTTTTTAACTGTATCAACTTTTGTAAACAATCTAATTTAATTCTGTTGTTTCAGGAGAGCTCATAGGGATGCAATATCTGTTCCGGCAGACTGGTCAGGCACTGCAGGATATGCACCCTGATTCAGAGGAGGCTGTAACCCTGATAGAACAGCATGACGTGGAGGACGACACGGAGCAAGACGAGGGCTTTGCTGACATATTTGAAGATCCCACTGTGTTGAACCTTGGGGTTCCTCAGGCTTCAGCCCCTCAGACTTCTGATCCCTCTGCCATTTCATCTAGTCTTCCATCCCTGGTTACTGGCACATCCACCCTGGCTCCTGGCACATCCACCCTGCCACCTCGCTCATCATCTGTGGGTCTTTACACTGAAGCCTCTGGTTCATCCTCTGAAAATCAAGATGATATTCACGCTGAAGATGAAGACATGGTAAGTCTAGCTGTGTTCGTTTTAGAATATGTTTGTAGATATGAGCATGCTTCTTCACTATTTTTGATTACACATGTTAACATATTTTATCAATAAACAAACAAAGTATTGTGAGTGAAATTTTTACATCCTATAAACTGTTGAATCTTTTTTACAGGCTGTTGATGAACAAAATCTCCCCGGATACCAGCACGTGGACAGTCTTGCTGAGTATTTGGTGGAGCTTCGGGATCAGACGTCACTGTGTCTCAGCAACCAACAGGCGAGTAGGATAGTGTCACTTTGGGACAATCTGAATCCACGTGACAAGCAGCGGGTGGTTTATGCCGCACGACATCAGGAGAGACTTTTGAGTGGACGCTTCAGAACACCAAAGAAGCCCTCAAAAACCCCTGGTTTGGAGAGTACCACCCGCTGCATGTTAGGTGCGAGTAGCACACCTGCCCAGTGGCCTGACTGCTGCCGGTTGGTGGAAACCATCTTCATCAGACTGTGCAATATTCACCAAAGCCCGACAAAAAAGGGTAAGAAGGCTACTTCTCGGTGGTCCTTAATTTTGAGGGATTACCGCAAGATAAGGCAGCTTGTTGTCGGCAACTGCCGGGTGATGCAGGGTTCGGAAATTCAGCTGGTGGAGGTGAATCAGAGCACGCTCATCCAGTGGCATAATAACCGCCAGAGGAAACAGGAGCTCTCTGTGCTGCTCCAGGGCACTGCATTGCCTCCAGCCCTGGCAGAATCCGATGAGCCTCTTCAGGGGGCAAGAGTGCTCCCTGCTGCACCCACGCCGGCCTGGAACGAACATCAATACCGGCTGCCGCAGAGTACAGCAGGTCAGGCCAAACAGAGGCAGACGGGATCTGGTCAGCTCCCAGTCAACATAAGGCCAAAGGAACCAGTGAAGAGACAGTTATATGCCACCCCACCAGCCCCAGCACCAGGACCCATCATTACACCTCACATCTTCACACCATCCGGACTGGTTCAGGTTGTCTTTCCTTTGCCAGTAGGCAGCTTTCCTCAAACCAGTGCGCCTACCAGCACAGTGGAAGCTGGCCCCACCCCTAAAAGGCCATATAGGCGAACAGTGACCGGCAACACTTGCAAAAAGTGTGGCCAGTTCCGCACTTCTGTCACTGGACACAGCCAGTACCATGGAAAGGTGTATTGCCCTCAGTTTGAAGCCTTAACGAAAGACCAATGGTTGGAGGAAATGAGGAAAAATATGTAAATAGTTCATATTTGTAAATAATAGTTTTATTGTAAATAGTTTTTTTAAATGTTTGTACTTAATTCTGGGTACTACTGCGTTCGTCAGTTCCATATGCCCAGTTTTTATCTGTCTTTTCCAATGCCCTGTTTTTATCTGTCTTTTCCATATGCCCTGTTTTTATCTGTCTGTGTAAATTCAATGTTTCTATAATTCTTATTTCTATGAACACATAAAACTGGTTTACAGCAATATATGAGTGGGTGTTTTTAATGACAGTTAGCAGCACAACAACAACCTCAATAAGAATATTAATGGTGATTCTTATAATGATGAAGCACATTCAATAACAGAAACATGGTATGTGATTTACAAGTTGATATGGGACATGGTCTCTGATGTACAGTAGAAGAAATGTCCTAATGAATGACCGGAATGGAACGATCCTCCACTCCTGTCATGTGATGAGTCCTGTGGAGTGGGAGGTAGTGCAGGTAGGGGTTATTACACAAGGAACTTTTCTCATAACAATATAATGTGTAGAAAAATAGGAGGAAATTCTTAATCTTATGAGGAATGAGCACGCACCTTTGCATTCCCGGAGTCCAGGGTTCGAGTCCCACTCAGGCAATGTCCAAAAACATCAAAAGTGTTATATTTGTGTCTAGGCAGCTAGAAATACATTTATCTAATAGAAATGTATACAAAACTTCACATCGCTCCTTTCCTTTTCCTTCTTTCCCTTTTTCCTCCCTTTTCTCCTCTTTTTTCTTCTTCCCCTTCCTTCCCCCTTCCTTCCCCCTTTCTTCCCCTTCCTTCCCCTTTCTTCCCCTTCTTTGACGGACTATTGTTCCCAAGCTTAACATGTCAAGGGATCTCGTTAGTCCCGGGTCAGATTCATCATTATGATAAACGTGTGCACGTCTATCTATAGTTTTGAGGCCCAATTTTGGTCCGATACCATAATTATGAGGACATTTTGGCTGTTCCTCACAATTTCAAAGGACTGTTTGAAGGTTAATAATTGGTTTTAAGGTTATATTTAGGTTTAGGTTAAGACCCGAACCGACTCATTTACCTGCTTTGTCCTGTCCGCAAAAACTAAAACCTGAGAGCCCGTCCTATGTGGACTTGTGGTGCAGATACCAATGTTGATAGTGGGGAGTAAAAAATCCAATACCAATATAATGGCAAATAAATATCTGAACATTAAAATAATTCAGATATAGCTAAACATAATTAAGAATTTGTATGTACTATTTTTGCGTATTTAAGACATTTTCAAACAGCTGTTATTGTGGATTCACAGTTTTATTTCACTATCTTAAACAATGTGAGACAAAGGATTTATTTGATATTTTCACTGATTTCACAGAGAATAATTCATGGATCTTAATGAGAATAATAATACATTTAGGGGACTGCTTGAATCCACGATTATTCATCTAGATTTTTGCATTTTGTGATGAAATATGACCATTGAAAGGAAACATGTAAAAATAAAGAAATAAATGGAATGTTCCGGAAGAAGAGAGCTGTTTGGGGTGGCGTTAAGCCACCTGGTAGTGCTGCTGCCCCAAAGAGGAAAGCCGTCTCTCTGTCCCCCTTTCACAACTAAGCCTCTGTCCTATAACATAAATAAATAAAGGTTATAAAAAGCCCCCAAAATACATGTAAAAGAAAAGGACTGTTTAAGATCACAAACATGTTTAATGTTAAAGATTAAAGACATTTTCTATTTTCTATATATCGACGGCTCATGCTCCTTGATCTTAAAGGTTCCATTGATAGGTCCTTTATAGCAAAATAAGAGGAATGGTATATAAGAGGAATGGGATATACCTGTCAGAAAGTGACACCCACTGTGATCAAGAGCAAACGTCTGACACCGAGATCTGTCCAGAAGAATTAATTTGTATTTAACTACTGAACTCGTTTTCTGAAACTTTTCCTTTTAGCTGTCAACAGATTGTCTCTTCGTATTTCTTTCTATTTCAAACTAAAAGATTAAACCATTGATGGAAGGTTTTTTTCACCTAAACGTGGGGACTGTTCAAGACCCAGCAACGATTCTGCGGAACTCTTTTTGTATGTCTCAACAAATAAGCTACCTCATAGACCTGCTGGCCAAGGAGAATGCCAACCTTAGAACAGAGTACCACTGGAGGATCCAACTGAGCAAAGAGTTGGAGGAGCACAAACAAGAGCTGTTTCGACAGAAAAAGCTGAAGGTAATGTTCATTAACAGAGGAAAGAAAACCAAGCAAGAGCTGGAGCAGTTGCAAAGGTACAGCAATGCAGAAGCACTCAGCGCCACAAAGATCGCCTCTCAGGTAAACAACACCATCAAGAGGAAGAATAAAAAAGATCTTCAGAAAGATTACGAGGAGCTGAAGGTGGCTTACATCATAAACCAGGAGAAGTTCCACACTGAGCTCAAGGAGGAGAAGACTAAAAAGAACCATCTCCAAGAAGAGGTGGAGAATATCAAAGCTTCTTATAATGAGGTCTGCCAAAGTCACACAACCAACCAGGAGAAGTTCAACACCAAGCTCCAGGAGGAGATGAAGAAGAAGAATGTTCTCCAAGAAGAGCTGAATAAGCTCAAAACTTCTCATCACGACATCTGCCAAAGTCACACAACCAACCAGGAGAAGTTCAACACCAAGCTCCAGGAGGAGATGAAGAAGAATAATGTTCTCCAAGAAGAGCTGAATAAGCTCAAAACTTCTCATCACGACATCTGCCAAAGTCATACAACCAACCAGGAGAAGTTCAACACCAAGCTCCAGCAGGAGAAGAAGGAGAAGAACGATTTCCAAGAAGAGCTGAAGAAGCTCAATACTTCTCATCACGAGGTCTGCCAAAGTCTTACAACCAGCCAGGAGAAGTTCAACACAGAGCTCCAGGAGGAAAAGAAGAAGAACAATGTTCTCCAAGATGAGCTGAAAAAGCTCAAAGCTTCCTACCACTTGGTGGGCCAAAGTCAAACAACCACCCAGGAGGATTTCAACAGTGATCTCCAGGAGGAGAAGATGAAAAGGAACATTCTCCAAGAAGAGCTGGAGAAGCTCAAAGCTTATTATCACCAGGTCTGTCATAGTCTTGCAATCAACCAGGAGAAGTTCAACAGCGAGCTATGGGAGGAGAAGAAGAAGAGGAACCATCTCCAAGAAGAGGTGGAGGTTCTCAGAGTTTTTTATAACGTTGTCTGCCAAGGTCGCGCAACAAAAGAGGAGAAGTTCATCGCCGAGCTCAATGAGGAGAAGTACGTTCTCCAAGAAGAGCTGGAGGAGCTCAAAGCTTTTTATCACGAGGTCCGTCAAAGTCATACAACCAACCAGAAGAAGTTCAACGCTGCACTCCAGGAGGAAAAGAAGAAGTACAACGTTCTCCAAGATGAGCTGAAAAAGCTCAAAGCTTCCTACCACGTGGTCTGCCAAAGATAAACAACCACCCAGGAGGAGTTCAACAGCGATCTTCAGGAGGAGAAGATGAAAATTTAGATTCATATTTAGATTCATTACTGTTCAGGTCTTGCAGCAGCTCAGTGGTGGCCTGTGCTCTGTTCTGCAACATGAAAGCTAAAATCAGGACCCTTACATAAATTCTCATTGAAGAAATGCAGAGAGCAGGTGGGAAGAAAATAGGAAATTGTGTGTAAAATAAAAAAGTACAAGATTAAAAGCCATACATTCATTTATTTTGGCAAAGAATACCTTCCCAATGCTGTTGCTGCTCAGGAAAAAGCTGCAGGACAAGATGACAAGGTTCATGAGCGCACAAGTAAAACCAACACATATCATTCTCAGTTTCACAGGAACATCGCTGTCTTACTTGTTTCAAACATCTTCCCCGGACACCGTGTGTCCATCGACTATGGTGAATGCACCGATACCTGAAAAACACATAAATGAATCCAACAGAGAGATGCTTTCAGTAGCTCCTTTCCTGTGATTTACCTTTCATTTTGTTAATAAACTGTGAATAGTGAAATAGTGAATAGTAAAACCATGAAAATACAAATATTTGAGAAAAGGGAACGGTTACTGGCTAAATTAACATCTTCATATTATCATTAACATAAATAATTACCGGACTAAAACTAGGGCTGAAAATATTGATTAAGTTCATTATAAATCAATCCACTGATTATTGATTAATCAATACAATTGTAACACACAAACACACAAACATAGATCGTCCCAAAGTGATCATCATAGAGGAGAGAAAGATAAAGAACTTATTAGCAGTTATTTCTTGAGTTTCTTGCAGTATAATTTAGCAGATCTCTCAGAAGGAAGGGGGGGGGGGGAATCGATTCAGTTACGAATCGCGATTCTTGTGTAGGACGATTTTTTTATTGTCACGCTGCCTCCTGAAAACAAATTTAAAACATCGATTTATTGGTTTTATACGGGGGGATATGTCCCCACATATCCCCCCGTGAGCAACCTCAGCAAAGAGCATGTTGACCAGCTTTTGTTTTTCCACAAGAATCTAAACATACCCAAACACTAGCTTTTTATAGCCTACATGCAAACAAAAGTGAAGCATAGCCTACTTTTTGTTTATTTCAAAGTTTATATTTTAAGTAAATTTTTATTTATTCTATTTAAGTTAATGTTAATATTTGAAATAAAAATTGTAAAGCTCTAAGTGAATTTGACTGTTTTGTATTTGAAGGTATGATTCAACTGTTTTCCATGGTCCAGTATTTAATTCAAGTATTTTTTATTGATATGTTGAGTTGATCAACGCATCACATCAGAAAAGCTATCAACATATTAGCAGACATCTGTTTGACTTCTGATTTTCGTTTGCTGGTAAAATGGGGTTTAGAGACAGTAATATGTTTTTCTGGCATCATACTTTATTTAATCTTAAAATATCCCAACTCAATGTAAAAGTCCAATGAAATAACATTTTCAGACCCGATACTTTGCTCCTCTCAACAAATTCCAATTGTATTTTCTGAATGATTCCTTTTCTGCACTGAGGAAAGTCCAACTGTAGCGTTTGCACTTTCCCCCTGTGTGTACAGCTCTTCAATATGCGAAATGTAGACATTTTAAATTGAGACTATTGAGACTTTCCCGATCATGGCAGCAGAAAAGAAGGCGAACACAGATCAGAATTCAAATAAACCAATTCAACCTATGCTACCATTTCCATAAAGAAGTAGTAGAATATGTTTTCATTCTGGGTGAATATATGAGAAACTCTGAATGGATTTAGTTTTGCTGTTGTTTCAAGACCAAAAAGGAACAGCCAGTGAATTATGCTTCCTGGCTGGTTGATATCGATAATTATCACGATAAAACTTATTTCTTTCAAGTCTAAAGACTGAGATTTTTGCTCCTGAGTGCATGTTGTGGTTTTAAACGCTTCTTTACGAGCAGAGAACAACAAAACATGATACAAATCTGAGGTAGAACAATTATGTGTTACAGCGCCCCACATTGCAAAATGCATATTTTATATATATACTATTATTCATATTGTTTTATCGACCAGCACTACATGCTTCTCTTCTCCTGATCTTCCCTCAAGTGAATGATGACACAGATATGTTACGGTGGTTACGCCCCCTGTGGGAGTGCATTGGTAATAACTTTATTGCAAAAATACAGGTTCCCTCTTTCCCCGAGCAACAACACCCCAGAACTAACACACATAGTCTACACACACCCACAAACAAGAAACCATCATCAGCGTTACTCTCCACCCTTCTCTGTCTCTGACCATCATGTCATTCGCAAACAAAACACACTTTCATCCTTTAGTTTACATTCATTCGCTCTCGTGCTCCGTATGGCGCTCTCGACACACTTGCTGCTCTCTTTTTGCATTTCATTGGATGAAACGTAGACGTAGATGCAGAGCAACAAAGTTCACCAGCAGCATTGAACATGAAGTATCTCATCCTCCTCCTCTCCAGGCCTCTACCAGAGTCTGTGAGAGCGCCCCCCGTGGGTGGGGTGGGTGTGTCTGCCTCCTGACTGTCTCTGATACAGGATTGTGAGGGAAGGTTGATTTGCATAGCGGACTCATGCGCTACAATTGGCTACATTCTCCCACATCCAGAGCCCCCCCAAAACAACAAACAAACAAAAACATCGACATAATCAGAAAGGGAAATGAAAAAACTGATGTTACATACGCTGTCTGAGTTAAGTGCCAACCTTTGGTTTAGTTACAACGATCAATCAAAATCAGTAAATTCTTGAAGAACTTCACATTGGCAAGTTCTTGAGTAAGGACTTTGTTATTTCATATGATATTTAATAGAATAAAGCATAATAATAAATCTACACATGTCAGAATGCTACTTAGTAAAGGGGTAGTGAATGATATCATACCTGTTCTTTACCGTATAATAAGTGTTCATACAACTGAGGAATGGTTGACATCTCTAAAGAAGATAGCTCACTGGCTGAAAATATACATCTAATACATACATATCATATAAAATATATTCATATTCGACATGTCACTGTCTCAGGCTGAAGATTTTTTTTTGAAGATGAGCTTTTTTTCTGAGATCTCAAAAAACGTTCAGTGTTTTCAGCGGGTGAGAGAAATAATAAAGTGTGAATTCATAAGTGCCACTGAAGGTCACCTGAGGCCTTTAAGTAAAACAAACCACATCAATCGTTCTCGCTCAAACAGCCCTCGCAAAGTGCACTTCTTCTGCCAAGTCATCATCTCACAAAGCGCACTTGAGCTGTCTACTCTTTTCATCGATAAAGCCGAAGAGGAAGGGTTTCCTAACCTACATCCTCTCGCTCCTTCTCGACTTTCCTCCCCTGCTGGCCTATCTCTGGTGCTACCGTTGCCTGTTCGTAAGGAAGAAAGCGCGCGAAGAATAAAAGAGTGCGAGAGAGGAAAGGAGTAGAGGTAAGAAGCAGAGAGAAAAAGGAAACGCTTTTCTCGCTTAATCTCCCGGTAGAAACGGGAGAGGTGTCATTAAGATCGGCGAGAGGTTTAAGGGGGGGCGGATACTCCAGCTAGACACTTGTGAAGTGCACTCCACTTGTATTTGAAATGCAGACATGAGGAAGTACCACTTTAAGTTTATCAATATTCGTTAATTATCATTATCAACATTCCATAAGGTCTTATAATTAACATATAGGTTTCATACATGAGTTTTTCTGTACATGACTTTAAGTTATTAGAGAGTTCGGTCTCGGGCGGGTTTACTGTGCACGCACACAGGAAGAAAAAGAATAATAAGACAAACCCTAAAAACAAAAGAGAGAAAAAATATGGCTGTCCATTTGAAACAGACCCAGTTTCGGCTACGTGTGCGTCCAACAAGAAATGCCCGTGAAGAAAGAGGAAGAGGCGTGGCTACTTGGTAAGAGCCTCCCCCTGAGCTGAGGGCTCCTGTTGGGATTGAGGGCAAGTCCGCTGAAAGCTCAGGTCCTAGTCAGACCCAGCCGGTGCCCCGCCGACATCAAACTGACAAGGCTACTTAAATCGGCGATGCTCGCCAGGTTGACTGCACTGGGGATCCCTCGGAAAACCCAGGGGGAGTCAAGAAAGAACAGTCCCGGGAAGAAAGGGGGAAGCTTGAGGTTGTAGTTGAGGTCAGAGTGACTGCATAGACAGAATAGTAGGTAAAAGTAGGGGAGGGAGGGGGCTAAGCAGGGTGCTGCAGGCGCTGAGGGAGGCTGTAGGTCAGTGCAGATGTGCATGTGTGCGTGCATGTGTCTGCATGTGCATGTCGTGAGAGGGAGAAGGGGGACAGAGCGGGATCGCAGCTGAGGTCGATCCTCCTGAGCCAGGTCCGTGACCCGAAGCTGCCTCCCCCCCCGTGTGGAGGTGGACACGGCGAGACGTTAGTGAAGCAGAGCGGAACTCTGGTCAGTCGACAGCGTGACCCCCGTCAGACACAGGCAGAAACTCCCTGCATTGCTCGACAGCTCTTGGACGAGACGTGACGGGAGAGGAAAGAATGAAGGAAAGGTCAGATCAACAAGAGGGCACACGATAAATAATCATCAATTTAATTGAAAGGTTGAACAACTACGTATGAAAAACACATGGATCTGAAGTGGACTCCAGATACTGATTTCATTTACGCAGAGATGTGTTGCCTTAAACTGTTATTTACTTCAGATAACCACAAATTTAGGTTTAAAGAGGTTTAAAGTTGTTTATTTAACCCTCGTGTTGTCCCTGCTTCCCCATGCTGTTGGCTGTGAGCGTTTGGGTAGCGATTTGACTAACGCTTGTTTGCGATACCCTGCTTCAAACACACAGACGCACGCGCACACGCACAGCCCACCACACATCAGCTCGCGCACGAAGGGCAATAGAAAAGCGAACAGCCCTTGCAGATGTATTTGTCACACCCGCTCCAAGTTGCGTGCCGGTGTGACGTAGGACCCCTGGGATGCCCGCGTTGGCAAGTCTCATCAACCTGGGTCTCTGAGACCCGAAGGCTCGCGCTGAGGGGCTTGCGCGGTCGCTCGCGTTGAGGACCATCTCTCCCATCGGCGTCCCCGTGACCCTGAGACTCGCGGAGCCGGGCCTGTCCGGTTTCCCGCGTCGTGTCCTCGAGCCTGTTCTTGCTCCGTGATGAGAAGAAGAAGAAGAAGAAGAAGAAGAAGAAGAAGAAGAAGAAGAAGAAGAAGAAGAAGAAGAAAAGAAACACATTTTTATTATTTGTCTTATAGCTGAACGACTCGCGAGGCTGGACCGACCCGGCTGCCAGTGTCGCGTACTCGAGCCTGTTCTTGCTCGGTGATGAGAAGGATAAGAAAAAGAAGACTCGTGCGCAGTAATAATAATAAAAAAGAAAAAAACAATTATTATTTCTCTTGTAGCTGCAAGACACACGCAAAGATGTAGGGCCGGTGTGACGTGAGGCAGGTCGGGGTCCCTGTGCGTGACTTACACTCGCGACGTTGGACCGACCCGGCTCCCTCCGTTGCGTAATGGAACCTGTCCCTGCTCTCAAACGCACGCGCACACGTGCACACGCACAGCCCACCACACATCAGCACGCGCAAGAAGGGCAATAGAAAAGGGAACAGCCCCTGCAGATGTATTTGTCACACCCGCGGCACTTTGTGTGCGTTTTACAGTCCTTGTTCCTGGGGCATATCTGACACCTCTTCCTCTTGCTCGCGGCGAGCGGGGCCGCGGCGGCCGCGACGGCCAGGGCTAGACTGGAGGCCGGACCCTGGGGTTGTTGCTGTTGCTGTTGCTGTCGTTGTTGCTGTCTTTGTTGTTGTCGCTGCGGGACTAGGGCCGGAGGGGCAGCCGGACGCTCGGGCCGAGCGTCGTCTCGGTCGCTGTCATCGTCTCTTGGCTCGGCTGCGGCTGCGGCGGCCGCGGCCACTTTCACGGCCTTCACGACCGCGGCGGACGCCTCGGTGCGTGGAACGCGCTCCCGCCGCGCAATGTAAGGCGCCACGAGAGCCTTTCCTAGCTGCTCGAGGAACACCCTGCGCTTGTTCCGCTTGCCCGGCATCCAGTCGGGGTTGACCTCTCGCCATATCACAAAGGCGTTGTAGGAAGAGACGTCGAGGATGTTGTGGAAGACGACCAGGGGCCAGCGCGCGGTCATCCTCCTGCAGCCGTACGTTCCGATCACCTTGTCCAGGTTGTCCACGCCTCCTTTGTTGCGGTTGTAGTCCAGGACGACGACCGGTTTGCCGTCCGCGCGGTCGCTGACGTCGGCCTCCGAGTGCTGCGTGCTCAGGAGCACCACGTTCCTGTTTTTCTTCCTCGGGACGTACGACACCAGAGTGGCGGCGGGCGTGAAGGCGAACACGGAGGAGAACGCCGCTCGTCCCTTGACCGCGAGCAGCCGGGGCGGGAGCTCGGGCTTGTTCTTCCGAACCGTGCCGACCACGGTGACGTTCCTCTCCAGGAGCTGCCGCGCGAGTTCGTAGGAGGTGAAGTAATTGTCGCACGTGACGTTGCGCCCGCTGAGTCCCTCCGTGAGGTCGAGCACGGCCCCAGGTTCCTCTCCGGACGCCCGCCGCTCGGCTTTCCGGTGTAGACTTGCATCTTCCAAGCATAGCTTGATCTGGCGTCGCACGCCACCCACGACTTGATCCCGTATTTCGCCGGCTTGCTGGGCATGTACTGTCGGAAAGGACACCGGCCTGGCGCGAGTGAGCGCGTGTGTGTGAGTGCGTGTGTGAGCGTGTTGTGGGGGGGGGGGGGGAATATACAAACATGAATATCGACAATATCTTCAGAGAAGAAGAAGAAGAAGAAGAAGAAGAAGAAAAAGAAGAAGAAGAAGAAAGCTCAGAGTCGCCAGGTGCATACAGGCGGACAACCGACGAGGCCACGTAACATAACGCAGTGACTAAAAATACACAACCAAAAATGAATTGTAAAGAACAGAACGACAAAAAGAATAACCTCTGAACGGAACCAGTTGCTCGTCCACGGTCACTTCGGGCCCCGGGTTGTAGAGGAGCGGCAGCCTCGCCGCCCAAGCGTCCCAGACCTCTCGCACGGCCGCCAATTTGTCGGAGGCACGTCTCTCGCGTCTCGTCTCGACAGTCGGTTGTTAGTAACGCCCTTCTCTCCGAGCGGCGAAGACGTAGGGCCTGTAGCACGTCGGCCGGGGTCCCGGTGACCCGAGGGCACGCGCCGCGTTTGATAATTTATTTGATAATTTGATAATTTGATAATTTATTTGATAATTATTTAATACAAAATTATTTGTATTGCTGCACGCCACGCACAAAGACGGGAGACTGTCACACACACACAAACACATGCTGGGTCAACCAGACCCTGGGACAACACAAGGGTTGAGGGATGCACAAAAATACAGTTGCTCTGACTGAACATTAATTTAGCTTCATATCAGATAACCAGAAATCATTGCTGTCCTTCCTGCTGTCCTTCGGATAAAAGTTGGACTACAAAATGGAGTATGTGTAAAAGCACACCGATAAAGGTTCTAAAGACTTAGGTGTTAACTTTTAGGGACTTATGCCCATGAGATAATGACTTTCATGTCAGTTAAAACTTATCCCCAATGTGTGTATTCAAGATCTGTCGAGTTTCTGCTAGATACATTTTGCAGCAGTGGTCTGGGTACCACGCAATAACCCTGTTGTCTCTCTTCACACCCCCACTGATCTGCGTTCACTTTACATGGGAACAATAAACATCAACATTAACAAGACATAAAGATCACTTTGATCTTTGATCTTTGACCACTGACACTGTCACTGCAGGAGTGGAGTTGTTTGTTTACGGCTCAGCATCAAAGGATTCATGGTCCATGTATGTTGAAAAAACATTGTGTTTTATTGGCATTTAATCAAACTTTGACGCTACGCCACTGTCACACCGTGTGACGAAAAATCGATCTTTCAATAACTTTGTATCTCCATCTTGTTGTGATGACATTCATCTCAATTTGAAGTTGATCTGATGAAAGCCCTGGTACAAGTACCTCAAAGTAAAAATTAGGAATATGACCAAAGTGGCCACTAAATGCAAAATAGCGGGCTTCCTGTTACCTTTTTCCATTAGCACCTTCAAATTAATTTGCCTGAATAATAATAATAATCCTTACAATTTCAATAGAGCCTCACGTCTGTCAGTGCCTGTCAGTGCTCGGGCCCTAATCAGAAGTTATTAGCACACCACAACAATCCGGATAAATGATCCGACATCATTGATTAATAACTAAATAAATGTGTGAAGCGCGACAGAGACGAGCAGACGCACACACACACATACACACACACACATACACTCCTACAGACAGGTGAGAATTTCTTCCTGGAAGAGGGGGTTACATCAAATAATTGTTCTTAAATCCTACTCGAGGTAAAAGTTTGAAATAATCTTGATATTGATTTGAAGTCATATTACCCAGCCCTAGGTTCCATCCACAAAACCAATCACTTTTATGCTGATACATGATTTATCATTTTGATTTAGCTGTGTTATGTAAGTTATATTTAATATTATTGTTTTTTTTAATTAATTCAAGTGTTTTACTCTATAGAATATGAAGTAATGTGATTTTCTCTGTTATGAGCTTCTAAACAGTAATTTTTTTTGTTATCAGTTTCATATCATCACCAGCATTACAGTCCTTTATGTTCTTGTTATGTGTTAGTGTGTTCTTTCCAGTATGGGGGTGTTCCATTGGTCTGATGTATGTGGGCCTGAGTGCTTCCAGATATTGGCTATAAATCTGTCATGGGTTACTATCAGCTTATCCGATAGGACAGGGGTTTCTTTGTTCTCTTTATTAGTATAAAAAGGGAGTTTCACTGTTGTTCAGGGGTAAACCTGCTGACATGCTGCTTCTAAGTAAACATTCCATCATATAGTATCGCTTTTATATATATATCTACCACAGTCTTGGATGTTTGTTATTGGTGATATTCATGCAAATTCCACTACATCAAAATGTTTTACACTATACTCCTTTCTACAACTTTCTACATTTATCAATGTCCCTTTCAACCTATGTACGGAATGTTACAACACAAGCATTTGAGTGCTCATGATGTATAATACAAATCACTGACAGTCAGAGTGGCTGTAGAGCTGAACATTTAAAAAATACCAGAACACCCTGAACCTTTCAACTTTGCTATGAAAGAATTGCAGGGGTGAAGGGAACACATGTCAAACTTCTATGTAGAAGTAGTTTTTTACATGGTTTGTCGTGTGGCCAGTACATTAAATGGATAGTTGACCGAAAAAATTGAAAATTCACTCATTATCTACTCACTACTCAGCACTATGCCGATGGAGGAGTGTGAGTCCGCAAAACCCTTCTGGAGTTTCAGGGGTAAACAGCGTTGCAGCAGACTCCAATAGATTTGAAGCCAATGGTGAATCCTTCTACAGATATAATAAAAAAAACAAAAAAACATACACTGCTCGTGTGGTGTCATCCATGTGTGCGTAAGCCATATTTGACTCGAAACAAGGTATTTTACACCGTGTTTTGAGCCTAAATGTCCTCTGATATCTTCCTATGAGGTGCGTTAACAGCAATTATAGCAAGGTGGTGTTTTTTTGAAAAAATGCACGTAAAAAACTGTTTGAACATAGATATATCTTCATTTGGGGGTTAGTGTCTGGAGGTTGGGTACAGCCCAATAGACAGCCACTAAACGCACATTGATAAACATCAATGGCTAATAGTGGCAGCAAGAGGATGCAAAGAATGCACAGAGGTGGAAAATATCTGCTACAAAGAAATACGAAAGGTAACGGTTATGTACAACTCTTATTGTGAAAATCCATGAATTTCTTTATATATTAGATATGTATATATATAAGAATTTCTTCTTATGACAGTCTAATATGAATATAAATGTATACATTTATTTGTTGTCTCCTGATACAACGTACAAATACAGTATATATCATTTGTAATCATTCTGTGCTGCAGCACTTTATTAAAATACATTTCTCTACAAATATTAACATAGGGAAAGGTGTATATTATGTAAATTTTCCTTTTTTTCTGTTGTCTACCTCAGTCTGTTGCTGTAACAACTGAATTTATGTACCTGGGATCAATAAAGTCTTATCTAAATATTTACATATGTAATGATGAAAATACAGACATACAAAAATATATTAGAGGGCAAGTTTTTATTTTTTCAAATCTAAGAAGGTCTCATTCTCATCCCTCAGGTGCAGATTTTCAGCCCAACAGATGATGGGGTATTTAAGACACCACAAAAGGGGTTGTGTTGTCCCCCGCATTAAGCAAGAGTTTTGTAATCTGGGTGCCCAGTATTTGATTTAATTTAGTATGTAATAGTCAAAAAACAAACAGTAAAAGTAACATTAAAATTGGTTAAATTGTTAAATTTCATTAGGAGAGGAAAACCCATTCTGACGAATCTCCAGGAAGTTATAGCTATGTGCCCTTCATCCGAGCAGTGGCAGACCGTGAGCCAAGCAGACTGAGTAGACAGAGGTGATTCTCAGTACCATGGAAAATAGTTAAGATGTTAACAAAAGAAACGTCCTGTTCCCTGTGGCTCACAGAGATTACTCCAACATTCGTTTAGTCCATTTTTAGAAACTCTGTCCACGTTTATCATGAGAATACCACATTGTTACATTAAATTGACCTCTGTAAGTAAGAAAAAGCGTAATAGGTTCCCTTTAACATTCTAGTAATATCGTGAAAGAAAGTTTTTGTTTTGCTAACAGAAAAAAACAGAATACAGAAAACCGAAGCTTTAGTCTACAAACAGCCCAGACTCAAAACAGCATTAATAGGGAGCCAATTCTTTACCAAGTGTGTGGAAGGACAAATAAACAGCGTGACATAAATTTCCTGCAGCGGTTGCAGCATTCAGCGGTGACTTTTATAGCTTGAAAGTGAGAGGACAGGCGCTATCAGACTATTGGGCTTTATTACAGTGGGTATAATAGGGCTGGCTGGAGAGTTTTATGCGTTTCTGTCTGGTTGAGCGCCATTGCATCTCTCCATTCTCCACTAGTGTGATTGTTGCAGCTGCAGGTTGTCTGTGATAGGCTATTGTGCCCACTCTCCAAAAACCCTTCACCCCGGCCGCAATGCCGCCTCTTCTCTTTTCTCTAGCCTCTGCTGATTTTCGGCGGGGCCCCCACCCCCACCCACACGCTCCCCTTTTCTCCCCGTCTGAATAAAGAGCTCTATCTATCAAAGCCAGCCCAAGACTCAATCTCTCACTGGCTCTCCGGCCTTCGATCAACTATCTGTGGAAACAGTGGCTTATAGAGCTGAGGCGTATGCGAGGCCTGCCGTGATTACATTTTAGATCCAGCACAGGAAACGTCAAGCCTCCACCATACACAGACCCACAAAAACACACTGTAGCCCTGGCTGCACAAATCCTACCTCAGTACAACACTGGCCCTACTCCTTAACCCATTTAAATCCCATTTACCCCTTTAATTTACCTGTTAAGTGGATTTAGGGCTGAAGAAAATCATGTTATTGACAGCTGTTCTAGCGTGTTACTGATGCTATATGATGTATGTGCTGAGTAAAGTCCTTAAACCAGGGACTAAATAATTTAGAAATGGTTTAAATGTCTTCATGTCATACATAATTCCTCAAAAAGTTGAAATGTTCACTCATGAGTCCCATCATGCCAAAATAACAATGACTGCATGCTGTTAAAAAGGTGAGAATATGTTGCCAATCTGCGTAAGTGGCAGGAGGCAAATACATCCAACATTGCAAGAGGTGCTGTGTCCTTCTTGTCATGAGGTGGAATATAAGGATTTAGAAGTCGGGGTGTGGGATGGGCATGTAGAGCTGGTGTCCTGTCACAGACTGGCAAAGACTTATATCCCTTTAATCATAATCAACTGAAAACATAACCTCTGTGTTTCCCCAGTTGCTTATAATTTTATGGTCATGTCGTATTGGGCGTCTTTGGAAAACAACTTCTAGAATTTAAAGTAAAATTGTGTGTTGTGTCATTAAAGCATGGGTTTTTACTGACGTGCACATAGGGTCAGTGGTTTTAAAGGGGTTAGAAAATACAGCCGTGCTTAATGCAATAAGCAGCTTTAAGGTGGTGAGGTGAAGCTGTGAAATTGAAATAGGGCAACCAAGTTACAAAAAGCCTTTTAGGGGCCTCAGAAGATTATACAACTTGAACTAACTTGCCTTTAATTAGTTTAGTTCAGGTATGAGTGCAGTTTTAGTGCAGGTACAAACAACACAACAAGCAAGTAGATTTTACACGGGTATTGATTGCAAGTGAAGAAAACCACTTCCTACTTTACTTGCTGAGTGTGTTGTCTTATCTGCAAGATAGGAAGATTGGTCAGTAAAGAGAGGGACTGAGAGGGAGGGGGAGATATAGAGGTGTAGAGTTTTAAGCCTAGCAAGGCTCAGTGGTTAGCCCCAGTCCCCTCTTCACACTGCAGGCCTGACTGCAGCCCAATATGGTAAGAACTTAATGCCACCAGGGACCCAGCCCATTTGAATGCTCAGGCTTCCTTTATCACAGGCACAAGTGGTGCAGAAAAATTGCTCAGGATTAATTCTGGGGGCCTTGCAAACACACACAGCTGGGATCAGTGCTTGCAGCTCGCTCGGAGGTGGCACTCTTTAAAAAAGTGGGGCTTTTTTTTGGGATGCTTTTATAAACGGTGGGTTGGGCCTTTCCACTGAGGCTTTGGCTTTTGTGGGGCTGAAGGGGGTGCCCGAGTAGCTAATGCAACTTAAAATAGTGTTATAAGACATAATAGCAAACATGTACAAAGTGATAAGGGCATAACAGCTTTTTCTGCTTCCCCAAAAACCAGAGTTTTTACCAAGGTTCCCAAATGTAAAGAGTTTTATCACCTTGTTGGCTGTGGACTGTGCTATGCCAGTATATATCACCCGCCAAATACAGTGCATGGCAGGATTTGGGTGAGTAAGTGTAAGATAGGATAGAGTATAGCTGTAAAGGGGTTTTCTCATGCTAGTGCTCTTCTTTCACTGTGTCCATTAACAAAAGGGAGACTGAAGACGCCAGCTGCAGCCAACACCGTCCCTGGACCTGAGCAGTAACCAAGGACTCTGGATGACTGGAGGAAGCCTGATAAGCCTGAATGTACAGTGTTAATGCTTTGAGTTTATAACCCTGAGCCACCACATGTTCTTTCATTCTTTACAGCATCTTTTAGCATCAATATTTGCATTAGCCATGATAGATGTACAATAGCTATGGGTATATATTGAGAGTCACCTAGATGAAATGAAAGATTGGGTTCAGGCAAGTGTTTAAATGTACCATTGACATATCTTTGCAAATTCAGCAGTGGGGACATGTCTTTAGCAATGTCAAGGAATTGGCAAATTGTCCCTGTCAATAGTTTTGCTGATGTCAAGAGATTTTTTAACTTAATTTCTACACAATATTACCAGTGACATTCATGCAGAGCAGCCAGGTTTGTGTGTTTTCAGCTAAATGTGAGCTGTTTTGATCAAGGATAAAAAAAAGCGGGATAAAAGGGATACAGATGGAAATTGTAAACATTGCAGAATCTAAACTGTCTGAATGTCAATGAGTTCACATAATATTTTACATTATTGTCACAAGGTGATGGCAACTTTATGATTGTTGCTCATGTCATTTGATAGAAAATTTAGTGAACTACAAACATTTAGAATTTCTCAGCAACATGGAGGGTTGATAATTATTGATCTAACATCATCCGCATCCCACATTTTTTCAACAAATGCGAATAAATATAAGTCAAGTCAATTAAAGATTTCATTAATTTTACAACAAATATGGGGACTAGAGGACGCACAAACCCACAGTAAACAGCTGGAAGACCAACACACATACACAATTCATTAATTCATCATTAATTGTTGGACATTTCTTTAAAAGCTTACATTTTCTCTATTTGTCTTCACACACTGTAGGTGACCTAATTATGTCAGTCAATGTGCATGTTTTTTTTTTGTGTTAATATCTCAGTTACCTCAGTATTGTTAGATCACATCCTATTAAATACATTATTAGTAGGAATATAAATAAACCAATCTTTCATTCTTGTCAGACTCTGACTTCTTAACCTGTATGAAGAAAACAACACAAACATGCACACCCAATGACTGACCAACTGCTGCAGCAGCCTAAAGGTGAAATGCCAGTTGCACACAGTCGCCCATCTAGTGGAGTGCTCTTTGAGCACCAGTCCACACCACACAGCCAAGCTATCATGAGACTAGTCAGCATGAATGCACACACAGATTCACACAAACACACAGTTCAATAAACACAGACAATCATTCCCTCCCCCATCACTTACACACACACACACACATACAGTTCACACAAACACACACAGCGAGCTATCAGGACAGACATGCCCCTTCCCTTAATGCTGATGACACTGTTTCCATTTTTGTGGAGACAGTGCTCTGTAGCTGTAGCGATATGGATTCTTATGGCCGACACACTTCATCGGCCAGCGGCTTGCTTCCAGCCACATAGCTTTGTTTATGTGGAAAACCATATCAAAGTGAATTACTATTGCAAGGTAGCTAAATCAAATATGTGGTGAGAGGAGAGGAAATAAAAAAAACATCAAGTTCCCCATTTCAGAGTCATTTTGCCCTTGAATGTTATTCTAAACTGTTAATAATGAGCACTTTTTATGATGTAATATGGATGTCAGAGCTCAGCTCCTGAGGTGAAAGGTATGGAGGCGGACAGAATCACTAACCATCAAGGAAAGCATAATTTCACTCAGCTCCACCTCATTGTGTTGCCCCTGCACTTCGCAAAAGGTCATGTTCAGGTGTGCAGCTGTACAGACATGCACTCGGATGGAAATAAGAGGTAAAACTAGCTGTAGTTTGGTGAGATGAGGACGAGGAAAGGTTGTCCTACAGCTGCTATAAGAGAATGTCAGGTAACTAGTGAATAGCTCCAAAACAACTGTTGATAAGGAGACAACCTTAAAGCTAAGGTAGGGACCCCTGGAGGATTCATTGCTGCAAGTGTTGGACAGAGCAGACACATTTTTGTTTTGATGATGCAATGTTTCATTTTGGGGCTTTATCCTGGAAATGTGCAGCACTTTCAATTATGAATTATTTCCCCAAACCAAGAAACAATATCAGACTCATTTAAACAAAACATTAAATGACATAGATTCAAGATTCTTGTGTTGTTGGAATGTAACCCATACCCACCCAGCATGTTAACTGTAAAAATGCTAATGTTTACCTCAAGATACTGTTTATATTATTGTCACATTGAAGTTGTAAATGAAAAGACAAGAAATCCCAGACAAGCCCCTTGCACCATCTTTTCCGATACTGCGAGCCCTGACCCATTACCAGCCACAGACAACCCGGTTCCTTTCAATACCCACAGCATCGGAGAAAACTGGAGCTGCTGTTTGTCTCCTACTCCGTTACTATCTTCTTACTTGATTTCAAACTCTCATTTTCAGCCCCTCACGACCTGACACACCTAATTCCTCCTCGAGAGTGAGGGGGGAGAGGATGCCATTAACTCATGATACACAATCCTCCCCAACTAGCGGGAAATTACTGTCAGCGGGGCAGCCCACCGCACCACAAGCTGCAAAACAATGGATGGGCCTCGAACAAATTAAAGCTCCATAAATCACAAGGTGTTTAACTACGCCACGTGTGTGGTGGCTCGTCCCGACGTTTCATCCTTCTCCATCTCTTTCCCCCTCAAAGAACAAGGGGGGACTAATGACAGATTCATATGCATGCATCAACCGCGAGCAAAAAGGAGGATGAGAGTTTACTCCTGTTCCCTAATAGGAGCTAGGATGATTCTGTAACATCATATACCAGAATGCGCTGCCAAAGGTCCAACTGAGACAACCTGTGTTGCCATTTAAAGCATATAACTGTGGCATTTCAACAAAGATGCAGTTTTTCAATGTCTTGATTGTCAGAAGTTTATAAATTACACTTACTATTATTTGGAGACTAAACGTGAACTGGGGTTAGGGTTTGGGTTATGTGCCTTTGACTCAATAGTTAAATGTTAAGTGCAGACGTAACTTTAGCCTCTTGACAAGCCGGGTATAGATACCCCAGACTGTTTTTAGCTGGAATCATCTTAGCTATGAGTGTAACAGTCATGGCACCATCATAAACTGGTCCTGTAAGAAGCCATGTTAATATTAGACTATATGATGACAATGACTCCTAAAGTATACTGTATTTCAGGCAGCATCTTGAAATACAGTCAAAATACAGCCATAGATAAATTGCTTCTAGTTGTCAATAGACTTATATAGGCCCGATAGAGATCTTGAAAATACCCAAAAGTATGCACACTATTTGCTCCAGCTCTGAGTGTTAAGACTGGAAAAAGAGTTGTATTTAGTCACCTCCCTCCACTGAAAAGGGATTCTGGTTTTGAATGGGAACCGCCAGTTTTATGTTTTATTCTTTAGCAAAACCATAATTTCTCCTTTCAGAGAAATTAAACTAACATCTGTAGTTCAGACACTTCAATTTCACTGCTTGAGACTTGATATTTATTTCTTGATTTACAAATTTCTTCAATATCTTTGTTTCCTTTAATGTCTACTATTATACTTGGTTTAACCTGCTTTGGTCTTTAAAAAAAAAACCAGGCGTTTGCTTGTTCTAACTTTGGCTGCGTTTGTGCTTTGTGCACTATTTATCACTGTGGCCTCAAAGCAAAAATGTTTGAGGTTCATATCCTGATTTGGTCCGGGTCCTTCTATGTGGAGCTGTGTTCTCCCCATGCCTCAGTGGGTTTTCTTCGGTTACCTTGGTTTCTTCCCACAGTCCAAAGACATGCAGATTCAATTGGAAACCAAACGAATATTACTGTGAGTGTTAATCCTAACCCGTTGGACCTGCGTTATGCTTGTGACCTGTCCATGATGTATCCTGCCTCTCACCCGATTTCAGCTGGGATTGGCTCCAGCTCGTATGTGACCCTCAAAGGATAAGCAGTATGAATAATGGATGGTTAAATTACCATGATGACCACCACGACTGTTTAGTACAGCGTTTCTCTAAACAAACTGTGACACGGCAGCCTGACAAGAAGACAAAGTTCATATGAACAAAGCTCTGATGTCTTCCAACAGTCTTTTGAAAGTGCCGTGGTCACAGCCATTTCTAATAAAAGCGAAATTGTCGAAAGACTCAGCAGTCTCTCATTTTTTTCATGTGACTAAAATTGAGATGGGGGTGATGGTGCTGCAGACAACATTTTGATAGGAAAGACAGAGCCTTTTTTTATATCATTTTTCAAGGGCACTGTGCTGCTTTCACAAAGGTCCTTATGGATTTTCAATCACCACTAACAGCAGTATTTGGTGACTACCACTCAGGGGAGGGCCTCACACAATGATATTTGACTTGGGGTTCAAAAGGCCGTCGAGTCATTCAGACTTTCTCCTTTTTTCCCCCCTCATCGTGGCTGAATGTACCATTTCAGACAGAATGGAAGCCTTTGTGCAATTTGCTGTAACAACAGCCACAAAAATGACTTCTCATTACTTAAAGGATATTTGGAGCTGTCTCTTAAAAGCCTGACAATTGGTTGGACCTGGGAATTCATTTTCACTGAAAAAGACATATGGACAATTACAACTCTTAAATCTCTCATTTTAGTGTGAAGAGGAGCATTTTGTAGGCTGAATTGACAGTTTTGTACAGGTGAGCAGCTCTTCAAGGTCCACTGACAGAAACGCTGTGGAGATTGTGCAGTGAATTTGTACTGCAGTTGAATATAAGACAGTCCTGGTCCTGTGGAGACTCCTTTGGCCTCTCCAGCTTATATATGTATATATGAAGAAGGAACCACGAAACATCTCCCTGCCTAACCCCCCACGCTACCACAGCAGCAGGTGCAGCCTGTTGCATGTGTGAATATGTGTTTCAATTAACACTCCAATTCAATCAAAATCCCGGGATGGTGCACATGTGTGCAATGTATCCAGCCCAATTACAGTATGAATAGAAAGGCAAGTGAGTCAGCATCCACAGTCTGAGGGGAAGTGGATACTACAAACTTGGCTACATTGATCTCCTGTAATTGACATTTTTGGTCGTAGTACCTGCTCCTCAGCAAAACTTAAATAGGTTGGATTATCAGCAGTTGTTCTGGAAAGAAGGAGGCGGGGCTAGTGAATTACCTGGACTGCCCGTTTCATATTATTGCCTCAACATGAACAAGGAAGATTCACAAACGAGTCTGATTTGCTTTGAATACAATGAGGATATCTGGTAGATCCATGGGATGTGTGCATACATGGGTTGTGTGCATTTAAATAATAATATAGTGTTTTCTTGGAAATCTAATGAAATCCATCAGTAAATGCATTTCTATTCTTGATGATCACTCAAAGCACTTTATAGTACAGTCTTTTTGCCATTCAATAATTCACACACACATTCATACACTGCATCTATAGGCAGCACTTTCTTTATTGGAAGGTTGTATCTGGTAATACAAGATTTGCCTCTACATGATGAACTATGTAACAGCTTGTGGAGTACAGACAGCTCAGCTCCAGTCTACAGGCATTCCAGCATAAACATGCAACAAGGTCAAAAACTGGGAGAAATATAAATGCTTAATTTAATTAGATCTTTTTTAGCTATAACCATTGTCATAGACCTCAAACATCTCGCAAAACTGACTTAAGATATTAAATTATATTTAAAAATGCAATGTAAACGCAGCTTAACCACATCAAATTAGCTAAATATGACGCTTCCGGAACTAACTGCTCTTAACTTCCCAGAATATGTAGAATGTGCACTGTAGTTGGAAAAAAAGACATTCAGCAGTGAGTTAAGGTTAAGACAGAGAGTTAAGTGCAACAAGAAAGTGGACAACTGATACCAGGCTTTAACTATACCAAGATTACTTGTGAGAAGTAATTTATAATTGGTTTTAGGGTTCTGATGTTTTCCTGTGATTTGTTCACAAGGAGAAAAACATGAAATAGCAAAAGGTTCACCCTTTAAGCAAATTAGCAGACAAGTCGAAGGCATGTGACTTGTTAACTCACAACATTTACTTCCACAGCTTCTGAGACAGCACAACAACATCATGTTTGATCACCTCGAGAGGCAGTGAAGGCACACAGGCTCCGCCAGGGCAGCAGACACTACACTGTCATTTGCTCCCACATAAATCAGCCTGTAACTGCTAAATCAATTCTGCCTATTGTCACTCAATGGACAGCAGCCAGTGAATTCCACCACAGTCTCTCCATTTCAGGGAATAATCAGCTTCTAACGCAGGACAGAGCACCCCCCCGAGCCCTGTGGGTCTTGGACACACCTTCTGTCCTGAATGTGTTTCAAGGGTGCTGCAGAAAAGCACAAAGCTGACAACAGTCCAGTATGTGTGTAACCTCATCATGTTTCTTCTCTCTTTTTTCTCCACTTTCTACAATTGTTTGTTGCTCAGTAACATGCTGCAATTTTATACAGAAGGCAACGTCATTATGCACAGTGGCCGACAGCAGGAGCAGCCGGCTGTATGTCTTGTGTTCAGAATGAAGGGGACGAGGGTATGGAGGTTGTGAAAGTGGCCGCTGCAACACGCCAGTCGTCAGTATGATCACAGCTCCATCTAGTGTTCCATACTTGGAATTCAAGACATGCTGCAAAGGCACATTCTGCTGCATCTAACAGTGGTATAGGTGCTTTACAGTAACAGCTTTGCAATGAACTTACAATTGCACATTGAATTTATAATTTTACATAATTTCTTGATTTAATTAATTGGAAATGAAGCCAGTCGGAGGGCAGAAGGGGGGGGGGGGGGGCATGGAACATATAAATGGGGCAACCAAAGCTACACATTTACCTGATATTTTCTTGATATTGATATTTCCTTGATTTGTATTAGATTCCACTCTTTGGTCAACCTTGCATTAATTTAGTCTGATACTAAATAGGACTGTGGCACAGTGAGTAGAAAAATTATCTTTTTCACAAACAATAAAAACACAACAGCTGCAAACCATGTATATATTATTAATATTGAATCAAAAAGAAAAAAGGAGTGGGGAAATGCGTATATGTATATATACAGTTTATAAATGTATATATGTACATATATTACTTGCAATAAAATCCTGTTCTTTAATAAATTGAGAAGGATCCTCACATAATAAAAATAATGATGGTAATAAAATTAGGATATATGTCACAAGACAGGCTCACACTAGTCTATATCATATGAACAGGAGTTCTCACATAAACATAATCAATAAAATTACTGTATGTACATAGCAGGGTCTTTGTTTTTGCCCACATCCCAGCAAGACTTCTTCTAGGCAACAATGATATAATAACATTTTGTGTTCTGCTGGATTCAGTATTTGGGGGCTGTTGTTTTGATTCATCAAATCCGTAGTTTATTTTCCTAGTTTTTAGTTTTTTTATGGTTTAAATGACGGAATCAAAAAGATCAAACATCTTCCATGATGAGGAAAATGAATAGAACTGGTGAAACACTTGATGTGTATATGTGTTAACACATATATGTATGTTTGTATGTGTTTGTTTACTTATGGATGTCATTGCTTCATATTTGGTCCGAGACTATAATACCCTTCTTTCAAAAGAACAAGTCCCTCGGTCATCTATGCAGACAGCTTATTGTGTCCCATACATAGTTGTTAGGCAACTTTTTGTGGCCATTAAGAGCAAAGAAGAAAGTCTGATCATAAAAAGCTCCTTAATCATTCCTGAAGAACCTATTTCAATCCAAACCTCAATCCTCTTCCATACTTAACCTGTTTGTGCCTAAACTGTGACCGCACGTCTTTTGTTGTTACCATGACAATGACGGGCCAGTGTGCCTGCTGCTGGTTCCCTTCTATGGGTCCTAACCTAGGGTTTGGACAAGAGTACTGTACGCTCATTTAAATTGAAAGACTTGATAAAATCTTGATATGTATTCTATTTGTATAGAATAATTAGTGACTTGTTATGACACCTTTGAAAATGAAAAAAATGCATTGTGTGTGGCTTATTTTGCAAACGATAAAACTAGCCTATATTAGTTTAGTCCGAGAGTGTCCAAATGTAAACCAGCAAAATTCAGATGCCTGGAAGATTTAAATATAGATTGATGAAAGCCCCACATGTGAAATGAGAAATACAACGTGACAAAGTGGCATAGAGTCAGTAAAATGAAACCTATTATAGTAAGCTTGCATCAGAGGAATGGCCCAGTCACCTTTTGTTTCCAGCCTGAAATCTGCTGAAGGGCCCAGCCAGCGGAGCGTATTATACAGCCTCATACTGCCTATCTGGGAGCCGCTGCATGGTGAAAGACAGATCCTGCCTATAGCGCACACACCTCTCACCCCCACCATCCTCCCCTGCCCGCTGCATCCCAGTCTGGGCTTGCCGTCACTGCTGCTGCCGCCGCCGCCACTGCACCGAGAGGGAATTTACATTTTAATAGGCAGAGCTGCTCACCATCTCCGAATGAGGGTATGTGTTCAGGCAAACAGCAGGAAACGCACCCAGCTGCACATTTCAAATGAACCCTCCAGACAATTTCTGGGCCAGAGAAAATGATATTTTTAGCCACCCGGCCCCCCTGTCTGGAGCTTATGGCAGTATATGTAAAATCATATATATATATACACATGTATAAACATTCCAAATGTATACACACACAGACACACATGCATATTTCACAGAAAACAAACTTCTTTGAAATGAGATTTGATATGGTGCCATCTTAGATCAGTGGTGATGGAGTGAAAATGCACTGCTGTGTTCAGCGTGCAGAGCTCTCTCTGGTGCAGGGAGAGGATAGAGATGAAGAAGGAGCAGAGCGGCAGCGGCGGCAGAAAGAAGGCCTCGCTGTGGGCCCGTGTGATCACAGAGCATGACGGTTCCATCACAGCTGTCATTAGGCACCAAACAAAAGGCGCATCAAGAGCAGGATGGAGAGGAAGAGGAGGAGGCGAGGGAGGGCGGCCGGGGGAGGATGGTTCCTCGTCACTCCTGCTCTGTCACAAGGCCTCTGGATGAAGTGTCAGCCCGGAGCACGGAGAGTGAGGTCAATAAGAGTACAGGTTCCACTTCAATCCAGAGGCCATGACCACGTAATGTCTTTTTCTGTTATCTCTTTTGTTAATTCTAAGACACAGAAGCCCAGTAACACAGGAAGTAATCATATCAAATAAAGCTGTCACTTTAGATAATAGGGAAATGGAGATAAGTCCAAAAAGCTTTGATTTATACAACTACTACCTTTTAATTTACAAGCTGCAGTGATCATTTCACATTCATACATGAAGCATGGGGTGAATGATACATGTTATATGAAAGTAGCTGCTTGCAGTGACTCGGTTATCAGTTGCATTGGACTTTACAGAAGGATTCAGCATTTTTGACAAATTTCTTCTGACAGCCCAAATCAACCTCACATCGACTTTAAAATGCAGTCAGCCTCTGTACAGTTGTTGTTCCAGTCATCAAGGAGTCATTAGCAGCAGTTAAGATTCTGTCCACCTGATGAATGTTCAGTCCAATATTAACTCGCTGAAAAATGAGAATAAATAAATAATCTCACTTTACTATTCCAGCATGTTAACTGTGACTGATTTTCATTAAAATAAATAATAGTAAAATGTTTCCTGTCAGCAGTTTGCTGTTCAATATAATGTTCTTAGTTAAAGAGACATTTTCAAAGCGGTTACACCCCCCCCCCCCCACACACACACACAATCCTCCTACCTTGATTTTTCACAGCATCTCTGTTATTCTGGTGTGTGAGACGACACAATGCGTCACAGCTTCGGGCATGCAATCAAGACTGGGGCCCCTCCCCGCTCTAATTAATAACTATTGAACATGCCAACAACAATCAACACTAATTAAAATGTGTGCTTGTTGACAAGGGTACAAGCTTTATCAAAAGACAAGAGGGTGTGTGCTGGAGTGAATTTGTGTGTGTGAGAGAGAGGGCATTGGTGAGGGCCTCTGTTCTCCATAATAAGTTGACAAAGTGCCCCGAGCCATAGTTTTAATTCAAAACCCAGCACAGCCGCCGTCTCTCTGTGACACTGACTGCTGGCACAGGGACGCAGGATGACTTCCACAGCTGCAGAGGGACTGGAATCTACACAGTGTGTGTGTGTGTGTGTGTGTGTGTGTGTGTGTGTGTGTGTTGTGTGCGTGTGTGTGTGTGTCTTTGAGAGAATGTGATCATTGCAGCATCACTTGCTTGAACACAGACAACCCACAATCTGTGAACAAAGAACATTTCTTTGTTCATGGTCATCCCAGGGCATTTCATGGTGTCTAATGTATATGTCACAATGTTTGATTCAATTCAACACAATTTTATTTGGATAGTGCTAAATCACAACTTAATTTGTCGAAGTAAATCTATGACACTGTTATGAGATATATTTTTTTACTCTTCTCGACCCTCAGAGATCGTGGGGATCAAAGTATTGAACACCAGCTCAAATATTTATCTAGAACTGATAATGGTACTCGAATTTTGAGTTGTATTTTTTGACAGTAGTTTGTAGTTGTCAAAATAAAATGTGAGTGAAAAGTGAAACATAAAAACCTCTTGTTGCACCACTGCTGTGAAGAGGGGGCCACACACATTTGGGGACCCTTTACAGGAGCTAATGTGGAGCTAAAAGAGGGTGAACATTGCACTTCCATTCATTTGGTGGCCAGAGATAAAATATGCCTAATAAAAAAAGTGCCTCTTTTCAAATTCTCAACCTGGAAATTGTAACTTCCAAGCCTCCACAGTCCTGATGACATCATCAGAGCTACAGAAACAACCCACGTGTGTTTTGGTTAGGCAGTAGAGCTCTGTTGTCATTGGTAAGTCATGGAGAGGAGTTCCCCTTAGAAGACTTAAAATTATCAAAAAAATTGATGAATCTTAAACTTCATTAATAAGTAATGGATTATTACAAATTGAACAATGGTAGGTAGTATGAGGTAATGTCTACATGCATGTATTCCATGTATACAGTGATGTCACAGGAACCGCAGTGGAGCTTTAGAGAAATTGATTGATTGATTGATGAGCATGACCTAGAAACCCTTCACAGCCAAGTTACAATGTCCTACATTCACCAAACCAACAGTCCACAGGGTGCTGCAGCGGAGCATCAGCAAATGAAAAAACATGTTTAAACATGACCATTCAGGAATGTCTGGAGAATTGGAAGCTGAAGGTACAACCTGAAAGCACGACAAAAAAACACAAAGACGAGGTAGCAGCAGTTTACTTGGAACTCAGACAAAAAACAAAAAAAGACAGACAAGGGGTCAAAGGAGGTGATCGGTTCTGTAAGGCAAACCAATCCAATAAGGGGCAAACAGAGGGAATCCAAAGGTTGGGGACAGACAGGCATGAATACCAGAAAGCTTGTGGGGACATACTAGGAGAGGGAATGCTACAGGAGTGGTAAATGTATACAGATGGAATAATGAGGGAATGGGATGTGAGTGAATAGGTGGGTGAAGGGAATGGGCAATAAAAGAAGGGAGGGTGTGACTGGACCTGAAATGACAGGAGCATAAGAGACACGATCAATGGGAGACTAAGCTGTGAGGAGGTCAAGGATTTAAAGAAGCAAGGTCAGAGGCACACAGAGCAGGACTGGACAAACAGCTGTGTTTGTGAGTATGAACAGAAGTAAATAAAGGGCTGAGGGGTCACCAGGGAGTCTGGAAAGAAAGTGTGTGTGTCCGTGCATTCGTGTCTGTGTGTGCGCTTGTCTTGTGAGCTCTGGGATCTTACAGTTGTAATATTACAAATTCTACGAGGATCAACAACATCAAAAGCCCTCAAGTTTACAAGTGACACGCTTGACCTCAACATGTTTTCACTGGGCTTCATGGGCCCAATGCTGAAGCTGAAGAATCCACACTTTCACTTCCGAGTGGTTTTTATGGTGAGAGGCAGGTAAAAAGAAGCAAAGGTTGAAAGAGCAACAGACTGTTTCTTGAAAGATCAACAATCAAGTTGTCTACAGTGTGACTCAAGGGATTGAAAAGTGCGTAGGTCGAACCACCACATTGGTCCAGATAGAAATATCATAATATCTATAATATAATATCTATAACTATTGAGTTAAATAATATGCAATATTATACACCAATCAGACACGACCTTACAGGTGGTGTCCCAGTATACCAGTTTCACTGTCAGCCATGCATGCCCAAGTCATAACAGAACCAGCAGCCTGTTTGACAGAGGAGTTGTTGGCTCTGGGTTATGACCTGCTGCTCAGTTGTCCATTGACCTGTGCTCCAGAACTCTACCTGTTTCTTTCAGTGTGATGTTGGTTTGCATCTGAAACCTTGTTAATGTCATGACATCTTGATTGTTGACAGGGAAACATGTTTGCCTACATCCTGGAGACTGTTCTCGACTTGCTGTGCTGTCATAAATATTTTTTTTGGGGAAATACACACTCCTCTGTCTCCCAGGTCGTCTGCCAATCACCTTTGCTAACTCTCTTATTAACTATGACTTTTTTTTCTTCTTCACTTGCTTGGTCACCTCTTTAATCTTCATATTGACATACAATTCCACCTCGATCTAAGCATCATAATATAAGACAAATAATAATTTAATCAAATTTATCACACACTTGTTTAATGTAGGATCTTTTATATTAAACTGAATGCATAGAAGCAGAGTCAGGAGAACACAAGAAACGCAACTGTACAAATACTTAGAGGCTGAAGTGTGTGTTAATCAGCACTAATCACACAGTTAGTTCTACAGGTATTTGGACAATAGGACAGAATCATGTAATGCCAAGCCGTATCAGAGATGTCTCTTGCTATGCACTAACAGTTAATACCGAGCAAATCCAGAGAGAGAGATGAAAAAAAATGATTTGTCCTTTGTCACGTTCAGTGTGGAGTGTCTGCCATAAACTGGCCCCTCTCCCACTGACCTGGCTCACTAACAGTGCAGCCTCCTGGCACCAGGCCCAGACCCCAGGCCTAATTTTGACAGGCAGCTACCAAATGACCAAAGTCCCCAAAGTATCGACATCAGCTGCTTGTTTTCCATGAAAGACCCCAGCAGCAGACAAATGGGCAGGCCTGTGACCCTGAATGAACTGCAGCCCCCCGCCCTCCCCCTCCTCCTCTCCGTTTCCCTCCACCTCACAAACACGCACATTAACAATGCCCATCCTCCTCCACGTGGTAATCAATATCTAGTGGCGGATACTGATGACTCTTCCTCATCTTATCTCCGTTTCCAGCTAAAAGTGGCGCTGTGATGAGATGGAGTTGGGTTGGTTATAGGTACACTTGTTGAAATTGGGTTCCTCCTGACAAATGTACAGTATAGAAGGTGTATGGTTGCGCACAACATTCACTGTCAGACATACGTGTTCTTACAATCGCACACACAGTTCTCTGAGATTAATCAAATCTGCATGGCTTGAATTTTATATTTTATTATACTTTTTAAATGCATTTTGAATATTTCTTTCTTGTCTAGTGAGTGACATCTAAGTATCAGAATATTAATTTGGCAGAAATGTTTTCAGGTTCTTATCAATCAACCGTTTTCTGCCACTTTTTCAGGGTGAAAGCAGGTGAAGCAGGGTAGTCCAGATGCTCCTGGCAACATTTTCCAGCACCAATGAAGAATCAAGGGTGGACTGGGACAATAATTCAGGCCAGGAATTTGACTCCTTTCCAGGCTACCTTGTCACACAAAGCACCAGGAGCCTCATTTACAGTGCACAGGATTCATACTAAAAATGTATATGTGCACAAAAGCTGAAGATGGTGTTCATTTTCCCCTTTATAAATCACACTCCACACAGAAACATGCGTACGTGAATCGCACTTTTGCACTTTAGAGGATTAAATGTAATAGCTATGCTACAATTAGTTTGATACAATGATCATTACAAAGACAATTTGTCTCAAAAATTCTACAGTAAACTCTTCTGACACTTGACACAGAGACAGTGGGGGGTCGCCATGAACAAGAGTGATGTGAAATATCTGTGTAAGGATTTTCATTAAAAAAAACATATAAATAATATATATTATTCTGTTGCTCACTTGTTATTGTGTTGTGTGAAGTCAAATCAAACACCAATAAGTCATTAAACAGTCATTAAACTTTCGTAGTTTGTCTCCATAAATAAGAAGCGCATCAATTTTCAAAGTTTTGGCCAACGATCGACCACATGACTGCAGTCATTTACAGGAAGGTCGCTTATAATTTGAAATCACTCTAACGTGCTTGTAACTTAATGCCTAGAAACAATGTGCACCGTGAAATGAGTGAGGGCTTTCACGTCTGATGTGATTACATCGGTAACATCGGTAGCAAGATGAGTGGATTTGAAAGGTCTGGCATTGCAAACAGTTAAATAAACCCTAACAAGCAATGGAAGGAAGAACCTGACCTAAATATCTGTGCAATGTCAGAAAAATCTGTCTACATGACCCATAAGACAGATAATTTGGCTTAATAATAATCGTCAAGGACTCTAATATTCATAACCATGTGAGGGAGGGCAGCAGTATTCTCTTTCTACTGAGGACTCAGTGTAGCTAAGAAATGCAAACATAAGACTTATAATACATCTATGGAGTTCTTGTCTGTGAAAACTGAAAAGCCAACATTTTAAGTTAATTCTAGATTATGATCAAGTCTGGTTATCTTTAAATAGAGGGTAAGTTGTTGGAAGTGTTGGCAGTACAGGACGCCTCCAGGATAGAAAGATGTGGATGAGCAGCCGCATTAGCCATTGTCCTTCAGTTCTTCCACATCCCCAAATTGCAAACACAGCAACTCTTTTTGTCCAAGTGTTGTCATTTTGTGTCCAAGTGTGTGTGTGTGTGTGTGTGAGAGAGAGAAACTGTGCAACTCCAAACAACAATTTCTCACAACAAAAAGAAAAAAGTGGATTTTCAAGGTAATGTCTTCATTATATGTTTGTCTAATCTAATAAGATGACCCTGTCCCAGATGTCACAAGTGAAAGAAAGATAGACTCTGGGCAGTGTAAACAAGTCCACCCTTCAAAAGTGAACCAGATTCCTTCACTGCATGTGCAGAAAAATAGCCCAACCCCTTCAAAAGGATAGGTGTTCATACAGGCTATTGTATATCCAGCGCTGTGTTAATTGCACAGATAGCTGACTTCAATCGGTGACTGTCTGGCTTGGGATGTTTGGCTTTTCTCACCCACCACAATCTGTGTCCAATCGATAATGGCACTCTTGCGGAATTTCTCAATCAATTCACAATGAAAAGCAGAGAAAGCCGGCAACCTTGAGAAGCCTGTGTTGGTTTCAGCATCACGTCCACATGCTTCAAAAGCCAAGCAGCTGCAAACATTACTCAAGCTCTGATGTATTTCGTGTTGAATGTGGTTACTCTATGTTTTGCACTCAGTAATAGACATTAGAACCACATGTTTTCACACACAGCTAAAAGGGATACAAGTGCACTTCGCATTCTGAAGTGATAAACAAATAACATCGGAGAAGTTTTTATTTTGAAACTGCAATACCATCCATACGTTCTTTTTTATTCTTCTGAGGACAAATATAAGTTGGGATACAACATGTGATACATAGGGCATGGTGACACATTAATTGATTTTAAGAAGGTGAATTTTAAAAGAGGTGAAGTGGCTGGATTTTTTTAGAAAAGAGACAATTTACACAAAGAAAATGTTTTTCTACAATCCCTTACACTACTTTATATATTGTATGATGTTATTGTCATATTAACAATAGGGGGGAAGAATTATCATCAACACTGCGAGTCCGCACTGCAGAGCTTTTTAACCTCTTATAGCTGATTGTTTCGGTTTGGTTCAGTCTCTCAGTTTCTCATCAGCCTGGCTTCCGAAGGTTGATTTGTATGAAAAAGCTGTGAAAAAAACACACTGACTGTGTCCACCCAGCATCCGACACAACCACGTGGAGCATTTAGCTGCTCAGATTCCGAACTTTCATACAACTGTCTCTTTAAACTTTCGTCTAAAAAATCGATGTCTCCTCTGGTTATTTGTTCTGTACGAACTGTCAGGAAGTTTCAGTAGGATCTGAAGAAAGATCCGTTGAACTTGTCAATTTCTTTGAAGAATTTCCCTGAAATTTGCATTTACTAAGCCACGTTTTCTATCCACAGGGTTTATCATTGAAGCTTACATGTGACGTGTTCATAAACCACAGTGACGAGCTGATTGTTCGTTTTTACAGTCGACACTGACATGAAACTTTGGTCCTGTATGCCGCTTCATCATTGTAACACAATAAGGTGCAAGAGTCCTCGGGAAATAAAGCTATTGTAACTGGATGGATGGACGTCAGACAAATAAATGACAAATACATTTTTCTGTGCAGCTAATAGGCAATTTTATTTCTATTGCAACCAACAAAACTGTACAATCTCTCTAATGAATGGTTTTTACAGCAGTAAGCTCTCTGATATGTTGTTGTTTTACAGTCTCTGCTCAGCAAGCAGCATATTCTCATTAGATTATTGCAAATTGCAAAAAGCATGAGCGAAGGCTCATTTACCTAAGTGCTGGAGACTTGTTTCAATGCTTAAGAGGCTTTTAGAGGTTTGCTTTCTCTGTGTCTGTTTCATACTGTTCTCAGACACAGTGGGCAACAGGCAGCATAATTGAAACACGAACAATACAAATGAAAGGAGATGACAATTAAAACCTCTGTCAACACCTCCACACTGAGCCGCATAGTTCCATGCTGTGATATGCAACAAAAAATCTGAAACTGATCATTTCAACTTTAGCCTCAACAGTACTAGTATTAGTGTCAATGCACTTCCTATTTGCAAATGTTTAAACCAGACAAATGATGCCCCCAACAGTGAGATACTTCTGAGCCGGTTTTAGAAACCTAAATATGCCAAAAATTTCACGTGAAGTGGACAGCACAAATTTTCAGTTAATTCAAATGGAATCACTAGAGGAGCAGAAATAGATCTAATTCCACATTTCAAAATTCCACTATGCTGGAAGATGGTAGGTTGCCATATTCAAGTGTGAATTCAGTTGCAGCGGCAAAGGAAATTGCTATTGGTGCTGTTCCTTTCTGCTGCGGCGAAGCTCAAAGTGATGCTCTATGATGTAAGAGACGATACATTCCAACCCTCATACATCACCTGATGGATGCTTAGTTCTACACATTTTTAAAGGGTTCCCATCTTGAGAGCACGATTGTTTTCACCAAATGTCATGATGTTTATTTCACTTAGTTATATATACATGCAAATTTGTATCTTGATGTAAGTTATTGAGCCATATGATCACCAGTATCAGTAGCGTCCATCATCTGACGATCTTGTGAGCGAAGAGAACTTGGCCGAATGGTGGCAAAAGGTGACTGAAAGTGGGAACGTCTTTCCATGGCCGCAGTCACAGGTCTTTCTTATTAACAAGTGGACCTGATTGATGGCGTGATGATGGTGAGGCCTGTAAGAGTTAATGGACTTAACGTTATTTTCTCTGACGGACTCCTGAGCTCCAGCTTGTTTGTCCAAAATAGTACTTATTGGGAACTTCCAAGACAGCGACAAGGGATAGACACACACCCAAGCCTCACAGCCTATAGAGACAGTTGAGATGGGGGGGCAGAGAGATCCATGAAAAATCTGTCCTTTATCTTGTTACAGCAACATAATAGAGGTCATTAGAAAATATTTTTTGTATTATAACTTTATAAAAGGATGAATATCGGTCAAATGTACTGTATTTGCATCACAATATGGTATTGTCATAACTTACCAACCCTTCAACACTGGGGCCGAAGCAGTACCGACTCCCAGGAAACGTGTTATATAGCTATATACACTGGTGACAGCCTGAGCAGCATATGGGAGGGGTTGGGAAATGGAGAGGAAGGTGTGTACTGTGACTCAAGCAGACGAACATGCCGCAGCATATCGGTAAACACCGTTAATCACAGGTTAGCAGATGGGAACGTTAATTGCAGCGGAGGAAATAACAAGACCCAGAGGATGCTTCTATTTATCGACACCCGCACAGTTACTGATAAGGGCCGGACGGGTGGTGTGTGTGTGTGTGTGTGTGTGTGTGTGTGTGTGTGTGTGTGTGTGTGTGTGTATGTGTGTGTGTGTGTGTGTGCCTGGTTTGCGTGCTGGCTTTAACACTGAAAGTGAGGAGTGTCTGGAGGAAAGGGGTGATGGGGGGGATTTAATGTTGAATATGAGCTTACTAACACTTTGTTCTTTGGATGTCTCCCACCCACATCTCCCTCAATCTTTGAACACTCGCCGGCACACGTCGTTACAAAACAAAGTTGAATTTCCCAACAAACTTAAGGGGCTCTGGATAAATACGATTGCAACAATTTCTGCAGGATGACACATGGCATTTCTAGAAATACCACACGAAATAAAATTTGGGATTTTATATGTCCGGTGTTTTCGAAGAGATGAAACACCTTGTTCATCATCAGTGGGGATGGAGGAGGCAAAGTCTTTTTTTGCTAATAATAAATCCTTCGCTCGCAATACCCAGAGTAAATTTTGAGTAAAGTCATTATGCAAGCATTGCCGGGGATGTATTAAGACAACTATGCTCCATGATTTCGTTCTAATCATTTTTGTTGTGCAAGTGTCTCACTGCCTTCAAACACCAACTAAGTTCCTCAGGGCTTCTCTGTATTTGGGCCCTTACAGAACTCACATCAGTCCTTATCTGGCTGAGCTGACTTCCTGCTGACTCCAAGCAAACAAACTAACTTCTAGCAGCACTTCTAGTCTTTTCAGATTTTATTGGACCTAATGGATCATGCAGTGGAGTAGAAAGATTCAATTGTGTTTCCAAAAAAATCATACTTTACAGCAGTTACTTTTCTAATGATTGTGTATGGTGGAAATATCATTTTTGGAGCCAGTGTGTTACTAGAGCCATAAGCAGAAATACAAGTAACCTGGAGACATATCAAATGCAAAGCCACTGTTGACATTAACAGTCACTGACTTGCTAGAGTCCGCAGGCGTCAGGAATAACAATGACCAGGTGTAGATGAGTACATGGGTTTGTAGGGTTTCAGCAGAGAGCGCATACAGCTATTGTTGAGTCCCAAGAAGAAAACATATATCAAATCAGTCACCAGGCAAACTGCTCAGAGCTAAACATGGTTACAGCTTTGTAAAACGATATGAGCTTGTAAATGCTTCAATTTATATGACTGAGAGAGTTAAATTACCATTTGGAAATTTAACGCAGACCCAGTACAAAAACGTTTTCCGCCCGCGAACTCCAGAGGATATCCAACCAATTGAGTCTCCGGAGTTTGACTTTCACACATGAACAATGCAGCAGGAGATTTTCCATTCAGACGTAACAGCAATCTGCAGAGTGTTCAGATGAGGGCTGGTACAGCAGGCAGAGGCAGGACAAACTGTAAAGTCATCAACATACCCACTCGCTCTCTGTGAGTCCTGTGGAGAATCTTCGGCTTGTGTTCTCACATACAGCTCCTCTGGAGATTGTCCAGGGAAAATCCAGAGTTTGGTGCATGTCTGAAAGAAGCTTAAATTGAACTTGCAAAAGTAGCATTATTTTTGCAAATGCTTCCTGCTCATTTGATTTTGTTATACCTATGTCATATCCCATTTAGAAGTTGGCGTGACAGTGGGACATGTCTTCTACTGTAATACTTACTTTAGATAACGTTAGATTCCTAATTTGTTTTATCTTTAATACTAAAAGATGCCATCATAAACAGTGACAAATTGAAACAGAATGTAATCAGTTTTTCTTCCCCTCACTCAGATTTGTTGATATTGTCCCCATGCAAACATCCCATATGTGGCTTCTACAGCATCCAAATCAATCAGCATGGCTCCATGCATCCAATAGCTGCCTAATTGATGCACTAATCCAGTCACTAAGTACTGCAGAGCAGTGAAGTCTGCCCAAAGCAAACACCACACACAAGTCATCAACAGGCAGCACCTCGAACAAGAGAGTGGGGCAGGACTGACAGAACATCTATGAACTATAGATCAAGGAGGAGCGGTGCACGCCCATGAGCTGCAGACCTTTGGCCTGAAACAACACTGCTGTCTCATCTGCTGAGCCTCCATGAGATGAAGCTAAAACACTCGGCTATTGCAGCACCTCCTGCTAGTCTGTGATATTATTTTACAAGTGTGGCTGCAAGGTATATATTTATTTTGCTGTCATCCCCTCAACCTGCACTGATGTCACAGCCTAGGTTTCTTTTCTGTTATTGGGTTTAAGCATCCATGGTGTTCCATTCTTTGGTGTTTTTTTAAGGCAGATTTCCGTATTATTATGGATCAGTGTATTAAAAATACGATGGATAACTGCATTTTATTCCTTATAATAGAGGACTGTTTTTTCAGAAAGTTTACTTTAAAGGGATCAAAGTTCTGTTTACCTTTTCTAAGAGCAGGTCTCATACTAATGTGAAAAGATGCATGAATATAAACATGAAATAAATTGTGTTTATAGATCGATTCAATTGACTCTATAGAACAGAGTAATGCTCAGGAACATACCAGCCGAGTCCCTACAGCCTTCGGAGGACGGGGTAGACGGGTAGACCGCAAAGGCTGCCTAAACCAGGAAGACCACGTAGACCGGGTTGACCACGTTGACAGAGTTGGGTTAGACAAGGTAGACTTCAGAGGCCGAAACTAAATTAGATCATCTGGTCTACAGAGGATTTCCTATTTGCTATTGGACTGAGTTGAAGCCTAATACTTACTTTCAAAAATGCATTGAAATGTATTTGTCAGACTGTTTTGTCAGCGGGACACAGTGAGTCCCCCGGGATAGGAGGTCCTGAGACGGATCAATCCATTGGATTCTTTGTTCGTAGGATTCATTTCTTTACCACATTTGAAGGAGCCTTAAAAGTGGAACAGTTGCCGTTACACAATCGGTCAACCTACAAATGCTGAGACCCCTGAATAGGGACATAGTTACTGAGTGCCTGTGGAATTCAACTGAAAATCAAACCTATGATCCAAGCCTTCTATAAACACTACGATTGCATCAGGCAGGGTGATCATGGGTAGATGGACCAGGTAACTGACAGAGCTCATTGTGGACCTACTGTATGTTTCACAGGGGAACAAAGAGAACACTGACATGCAGTATTCAAACATCTGCTACAAAGACACAGCCATGGAAAACAGCTTTTGCAAACAAGAGAAGATTTTAGTATGCTCAAAGTTAAAAGAGTAACTTTTTTCACTCCTTTAATATTCCATTAGGGTTCATACACTCGTTCATACACTCCCTTCCTTTTAGGGATATCAGACCATGCAGAGTTAATTTTTTGTTGAGATTTCTGCTCCAATCTCAGTCTCAGGTCAGTGGAGCATTGCTTAAAAAAATGACAATTAAAAAAACTTAACTGCTAAATCTATTTGCAGAATAAATATCTTCTGTCTGTCAGTGTCTGTTTTCAGTGTTATCCACAGATCTTGCTTAACGGCAACTGCTTGGGTGTTAAACTTTGTGTTCCTGTCTGGATGGACGATATTGAACTTATCGACCTCTTGCCTGTAACTGCTTGCCCAGTGTTTGCTGGACCACATGTGCTGCAGTGTGGTGGTGAAAAAGAGGCTGTCGTGAAAGCTGCGACTCCGGTTTAGCCCAGGTCCCTTCAACATGCCGCAGAGACAGTGGAAAGGGGGGGTGGAGGTTGGAGAAGGAAGCAGACAGAGGAACGGTCGCGGGAGGAGATAGGAATCGATTGTGGAAGTGTGTTTCTCCCCACCAACACTGAGGTCAAAGGAGGAGCCTGCAAAGAGGAATGTCCTACTGAGTAATTACAAAAGCACCGCTCTTAACACACCCAACTGACCTGGCTTTCATGCCAACCTGTGTTAATAATCAGTGCTCATAATGAACAGAATCCATAGGTCTGCTGGGTTAAGGTCTTCAACAACCTTGCTCCAAGCAGTCAACGAACAGCACGGTGAGGCGCTGTGGCCTCTTACTGTTTGAGCTGTGCTTCGCTAGTGACCCCTGGTGGACACATTGAGCACTCACAATTTTAAATCATTTAAAAAATCTAGTCTTTCAGGAGGGTCGTGCAACGTCTGAGGCAAAGACACATTTCATCTGTACGTCATTGCACGTCTGGTCAAATTAAATGGTGATGAACGTAGAATATTTATTAATTGTGTTGACCGATGGAAGTATTAATAAGAACCACACATTGCTGTGCAGGACTTAAAAAGTAAAAACTGTCTTCACTGCTATTCCATTCCTGTGAGAACCAGCTGTGGTAAAAGTAGCTTCAGTTATTCTCACAGCTGAGTTCCTTTAGTAAGTTTCTGATCCAAAACATTCAAATTAAGTATAGTGTAATTGTCAGAATGCAAATGTGAGTTATGTTAGTTGGGTCATACTGAATGCAGCTGGTCCACCTTTAACTAGACCCGCATAGACAGCGAGAACACACTTCTCTTCAGGGCTTTGGTACAAACACAGTTAGTGTATAAACCATACAGGTAACATTTACATTTCGTTCTGACTGCACTGAGTCTCCTATCCTATTCATATTGTTAAACAGTTATAATAGCTTTCCACTTCATTATATTTTCCCTTTTAATAGTTGCAATTAATAGTCAGAGTTCTGCAGTGGTCCTGATTAGGTTACATGGTCTGTAACTGGACGACTCAATACATAAATTAATTTGCTTTAAATGTGTGTAAAAATTATTTGACCATATTTGATTTTTTTTTGCTTCTACGTATACTTAGCTTTTTTTTAATCCCCCAATTTATTAACTTTACCTTTTAATTATCCATTTTAATAACACAATCAATTCATAAATTGTAACTTTTATAAATTAAATAATGTCTGCATTTAAAGACATGTTGATTTATTTATTTTTCATTTGACAGTTTTGGTCTTCCATAATGAAGAGAAAACCCAACCATGTATGTTTTTTATAAAATACTTTACAATACATGTTGACAACAGTTATAAAACGTGTTTAATTAGTAACCAGATTTCATGTTCAGGTGAGCTCAGCAAATCTGGTTAATAAAGATAGAAATGTGTTGAACCTTTAAGCCCCAGTTACAGACACTTCTGAGACACAAATACAAAGTAAACAGAAGGTTGGGGTTAGAAGACTTAGGTAAGCGAAGGCGAGGGAAGCGAGGAGGTCTTCAGGCTAAAGCTAACCCTCCATCAGCTATCTCGGAATCAAAGCAAGCAAGGGCATAGAGCATAATAACTGCTCTACAATGACTCAGCAGACAGGCTTTTTCCTCAATTGGGTTAACACCTGCTGCAGATTAGAATGCCTATTATTACATACACCACATGGTTGTTCATTTTTAAATAGGTCTGAATAATGCCAAATTGGGACTGGTGGTAAAACAGCAATCAATTTGTTGCCAGATAGAGTGAAAAGGGCAATTTAGACATATCTTTGGAAAACTGTCATAGCCCAGACAGAAGGCACAAGTGTTACAATAGATGTATAACAAATATAACGGAAAAAAGATCCACCTCATTTGAAACCAGCCCTTAAAGGAACATTGACCAACAACAAGGCATGTTGAGGTCTGCAAAGCACTAACAGTCCATACAGTCTTTGGAACATCTGGATCAGGTTTCAGTCAAATGTCATAAACCTGTTAACCTCTCACTCAACTCCCAGAGCTTCTTTGCCAGGGCATCATCTCGTCCCTTGGGGCCCACTCGTTGGAGTGCACAGTTAGAGAAGTAGCGCCCACTGAGAGGCTCGATGCCCTCTTGCAGGGCACAGTGCAGGGTGGTCTGGGCCCCCCCCTCCGGGTCCATGAAGAAAAGCTTGGCAAAAGGCATGATGAGGAGCTGCTGCCACAGGCTCATATTGCGTAATAGTTCTGTGTAGATGACTCCTGGGAAGAACAGAGTGGAGTTTACTGTAAAGCACAACTTGGACTACAGGTAGTTTGAGCTTCCAGTTACCCCCCCGTACTATTCCGACAACATGCAATCTTGTAACTATAGGGGACCAGCTTTCTTTTCCATTGTCATACTATCTTATTCCCTTCACTGGTGATATGTGTTGTCTGTGGTCTTCATTGTGCCACACATTCTTTAATATACGTGGAAAGTTTGTAAAGAGAACCTGTTACACCTATCAAGCAATTTTTTATATCAACACAATGCACTGGCTCATTTTAGACAAACAAAAACATAGTTACTAGTCTCAGGAGTGTTTAAGGCAAAAGAGCCATGGAGAACGTACATTGAATTAATAGAACCCCCTCCCCCCAGAAACACATGAGACTATTATCACAAGTAAAAACAAAGCACATTCTGTGAATTCACATAAATAATAGTAAAGGAGTAAAGTTTAAGTCCAAACCCCCAACATCACCCCAGAGACATCATGCACAGACATTAAAGTGCAATTTGCATGATTATGCGATAAAATAATTATATCAGTGGTATAAAATGGTGTGAAAATTATGACAATAATATCATTCAACCCAATAATTTCCGGGACAATATATCCTTGAAAATAGCTGCCACAGGATATGTTACATCAGCCAAAACTCTAATTTTAGAATGTGTGGTTGCCACTGACCTGGGTGCAGGGTGTAGCAGGTGACACGAGTGCCCTCCAGCCTATTGGCCAGCTCCCTGGTGAAGAGCACATTACACAGCTTGCTGCTGCAGTAGGCCTGAACGTTGTACCAGGTGGATTGACCCGACACCAAATCTTTCTTGGAAGCCAGCAGAGGGAAGTCAATGTTTCCAAAGCGGTGCAGGAGTGCAGACACGGTGACAATGCGGCTCGGTCCACACTGCTGCAGTCGCTCTAGGAGGAGGTTGGTGAGCAGGAAGTGACCAAGGTGGTTCACCCCAAACGCGAGGCCGAAGCCATCTTCTGTGCGTCCTTGACTTATCACACCTGAAAAGCAGAGTACGTGTATCAGGCAGCTGCTTCAGTTTATTGAAGCCATTTCGTAATGGGATCAAATATGAAAATAACCCAAATCATAATCTTCACCTGCGTTGTTGATAAGAATGTCCAGTCTGGGTTCAGTCTTTAGGAAGGTTTTAGCAAAACTGCGCACAGACTGTAGACTCGCCAGATCTAACTGCATGAACACCACCTGATTGTTCCCGCTCTCCTGAAATACAATAATTCTGGATCAAACTCACATAACGTATCTAGCAAAAATACACATTTATGATAAAACTCATTGCACTCATTCAACAACTTCCTGTTTGATGGCAAAATATCAACAATCAAGGTCATGCCATGGACATGCACTTCAACAAAAACCCAATCTCTAGATTTCAAAGTCAGTCTGAAGTCAGACCTGTTGACGTACAATGGCTGCAAATCCCCAAAAATGTCTGACTCCCCTTTTGGTTACACTATACTAAACCATGATTATGTGCAAGACCCATGCCAGACATTTATTTTTAGGTTTCAGTAAAGTTATGTCATGTTTTCAAGCACATTAAGCCACAAAAATTTGATTTGTTTGGGAAAAAATAAAAATAATTCCTTGCATTACAGCATGGTCCTCTCACCAGTCAGTGCTCTGACCTAAAGAAACATTGCATGATACAAGGTTTAAGACACTCAACTTAACGTGAGGGTTTTTAAAGGTGTTCAAAGGTTGATGTGATATACATTTAATCCTCTGTTCATGTCCAAAGCTTTGAACATACATGACGACTGAACATGAACAAGTCCACCTATGCAGGCTCCAGTGCGGTAGATCGATGTGCATGTTCACTGTGATAATCCGTTTTGAAGAATATCTGGACAACATGCTCTATTGCCACAATATTAAGATGAGTTGATCTACTGACGTCTGCACCTCTCAGAGTACTTACCCTGCGGATGTCAAAGGCAGCAGCATCGGCTTTCTCCTGGTTGCGGCAGGCCAGAATCACCCTGGCTCCTCTCTTAGCCAGCTCCAGAGCCGTGGCCTTGCCGATGCCAGTGTTGCCCCCTGTTCAGGCAAGTGAGTCATATGCATGAAAGTCAATGAAAAATGACCAAAGGGCATCAAGCTGCACTCGTCAAAACATAACTCTCATTCAAATGCCTGTCAATCAATGTTGATTCACATAACAACAAATATTACACAAAGAGCAATTGTATAAAGGGATCATTATTCAGCATCAGAGGAGCACTTCAATCCAATACAAGTCTTAAGACATCGGGGGTAGAGCACTGTGTCTTCAGCCTGTGGACTAAGTCAAGAATGTCTTCATCTACATCCTATGATAAACTACAGCAGTGGTCAGTAACTGGATGAAACCTCAGGTCCGAATCACCACAAGACCAAATTGAGAAGTTTTTATTTCACTAGATGAGACCAACACATTCGGAAAACAAGTGCTAATCATTTTCTCCAACTGGCCACCAAGTCTGATGTCAATAGACATCCAGGAGAACTTGATGTGTGAACTAATGATGTTTCTAACAGACCAAAAAATGAAAACAAATATATTCAGATGAAAAAGTGGTGACAAACACGATAAGACACCAACTGAGATGTTAAGAGAGTTTGTGGTGATAAGAGCTGACGTCTGTGTGTTGTCAAGGAAATCACGCGATCTCCGCAGCAGAATTTTATACGTCACTTCCTGCCTCTTCCACCTCTCGTCTAAATGATGCAGAGGATTTGTTGCTGTTGTGAACGCGTCTGTGCAGAGAGCCTCCCGTTGCGTTGTGCATTAAGTCTCTGGAATCAAGTCTCTGGACTTTACCCGCAAGTCATGTCTGAAAGTGGCTTCAGAAAAATGGTCCATCACAAAGTCTCACCGCATACATCGTTAAATGGCAATTAGGTTTACATCGCCAAACCCATTAACTGGCTGTATACCGCAGGCTTTTAAGGTAGAAGTAATTCAACTGCTAATTAAAAAGCACACTCTTGGCCCAGATGTTTGAGATATTTATAGACCAACATCAAACCTCCCTTAATTTCCCCAAATCCTTGAAAAAGCTGTTGCCAAACAATTGCGATTACTTGCACAATATCGTTCTGTTGGATTTCGATCAGTGTTTGGAATCCATCCCAGCACTGTTACAAGTTACTAATGACCTCTCATGTTAGCCTCACGATAAGCCTCCAATAATCTGGTTTGCTGTCGTACTGGTAATAGGTCTTTCCCAGAGTAAAGGGGGATTGACATGATAATCACTTATCAAGCTATTTTAAATAAAAGGCAAACTGAGTGAAGGGTTGACACCATAATCTCTATTCATATGTTTCAATGCTGATGATGTAATAGTGGTAACTTGAGTCAAGTCACTTTGTCCTATTTTTCACATTGTTTGATTGTGTACAAGGTGAAAATATATGAAAATACAAGTTAAATCAAAAAAATTTAGGGGAAGAAAAAACTTCATAGGAAAAATACTTTGTTCTATGAATATATTGACTTTACAGATCGAGTTTATTCTTTCATATTGGATTAATTAGTTCCCTAACTAATTTATCATGGAATGGAAAATGACTATGACAGATTGTTTGATTGTATGACAGGCAACAGGCAACTTTTAGTGAAAGTTGCCTGTTGCTTTGAGAGACCACCTAGCGGCCATCAGACAAACTGTAGATTCACTCTCCCCCTGAGCTGGGAGCTGTTGTGTCAGATTTACATATTCACACATGTCTGCCGGTGGAGCAGTTTGCAGCAGTGAAGCAGGTGAAGATCCACAGCAGCTCAGAGCCGGACGTGTCTCGGGAAACATGAAGCTACATGTTAGCAGAAGCTAACAGCTGAGGCTCTCTACCTGTCACGATGACCGTCCTGCCCTCCAGCTTCACCGAGCGGGAGCGCCGCGCTCCTCTGAACACGCCGTAGTACACGAGCACGTAGAAGAAAAGCGCGCACGCTGCGAGACACAGCATTACTGACATTACGGCTACAGACCGGCACGAGAGGGAACCATAGTCTGTATAGAAGGAACGAGTGGTCCGGAAGTCCAAATTTCCTTTCACAACTTTCAAAATAAGACCCTTTTAAAAGTAAAAAAAATATGGCTAACTGTAATTTATTTTCACTGATATTGAATCTGCTTTCAAAGGCCAATCTACTTCGAAGCTGAAGCTACTTCTGGTTGGCCTCGTGGTTTTGAGGTAGTCAGATTTCCTGTTGTTTCAGACCAAGCAAACTCTTATTATATAATCACATTTGAATGACACTTTACCAATCCAGGTTATGCAAACTTGTGTTTAAAATGATATTGCTAGTTATTGCACTGCACCACTTCATTGGCAGAGTAGGTTTTACACTTTGTTCACCAAAAACTGAGCAATTCACTTATTGAAGAAAGTCCTTGAATTCACCATATTAACATGGCAGCCAATTTCCTTTCAGGTCACCGGCAAGGCAATATGGACAAAAAGTTACATGTTTAAATTGATGCAGCAATCAAAATAATATTTAAAGATTAAAGTGGAAATCAAGATGTTTTTTTTTATTTACATGTTTATTTATTTCTGCATTTATTCATTCATTTGAACGAATGCCTTTTTTGTTCTTCATTGGCAGGAAGCTCCAATGCTGTTATTAAATAAGATGACTGACTGATCATCATTTAACATTGAAAATGATTTGATATGATGCAGAAAAAGGAAATCCAGACACAAATTGGACTCCCAAAGGCCTGGAAACATTAGAGAATACATCCATAGGTTGTTCTTAGAAAATCTTTCTGTATTTACAGGTTTGAACAGACAAGCAGATACAGACAAAGAGTGCTTATATACAGAGCAGCACAAGATGTTAAAATGAGTGCTAAAACAATGTGGTATTTACAGACGGACTACAGCGAAAATTACAGACTAGGAACAAGTTTTATCACAAAACTTCAGGTACTCTAAACAGTATCACAAATTCCATGAACTGTACAGTTAAAAACCAAAAAATGGTAATCTACATGAAATCCAATGTTTCTCCAACTGAGAGGCACTGAATTATATATATTTACATTATATATACATATAGTGTATAAGCATGTATGTTTTCATACATATATAGCTACCTGTGGTGCAAAAGCAGCAAAAGAAATAATGTATGGAATTCAATACTACAAAATAAAGGGTTTGTGCTAAATGGGATGACTGACAGAGTAATGTTACACCATACATAACTAATATACTGGCAAAAGAAAAATTGAGCATAGGTAAATAATGTTGCTCAAACTCCTAATGGTCTGAAGTGAACAGAAGGTTACTGTCAGTCAAAAACAGAGGAGATTGTCAATAATACTTCAAGTTCATGCAAAGATATAAACTATTAAAAATGACCAGAAAAAAAAAAACGTTTCCCTGTTGACCAACCAGCTGTGCAACTTTCCCTTCATTGTGTCTAGGAAGGTGCAAAACAAAGGCGGGAGGGCAGGACTTCCTGTGCAGGTTACGGAACAGAGTTGGAGTGCAGTACGGGCACTTGGTGGGGAGGGACAGTCTCAGTGTCAGCCTCCTCCTGGCTGGAAGGGCTGCTCACTGTGGCAGTGCTGGGCAGTGATGGTGTGGAGGGGGAGTTGGTGGCGGTGCTGGTGGCAGCTGCGGTACTGCTGCTGGTGGTGGTGGTGGTGCTGCCAGTGCAACTGCTGGCCGACGTGGCAGTCTGCTCCTCTTTGGGCTGCTTACTCGCAAACTCAGTGATGCTGAAGACAAACTGGAGGCAGCCCAGTTTAATGTAGCTCCCGTGATGGAGCAGGGCCGTACCCTCCCACCCTGCCCCACTGCCTCCAATCAGGCTGGAGCTGCTTGCCTTACAGGTGCACGACAGCTCAGAGCCGCCCTGAGACTGGCTGCTCATCACTCCACCTGCTGGCAGCAGACCCACCACAGAGCTTGGACCCTCGCCCTCCTCACGCTTCTTACTGCGACCTGCAGAGAACATAGGGAGACGTTAAGAGACATTAAGAGGCAGTGACATGTCAAAGAAGTCTTCGTGCCTGATCTCACTGGCACTGACTGGATTTAATTTATTTGAATGCAATGGCAATGAGGAGCAGATTTTCTTGTGACAGGCAAGTATCCAATGTGTTATTTTGATAAAGGCCCCATATTTTACAACTTTCAGGGATTGAATTTGCGGTGTTGGTACCCCTAAAATGATATATCAGTGGTTTCAAGTTGAAAAAACTGCTCCAAAGAGTATTTCCATGTCCTCTCTTCTCCCTCTCTCTGGAGCTGCAGCCAGAACAGGCTGTTTTCGCCTGCCTCTTGAGCCCCTCCTTTGATTGGCTGACTGCACTTTGAGTGACACGCGACCAAGCCTATCACCGGTCTCTGTAAACACATGCAGTGACGGCATCTACACCAATATTTATTTACAGTGCTAATGCAAAAAAAACATTTGTCTAGTAATCCTTCCTGGATTCACAGACAGGAAAAGGCAGCATCTGTGAGTCTGTATGGTGAAGCTATGTTTTGTAAGATTAGACTGAATGACAGCAACTCAAACATTAGATTGAGGCATGTGCAAGGAGTGCCATCTAGAGGCAGGATGGGGTGTTGTTCACTCCTGCTCCGACTCTATGCAACGACAATAATAACTATGACTGATAGACACACTTAGTTGCATCTGTTTTATTGACTGCATTTGAAAAAAGAAGTGAAAGATTAATTGTGAAACTTGCTGATGATCCCACAAACAGGGAAAACTTTAGTGTGTAGTACTATGATTTACTCACGAATGATGCCTTGGACTTTGGCCACCAGGCCGCTGGGTACAGCTGGTGAGACCTTCTCAGAGAAGTCACACGAGTAGAGAACATTGTCCACCGTGGTGCCGTGCTCACTGTAGTTGAGCAGCTCATAATGCTTGGTATTCTACAAAGGGCATACAAACTATTTAGTCTATGACCAACAACCACAGCACTGTTGTAGTAATGGTACAATATCACACATCAGGGAACAACAACAAAAAGTCCAAACCTCATCGTAGAAAATACAGGCGTGTTTCCCCGATATGTAGTTGCAATGACCATAGTTTGTAAGGCACACGTCCATGTCAGCACCTTTACAAAAAAAACATTACAAACTAAATTAATTGTTGTTATATGGCCAAACTTAGTAATGCTCATCTAATAGACTAACGCCCAGAGCAAACTGGCCGCAGAAGCAGCGCTGCTCTCGAGACAGAAGGTCTTGTACAGTAAATTACGCATTGAAAAAAATCTTTCACCAATTGCCTATTTCAACACTAAAGCTCTCTACTGTTTATTTTGACTGAATCCATTCACAAGGCTTGGAAAAGACTGGAAGATGCACACCTTCATATCGTAGTCTTATTTTATTCGAGGAGACACAGTAGTTATACCAACAGCTCAGCTGCTGAACCACAGCGGACAGGCTACCGTTCCACAGTGCGAACACAGCCAGTGTGGCCCGGGCATTGTATGCAACACTGATTACAGTACTTAGCTGCAAGGCACTACTCTTGCTAAATAAAGTTTCTCATTAAAGTCCATCACTCTACAGAAGCGCAGTCAGTAGAGTGCACAGAATGCAGCCGAGTAAATGGTTTGGCAGTCCCTGTGATAAAGTGTCTTACCAGATCCTATGTATAATGTCCTGTAGCACATGCTGACAGCTCCTCCTTTCCCTGTCAGAGGGTAGAAGACAGCTCGGGCCTGCACCTTCTTCTGACCTGTTTCAGAAAACATTTAACTGTGATACAGCAAACAACTTACTAAGTAGCAGTGTCAGAGGTCGGGTAAGTAACTTACTGTCAGGATGGGGGGGTGGGGTTTTGGGAGCATCGCTGGGCGCTGGGGTGAGCAGAGTGCTGGGTGCTTTGGGAGGGAAAAGCTGCTGGATCCTCTGCCAGGCCAAGAGCTTGATCATCTCTGCATCCAGTTTTTCAAGCATGATCCCTACAAACACACACACGACCATTTAAACATAATCATACCATTTGTTGGCTTCTTTACAGACATGGCATTGTGTTGCCACACCTCACCACTGATTGAGCAAACCTACCTCCATCACCATCCTTTCCATCTTTCATACAGCTCGACAGGTCAGCAAATGTGGGGAAAGTGCTGGGCAGCAATGAGTCAAATCCAGGTCCAGCCTTGACGTCTACAGAGGAGAAACACATAGGGGTGATGGAACATGTGGTAGATTATTGCCTTCTTTCATTAATTTAAATCTTTTTTTAAATAAATTTTAGACTGAAACTATTTCAATGTGTTTTTACTTCCAAAATCTCAATTCAGTTGGAAACATGGAATTTGATGACAGTGACCACAAGAGGGAGTCTACAGTCTGCTGTGATGTGTTGCCCAGTATCAGTGACAGTGGAGAGAGCTGTAAGTTGACATGTCTGATCACATTGCTCTGTTACACTGTTAAACTGAACAAGTGTTTGGTATTGTGTAAACATAATTTTATCAATTGCTGATTATTTTTTTATTAATCGAAGACTAAACAGCAAAAGATGTCTGTACCAACATTCTGGAGCAGAGGTTGAGCTGAAACCAGATAATGGGTTATTATGGACATAACAACAAATACATTTACCAGCAATGACCATAAGGAGTTCGTAGCAGTAATTTATGTTGTTGAAGGCGGTTTAATACGCTCCATTTACCTAAATGCATTTACTTTTTATGTTTGAATAAGGCAGATGGAACATGGTAACAGGTAAGCTTTGTGGTTTATATACCTCTTTCAACTTTCTTGTAGAATTAAGAAGAAAACAAAAACCTTAGGGTCAGAGTTAGGTGTTTGGTCTATTTGGAGTGGAGACGATTTGCTCTGGGTTCTATATAAATTAAAGGATTCACGTATTCATATTTTTCGTTTTTTAATGTATCCCATGAACCTTTTTTCAGATTGCTTTCGGGTAACAAAAAGAAAGGTAAGAAAAAAAAATGTTATATCCAAGCAATACACAATTGCAGACTAAACGAGTGAATAAAAAGATACTTGTCAAATACAAATCATTAGTACCTGGAGTAGGCGACGATGATCCTAGCTTGGTAGAGCCATGCTCCTGATTGACTTTAAGTGGTGTGTCAGTACGGGCACTGCTGGTAATGGAGTGGGAGGGTTTTTCTTTGCTGGACATACACGCTTCCAGGAGCGCCGTCTGATTCCTGTGGTTTTGCTGGCTGCTGTGGGGCCATATCGTTGGTGCAGGGGGGCAATTTTTCTGGGCCCAGGTGACTGTGGTGCTTTCAGGTTCCTTTTTAACCGTTTCAGCACCTATGTGGTTCACCAGACCACAGGTAGGAGCCGAGACTGCAGGCGTTGAGCTGAGCTTTGTTCTGCACTGTAGCTCCACCTGCCTGCAGGGGTCTGACGAGCTGTTACAGTCTATGGGTCCGTTGGCCTTGGGAGGCTGATGCTCCTCTGCTAGAGGTCCGTTGGGTTTCCTACAGTTCTGACAGGACGCCATGTTGCATTTACAGATACCCTGCTCTGCTGTGGTGTCCATTGAACGAGAGGCCCGCTGCTGGTCGTCGGCTGTACTGCAGTGTTTAGAGCAGGGGTCAGGGGATAAAGTCCTTCCTAAAGAGGCCTGAGTTTTCTTGTCCTCTGAAGTTAAACATGATTTAGTACCAATTTTCTGCTCAGACTCCTTCTCTGCTGACGAAGTTACTGATGACACGGTAGGTGCCGTGGATGAGGCCTTTTGTTTGATGGACAGGTGTCGCATGATGCTGCACTGGAGGGCGATCACATCCTGAAGCCACTGTTCAACACAATAGAATCCGGTTTAATTTCATGAGGTCATAAATCCATTAAGAGAAGCCTGTTCTATGTAATCCATATACATTTATATCATAGAATAATCTAAACAATCATTTTACTTTTGTTAAAATATTTTGATAATCTGATTTCTGAGGAACCATTTATCCTAACTATTCCGTCATTGAACATAAGGTTTTCCAAATGGTAAATTGACTGCATTTATATAGTATATTTATATCTGTATAGTGCTTTCCAAGTCTTCTTCCAGCCAAAGCACTTTACATTACAAGTTTCATTCATCCATTCACACACATTTATTCAACACTACTATACACAATATTTTTCACACAACAATCATACACTGTCAGTACAGCCATTGGGGTTAACTTGGGGCCCAGCATTTTGCCATAGGACATGCAAAATGGAGGAGCTGCAGTTCAAACCACCAACCTTTTGGTTAGTGCCCTCCCAAACTCCTGAGCCACAGCAGTGTTGTGTGGAGCAGTGCTCGGCGATATGAATCAATTTCACCAATAAAATTTTGTTTAACCTTTATTAAAACTAATGAACGATTATGTTATGTTGTGTTGTCTTACACGCATATCACGTTTTGTACGGATTAAATCTCTATGATTGTATTTCGTTATTATATAATTCTTACTTAAATCTCACTTCTGATTACTTTCTTAGAGAATAAACCACTTAGAATTAATTGAGTTTAAAAAGTCACTATGAACTGTAACATTTGTATTCAGGAGTTAGACTGTATGTTATTCTCCTGCAAAAGGTATAACGTATTAAGCTGTCTTTAAATTGTCGTCAAGAGGCCTGGCTTCTTTCTGAAGCCATTGTATATGACAGAAAAAATATTTACATATAAAAGTATTTGTACATAAGGATCTCAAACTGAACCATTTTTTAAACCTGCAATAGGAGTTGTGTGGCATACAGAAAACAATGTGATTATGTGTACAGTGCAATAGTGTGTAGTAACTGCAGACGTTTCTTTTGCCTACCTCCCGCTGTTCGGCCTCCGTGGTGAGTTGCTTTGAGGCTTGATGGTCTGGAACTCCACTACAAACCAGCTCCAACTGGTGCACCCCTGCAGGAAGCAGTATTGGGGGAGGGTTCTGGTAGTGGGACTTAATGGCATCTGGTACCTGAGAGGAAACAGTGATATTAAGAAATAACTCGATCGGTAAAATTTTGCTTTTCCAAATATATTTTAATGTCTCTAAATGAATAAACGACCACATTATGACTATCTTTGGGTAACATGCCAAAGTAGATTGACACCTGTGCAGATTATGTTCATTCATGTATTCATTTCTGATGATAGAGCTGTTATTAAACCGATTTCTGACAAGAACTCTGGAGAATGTTTGCACAATTGGGTCCGGACTCTATCCTGAGTCCGCCCTTTACAAAAAAAACAATTCAGCAGGAGATTCTCTACTCAGAAGCCGTCACAACATAGAAATCTCTGAAGCATTCAGGTGAGGGGTGGTTCCGCATGTAGAAGCAGGACAGAACATTAATTCCACTACAGAAATCACATTATTGTTTACAGCACATCACCAAAGGCTCTCAGAATCTTCATTGGTGTTTAATAAACTGTATGGCCCTACTTTTTCATCCTGAGATATTTGTATTATTTCTGAAAATTTTTCAGTTTTGCATGCATCGTGCTAGAGAAGTCATGACGTCCGACACTCCCACTCGCTCGCTCTGAACGCACAACCATCAACGATAAGGATGCAAGTTACGGCATGAACTGCCTGTATGTCATCGGCTTGTCTTAGCATTTCAGCTACCTTGATGGTCTTCCTGTTGTGGTGGAGGGGGGTGCGCTGGTTAGGGGCGTTCTGACGGTGAACTCTGCGCAGGAAATCCAACTTGACAGCATGCTGGGACATCCTGTCCTGGAACTGGTCGAAGAGCTGACAGCGGCTGGAAAGGGTCAAGCTCCTCTGATTCAGCTGGACATCAAACACATATTTGAGATGAAAAATAATTATTCTGTTGCACCTGCCCAACTGAGACAAACTCAAAAGAGGAAAAAAAGATTGTTTCGCTCTGAGCCGAGATCGAGCTTCTCACCACTATATGCTCAATGTGGTTTGGACACATCCATTTGCCAGCAGGTAAAGCAGTGAGTGGGGGGTCCAGACAGTCCATGTGAAACAGAAGGGGACAATAATCACACTGGATCAGTGGAGCCATCCTGCAACTCCTGTGAGAGGAAATAAAAGACTTCAGGTTAAGAGAGGAGACACTTCACAGTCTGTGTGCACCTACTGTGATCTGGCAGTACTGACCTGTTGCATGAAAAGCAGACTTTGACTGGAAGAGGGACCAGACCGTTAGTATCTAGTTCGTGCTGAGGCCTCCTGAAGGGTTTCCCAAATAGCTCTTCTTTTCTCCTCCGTTTACTGCTACCTATAAATACAAAAAACACAGGATCAATTGATTAACAACCCAGACCAGATCTCCTCACAATAACCTTATCAATACTATAAACTTTTGTTCAAAGAGCACTTTTATAAATCCACATAACAGAGAGCTTCATACAAGGCAGCCACTTCAAAATAAGCATATAACAAATACCTTTTATGCCTAGAGTTATAAGCACATAAAACCAATTATAGTGCAGCAAGCATAACGGCAGAGACAGTGAAAACCAAGTAAAATCCGGAAAAGCCAACTCATAGGAGCATGTATCAGGAAAGATTTACAAGAGGCCAGTGATTCTGCCAACCGTGGTTGACCTGTTCCATAGCTTCAGGGCTCTGGCATGAACGCTCAATAAATTCCAGGACACGCTCTACAACTAAATCAAAATCCACTTTCAGGACTTACTTCAGCTACTGCTAGTTTGATTTATAGTAGTGTCAGAGTTTCAAATAGAAAGGCTGTGATGGAGTTTCTGAACCATGGGTTCAGGATCCAGCACGGATCAAACTTTGTCATAATTTGTATAAACGTATTTGATGGATTAATGCTCATGAAAATAAAATACAAATGTCTTTCAGACTCAGATTCAAAGGACAATTTAGCAGCTTTTTAACTGTTATTTGTGCATTGGGAGTTAGATTGTGAGGTCAGAAAAGTAGTTGTACCATAAGCAAAACTCAAAAATAACTATTATGATTGAGTTAAATAAACACAGATCTCCAACTCAGTTTAGAGTTTTTTTAAACACACCAACTATAATCTACCGTGGCTTTGTAAACCATACGCGTAAGTAGAACTACACCAAAATCAGCATGACTGTGGCAGTATTTTACAAGGATTATTATTTACGTATCATTTGAACTAGATAAAAACAGAAACTATTTTTTCACAGTGGAGTTTATGTTGTCATAATGACTGACTGACTGACCTGGCAGTGCAGTGGTGCAGGTGAGCTCAGTGGGCAGCTGGAACTGTGTGGGGTTTCTCTCCATAGCAGCAGCTATCAGCAGCTGGAAGGGTCTCTTGAGGAGACGTGGTGTTGGAGCGGATAGCGGAGCACAGTCAATCTCTACACCCTGAACTTCATCCTCCGGTTCGGGTACCTCCTCCTCCCCATCATTCTGCTCCTCAGAAGGAGTCGGTGTGGATGAACTGTTGGAGGTGGGCGTCCCGGGTCGGCTGCTTGGCCTACTGCTGGTCCTGCGGTCCAAGAGGCGCACCTGGGCCACCCGTAAACCTGGTCCCGCCGCTCCGGCCCCTGGGGGCAGGCCATCAAGCCGAAGTGGGCCAGCATTGAGCTCCAGCTCGACGGCTGGGGAAGCAGAGCGCTTCGACGAGGACCTCTCTGACAGGCCGTTAGTCTGTTCGGACTTCTGCTCTCGCTTCTGACAGTTGCAAACAAAGACATACACTCAGATTAATATATATTCATGTAACAGAGACACCTTTCTCTTCATTTTAACAGTAGGATGACAATAGCATTGGTTAGGGATTGGGGTGTAACCGAGAAGAACTGCCTCTCACCTTTTTCCTGACATTGCAGCGATGACACATCCACTCCCCTGGGGGAAGCATCTCTTCACTTAGAGGTGGATTACTGTGATAAGAAAATAAAATGCAATCATAAGTAAATGGGTTGATATTTTATGCAAGACAAATAATATACATTCATATTTAATCCTCTGTATATGCAGTCCTGATAAACTATAACTAACTTTGGTCTTTTGTGCAAATTGTAAATTACCAATCATTTAATAATGAAAAAAACATCACTGTTTGATGTTTGCTACAGTCACAAGACAATCAGTCATGTGTTGTTGATAACAATTTGTAATTTAAATGTTAAATACATACTGGAAGTTACTACCAAACATAAAAAAAAGTAAACATTCAGCTTGTAATCCTAACACTGACTTTATTTAGCAGATTGATAATTACTTCAGACAATGTCATTATATTTTCCATCTTACTTATGTGTAATACATGGCTATGCACTACTGAAATCCTACAATAAATAGAGTACAGTTTCCACATAAATGACAATAGCGACCCTAACCCTATTCCCAATTGGCGCATGCTAAAAGTGTTATAAAAATGAGTCTGGTCCAGTAACACAACCTCCAAAATGATACACACTCGCAATGCAGCAAGTTACCTCCCAGTGTGCAGGGATACGAGCCTGTACAATCTGAGCAGATTAAGCCATCCATGGCCAGAGCATGTTTGATAAAAACATGTCAGTTTGCGGGTGACAGTCTGATCTCAGTTCGTCCAAATGCACAGTTACAATAATCCTGCGGGCGGATGTTGAACAGAGAAAAGCGGCACCGGATAAATGCTGCGAACGGGGGGACGAGTATTCTACGACACGATCACAACAAACTGTGCCCTGCTGCTCATGCTTTATCTGACAATGTTAACCGACATGTCATCGCCATTCCACCTTTTCTCGATGCTTGATTTCAAAGGTTGATAAAATGGCGGTGGAACAGAGGAAAAACGGAGCGGGGAGGTCGCCATATTGTAAACACAGGCAACTCGACTCCATTTTTAGCAGCAGCAGCAGCGGCTCCGCTGGCTGCAGCCACAACAGGAGGGGAGGACCGACTGCAAGCTGAGTCCAGCCTCTTCCTCTCAACACGGCTACGTGCACACGCTTCTCTCCGGCCCCATACTTCTTTCTAGGCATGCTTTTCGTTCGCAGTAACGATCGGAGTTTTGCTTAATGCAAACTCTCGGCTATCAACGTTGTACTGCAGCGCGTGTCAAATGGCACACGTCCCCCAAAGAATGAGGAAACAGCCATGAGCTACTGTAAAGTCCCCCGACACCGGCTTGCATCAGATGGACAGTTGTTCTCTTTGACCACCAGACTTCATTCAATAAACCTCTAATTTGATGTCCGCCTTTGAATACACCAAAGCTGGCTGTAAATGTGACTAAACAAATTTGTCTACATTGTTGTTCATGCGTGCGGATGTGTTCGGCATATAAACTGTGGACAAAAGAAGCCACTTTACAAAGTGTCATGCAGTTGGTTGGCATGAAACAAGGTGTATGAAACCCACCGATGAAAGAATTGGAGAAAAAACTGTGGGCATTTGTGTGGCTTTAGATAAGCGTTGATTAGTGGTTACAATCTCTTAATTTCATTCATTTACTTCACTCTGTGTCCTTCTTCCTGCTCATTTCTGCAGCACCAAACTCATTCATGGCATCAACCCTCCACACATTATGCATTGGTGCGTGCAGCTACTGAGTTGGAGTGTTTCACCCTGAACATGCAGTCGTGGACAGGCTGCACGGAACTTACCAGCACTGGAGGTGGAAAGCTGCAGGACAGTGGTCGCAGCACAGCAAGTCTCCCCCCTCCCGGCAGCTATCGCAGGTGTCATGGTTGGTGGCCCTGCCGCTTCTTCGGACGTCTCGCGTCAACTTGCGACTCCTCTTCTCGACATCCTCGGACTTCGGGGGCGCGAGCAGTGTCTGGATTTGCTGTGAAAACATGTTGAATTGTAGATGATGAGATCGCGGTGGCCCCTGTCGGACAGTTGGCCCACAGAGGTGGAAAATATGCAGCTCTCTGCCGGCTGTGGCTCTTCAAGCTGAGCTCGCGGCTGAGAGTGGGGGGCGGTAATGTTAACTTGTGGGGCTCCATTACCAACCCAAACTACTGAGTGAGCCGGCCGAGAACCGCTTGACAGCATGTCGTGGTGCTCTACGTATTACCACAATCTAAATGGGGGAAATTGCATTAAAACATGAGCAATGCAGGAATGTTTATGTTAACCACGGCCTTACAGTAGAGCAGCCTCACCTCCATTAAGCCCCCGGAGGTATCCAAATCGTACACAATCGTCGGGGTCTCCATTTTGTCCCACATTCATCCAGAAGCAGTCGCCACAAGAGGATTGCGGTTCTACTGCCTAGCGGGCACACAGCGACGACAGGAAACCCCTCAATAAGTCTGCTTTCCCTAATGTTTCTGACCAGCGGGTGGCTGGCCAAGCGATGCTAGCTAACGTTAGCCGGCTACAGGAGCTAACTACGAAGGCAAGACGTCAGCCAGTCAAGGTTGTGAAGCTAGCGGGCTTACTAGCTTGTGCCGCTGCCTCCTCCAAAAGAAAGCAGGAAACAAAGATAGCTGTGTGGTTAAACCACCTGCTGCTCAGCACCACGCTTTGTGTGCTAACGCCAGACCTACGTACGGTTTTTAAATATGAACGGACCGTCGCTGTTGGCTACAAAACCCATCTGCGGCCTAGCTGGCCGGCCATGATTCTGGTTTCTGCTCCGGCGAGAAGGAGCCGTGTACATTTGCAAACCCCTCCGCTCCCATTGTCAGCCGAGGACGTAGCCAGAAGAAATGCGGGAGACAATCGGTGCCGCGGTCCAATGCACGGTTTCCGACAGCGCTCGAGAAGTAAAATCCTCAAACCGGGAACGTGCAGATGCTAATTTTGTTGGTGTTATTGTTGTGAGAAGCCCGAGCATCTACAGTGGCTGCTAGCGACATCCTAAACCTATTGGCGCAACCGCGAACCACCGGACGCGCATGCGCAGTGCAGCGGAAATAGATGAGCGAGGAGGTCCATGCATGTGTGGCGAGGAGCCAGCAGATGGTATTATTTCACTGATGTGGCAGCAGCTTCGGTAAAGAGGAGGCTTCATCCAACAAAGGCGGGAGGAAAGGTGGGAGAAGGGGGGGCAGGAATATGTAAGACTCAGACATGGACACACAGGAGTAAACAGTGCGGTAAAACATGATACACGAAATAACTCATTACATTACATTTCATTTAGCTGATTTCATCATGTCATACACGGTCAGAAATATGAGCAAGAAAGAATAAACCTCGGCAAGATAAAAGCTAATTTTGATTAAAGATACAAATTTACTCAAAACGCAGGTGTATTTAATTATCTTATAATAACAAATAACACTTTGAGAGAATGTTTGCTTTTTTAACTCAATACAATAGATCAGACATCCTGATCCAAACTCCAATCCAGCTGGTGGCGGTAATGCGCCAAATCGTTGTCTGCCATCCGCCAATAAAACCCAGAATAATAGGAAGAAGATGGTAGACTTTAAAATCCATCCAGATAATGTCTTGTTGTACTGAAACTGACACATATAGCACTATTGAGTTTACTTCTTCTATTGCCATTACTAGATCTTCTACTTCTTCTATAGCCATCACTTCTTCTTCTTCTTCTTCTTCTTCTTCTTCTTCTTCTTCTTCTTCTTCTTCTTTTTCTTCTTCTTTTTCTTCTTCTACATATTCTATTTCTATACCCATCACTACTTGTTCAGCTTCTTCTATTGCCATTACTACTTCTTCTATAGCCATTACTACATCTTCTACTTTTTCTATAGCCATCACATATTCTTCTATTTCATATATAGCCATCATACTTTTTCTGTACTGTTGTTAGAGAGTAATGCAAACAGCTGCTTGTGTATATTTAGGAATTGGGAACATACAGCGGCAGAACTGGGAGGGAGTGCTGTGGAAGGTGTAAACCAAGTTGTCTAAATGGAAATGGCAGCCCTGAGAGCCAATAACCTGGTTGCAGCATCTCTGTGGCACAGACTCCAAGTGGTTACTCCCCCAGGAGTCAGGGAGCAGCTGCCGCGGCTGCTGGTGGACTTCTGGTCGGGTCATCACTGGGTGCCGGCATCCTTCATGTAGGCCACCTCCCTGTGACAGAGGGGTGGGGGGCCGGGCCTAACAGACATCATCTCTGGGACTTCTGCTTTTAGACTGCTGACAGGTCAGCGGCAGCTGTGTCCCTGCTGTCTGTGCTGGTTGGCTGTGGGTTGCCGCTGCTCTGGAAGCTGGGTGGCTCGGATATGATAAACAGCTCTTCGTGATCAGGTCCCCTCTAGACAAATCACTGGACAGGCACCATTTTACAGCTATTATATCGATGCCTGGAGGACTCTAAGCTTCCCTAGACCTGCTGATCCAAGGGCTTGGATGTGGCTGTTTGAGTAGCCACTGGTAGATAAAAGGATTTCTGTCTGACATTGTTTTCTCTTCAGCTCTCTTATGAAACAAATTCATTTAGGCAGGTAACATGAAGCTGAGACACCTTACGAGGACGTCACTTGAGAGGCTGGCTAAGGCGCCGGACATACGACCAGTTGAGTGAGGGACATGAATACATCTTGGTTTCATTATTGTATGGTGTGTCTGTGCTCACTGGGGGAGAACCACTCTGCTTTTAAACTTTTAGCAACTTAGCAATTTTTTGTATAATTTTAATTGCAGTGTTAAGTGTGAAAGTATGAAAATATTATCATTCACATTGATTTAAATATGTAAGTTTTTTGACAATGTGTCATAAATAAAGTTGTTTAAAAGTCTATAGCCATTACTTCTTCTACTTCTTTGTTTAGCCATCACTTCTTCTTCTGTACGGTTGTTGCTGAGAGTAATGCTAACTACTGCTTGTGTCAGTAGCCTTATTGCTAACGAAGGTTACTGTCATAATGAAAGAATATTATATATGTTATATATAATATATGTAATGAAAAAAGTAGTGATGGCTACTAAACCAGTAGCGACTGTGAGCTGCTTCCATCATAATTTCATCAAATGAGCATGAACATGTTCTATAATCGATAACCTGCACTAGTATTCATGGACAAATGCAACACAAAAGAAATCATTAAATTTAAAATACATTCAAGTTAAGAAAACATCCTGTATACATGTATGGTGTGCATCAGGATGTGAGGATACGGTTTTACATTTTTTGTGATAAGTTAAGAAACAATAAAAAATTTAAATGAATAAGGAATATCACTGATGAGTCCATTGTTATGTTGCTCTATATGCGACCTTGTTCAAATACATTTTCACCTTTTTTTTTACATATACTGTTATAATGCATTTTTTTTGTATGAGTCATGGGATGTTTCTGTTGTAAGAAAAATGTAATAATAATAAATGAGAGATGATGATCAGTTAAAATTCGGTAGACAAAGATAAAGGTCATAACTCCATCAGACACATCCCTGCCTGGTGGAAGATGTGTAATAAGTAGCACTTGCCAGCAGAGGGAGGCAGCACTCTGTCGCAGTAGTTTGATTCATGGGGAACTAGATGATCGCCATTGTTAACAGTTTGATTGAGATCACCCAGGAAAGCTTTCTCTAGCCAATGCGTTTAAAGAATCTCGTGTTGGTTTAAAATTGTTCTTTACCTAAAATGGCCTCCACACTACTTAGCAGGTCAGATCATTAGAGGTCAAAGTTAGCGATTGTTGAACATTCTATCCTCATGAGGTCTGTGTAAACCTCGTAATTGAAGCAAGTATAGTGAAAGACACTAAGGTGTTACGAGAAGAGGCACCAGTGAATTCAGAGCCAGGTTAGTTCCCTGTTGGATAAACTAAAACATCCGTTGCTGGCAGTGATCGGGGCTTCTTAATGGACAGTCTGTTGAATATGTCTCAGGAGTCCCTTAGTGTCAACTTAATTTCTCTATCTACAAAGCAATAGTGGGCATGTACCTGTATTAACAGACAGTCAGTGATTAAGCAGATTACACCATCATCTATGATCTGTATGGCCAGTTGCAGTTTAGCAGTGTCCTATTCAGCGTGTTCTACTCACATGTTCTTTCTTTGTCTCTATATGGGCTTTATCCCTGAGATGGATGGCCTCATGTTCAATGTTGGACCCATTTCGCCCACAGAGGACTATACATATAGTGCTGATCTCAGTCTGGCCTTAGATGTGTCTGTGTCCTCTCCCACACAGTCAAAGCTATAGTAAACACTAAAAGTCAGTCAAGTTATTATATATAATATGTATAATATATATAATATATTCTGAGACACAGCCATCTTTACACTGCTGTTTGATAGTGGTAACACCTCAGTAAGTATAATATATTTATTTGGGGCTCGAGCACTGACAGGCACTAACAGACAGTGAGGCCCTATTGAAATTGTAAGGATTATTATTATTTTCACGCAAATGAATTGGCTATTTGAAGGCTTTAACATGCTCAAATTCTTTCCAAAATTTGCAGAAACTTAGAAAGTAGTGAAATTTACTTTTCATTTATTTTATCTTATTTCTTTATTTTAAATTGTATTTATTAATTTTAATTATTTTAGTGGACCTGTGCAGAAGCGAATTGTGCAGGATTCATTTAATTTAATTAATTTATTTTCTTAATTTAAAATTATTTTTTATTTATGTATTTAAATAGTGTAAGATATTGTGCAATGAATGAAGTCCTGCCAATTTTAGGGGTCCAGTATCTTGCCAAGGAAACTGCAGAAATCCAGATGGGGAAGAGTGGGGATTGAACCCCCAACCTTCTTGTTGGAGAACAACCACTCTACCATCTAGGCCACACCAACATTACATTAACATTAAGGATTGGATTATTTTATTATTCCCATGAGAAACTAAGCACAGGACAAAGATCGACAAAATTATTGTGTGTGTGTGCTTGTCGGTTTTGATACACAAAAGCAGCGACTAAGTTGTCTTTTGCTCTTCTATGAGCTTCATTATTGTTCTAGTTCAGATGGTAATAACCTGTTAATTGACTTAGGACAACGTGCACAGCAGCACTGACCTCATCCCCCGCTGGCTGAAATTTAGTGGCACCAAACAACACTGAGGTTGATTACTCTCACATCAACTCTCAGATTTCTAAAATAATAAATATTAATAAATAGGTGTGAAAAAACTGAAGTTGTGCGTCGTACTGTAGGTTAGAGTGTTTAAGTCTCAGACTGTTAAAAAAGAAATCCATCAGTAAAACTGCTCTGACTCACTGCAGACATAATACATCATGACGAATGACAGATGCACTGCAGTTGCCTCATGTCAAGACTTCATTACATAGCTAATTAACACGTTTAATGGGACTATTTTCATTTCTTCATTACCCCATACGGCTACTGATTTCTTTTCTGGAGGCACTTACGAGGCCCAATGAAACTTAATGCAGTGGAAGGCAGAGATAGCTTCATATTCAATTGGAACAAAATGGAATTACTTTTATTATTGCTGAAATCATTGCAGTGTTGAAAAGAAGAGTGCAAGTAACGATTATTGCATACTTTCATTAATTGAACAGGATGTTTCTGCCAACTTCTCCAAATCAGTGAAAATGCTTTGCAATTTTTTTACTTCTGCTGTAAATACCAAAAGAAAGATATTATATCAAATATAAATTACAATCATGAATTAAATGTTGGCCTTCATATTGGTGGGTGTGTCATTTTCATACATTTGTCAATTCACAGGACATGACTCACGAATTCACATTTTCAGACAAGTCACAATGCACATGCTCATTGTTGGTGATGCGTGCATAAATGAAATAGACTGCCAGTCAACATAAGGTCTGGTCACTCCAAAGTGGACAGAAATTTAAATTCTAAAAGGCAGCGTCTCATTTAAATGTCTGTGTTATAGTTTAGATGTCGACAGCCACATTTTCTGTCACCACTTGTAAACCAATCGTTGATAAACTAAGGTGCAGGGGCGGCTCCTGGTACAGGCGACATAGGCGGTTGCCTAGGGCGCAAAATGCCGCGAGAGCGGCAGAAGAGATTGATTTATCATGACGTGACACATCCAATGTAAAACAATACAGTAACGTCATACCATCATCCTCTGACCCCGGGACGCACCGGAGGTAGAAGCGCCGCGAAAAGGGGTCCGCCTCCTTTCCTCGCCCATGTTAAATACTTAGGCTGTTCGCACCGGCAGCGTAGTGCCGTGAAGAAAGGGGAAGCGCCGCAGCCAAACACACACACAAGCACATAATCTCCTGTGGGGGGGTGGTGGCTACAGGCTTGTGTAGGTCTGTCACCTGTGAAGACCAGCATCATTTACCCCTGAACCATCGCGGAGAAATGCGCTCTCTGGGCCACAGGGATGAGCCAACCCCACGCCACTACGCTGCCATGGGTGGAACCAGGTCACCAGTGGACACAGGAGCTGGGTCAGACTGTCGTGTTGGCAGGACTTCAACCACCTATTCATTGCAACATATCTAATACTATGTAAATTTAAAAACAAAAATGAACCATAACCATTTAAAATTAAATATATATTTTTTTAATTAAATTAAAGGGGACATATTATGCCTATTTCACCACAGTTGATATGGTTCCTTGGGGTCTTAATGAAATGTCTGTAAAAATTTTTGAGAGAGTTTCAGTCACATGCAGGTAATAATAACGATGATGATATCATATCCAAGTCGGCAACACGACCATTCCCACAGGACAAAACACTCCCAGGACAATGGGTAACTTTGAATCATCAGCAAAAACCACAGACGTAACTCTGGGAGAGGATGACTCCACATTTGTAGAGACTTGCAAAACTGCATTGATGTTCTCTGGCTTGTTGGTGGGTCCATGTGTGTGGATGGAGTTCCACTGTGACCTCACTCCTGGCTGACTGTAGTCACCTCCGCCCCGGCCTGGCTCCTCTCAGAGAGCGTCGGTGCTGCCTTGACCTTTGCAGCATCATTGGTGTTAATGCACTGAGGCCGAATCCCTTCATTTTGGCTGAAGTGACTTTGCCGACCCCAGATTCTTCCCATTATGCCCCTGGACAGTGCCGGTGACAGCATCAGCATGACGGCAGGTTCCAGGAAAACGTTGCACGAGCTCGTCAGCATTGCGTACGTCCTCCACTCCACACTTGTCTCCAACGCAAAACCCAACGATGTGCGAGGCGTTGTAGGGCGCATGGCACACCATGAACACAGTGAGGGTGGAGAGCGCGACAGTCAGGACTCGCCTCTTCCCCATGAGGGGCAGATTGGAGCGCCACACAAGAGTAACGCAGCGCAGTGTGCAGAACGAGGTCACGACCAGGGGCAGGAGAAACAGCTCGATGGCCATCTCCAGAAGCATAGGCAGCAGAACATCCAGCTGAGAGGCGTTAAAATTGTCATAGCAAGATAAGGTGTCATACTTGACGGAGACAAGGTGGGTGCCCCCTTCGGCCACCAGGCCGCCGCCAAGGTGTAGAAGCACTAACGCCCACAGGGCAACGCTGATGACGCAAGAGAATCGAGCATGGCTGTATCTCTTGTAGATAATCAGGAATGCGATGCTGAGGTAGCGGCCCACTGTCACAGCGGTGATTAAAAGGCAGCTGCCGTACAGCCAGGAGAAGAGGAAGAAGCTTTAGAGTGGCAGCCTCCAGCCCTGAAGCAGAATCTCCATGGACTTGACTGGCAGCCAGGCCACGAACACCAGGTTGGCCACACACAGATTGAGGGCGTAGACCAAATTGGGGGTGGCGCCGCGCTTGCGGGATTTGCGTACATACACGAAGAGGACCCGCAGGTTTGAGGGAAGGCCCAGCAGGAAGGTGAAGGTGTGGACGGAGAGAGCTACGCAGTCAAATCAAAATCAAATCAAAGTTTTTTGTCACATGCACCAATGACAGCGTCATCAGAGCAGTGACATTCTTGTGACCTGGCAGGCAACATCTAAGCAGTAGATTTTTTTTTTTTTTTTTTTTGCACTTAAGTTTTTATTGAACTTTTCTTAGGCATGGTACATGGCAAATTAAAAAAATGTCTTTATACAGGAACAGGTACTATATGGTTGAGAATTTACTTTAATAACAAACTGAGGTATACAGTATTACAGGATCCCACTTGGGAAAAACACAGCAAAACAATAAAACCAGGGTCCTAGTGGGGATCATTATTTACCTTTATGTAATTCCAAAACCTGTCCCAAGGGGTCACCCCCTCCTCCCTGTCATCACTCAATCTACTAAGCATACATTCATAGGATGTAGTTTCAGTCATTGCACATAACAATTTAAATTTAAAAGAAGGGCAAGCAGCGGTTTACAGGATTAAGGAGTGAGGAATATTAAATTAAATATTATGAATATATGTGTAGTAAGTAAGTGGTAAGTGTAGTTGTATGACTTGGGGAGCAGCATAAACATGGTAACTGTTCAGTGGGTCAGCGTTGCTTGTTCAGAAGCCTTGCGGCCTGGGGGAAGAAGCTGTTTGTGAGTCTGGTAGTCCGTGCTCGGATGCTCTGGTAACGTCTGCCAGACGGCAGCAGTGTGAGAATTCCACAGCCTGGGTGGCTGTGGTCCTTGATGATCTTCCGTGCTTTTCTCAGGCATCTTGTGTTGTAGATGTCTTGCACAGAAGGGAGATGGCAGCCGATGATACCCTCCGCAGCTACCATACCAGGCAGTAAGGGAGCCTGAGAGGATGCTCTCAATGGTGCAGCTGTAAAAGTTTGTTAAAGTTTTTGCAGCCATGCCAAACTTCTTGAGTCTCCTCAGGAAGTATAGGCGCTTTTGTGCAGTTGTGACCACGAGACCGCTTTTTTGGACCAGGTAAGGTCATCCGTGATGAACACATAGAGGAATTTGAAGTCAGAGACTCTCTCCACTACAGTTCAGTCGATGTGTATGGGATCATGACCCCCCCCCGTAGCTTCCTGAAGTCCACGATCATCTCCTTGGTCTTGCAGATGTTGAGAGACAGGTTGTTCTCTTGGCACCAAGTGTGGGTGTGCTATGTCTTGAAAAACAGCTTCGGATTCCTATCACTTGTGCACATGTACCAACTTTCTGGAGGCCAAGTATGAATTACGAAATGGGAGAATGGATTTAAAAAAAAGAACAGTATATTGGTGTTTGGAACCGTCATCAATGTGTACGCGGACGTTTACATAATCCATTAGAAAAAAGCACTGTTGCATTTTAATCAAACTTAATTTCAAATTTACATTTTTCAAACAAATTTGTGATTTTCTATGCACAGCCTCTGCATAGTATGTTTTAGCATTAATAGGTGCATCATTGTCAGCTGTATAGCCAGTTACAGTTTTTATGTGGGTCCCATCAAAAAGTAATTTCAAGTAAAGTTGAAAAAAATTATAAAATCAAACTATTCACACAATGTGCTTCTGTGCCAATCCAGAAGGTTTTGAGGTACGACCAGATACTCTGAAGGGACATCAAATGGAGGGATAGTCCATAGGAAGCGGAGAAACAACACATCAAGGCATAGGATGAGAGATGGATGGAGTTGATGTGCTAATAGTCCAATAAAACCAAGTATATTTTCTGTCAGCTTCCCTCTTTAGCAATGTGCAATATTGAATTAGCTTGAAGTAGAGGAGGAGAAGAAGGAACAATATAGAAGTAAGACTCACCCCGATTATGGACATCATTAATGTTTATTTTTGTCGACATGATATATGCTATCAGTACAGCTGATTTCAGACTCTTTATATTTTTTATTATATATTTTTATTGTTTTTTATAGCTTACAATTTTTTCTGCCTGTCGATGCATCTGTATACAGTCCAAAAGTTATTGGGGATGCATGACAGTTTGCGTGTGTACATTGTATGTTGGGGGGTGCCAATTTGAAATTAGAATCAGTCAAAACAACATTAGAAGTCTTAGCAGATTTCAAAGTTGGCATAAATCAGGGTTCTTCCCTTAAAACTTGTCTTAGTACAATCAAATCTGTCCCTGTGAGAATTCAATGTTGGATTGAAATACAGTGTCAAAAGGCTATAAATCACTTATAAATGATGCCATGAATACAACACCACAACAAATACAATTATTATTATAGAAGTGTATCTCAGAAATGTGAGTTCTGAGAGTTCAGAACTTGAAGAAAACTTCTTAATCATCAGTCAATTCTGTTGCAGTCAGATTCAGTGTCAAAACATTCTATAATTCTCAGTTCTACAGATTTATATGTATGTATTCTCTTGATCTCTCTCATGTCATTAATTCTGTATGATTATAACAAACAGGAATTGGTTCAAAACCAGTCCCATAGTCTCACAATCTCAAATGAACACAAACCATTCACTCACCTGTCAAGGATATGAAGCAAATAAGAAACATTGTCTGAAGTCTGAACAATACCTTTTTATTGAAGATGCTTGTGATGTTAGCTTGGTCAGTACTTTGTGTGCATTCAATCAAAAATAGGTTGATTATAATCATTGTCATCACACCAGCTTGCATGGATACATACTGTATTCTCCTAGGACAATATATACTGAATGTTTGAATGACAGTAATGCTCTAAATTTTGACATAACCTGAATTCAGGCAAGGGTAATACTGTATAAACAACGGCTGACATTGGTGTGCAATTCCCTTTAGCTTAATAGACAGTTCAACACATGGGATATCACTAAAATTAGAAATCAATGTATGTCTAACTCTTTAATTTTGTATTTTACACACAGTATGAACACATTCAATCAGTTTGGTCATTTGAAAATATAAACTGACACTTTAATGATCCCCATCGGAGTTGGAAACATTTTCTGGGGTTTATTGACAAGGTGTGTAATGTATAATCTTAACTTGTGTGTTAACAGTGTCTGTTTTAGAAATGGTTCAACACTCTGGAAAATAGGCGTGTTTGCTTTCTTTGTCAAGGCGAAATGGGAACATTAATACAAATTTAATGTCTGTGTTAAACACAGAGCTGGTACAGATGAGTTAAGCCTAGCTGAGCAAGAGCGACACCTAACTAGATGGATAAAGTATAAATAATGTCTACTGAGTCTGTAAAGACTCACAAGCTAACAACTGCAAATGTTGTATAGACCTCTAACAGCCTTCAATGGCTTTGTGTCAAGCAGAACTGTAAAACAATAAAAGAGAACTCTCAGACATTACGACAATGGTTGTCTTCTTTGCAGACATTTTGCACAGCATGGTATTGGTTTAACCTTCTTTCCTCTATGTTCACTGTCACTTTTTCAGCAAATCACTGTAGAGAATCAAGTTTCACTCTCACTTGCATGGAGATGCACGTTTAACTTTCATATGAGTTAATTAATGTTTTCTCATGAATTAGCCACATCCCAAAAACCACCAGTTGTTAATTGGTTTCAGCTTGTGTTAAGTGCACATGGTCATTTTACCTTTAAAAGGCCATGCCCCCCTGCTTTTATAATCAAATGCTAAGCTAGGCTAACCACATCGTGACTCAAGCTCTGGTCTTAACATGCACACCAGGATGATATCAGTATTCTCCTCTCTTCTCATCAGTTTTTCCTTAAAGGGCCTTTTATTTAAGGCACATTCTGATTTCTCATGGGTCACTTAAAGTCAAAGAGCAATCATTTTGAGCAACTGCTTGTAAAAGCTAATGCTTTTCCTTTTTTTCTGTAACAGGTCTTACTCGTAATAGACATCCCATAAAACCCTTAGGGATTGTTCTTGAAATGAAAGTACAAGACAAATAGTGTATAATGTGCACAACACAATGCAAGACCTGTGGATATATGCACTTGATGGCACAAACTTTGCATCTCTTCCTCCTCCTTTCTGAGATGTTACTTGCACTGAAAGTCCTCAGGATGCAAGCACGGGATTAAAAACTGTACAAACTGCTGCTGCTGGACTGTAACTGTTGAAGAGCTAGAAAAATAATCCAGTGGCCCAGCCTTTCCAGGGGCGGTGAGGTGTCCTCTGTTGGGTAAATAAAGGGAGGCTCATATTCGGTGACCAGAGAACAGGGGTGTAGGCGTCAAATGAGTCACCAAAGGTGCGAGTCTGACGGACATTGAAAAGGCCAGCGGGCTTCTTATCTGTCCATACTGAAACACACACACTGGCGTCTTCAGATCGAAACCTCGTACTCTCTTGTTTCCTTTGAGACAAGAGAATGAACACGTCAAATGACAGAGAACTTTGAATGGTTGTCAGACATTTTCTCAAACCTCCAAATGGTTGACCTTCGACCACTAATACTGATTTACAGTCTAGTGAAATTAGTGTCAAACTGGTGCTCTCAGTAGATTTTTTTAAACAGTGGCACGGTATTCAAAGTTCATTTTCTTGTTTGGCTCAACACATGGGATTGACTGACCATAAGAAAAAATTAAGATTACCACCAGATTTATCCCTCAAGTCTATGACACATGCCGTTTTAACTTGGGACTGTTTAACGTTTGATAAGCTTCAGGTTAGGATGAACTTACGTCATTGTTCTTCAGGATTGCCACCATGGAAGAAGAAGAAGAAGAAAGAAATTAATATCGTCAATTATCATGATGCTGTACCTGGTTAATAGTTATATTCCGGGTAAGCTAAGTGAATTTGAATAGTTGTATAACATGGATACACAATTAAAAAAAATAAAATTAATAGTTTTAAATTAGAGATGCAACTGTTGATAGCAGGTGTCAATAAGTCAACAACTGAGATGAAGACATGATGACATACATGTGTTTACAAAAGCACATTTCAGTGCTCCTCTTCAAACTAATGACTTGGGATTCAACGACCTGCATATTTAACGTAACAAGTCTCAGGATCTGTGACAACCCATAGAGGTTTAACACCTGAAACCTCCAACTACTCAGTTGGAATGTGGATGAGAAGTGAAACATCATCAATAATCAGTAGCCCATCCAGTTGCCTATGCGCATATGTAGAACTCCTGAAGAACCTTCAGAGACAAACCACTGAGCGGGTAAGGGTGCATGTGGTGTTGAGGTGGCTCAGGTCAGAAGCTTCAGTTATTGTTCACATCATACATCAGAATGTGTAAAATGTGATCTAAGTGACTGTGACATGATTGTTGGTGTCAGATGAGCTGGTTTGAATATTTCTGAAGATACCAAAGCTGAACATAGATTAAAAGCAGATAATAATAATAATAATAATAATAATAATAATAATAATAATAATAATAATAATAATAATTTGTCTTGCTGGAAGTTTTAACTTCTGTAATGATTTGTGCTGATCTTAATGTGACTGCAATCATTCCTACTGTTTTTTTTCTGTCTGATTGTGATTTTTTTGACCGGGGATGGTAATGTTCTTTCACCAAATATTGAGCAATAGAATGAAAATAAATAGCTGAAAAGGGGCTTCTACCAGAAGAACAAATTCACAAGGAAATGCACCAGGGTCAAAGAGCTCCTACCAGGGTGGTAAAACTTGAATTTGAACAGGACTCCTTCCAAAGACAGAGCAAAGACATATTTGAATCATGCAGCACCCTGGAGCAATATTGCATTTTTGCAGTGAAGTGGTGAAAATGTTCTAACACGTTTGCAAGAAATCTAATTAAGAACCATTTTATGCACAGTGAACTACAGGCTGTTTTGGACCCCAGGGGATATTGCCCGCACTGCCCTATTAATAACCCTGCCATGTCCATGGGCTCAACTGGTTTGTGCTAATTTAATTGAATTTGTGTTTAGCAATATGCACAAATAATGAATAACTGACACGACAAGCTGCTCAAAGTGGTTCTGCTTTATTCCCTGATCTTGAGGCCCTAGAGATCTTCTCTGTGTCAAACTCTTAAGACTTGTAGTATTTCTGCTTTGCTCTTACATGCTGCATATTCCTGCCTGGTGCTCCTGCGTAATGCAGTATACAAAAGATCCTGCACCAGGATCAGTCAGGTCAAACTTCCCATCATATAATTACACAAATAATATAACATATGTTGACTCACAGTTGTCTCATAAACAGAGCTGTCGATTGCAGGTTCTCCAGAGATGTTTTCATATGGTAAGTTGGAGGAGAGGGAGAGCTGTAGTGACTTCCTCGGAACCCTGAGGTCCATAAAGAAAAATGCCTTAATATTATCTTTTGCAATACATGTACATCACATACAATAAATACAACACAGTACATTAAGGCTTCAAGTCATTGTCACTGTGAAATAATGGTACCAAAGTCAATGTAGTGAATAAATTAATAAATTAAAATGTGGTTTCTAGATTCTCAATACAAACCTTTATTTTCTCTGAAAAGGCTGTTGTGTCACATAATATGTCATGTAACGTTCTTATTCAGTTATATATCTAATACATGCCTAATTCATTGTAATCTGGATATATCCAAAACTAATGCATGACTTCAGTGGGAATCACAATGATTCGGTGCTGGCAGCCTAAATTGCACAGTGTCGGCAGTGCTAAGAAGGAGTGGTGCAGGCCAGCTATGATGGAGGTGTTGTGGAAGTGGGTGGATGGTGAACGATCAGACCTCATAGAAGTAGAAGTGAAAAAGACCTACGCTTGGCGTCGGCTCTTATCACCACAAACTCTCTCAATATCTTCGTTCTACACCTGTGTCTACATAGACTGGGTTAAGAATATAATCAGATCTGTTCAGATTTTAACCCTTTTTTTCCCGTTAAAAATTAAAAAAATTATTCAGATATATTCCCATCATAATCTCAGTAATTTCCGAACGACAAAGTGAAACTAGGTTTTAATTTTTTTAGAAATTTTTTCTAATTAATTCATTGTCCAAATAACTCTATGTAGACCTCAATGCTAAACTCATGGTGAGCATAGATCAGGGCAGGCGTATAAAAGCATTTCAAAAGCTTACAGTGTTCCTAGCAACACATAGGCCTTTAATAATAATGAAATGGAAGAAGAGTGGATCCACAAGAACCTTTCCTGCCACCCAGGCTGGTTGAAAAGTATCTAAGACTACAGCCAAGTACAGAGAGCTCCACAGAGCACATGAACTGCGACTGGTGCGAACATTCACCTTTTAGCTGACCTGGAGCATACAGCCAAGATAAAACTGAAGTGGCTTTAAGTGGTCCAGCCGAAGCTCAGACTCGAACCTCACCACAACACAATACTTGAGATAATGTGAAGACAAATTTCTATTTTCTATTTATTTATACCTCTCTCATAATCATTTGATATTTTTTGTGCCTTTTGCATAGCTCAAGTTTTTTCTATCTCTCATCTATTATGTAAACATTATTTTTTATTTATTTAAATAAATAATAACATACTTATTTTCCTCTGAAACCAGTGCTCACAACAACCTCAAACTGTTTTCCAGTTAATTTTTTTCTAACCAAGAATTACATTTAGTTGAACCTAAATAGAAGCTTCGATGAGGACAATTTTTCCGTGTATCAGTGATACAGAGAAGCTGAGTTGACATTCATATACAAATGTTCTCCATCTGTACTCATCATTCAAACTTACTTTGAGAAGTAGAGGTACATCCCAATTATGAAGATGAGGAGAAGGACGACAGGGATGAAGACAGCAAACGCCACTTGGGCCCCCTCCAGTCTGACGTCTGCAGTAGACACTATTGGAAATAGAAAGGGGGAAAAAAATGATTTGGTCCAGAACCAACTCTTTCATTGAATGTGCTTTTTGTTTTATAAATCCTCAGTAGAACTGAACTCATTAGAAACCAATTGTTCCATTTTGAGAGGGCAAAATAAATACTTTATAAAAGGTTTTATATTCGTTGAAGATTTGACTTATTGGGGATAGTTTTTTCTATCAGCATTACCACAGAAACTTTAATGTGAACTCAAAAAATCTAAGCAGACATAACATTATGGAAAAACTTACCATCTAATCTGTGGTCATCCAAACCCGCAGGGTTGGCTGAGGAGAAGACATTTAAGAGAACAAGGTTAATATGGGAAAAATACCTCAATTAAAAAAACAGAAAACGTATACAGTAATCAGATCTGATCTTCAAGACAAAATGTGGCAGCGATAACCAGGACCAGTTCAGTTCAAGCTTTCCTCAGTAAACTAACTGAATATGAAGTTGTTGTGGCTTGCTCCTGTAGGCGCGGATTTTCACCACAGGAAAAGACTTTTAGCAAACTTAACAGAAATAAATGAAAAACATTATACAGGGAAACTATTATCAGAGTAATATTCATTTGATTTAAGCAAAACATGTCAGGAAATACATAAATAAAACTGGTTATCCCGACATCCCTACTACATAGATCAATGTCACAAGAAATTGAGCATTGAGCGTGAGTTCAGACAGGCAACACAGTTAAGCTCAGCTGCTGATGGCTCAGCTGACTCCCTTCCACACATTCATAGGCAAAGCTCAAACAAGGCGCCTTATTTAAGCTGCTTCAACCTGGCTACTCCTGCTGCTTCCTCTGCAAGCTGCTTTAACCCACCTCCACCCTATCTTTTTCCCTTTTTATACTGTGTTTAATATACTCAGTGTCTGTTTGAGAGAATGGATTGAGAGGCGTGCTCTATCCGTCTTAGGCTTTCCATGTATGTGGAAGGGCAGGGAGATCCTGGAACAGAGATATAACGCCAAATGAAACTTATGCATCTGCGAATTATTTATTTGACGGAAGTGGTCCTGACTGAACCTCATAAATTGAATGTGCACTTTGACTTTTTAATTTGGTCCATGTTCCATCCACTGACATGGAGGAGGCAGAGTTTCTGACTGAGCTGTATGTCAGAAGTGATGGAGATAGACGCAAAACAAGAGTTAACGTTGATACTGCTGTCCACCGCTGCTCGTCATGAGTAGAGTGTAAAGGTTGACACTGAGCTCAGTAATTCTACAAAAATAGATCACAGGTGACACAATGCTGACACTGGCTGTGTAGCAGCAGAAAAAAAAATTGCATATGTAGGACACTATTCAACAAAGTGCCACCTTGGATTTAGATTTGCATAAAATTAGTTTCTAAAACTACCTATGTGTGGATGTGGTGTGACTTCCCTCTGTGGTTTCCACCTGGCCTAGTTACCTGTAATACTGCTTTTAAGTGGACTGGAAGCAAGACTGCCAAATCAGAAACTACCGACCCCAGTTTTACACTTGACTGGAGTCTGAGCTCACAGGTAAAACTAAGAGTGCACACAATAGAGACGCTGAGAGAGACCCCGTGACTGTGACACGGCTCGGCCGCACAGGAGAGATAGCAAGGAGAACTCATCGAAAGATTATTGTGCACGTTGGTAGATATTAGGAAACAAGCAACTTATTATCAAGAGGACAACAGAGACAACAGAGCATGATTGTAATGACAAAATACTGTTACTATACATACACAAAATCTGTTTCACACACTGTGGAATAAGTCATCAGTGAAATGCAGTGTGGGTGCATGATTTTAGGGATATGCAGAAGTTGGGCTGTGAAATCTCTAATAACAGCGCAGGTCTCCCCTCCAGTCCTGCTGATGTCTAATGTGTCCTCAGAGCTCTCCGTCTCCTTTAGGTGCTTTGGGCAGGGTGCACAGTTAAAGTAAAGGCCACTCTTCTGTTGTTTCAGCCTCTAAACTGGAACAACCTTTTTTAAAGTGTCAGGACAACAAAACCCAGAGGCATTAAAGCAAAGACCTACTTTTCTTCCCCCGGCCTTTAACTGTGATTGATTTCCTGCTGTTTTGAAACACTCTCGGTCTTCTTTGTTTGACTTGTTTCTTGTTTTGTTCAATGGTCTGTCAAGGTGTTGCATGAAAGCGCCAAAAAATGGAGGCGGTTTAACGGATCATGTGACACCAAGGTCAGGTTGGAATAAAAGTTACATGTATAATCCTTTCCATTGAGGCGCAGTGTAAGTAAAATATAGAAATTCTGACAACACACAACACCAGAACTTATGACACACACAGTCTCACTCACACACACACACTTATATATATATATATATATATATATATACTCCTGACTACTTAGACTCAGTGTAAATAAAATAACATGTTAAGCTCATACCAAACATCTTCCACATCACAGTGAAAAAAGAACAATAATAAATGTTTTGATAATGGCAAAATAACACAAGATTAGCACGATCTGTGTATTTCACAATAAAAGATTTAGCTTTATCCCAGAAGAAATATAGAAAGAAGGATCTATGTTCTATCACAGTTCAGCAAGCATAGAAGCCTGCCAGAAAGTATTAGAACATTTAAGTAAAACAAATCTCACTTATGTGTTTTGTGTTGGGTCAGTTGCCTCTCTAGCAGTTAATACTGGCAGCTCTGAGAGCAGAAACCCTTTTTAAAAGAAAAACATTAAAATAAAATAAATAGTCTGTTGTCAAACCTTGACACCAAGAAGTGAACTGCTGTGCATCAACAGTCCGAGTACAACTTGCAAGGCAAGGGGACAGGACAGGATAAAGTCACTGTCCACACTCATCATGATGAAAGGTTCGATCTGAATTCATTCAGCCAAGACCAAAGCTACAACTGTTTACATCTGTCATCCATTTAAATTCAAATGTATATAGATAGGTTGACAACAGGCCTAACAATGTTTTTGTTTTCACATTGTAACTACATTGTTACTGTTGCTAATATGCATAGTCATACAATTTAACTACTCATCATTATTTAGATTTAAATATTATTGAGTTTATCGCTTATATATACAATGAGTCAAAACCCAGCTGATGCCACTAACAGTCAGCTCTCATAGTTAATGTGTCCGATGTGGGACTTCTGTCACCTCATGGGACCTACACTGTCAGGGTAAGATTCAGTGAGAGACAGAATTTTACAGATGGTTTCTAACTAAATGCTTTTGTAGGAGAGCAGGTCAATTCTTTTTGCCCTATTCAGGCAGCAACCACTGAAAGTCACCTCTTTATCTGAATGTCTATGCAATCATAGTAGTGCCAGATATGAGGACGCATATTTGCGATGAAAATTAGGAGAGGAAGATCAAAATGTCAATGTTAAAGCCGAACTTTTAAGAATTTATCAAACTAGTGATGTCAGCAGATATGCCTCTAAAGAATTGTTTCAATTTTCTTCAGTCAGTCTGTTACGAACCATGTTCTGTATGTCCTATATGTGTACATGTATTGTGTTCTGTTTGTGTTTTTTGTCTTCTCCTCCTGGGTGCCTGGAGATGCCTGCAAGGACCGGAAGGGGGAGCTCTCGGGCAGGACGCGTCGGAAGTGGCCTGAGGAAGAAGCATCATGGCCGCTCATCTCAGCTGGTGCCAGCAATACAATCACCACACCTGGTCCAGATCAACAATCAACCCTTCCCCTTTAAAGAGTGCTTTGTTTTTTGTTAGCGAGAGAGGAGGCTTTTTGGAGGAAGCTGTGTCAGAGCGCTGTTGGTTTTTGGTTGGTTTAGCGTAGATATTTGCTGGTGCCTTGATATAATTTTGTCTTTATTAATTGAGTTGTTAGCTGCCGCCTACGTTTGGTTTTGTCTTTGTCTTTGTGAATGTTTGTTTGTTGTGCGCACTGGGACAACAAGGACAGGTAAGATACTCCGGGGTCTACATATAACACACACGTAGGTTTACTTCTTGTTAATACCCCAGGTTAGAGTGAGCACCACCCGCTGTACTTTTGGGTGCTAAGCACCTGTAAAGGGGGGGTGGGTTTTTTTTGTGTTCTTTTCTTTGGTGCCACTGAGAGTCCTTGTTGATCCCTGTGTTGCTTTGTTAAATAAATACTTTCTTTGCCTTTTATCGAGTAATGGTTTCTGTGTGATTGCACCCTCACTTCTCCAGACCTGTCGCATTTATGCTATGCCCCACTCCGAGCCACCAGGGGGCGTAACATAAATTGGGGGCTCGTCCGGGATCTTTGATCCGTTTAAGCAACAGGTTTGTTGAGTGTTGGTGTGCAGGGCACACGTCAAGTAGGCTGGTAATATTGGTTTGGCTTAAAGCTGTTTGAGACATCATGAGCATGTTTGATATTGAGGGTTTTCTTAGTGATCCTTCTGTGGAACAGATTGATCGCTGTAAAAAAAAAGATTTGTATGCCATTGGCACAATTTGAATTTGTAGTCTCACCAGGTTTGCTAAAAACCGAATTGAAAGAAGCAGTTGTACGTATGTTGGTACAACGTAAAGTACTTGGTACGGGCAGCAGTGCAACTGCTAGTTCGCCCGCTATTCCATCCCCATCATTGTCTTCTAATGCAGAGAAGGACAACAGGGAGGAAGAGATAGTTGGGGGAGGGCAGGTTGAGGATGAGTTAGGTCATTCAGATGCGGCCTCTGATCTGGAGCTTAAGCCTCCTCGTACTCTGCCCCGACTTTCTCCATTTTCCTTTCCTAAATTAAGTGATGATGCCCGCCATAGGCTACGCTTAGCGCGTTTGCAAGTGGAGGCGCAGGAGAAAGAGAGAGATGCCGAATATAGTCATAAGTTGGCTATTCGGAAAATGGAATTAGAAATAGCAGCAGAAAAAGAGGTGAAGCTAAAGCGCCTAGAGCTAGAAGCTTCTGCTATGAGTTTAGCTCAAACTAGGTCCATACCTACTGAGCACTCCGCGCCTGCGAGAGGTTTTGATGTGAGCAGAAATATAGTGCTGGTACCTCCATTTCGTGAGGCGGAAGTAGACTCATATTTTACTGCCTTTGAGCGAGTTGCTACCTCACTGAAATGGCCAAAAGAGGTCTGGTCGATACTGCTCCAGTGTAAACTGACAGGTAAAGCACAGGAAATTTTAGCTTCACTCTCTCTAGAAGATAGTTTGTCTTATGAGGTGATCAAGACAGCTGTGCTTCGTGCCTACGAACTAGTTCCTGAGGCATACAGACAAAAATTCAGAACCTTTAAAAAATTGTCTACCAAAACATTCGTGGAGTTCGCCCGTGAGAAAGAGACTCTGTTTAATAGATGGTGCAAGGCAAGCAACGCGACTAATTTTGACACTCTATCACAGTTGGTTCTCATCGAAGAGTTCAAGAATAGTCTGCCTGATCGAATGGTTACTTATCTCAATGAGCAAAAGGTTGGGACATTAGCGCAAGCTGCTGTGCTTGCTGATGAGTTTGTGTTATCGCACAAGCAAACATTTGGGATTCCCCGATATGAGAGTAGGTATTTTACTCCTTCTGCCTCGGCTAGAATACCCTCTAGTCCGCCACGTCCCTTGCCTCGCCGCTCTAACGAGGAACGGGAGTGTTACTATTGTCACCAAACAGGTCACATAAAGGCTGACTGCTTTATGTTAAAACGCAAGCTGTCACAGCCAAGCAAACGACCAAAAGAGGTTGGTTTAGTGCAAACATTAGTAGGTCCAGTGTCACTAGCCCAGGAGATGGAGGACGACACTCTGGAACCCTGTTACGCGCCATTTATGTTGGACGGACTGGTTTCCCTTAGTGCAGATGCGTTGACCCAGCGTCCAGTGCGCATACTAAGAGATACTGGCGCAGCACAGTCTTTCATATTGTCAGACGTGTTGCCATTTTGCAATGACACTTTAAGTGGTTCCAGTGTGCTTGTACAAGGCATTGAAATGGGGTTTGTGTCTGTGCCTCTCCATCAGATACATTTATCCTGTGACCTAGCAACTGGAGTGTTTAAAGTGGGCGTGCGCCCGTCTTTGCCCGTTAGAGGCGTCACATTTCTGTTAGGGAATGACATCGCTGGTGGAAAAGTTACGCCAGTTTTAGAAATTCTAGAAAGACCTGAGATTTTGCAGCCTGATGTGTTGGCTCAGGACTTCCCTGAAGTGTTCCCTGTGTGTGTGGTCACCCGTGCTCAAGCACGTAGGTTGGGTGAAGCAGTTGATTTGTCGGATACCCTGTTCGCGACTGAGTTGACTGGCCAGACTGTTTCCCCACCTGTGTTTATTAAGTCTACTGCTGAGCCGAGTGTCCAGCTTAAAGTTCAGGGTAATACTTCCACCACAGAGTCAACTAGGTTGCCTATGATTCGAAGTAGTCTTATTGCTGCTCAGAAGGAGGATGTCACTTTAGCAAAGTGTTTTGCTGCGGCTCTTGCTCCAGAGAGCGCTAAAAATAAAGGAATGGATTATTTTATAGAAAATGATCTCCTGATGCGGAGATGGAAATCTCGCGCTGATTTTGATAATGAGTGGAGTAATGTCTTTCAAATTGTTGTGCCTACACAGTACCGACAGTCCGTGTTATCTCTGGCTCATGAACATCTCTGGTCTGGTCATCTAGGTATTACAAAAACCTATGACAGAGTGTTGCGACATTTCTTCTGGCCAGGTTTGAAGCGAGATGTGTCTTTGTTTTGCCGTACGTGCCATGTATGTCAGATCACGGGGAAGCCTAATCAGGTTATTAAGCCTGCGCCTCTTCACCCGGTCCCGGCTATAGGGGAACCGTTTGAGCACGTACTGGTTGATTGTGTTGGCCCGCTGCCGAAAACAAAATCCGGTAACCAGTTCCTGTTAACAATCATCCGTGTAGCTACCCGGTATCCTGAAGCTATCCCTCTTAGGAGTATAACAGCTCAGTCAGTAGTAAGGGCCCTGATCAAGTTCTTTTCTACTTTCGGCCTAAGATTGTGCAAACCGATCAAGGTACCAACTTCCTTTCGGGTATTTTCGAGCAGGTGTTAACATCCCTGTCCATATCACACAGGATCTCGAGTGCTTATCACCCGGAGTCGCAGGGGGCACTCGAAAGATGGCATCAGACATTTAAATCAGTATTGCGCAAATATATCATGGAGAGCGGTAGGGAATGGGATGAAGGCGTTCCTTTGGCTCTATTTGCAGTTAGGGAAATAGTGCAAGAGTCACTAGGTTTCAGTCCAGCAGAGCTGGTATTTGGTCACACAGTGAGAGGCCCTTTAAGAGTGTTAAAGGATCAACTAACAGGCGAGAGTTCTCCCACCCAGCGAAACGTGCTGACCTACGTGAGTCGCTTCCGAGAACGACTGCACGAGGCTTGCAGTATCGCTAGGAAGAGTCTATCTGTTGCACAACATGGTATGAAGCGGCAGTTCGATAAAAAAGCACTTCCACGTTCTTTACAGCCAGGTGACTTGGTTTTAGTGTTACTGCCTATTCTAGGTAATTCAATGAGTGCTCGATTTTCAGGACCGTACACTATTGACAGGAGGTTGAGTGCCACTGACTATGTCATCCAGACTCCGGATAGAAGACGGAAAACCAGAGTGTGTCATATAAATATGTTGAAAAACTATTACACTAGAGGCGAAGTCCAGCCAGAGACACGCAGTGCGCCTCTTGTAGCCTCTGTTGCAGCTGCGGTGTCTGTAGCTGAGATCCCAAATGCAGTGAGTGATGAGGATGGCCTGAGTTTGCGAAATGCCCAGCAACAGACCCCTCGGTTATCCAATTCAGAGATGTTGTTAAAACTTCCATCTTTAATGCATCATTTAAGCAGGGAGCAGGAATCTGACCTACTCTGCCTTATCTCTGAGTTCCCCTGTCTGTTTGGAGATGTGCCTACCCGCACTACGGTGCTAGAGCACGACATAGAGGTGGGTGAGTCCAGGCCTATTAAACAGCACCCATACAGGGTAAATGCATACAAAAGATCTTTGATGAAAAAAGAGGTTGATTATTTACTGGAACATAATTTAGCCCAGCCCAGCTCCAGTCCATGGAGTTCTCCGTGTTTATTGGTTCCAAAGCCTGACGCTACTGTCAGATTCTGTACAGATTATCGGAAGGTAAACCATGTAACTGTGCCTGACTCATTTCCTGGTGCCTTGATATAATTTTGTCTTTATTAATTGAGTTGTTAGCTGCCGCCTACGTATGGTTTTGTCTTTGTCTTTGTGAATGTTTGTTTGTTGTGCGCACTGGGACAACAAGGACAGGTAAGATACTCCGGGGTCTACATATAACACACACGTAGGTTTACTTCTTGTTAATACCCCAGGTTAGAGTGAGCACCACCCGCTGTACTTTTGGGTGCTAAGCACCTGTAAAGGGGGGGTGGGTTTTTTTTGTGTTCTTTTCTTTGGTGCCACTGAGAGTCCTTGTTGATCCCTGTGTTGCTTTGTTAAATAAATACTTATCGCCTTTTATCGAGTAATGGTTTCTGTGTGATTGCACCCTCACTTCTCCAGACCTGTCGCATTTATGCTATGCCCCACTCCGAGCCACCAGGGGGCGTAACACAGTCACATGACAAAAGCCAATGCACCTTTGTATCTGATCATCTATTTTAAATTTCTTACCCTAAAATTCAGTGTTATTTGAATTTCTGTAATAGTTGAATTTCACTATTAATTAATTAGACTTTATATAATTGTCACTTTTCTCTTTCTACTGACACTTTTATTATATGAAATAACTGGACAAGGCTTTCATGAAATACTCTTAAACCAACACAACTTAACAAGTACCACAATATTTAACCAGCTCAGTTGAACCAAGAAAGTTATGAATTATGCAGCAATTCATAATTAATTATTATTTATTAATATATTTTAGGATGATTGGATACATTTGTGTATTTTTTTTAGTCTATGTAGTTTAGGAGGTTTTTAAAGACCCTCAGACACTGTTGAACTGTATATGAACCGATGATATGAAAAATACATCAAGCTGCAGTTCCTCACCTTTGCAGACAGGTGGCAGCCCACTCCACTGAGACGGGTGTCCAGGGATGCAATGGAGAACAGGCTCCCCCAGCAGCTGGTGACCAGTCATGCAGGAGTAGTGGAGAGTGTCACCTGGCTGGAAGTGGAGCTTGTTGGAGTTGGGGATCCCATAGGTAGGGGTTCCTGGGTGGCCGCAGGGCTCAAAGGTCTCAGCTGGGGGTAAAGGTCACCAAGACACTTTGTATAAATACTTAATAATTACTCCATCTATCCATCTCTCTAATAGCACTGCTTTCAGGAAAAAACGTTTTGCTTCTGTTGAGGATTGCCATCAAATGTACTGAACAGATTAACACTAATGTGTCAATGTAATGTCAGGCGGGATTTGATGTTACACATAGACTGAGATAACCCTGATAAGATACAAAAAAGTATCATACACAGTAAATGTACACAGGCACACACACACACACCCACACACGCACATGCAGGAGGTTTCAGATGTTAATGCTGTTAGAGGATCTAATAAGCACTTTCTTTGGAGTACACCACTGAGACTTTAAAAACTATCTGTCCTGAAATACAACCAATGAGCAAGGCACTGCTGAGCTGCAAAGTCAATATATTTAGAAGTCTATATTAAAACTGACTATATACAGTATGAATTATTTTCAAATAACAGAAGGTCCTTACTACATGGTTACATGAGGTCACTGAAATGCAGCTGAATCAATGGTTGTTTAGGCATAATCTGAACCGCAAAAAAAGACAAATTCAAATACATTCAGCAGTTTTAACCGAGACACCTGTGACCTACTATGAAGCTGCTTTATTAATTGCAATTGTGACCATCACAGTTGTGCCAACTGCTACAGTGATCAAATCTGGAATAAAATGAAATAAAGTGAACTTGACTTGAGTTCAGAACGAAAATAGGTCTGTGACATCTGAGATGGGGTTCCATTTTCACCTCATGACGCAGGTTTCTCTACAGCCGCTCGCTCCTGAGGCTGAATCTTTTTTTGGGAAGGACAGTTTTCCGCTAATAATTGTCTTTTGCTCGTGATCTCATACATAACAATGGCCTGCCTTGTCTCTGGTTGTCCAGTTAAATTAATTATAAGTCAGTGCCGTTGTACATTATGTCTCCACCTAGAAAGTAGGTGAGGCAGAGAATGAGATGTTCATGCAAATGAGATTAATGGCTTTAAGGCTAAGGGAAATCACATTAATTATATTTTAAATCAGACTGACGCACTTCTAGCCTCCGGCTCTGTCAGAAGAAAATGGAATGGCAGCAGGTCAAGGCAGATGGTGTTGGTGATCATGATTTCATTAAAATCAAGGAACACCTCTGTCACAATTCTTAATAAAATATAAAAAATAAGGCTTTTCCTGATAACTAAAGAACATGTCATCCAAAATGATCGAATGAAACATTTTAAACATACAACCTATATGCAACTTTTAATACATGAATGAAGATGTAAGATAAGATTTGAGTACCTTTCCACACTGTGGTATGATGATGGTTTATTCTTGTCAGTGAGATGATTCTTTTAACATTAATTTAGGTCATCCTGCGACACTAGAAGCCTTCATTCAAAACCAGGCTAATTAACTTCTTTTAATGTTAGAATCATTTTAAGGAATAAAAACTGTGTGATCTATAAGTACCTGAACCAGAATAAAAAGTCCAAAGCTCCAGGGGGAAGAATGTAAAGTGCATGCAAATTCAATAGGATTGAGTAGAATAGAGGCAAGAGCACATTAAGTTAAGATTTTTTGATGTTTCCAAAAGATGATGAAGGACAAGTCCTTAGAAAGTCAATGTTCAATCTTTGGTTTCAAATAAGGGTCATGAATCAGAGCTAACACAATAACGATGTTCAGAAAATATTTCAAACACTGTGCTTGTTTAAACATTGTATCAGTGAGGTTACACAAATACACTAAGAATGACAAATCATTTGGGAACACCTGAGTGTTAACGCAAGGATTAAAAGTTTTAACACGCTATGTGCAATTGTACTGTGTGACACAAGTTACAGGTGAATAAGGGCAAATTCTGGCCTTATTTTTGGCAGTGAAAACTGTATAAGAAAGAAAAATAAATCTTGAGGGAGAATTTCCAATCCTTTACACATCCATAACATCCTCACTGCATACAGTAGACAGCATTGTCTTATTGATAGTTTCAGAGAGATACAAATAAGTTGTAGACTCTCTGTTCATGCCCAAGTGTCTTGGGTGATGTACAGCTCCATGTATGTCAGTTCACATCTAGCATTAAAATGTGTCTCCAGATTTACACCGAGTGACCAACTGTGATCAGATCTCACTTCGCCACTCAATAAGCACATACTGGACATCCATTCTGTTTGAAAAAAACTAATGTGTCCTTTTCTCAAATCTCTGTTAATCATCAGTGCATTTCCTGAGCCTGGTTTTGATCTATTCCTTGGCGTGTTTCAAACAAACCAAGTCACCCATGATTGGGCTTTTTGAAAACGAAAAATGTTGATTACATAAATATGTACTTCTTATACCTTTAGGTGATATATTTACTTCCACTTCCACAGAGGACGTCAGTAGAGTAGGGTGTTCGTTCAAAGACAATGTGATGGTCCACACCACCTTATAATGTGGTCTGAGCAATCAGATATTAAAGTGTCATCAGTGCATCTCCAGTGCATTTGCACAGGAACTTAGAGTTGTCTTCTTGTGTTCTGTGTTAATGCCAAGCCCTTATAGGAGCGCCTTAATGCACAATTATATGATCAGACAAACCCATTGCTTAAGGCATGCTGAGGCTTTTGCAGTTTGTTTACACATTATATTAACTCAAGTAAATTAAATATAATTTTTGTATCTGAAGATTTGAACAGTTTCTGTTGTGACAAACACTCTAACTCTGGTACATACGCAGGCATCTGGGCAGCTTCTGGTTCCACTTGGGGCCTGAGGAGCCTCGGTTGAAGCAGGTGAGCAGGCTGTTTCCAGACAGAGTGAGGCCCTTGTTGCAGATGTACTGGATGGTTGAACCCACAGTGAAATGGGGACCCGACAGCACCCGCCTGCTCTGATCCACCGTTCCAGGGTCAGCACAAGACACCACTGGATGGCCAACAAAAGAAAGAAGGTTGGGGACAATCAACAACTTTTCTGTCCTCTCTGTCTCCATCAAACTCTAAACTTCACACTCTTGACGACCAGAAGCGCTTTCACACATTGATTGGCAGCTGTGAGCTTCCATTGCTGACTCTGATTGGATAGAAAGATAAGGCTCACTCAGTCGACTGTCAAAATTGACGTATGCAATGAGGACAAACAATGCGGTTCGGTTTGTCGATTTTTGGTGTGAGTGCATCGTTTTGGTGCAGTATGCTGAGTCCTGTGAAGGAATTTTCAACCATCCTCAAAAATTACATTTGTTCAGCACCACATACTCCCTTCTCTCCTAGCAATACCCAAGGGCAGGTCTTTGACTAGTGGTTAATTGTGATGTTTATACTCAGGGATACAATGTAAAGATATAACGTGATTTAGGTATGCAGGCTAGGTTTTACTTTCCTATAAGATGTGAACACTTACATCTAACATAGAATTAAAGCCTTTCATGGACATATGGTTTGAACGGGTAATGCACGGCGGAGAGGGAAGGCATTAATTTGGGGTGCTGTGTGAAACATCTTCAGAGCCACCACTGTGGGTCAAATCAACGGAAATGGTGGTTTTAGGGAATCTTGTAACTGTAGAGCTGTACATGTCACGTCTGTATGTCTTTTTTATGGAACGGTGGTTCAAGGGGGGACCTTGTCTGTCTGTGTTCCCACCACATTTTCCAAGGTTCCTCCGAAACAGGCACCTGCTGGTCTTTGAAAGGTCATGGGGGATTCTCGAAACAGTGACAGGGTAAAACCTAAGAGGAGTGATCATATTATGATGCACATTAGGAACAGAAGTCATACAGAGGTCAGAGGTCTGGCTATCTTAATATTTTTGAAAATGAGAACTTTCAGGTTGTGTGTTTTGAGAAAGTCACTGTACAGATGAAGTGACTGTGAGATACTGGGTTATATACTTTTCAAATCTGAATTGCGCTACTTGGTTGACTGAGATGATGCTAAGTTAACAAGGTCAGTCAAGGTGAGGATTCGTCTACCTGTTTGACGGTTTATTAATTTTGAATTTTCTTTGATCAGCCAATACAATCAACCACAATGATACCATCGATACCAATATCACAATTTCTATATTTCATGTGAATTCCCTTGTTGGTGCTAAAAGCGAGGCAGAGACACTCTGATGCTAAGCGTGTTTTCAACATGTTTTCCAGCTCAAGTAGATAGGGCAGTAGCTGTGTGTACTCACCTCTTTCACAGCTTGGTAAGTCACCGCTCCAGGTGAGGTCCCACTGGCACATGAGCAGCTCGGCACCCACCACCTGATAACCCGGGTAACACTGGTAGGTCACCACAGTGCCCTGAACCAGCTCAGGGTGCGATGCACTCTTCCATCCATTTGAGATCTCCGGAAGCTCGGGGCAGGTGTCATTACGAGCTACCTCTGCAGTTTGTAGGGGCAGACAGGGAAAGATGAGCATGAGAAATTGTTAGGAATATAAGGTAAATTGGAGTTGTATGAACTTTCAAGGGCTGATGCTGAGTTTCGGTCCAGCTAGCAGGACAAAGATATACTAATGACAGTTTCTGTCTGCCCACACCACTTTTCTCTCATACACACTAACCAGCAGGCTAGACTTCTCTAATGCTGCAATACTCTGAGCTTTCGACTCAGAATATGAGACCCTCAGTCACCCCGAGGAAAAGATTTAAAGTTTGCAAACTAAATTCCTTTTCTCTCACAGGCCATGTAAAACTGATCATTCTAATGGCCTCATGGCCCTTCCTCTAGCCCTTTCACACAGAGGTCAGTACAGTGGACAGCTATTCAAAAGCCATTTTTCATGCATCTACATGGGTTTTGATCACGTAGTTGCACATTCGCCGCTACATTGGATGCCAGTACATCATCCTGTACACTGCCAACCAGTGGCAAGTAGTTGTAAGTGCAATTTCTTTACTAATCCAAACAAGATGGCTGTTGGGCAGCCGTAAATGCCAAGTTGCCAAATCCTAAAAAAACGTTTTTTTATTACATTTTTCACAACAAAGGAAGTAATACAATTGTTACATTTTCTAGGTATTGATTTTAGATTGGGACGAATTTCTGATTAATCATCTGTCCACTAAATTGGACATCATGCATCACAAGCTATATTTCAGCTATGAATAGCTAGCTATATAATTCATACTATTACTTTGTTGTTTGTTCTTGAAAATACTTAACATTTTTGGCTGTAAATCAATTTTTCAAAGTTTATTTAATAGGAATCTAATTTGCAGTTTTTAATATTATGTTGAGCTCAAGAGCACAGTGTGATTGAAAGGCCAACATGATAGGGAAGCAAATACTATCTGAGTCAAGTGAGGATGATGCTAGTGGCAGTGATGATGAATGGCTGAGGATGCAAAGAGAGCTTAGGATGTTGAGGATCCTGAGGGAGCAGAGGATGCGAAGGGAACTGAGGATGATGAGGATGCAGCGGATGAGTACATTCAGTTTGCGTCCAACCTGACAGCATGCTTTTCACATTGTTGATTCATATCGGACAACATATTCTATCGTCACGTTTTGATTGAGAGAGTGTAGACTTTTGGTACATTATTCGAATCTGGACTCTTTGGATTCTTTCCCCAAAGCACGGCCAGATAACTCTAACCCCTCAGGGCTTGTTGGCTTTGCTCTGCTCCCTGGCACACAGCTGTAGATTTGGGTTCTCTGTTTACAAGTGTAATTTGGACAAACACACCAAAGTAATTGCACTTGGACACTGAACAAGCAACAATTCTTCAACACCAGCCCATGCTGTTGTCTTGTGTTTACATTTATCTCTTGTTATGGCTTGAGCTATTGATCTTTTCTGAAGCTTTTCTTTTCCTCTGAATTAATTATCTCTAATCTGACATTGTGTGCAAACTGCCGCACTGAGGGTGGACCCTGCCAACACAAGGAACGGATTCTTATTGTTTCTTTTTGGTCCAATACTTTGTTTTGCATAACTTTCCTTTTAACTGAATGACTCTCTGATCTTGGGCTACTTATTTTATATATCAACGTGTGTTTAGTTCTCTGATGTTTTATATAGCTACTTCCATATTGCAACATACACTGCTAGTACCAGTTTGTTAATTAATTTGAGTAAATACTGAAAATAAGACATGTTTCCATGTTTCCTTTGAATATTATCATTAATTTCACTGTGAAATACAGTAAAAAAAACTGTCTGAGTCTTGTGAAAATATGGACCTCCATCTTTTGTCTTACCTCTGGGTTTAATTAAGACCAGAAAAAAAAAGCTACACACTGATAACAGTATGCTAAGGAAAGTAGACGTTAAAATGAATTCACAAAACTTCTCGTGTAAAGCAGACCCCCAGTTAATATAGATACAGTGAGGCTGAATAAGGGAATTGGCTATATCCCCCTCCCCCTTTTTGAAGGGAAGTTCCCTGAGATAACTTTAAAATCAAAAGAATCAAAATTTAAAAATGTATTATTTTCTGATAGCCAAATTTACTGTGAACATATGGATGCATTTAGGCCAAAGGTCTTCCTGTCAGGGCTGTCTGAAACTCCATATGCACTGTTATTTCCATTTTTATATTACTTTGATTTATAAACTTAAATAGATTTAAAACATTAAAGATGATCCCTCTGAATAATTTGATAATATACAGAGACAGCTGATAGTTCATTACCTCATTACCTATTATCAATATAAGTGATGAGGGATACTGACTGGGAATATTACAATTATGAGAAACTCTAAATTACTATTGACATTTGACTGTGGAATGTGTTTTTTAAATGATAGACTTTTAACAACATTTGCCCATGGTGACTACAGTGTTGTCACAGCTCTCTGTTGAGCTCATCTCTGTGTGCTGGAGTTAGCGCTGAGCACCGGCCGCATGGCTTACCAAAGAAGTGCACAACGAATCCGTTGCCGTAGCCATAGACATTTGTGGCAGGGTCCGACTGGAACTGGATTGTGATGTCCGCAGTGGAGGTGTAGAGCTTAAAGTGAGACTTCGATCCTCCATACTGACCCAACACCTTGGCTGTAAGATCGTCTCCATCATAAAAGGTCAGCAGGTCATTCTTCCCGATGTTCAACCTGAACGAAGAGAATCATTCTTTAGAATCATCTTCCTGATTCTAGGTTTTTTGATGTGCAGAAACAGATGGATACACATGCAATTCACACTCTACTCTCGCCTGACTGTTGGACTATTGAAGAGTGACATGGTCCCAATCCACAGATTACACACCATGTGCATACATAACCTGCACATGCATACATAACTCTATTGCTCATGACATGTGTTTGACAGAACATAATGTTAATGGAAACCTCATAACGTGTTCTTGCAGTTTTTGACAGTAATTGCACAAAGAGGTCAAACCAAGAGAGACTACTTCATCATTCATGAGAGGCAATGTGGTTCCCGCTCTTCAGAGGAACATGTCAGGGTATTAATGTGACGATTGACATGATGCATCTTATTGTTCATGTCATCTTACAGATAAACATTTTACTCACCCATGGAAACAGGATATTATCAAACCATCATAAAACACCTTTCTAACCGAAAATTAACTGAAACCCCCTCTTCCACCAAATTACCTCTGGCCCTTGAACCGGTTAAGGTCAGGATTCTTGGAACCTTAGTGCAACCTAGTGAACCAGTCCACGTTTCCACCAGTTTTGAGTGGAACTTCTGTATTTAATAATTCATCCATAACCAAAGCCATTGCACAATGCTCAACAGTAAAAGCCATACGGTGAATCTCACTGATTTCATATAGGTGTTGATGCAGATACTACACTCTCTACACACGCTTTTTCGAAAGATTTCTCATAGTCCGTCTTCATTGTTGCCTTCTATATCCACTCATCTGACTCACCAACTTGCCCCGTTGAAAAGCTGCAATTTATTTTCTGATTGTGAATTGGATCTCCATACTTATTGTAGTTACATCAGTAGTGAACACTCGGCCAGTCCACCAAAAATGTGTGTTTATAGGCTGCTTTGGTCAAAACAACACAAAACTATTGATGTTCAAACTCAAACAGGAAAGGAGTAGTGGTCTCCTGTATCTTCACCCATCAATCCAGCCCAATGTCGTCCTTATGCACTTTTTCACTCTAGATTCTACCTCACCTCCTCTTCTCTTCATTCGTCATAATTGTTACAGCCACTAGAGGTCACCTGATGATGACATTTAGATATTGTTCATTGTAAGCTGCTGTTCAGGCGACCAATGGGCTCTTTCCTTAACAGGACAGTCGAATATGAACATGTATGCTACTTTGCAGGTGACTCAAAGAGCACAACATTCATCCTGAATGTAATGAGCATTGAGATATGCCTCTGTGAATGATGAATGAATCAACATAATGCTGAGTAACCGCAATCGCTGTTACAGTTAAATTGTCTAAGCGCCATGTATTTGTGCTGCATACCCTGTGGAGCTGTAACTCTGTATAAAATGTCACCTGGGGATGAGCTATCCCTTTGTAGAGTACAGATTCGGAGCATGGAAGAAATGGCTAAGCCAGAATAAAGCAGTGACATGCTCTTTGCTGTTGCTAATTAATCACCAGCGGCTTCTGATAAAACTCATTAGCCAGCCTGAGATTGAGCAATTAATCACTATGGGGATGCTGGAGAATCAAAGGTTCAAGAGGCGTGGAGCGAATCGACACATTACGAAGCCTGACAAGATGAAATGTTTATTTTTGATGCTTATTTATTTATTTATTTGACCAAACAACTGGAAGAAATTACAGAAGTGTGAGTGAGGACGGGAGCAGATGAGAGCTGGAGTGGGGAGTGTTTGTCTTTTCCCAAGAAGAACCATTTATCTTTTGTCAGCTGTGGGCACATCCATACACACACACACACACACAGACAGACACACACACACACACACACACACACACACACACAGACACCCCCCCCCCACACACACACACGTAAGGACACTCAACAGACTCAATCTCAAATGGTAACTATAACCCTCTGATCTGAATATAACTTGACCCAAATGTAAACCAGGAGCAGGATTTATTTTATTTTATTTTATTTTATTTATTTATTATGTCTCCCAGGGAAGAGAGCCGGTCCTTATTTCTGCTCAAAGTTCTGACACACATGCAGTCCTGCTTTGGGAATACATGCATTTAATCAACTTCTTTTACTGCAGAAATCAGTCATGACAGGTGGGACCACGGAGTTGTCTCAGGTGGTCCCATCGGGTGTGAAGTCCTTCAGCCTACATGAACATTTAGGTAAATAAAATTAGTTTCGGGAAAGCTCTCTGTCGCCATGGTTACAAAAGCCAATACTTTTTTTGTCACTGAGAATTTTTTTATTTTATTCGTTTTCATGCCTTCTGTACTGTAAAATTATTTTATTTTATTTTGTATTCATTTATGTTTACTTTATAGGGATTCCATTGTTGTAACTGCTCCTCTCTCTCTCTCTTAAAATCCAGGGATTCAAAGTTAATTTCCATTTCCCTTTTTTTTCTGTTTTTAAATAATAAATGTGTGTATAATTCTAAAATAAAGTCATTCATGTCATTTCTAGCAAATTCTAAATCAACCCTACGGTCACCCAAATTTCCAATCTCACTGTAGCTAAGTCAAACATGCATATTTATCTTATTTCTTCTATTTTATTTAATGTGAGAGTTGTGTTCATTTCTCTACATTCCAAATAACTTTCCAACTCTGAGACGAAAAATATTCCCAACTCAGAAATTCAGTGCATTGTTGATTATTAAATGCATATAGTTTCTGAAAATCATAACTGTGTAAACCCAAGTAGTAATTGGAAAACATCCAAACAGCTTAAACACAATATAAGAATTTAATCCTACTCTTAAACTCACTGTGATAAAGCTTTTTAAAGCCTGTAGCCGGGCTTCATAAGCATGGCAAAATGAACATGGAACTCATGGTGTTCCGTGTTTGATGTTTGATCACTAGCGGATGAAACCTCCCCTGCTCAGAGAGTGGGACAGATTGAGAAATATTTTTGGCTGGTGTCAAATTTGTTGTGATTAAGCTAAACAAGGCCTTATGCGGCTCTGCAGCGCATCTGCAGAGAAAAATCAATCGCCGCCTCGATTCCCTGACACTAATCTGATTTAGTTCAATTTGTAAAAACAGGGCTGAGTTTGGCCTGGCCACCAGGAACAGCTGCCAACACATTCTCAACTATACACTTCATCACCTAGAATTTCCATCTCACAAATGTCAGACATATAAGAAGAAAATTGTTGGGAATATTTTATCTTCTTTGATTGTCTGATTGTTCCCCTGGAAATGTTGGTAAAATCCCATCACTTCAACCTCTTCACTTTCGCAAGCTGTTTAGATGAAATGTGACTTTACTGTATCATTGCTCAGCAATGTCATCAGTGTTTTCAAGTTTGAAATACATCTTCATCAAATCTTTCTGACAAGACCTGCGAAGCTGGGGTTGTCATGTTAACATCAACACCAACAATATGGAAATGAAGAGTTTATTCATTTATTTAGTCATATACCCACGTATGTACTCACACACACACACATATCGATATACAGAAGGAACAGCCCTTGCTCCACAAAAAAAGCCATAATTAAAGGTGTGGCTCTCTTTCTCCTCATCCTTGTTACCATCTAATCATTAAATCACCAGCATCCACTGACATTCCACATGTAAATTCAACTGCTGACTTCAATGGTGGCCATGTTTACTTCTGTACAACAATGTGCTATGGTCACGTGTATGTGAATTTAGGGGTGTAACCAGCTCACACTGGAATCTAATAGGGGCTGCCCTACTGCTTACACCTGCTATCACATTTGCTTTTCTGTTCAATTTACGTAAAACTAAGGATTAGAACCCTGGGAAATGTAGGACATCATTATCGTTAAGAGTCTTTTCACCCCAAAGTCGCCAGGTGCTTGCTCATTGTAGGAACGGTTGGGTTTCTCTATAATATTGCAAGGTCTCAACTCTACAACCATAAGGAATGTGCATGACATAATAAATGTTGTGATTTGGTGCCATACAAATAAGGCTGAATAAAAGTGAATTAAATTGAGGTCAATATAAAATCATCACGAGTCAGTTTAAAAAATGACACAACACAAACCACTGACATATCATTTAACTGTGTGTGGGGCAGATTGTCTCTTTAACAACACAGCCTAATTATCAAGTTAACAGTTACTGTAATTTCTTGATTTCCATTTTCATCGTAAAAGCAATGGGAAGTCTATAACCTGTGGTAGAGACAGGGATTACATTCATTTTAATCACACCTTTCACCCCCTCTTCTTTGATTTGAAGGCCATCTATAAAAGTCTTTTGATACACCACAGTGATAATGTCCCTCCTGCCATTACACAGATGGAGCAGGAGATATGAATACATCCAAGTGTGCACAGGTGTCTGTGTGGAGTGTGAGGAACTAATTCCCAGGGACCTTGTTAAAAGCCTCATATATCTCAGTACACTGTCTAACGCCGAGCTCAGGGAGAACAGCTGCTACGGATAAGCTTCATATAAATGCTGAGACAGAGGCATATGTTCAGACAGGGAGGAGGCCTTGTTCTAGATTAGAAGCTTCTCTCCATGGAAACTTCTGTTTTGCTACACTCCCATGAGCACTCTCTGGGAAACTGGACCACAGTGTGCTGACACCTCAAGTTTAGTTGCAGTTGCAGACTTTTCAATCGTTGTGTTCACAGATGGTCCTACACGCAGGGAAATCCAACCAACCCCTGAAGGTTGCCGTGTTCATCACATACCACAATACCCCTACTTTTGCATTTTACTTTTGTCATGACCTTACCTCCATTGGGCTAGGATTTTAATTTTGAATTCATAATTAAAGTGGTGGGGACACGATGGCTGAGCCAAGAGCGCTGAGTTTATCCAATGTCAATTACATTTTTTGGCCCCTATTTGCCTGTTATGTATTCATAAACATATTAATAAAATAAACAACTTGTTCCCTAGTGAAGAGAAAAACTTCCAGCTCATCCAGGCCCTGCATTAGATGATAACTCCACTTCTGCAGGCTTGACAGTTTACACTACACAATGTCACAAATCCCGATTATTTTTTATTTCACAACATATAAGTACTTGTACTCTAGTATTTCCATTTTATGCTACTTCATGCTTCTAATCTGATACATTTCAGAGTGAAATGTTGTAAGAGAGAACCAAGCTTTCACAATACTCAGCCAGTGTGACCAGGTGCATTCACCGCTGGTTGATGTTCAGTTGCGAAAGTGCAGACTTGAAATGATTCTGGGCAAAAGAAAAAACATCTGGGGCTACAGCCTCGGATGCCCAAGCCAAGCGACGCCCATGGTTTTGACTCCTTCCTAAAAAGCATCCGAACCAAACCTACATTTACACGTCTGATGAAGTTAGGTATTGTGCTTTCCTCAATAAAAAAGGAAAACTCCTGGATAGATAAACAGTTAGGTGTAGCAACTGCTGGGCATTGCTGCTTGACGCATCTCTGATGATCAGCCAGGAGTTACCCCTCACTGTTTTGCTCCTGTCATCCCAGAAAACCTCCTTGTGGGGGGGCATTAGCAGAGACATCTCACTGTCATCTCTTGCAATCTTTTTTCTTTAAAGCATCAGCCAGAAGGTACCCTCTCTCCCTCCTTGCCCAATTCATTCAAGGTCTTCTAATGCGTTGAACCCTTGACTACGGTATTCCTCAGTGTTAGGTAGTTCTTATTTAGTGTAAGAATGGATTTCTACAGGGTAGGTGGCTGTCTTCCACTTGGCCTTGTTTGCTTTTTGTTTGCTTGGGACCACAGTTTTCTTCACAGATTCCATTGCTTTGTGCCACTGCAGCAGCTGCCAATCAGTCTTTGACTTCAGGGAGGTCCAGCTAACTTTAAATTGTAACTACAATAAATCAATTCACTGTTTTTATTAATATAAACACACTGCAGACTGTGTTGGCTGTCTGAACCAAACTCAGCTCTCCAAACACTGACAAGAAGCTATTCCAAACACACAACGACATCAGGTATTACAACATGAGAGACCCACAGTTATAACACACTTGCATCTAGTTGTATATTAAACAGCTGAGAGAGAAAGTAACGTAAAAGTAATCGTGTTGGACAGGTAACCCCAGGTCATAAAAATATCCAGTAATGCACAGAATGTTGTCTGAAGGAGTGTTTCAGTCGCAAATATCGACAAATATGTGAATGTGTTCTTTGCTAGCTGCTTTTTCTCACATCAACGATTGAGCATCGTTTTAGTGCTTTATATAAGAAATTAAGAAATCACAGCTCAGTTGTGATGCTGCAAGAGATGACGTTGAATTTGTTAGACTCGTCCACTATCAATGTTGCATATGGTGAAATGGTTTAAAGGAATAGAAAAGTTTGTGATACTATGAAGGAGAGAGAGTCATAGCTTTTACTCATTTCATTATCACTACCTTTACATGGCAGGTTTGCAGAACGTGTTAATGCAACATTATGCAACTCTTCATTTCAAAACAAAAGCTTCAAAATCATTTAGATGATGCAATGACTTGTAATAGGAAGAATTCCCTCTGTTTAATTCACATATTATATAACTTTGGTGAACTGGTATGATCTCCTTCAAGACGTGCCTCACTGAATGATTGTCAGAGGCTTAACCTGCAGGAACGAGGCCCAGACAGCAAGTTCAAGAGTAATGCTGAGCAGCAGATCAGTTAACATAATACTGATATATACACTGATATCCAGTTTGGAAAGCTTGATAACATTTTATAGCCCCCTTTATTTCTGTGACTTTAAATATTTTAAAGATTGGAACACCTCTCCATTTATGTTAGACCTTGACTTTTCAGTGCTGTTGTAAATATTGTCATTATGTGCTGTGCTATTCAAGATGTTTACTGCATGTCTTTCCGGCTTGGGAGAAGGATCCCTCAGATGTGGCTCTCTTTGAGGTTTCCATGATCTTTCCCCTGTTAGTAGGGTTTTTGACAGTCTTTTCCTCACTCTTGCTGAGAGTTAAGGACAGAGGATGTCGAGCCTCGTTAAGTCCCATGAGACAAACTGTGATTTGTGAATATGGGCTATATAAATTAAACTTGAATGATTGATTGCAACAGTCCTCCCAGTTCTGAAAGCAGAGGATCCTGAAATGTACAGCCTGTTCAGCTTTTTTGATAAATGTCTTGTCTTTGATTTTGGTCTTATAGTCACACATTTGTTAGGTTTATTGTATTGTCCAAATGTTTTCACAGGGTTACTTCACCTCCACTAAAATCACCTGCTCTGCTAAATGAAAAACAGCAATTACTTATGCTGACAAGCTTTCCTTTCAAAAACCAAGAGGCAGCCATTAATCAGTGTTTCCGAACATACAACAGGAGCACAGGTTGTGTTCAGAGAAGGAGAGGGAAAGAGAGAGAGAGAGAGAGAGAGAGAGAGAGAGAGAGAGAGAGAGAGAGAGAGAGAGAGAGAGAGAGAGAAAAAAAACAAGTTTAAGACGGAACCTATGCAAATGAGTCCTTCTTAATTTGCTTGCAAATTGCAAATGATTTTCAATGGCTGACTGACTTATCGGGCTCTGACATGGCGCGGTGTGCTGTTCGGTGTCCTCACCTTGGCACTGAGATCACAGGAAACACACACTCCCCAGCTGTACAAGCGCACCCTCCACTCCACACAGCAGCCATTAGGGGAGTAGGGGAAGAACTCCCACACAAAACATCCCTGATATAATTAGTTTTCTCGGCTGCACCTAATTAACCTTTGTCTGCGTGGCACTTACGCATCCTATTCACAAGCCGAGCACCCTTTCATTAGCAGCGCGAGTTGTTTTTTTAATGTGTTTTACCAGTCATGGTGAGGTAGCTCTTTGTAATCTTCAAACTGCGACCATGGCTCTGTTTGAAGCCAGGAACTGGTGTATGCATCATCCCATGAGGTGAAGTGGGTTTTGTTTTGATTAGATTCAAAGAGCCCAAGGAGAGGGACTGCAGTGATGTGGTTCTCTGCATATCAAACGAGGCGGATCAAACTGCATATGTAGAAGGTGGATACGTACACTTGAATGTCCAGCATGATCCTCTTGTCCTCCTCGACATGGATTCCCCAGATACAGTCCTGGCCTTTATCGTAGGCTTCGGGCCAGTTAGGAGAGAGCACCACTCCAGCTGAATCTGTGATTTCGCCACTACACACAGCTGGAAGACACAAAGGTTTTAGACAAGCAACCATGAATCTTGCCATTATAAAATACAGTTTGAAATGGGTCGACATTGGATTGCAACTGCCACAATGTCAGTTTTTAGAACCCTACGGTGTAGATTGTTCATTTCGTCTAGACAGTGCTTCACATCCATTAAAGACTGAGGTATCATGGACAGCCATTTCTTTGGTTACTTTAGCTCCGAATGGAATCCGTGACAAACAGTGTAGTCGTGTCATCTCTTAGTTATGAACAGGTTTTGTGAGAAGGACAAGTCTTTTTTTGTGTTTCGTATGGATTGTTTCAATACAGTAAGTTTTTGCCAGTAAACTGCAATGCAAGTAGCCATGTACATTCTGATCTATTACTCAATATACCTGTGTAACTTACAGACACAAACACCCATTGTAAGATAAAGTCCGTCGAATTGGGACCAGACTTAACTCGCAGTTTGCTATTCACACATGCACAACGCAGCAGGAGGTTCTCTGCACAGACGCGTTCACAACAGCAACAAAACCTCCGCATTATTCAGGCAATGGGTGGTCTAGCCAGCAGTGGCAGGAAGTAACTATGTAACAGAAGTAATCCGCTGCGGAGATCAAGTGAGTTTCTTGACAATGCACAGACACCGGTGTCGGCTTTTATCACCACAAACTCTCTAGACGTTTTTTGTCGTTGTCTTCTTCGTGTGTGTCACCACTTTTCCCCCAGGAGATATTTGCTTTCTTTCATTTTATTCTGTCGTGTTAGACCCCCCCACACACACACACAAACACACACTAGCTCGCTATGATTCCAGTGCTGAATCCCCTGCTGTGCCCTCACATCGGATTCTCCTGACTTCACACATGCACCTCCCTCTGAGCAAATGAGAAGGATTTCCAGAGTTCAACGCATGTCTGAAAGCAGCTTAAGTAAAGTCATGCCTGACCTGGACTTGCAGCCCCAACAGCCCTGAGTCCTGCTTTTCAGTGAAGTATGATATAAATGCCCAAATAAAAGATCAAGGTGTAAAGAGAGTGATTACAGAAGGATGTAGGCTGAAGTCACGGATATACAGACCTCTGCAGGCGGGCTCAGTCTCATTCCATTGGGGATTGTTGGGATCCATACATTCAATGGTGACAGAGCCTTGCTCCAGAGTATAGCCAGGGTCACAGGCAAACTCCACCACAGCTCCCACTGCCCAACTGTTGTCACTACTGGTCAGGTTACCATACTTCACGAAGGGCTCGTAGCAGTGGCCTGCTGCAAAGGCTGTGGAGACAAGGTGCAAAGACTTTTTCAGTGGTGGAAAAGAATGAAATTTTACCAATTAGCAAAAGAAAAGCTGCATCTATCCGGTGAGTTAATTTGAGTTGGTGCGACAGTCAAACATACAGCAATGAATATGGATGATAAATGTTTGAGATAATTGTGAGATAAATTTAGTTATTGCTGTAGCAATGGTCCAAACTGAAATATACAAGATTTTTGGGATGGATTGAAATTAACTTGGGTACAGTTACAGGTGTTAAGATTGCCCAAAGCCTGGTTTTGACATGCATGGTTCCCAGAGGTTGAACCATAGGCTAATACATGTGTGATTCACAAGCCCCAGCTCTTCTCTCTTTTCAAAGCTAATTTGACCATGTGACCACACTCTATTAAAATGGTAACTATTGGTACAATGTACTTTGCCTGCCATGCAACTTGCATTTCCCCCAACCTCACTACTTATACCTACATGCGCTGCACTCACAGAGCGGCAATTAATATAGCATAACTTAAATCCTCTGCTGAAGATGTACCAGTTGTACCAGCGGTGAAAGTGTGATTAATGTTAATAGCGAAATAAATAAAGCTATGGCTTCAAGTACTGAGTATTGTGAATTATTATTTACTCTACCGTTTAACTGCCAATCTCACATATACCATAGTTTCAGTAGAAGAACATAATCCCCCAATGTGTCCTAGCTACATTTCCAAATTGTTGTTGAATTAAATGGAAAAGAGGCAGTTGCAGTTAGAAAAGGCTAATGCTCATGATTGATGTTATCGGTTTGCCAAATTAAGAATGGCTTGTCAGGAGAAAGTAGGGACTATCAAATCTGCTGGAGACAAGCAAAACAGCGTTACGTCCTGTTAATGGCCTTAATGAGATCCAGTGGAAATATGCACGGTTGCTCCCTTTGGACCTAATCCCATTGGTAGCAGTGAATTGGAGGTCTAATCAGATTACCCTGATTGTATTTCCAAGTGGTCCTCGCGGACTGGAGACAAGGCTCTTATCTGATGGCGAGTGCTCAGACAAATGTGAGAACAAAAGATAAGAGAAGCTATGTGCTATCTCACCCTGACAATGTTGCTGGAAACTCATTGTAAAATACATCATATGGATTTTAATGCATAATATTATGCTGGTGGGATCTGCAAGTTCATATTGCGCACCTGAAAGACCCATGGCTCTTTTATTCACAAGCTCCATTACAACAAAACTAACAGATATGAGAGAAAAGGCAATAAAGAGACGTACCTTCCAACAGCCAAGGAAGCATTTAAATGAACCTATAATGTTTATTGCCAAAATTACTACTAGCAATGAAAGCAGTAATGAAAATAAAACTCTTCTGATGAAAGGATTTCGTAATGGGGCTTTTGTTCTGGCGAAATCTGTTATTGTCCTCTCTTTTTTTCCAAGTGGGAGATATAAAGGTTTATAGAGAGTTGTGTTGCGTGACATCTGTCTCACTCTATCACACTGAGACATGGTGGTTGCTCTTTCATCATTCTTAGCTTCATCCAGGATAGCTCCCCCTGGACCAAATTAGGATTTTAAACTGAAAGTGGCATGGTTCTGGGGGTGGCAGTTTTGGTCTGTTGATCCACAACTTGGTTCAAAATGAAATATCTGAACAACTTTTGTTTGACTTGCAATACATTTTTGTGCAGACATTCCTGGTCCTGAGGAAATGAATCCTGCGGACTGGTGCACCCCTGCCTTTTCTGCACCGTGACATTGACATTTGTGGTTTACATTAACACATTTTGTCAATCCTGGATGGATTACCTTGATATTTGCTACAGACCTTCATGTTTCACAGACAATCTATTCTAATGACTTTGGTGTCTTTTCTGCTAATGCCATATACGTTTGACATTTTCATTCTTATTGAAATATCTCCACAACTATTGGATTGATTGTTTGAATGTGCTCCTTAGGAGTGAATTCTAAAAACTCCCAGTGCTATCATCAGGTCAAAGATCCTTTTCTCCAATACTTTGGTTTATGACTAAATACCCCCTTAACTTTATTCCCACCAGCCCCAGTTGTACATTTTAAAAATAATTAGCAAATAGCTGAACAGATTAAACTTAAAGTGAAGCCTCACAGAGCTGTCAGCATAGCTGTAGACTCTTATTCTTACAACCAGCCTAGAGCCAGACAAACCTCGGTCACATGTAAGGGAAGTGTCTTTGACAATTTAAGACTAATGCAGATGTCGTTATCACTTACAGCTCCCACATTTCTTAAATAGCAAATGCACTTGCACTCATCTGAGCTCTTTGTTGCTGTTGCATTTTTGTTGTACATATATATATGTTTTTGGATTGACATAGAAAGATATTATGGTCATATGAAGACATCTACACGTTTTTCAGTGTGAAAATGTGCCCTGCAGTCTTTCCTGTGGATCAAGAGGTAGGTAGTGAAAACCCTGTATTCACACGTTTTGTTGGCTCTCTTCTTATACTAAACCAAACGGCCTCGTTCACATTAACGTTCTCTTTTTTATCTCCGCTACACTATACTCAAGTCAGATTGTTTTACTCGGAAAGTCGGACGAACACCACCACCCCAAAGTTCATTGTGTGGAAATATTTGCAGTTTGTTAACACAAGTGATAATGAAATTAGAATTACTATCTGAGTATAATGAACAGTCTCGCCTGTACTGATTGCCCTTCTTTAGTTCGGTTTACGTTTCGATCAATATAGTGCCTACCGTCTAGTTGTGAGCATTTATACTTGTGCACTGTTATGTGTTATAAATTAAATAATCCCTCTGCCTTTATTTGGGTGTTTCTTAATATTTATTTTCTCAGAGAAATATGAAGCCACCAGTTGGAGCATGATTGAAATCCATGCAGAGGAAATTCCTACAAGCCACAAGCTGACTTTTAATATGTTTAGGACGTTTGTACTTTGTGGATCAGTGGAAGAAAACTGCTAATATCAGTTGACGTCACAACGTACAGATGTACTTTATGTTTCTGTATGTTGAAAAACACCTCAAGCTGTCCTTTCAAAAGTGGTACTCAAAATTTGCCATTTTTACCTTCTCCTCCTCTCCATAGGATGTTTTTCCATTTACTTAAATAGCATTACTGCAATGGCTCTACTCTTAGCTAGCTTCATTGTTTACTAAATGGATAAGATTCTTTAGACATCAGTCTTAATGGCAAACCCAAGTTTACAAGATACAATGTCACAAAGTTTCAGCAGGTGTCATAGGAAACGTCCTTTAAACCATGGCCTTGTCTGTATTTCACAGTGGAATCATATGACCCATAAGCATGTTGGCAGGGCCATTTGACACTATGTTGAACAATATATACTTACAAGACTTAGATACCGATATACTTCCATAAACATCCTTAACTTTGGGGTTCTGCTAATATCCGGATGTGATATGTTTGACTGCATTACGCTGGCGGGCAGTGGAATAGTTTACAAACTTCATGGTGATCTGTAATGTCAAACTATAAATAAAGGGAGATAGGAGGGCGGACATATAGTGTTCTGTGGAGTTTACAGCAGTGTGGGAAATTAAGGGTTAGGGAGGGTGAATGGGTTTGACACTGAAGTTAAATATTGTTGACAGCTCTGCAGAAAGTAAGTAGTCTAAACCGACCTTTCAACTGAGATTATTGTATGGAGGCAAAGAGAGCGGTAAGGTTATAAGCAAGTGAATATCTATAATTGCGACATTTGACCCCTACCAAAATTGTAAAGAGGAAATTTTGCACTGGTTTATAAAGCATTTATACTATATTTTTGAATATTTATCAGATTGTTAGAGGAAAAGACCCTTGAATTTATTGTTTGAATTTGTGATACAATCTATATTCTTACCATCCTTGCTTTGATTCTATATTACTTTGCTGGAGGAGATAATGAATAACTTTACCCACTTCATTTAACCTGCATATGACACATCATAGCAATGTAATACAATTAGAAGATGTTTGAATTAACTTTCCGAACCATATAATTATGAGACAAATGTCAGAATCTGAATTGATTTTAGCATATTAGAATAGATTATTTATAATTAAATCAAGACAGTGAGGCAGCTGGAATCACTGAATGAGCCGAGAGAGATGAGCTGTACTTTCACTCCTACGTAAAGTCTCCCTTCAATACTACATGTAGCTCCCCATAGAGACACCTCTGACAAAACACCACAGTCTTCTTCAGCTCCGCTCTTCATATTCCTCTCTCCAACTGATTTTTCTTTTGGCCGTTTGAAAGGCACCTTTCACTGCTGCAGTGCAGCACTTTTAGAGGCTATATTGGCCTTGATTAAATGGATTTCATCATCATTGGAACTCCTGACCTCCATTCACCAGTCAGCAGCTCCATCCATTCACCGCAGTTAGCTTTTACACTACATTCTTTTGAAGGTCTTTGTTCATTATGCTGTTTAACTGCTAATTCACTGACAATCTCCTGCAGGCCAAAGTTTCTGACTTATGCTGAGGTGTTCTGGGCCTTAGGAAATTAGCTGACATCTTTTCTATGAACTCCCTTTTTGTGTTTAACGGAGAATTAATTCAGATGATCTGCTGTCTTCTCCATGTTTTTATGATTTGTGACATAAAGCACAAGCCCTCTCTCACATTATACACGCTGTGTCCCCACATAGTACTAAAGCTTACCTTGGTATCGGATGGCGATGCCAGTGGATGTGCCTGTAGCGTCTGTAGTCAGCTCAATGAATAGATGTCTGGACGAGCTGAGTAAACCTTCATTAGGCAGATACTCCACCTCATAGGAATCATACAGGGCAGCTGCATCTATGCTGTTACCGTTCTTGATCAGCACCCTAGAAGAGAAGGAGCAACGAATCATGAGCAGGGATCATCCTGGGATTTCTGTCTCAGCCCTTTGTTGACCATTCTGTCTCTGCCTCCTGTCATACTCCACCGGCCCACCGTACCTCCTCATCCCAGGTCCACCTGCTCACCTGTTTCCTAATCCATTCCAATCACTGAAACTTATTCATTCATTTTCCACTGGTTTCCTGTATTTATTGGGTGTTTCTTTCCAACTTAAAGTGGATGAAGATCTGTCCTTACTCTACCTCTGATTGGCTAACTCTGCTGTTTTTCCATAACGCTAGCTCAATCAGAGTCAAGGTAGGGACAGGTATTTGCCCAATGCAGGCAAACAAAGAAATTAAAAAAATTAAAAAATTAAGCCAAGCTCCGTGACCTTGCGCTTTTGAAAACGTTTTAAGCTGGAGTCTTTGCAGAAGTGATCAAGGAGTGGAGCCACCAAAACATTTCAACAATCAGAAATCTATTTCAGCTGTCACCTTGGTTTTGTTGCATCAAATAACTACTTAAAACCAAACTTTTAAGAGAAAACTAAACAGTGGAACTTACACGAATGTGATAAGAAAATCCTAAAATAACAGAAACCATCTTTTGAAACAAATATTTGGCTTTTATGGTGAATTTGGGTAATTTGGGATATTGGGTAATGTGGGACACCTGAATTCCTGTCTGTTTATTTCCATTTTTAACAAAATCTTGTCAACTTTAACTACTACTTAATGTTAAGGATATAAATCTGTTATAAATAAGAGTAAATGTTTCTAATTGTTATTAAATATATGTTTGTGGTGTATTTAATAAACACAATATGCATTGAGTTGTTTAAAATGTGTGTTTATTTAAAAAAAAATTGTTTAGGCGTCCTACTTTATCAAACGTGGTTGATAATGTGGGACAGCATGCTTTGGGTAATTTGGGACAGTTCTTTAAATTCTCTAAATGGGGGAAATATGCATTAAGGGACTTCCTGAAGTTAAACAAATAAATATAAATCATCATATTACCATACTTTCATATGGCAGGTGTTGTGTGTGGTTGAAAAAAATAAGAAAACCCAAGTGTAATTACTACTGAATTGTACAAAATCTCAACATAAATGTATGATTCAAAAGAAAATGTGGATCCAAACATTTGATCATGAAAAATTTAGAGATTTCCAAAAATATGATTGGTTCCCTGCAGTGCCCCATCCATCGACCATTTTTGACAGACCGATAGAAAGTGCTAAAAACAAAACCTTCCTGACATCAGAAGGAGCTTTTGTGAAGGAACCTTGTCACTGCTCACTGAGAAAAAATTGTTTCAAGTGTCAGTTTGCGTTGAAGAAAGGTTGCAGAGTAGATAACTGATATGGCACAAGACACTGATATATCATTGAAGGACATCTCAATATGTGTTCAGTCCTCTCTGGTCTACAACGAAATAACAGACATAACAAATACCATCCAAATTGTAAAGTTTTGCATTTGATCACTTCCGAGTTTGATACGAGGGAGGAACTTCTGTGTTTGTAAGTCAGGTATGGTACTACCACAGGCGCATCATCATCATCATCATCTTCATCATCATTACCCTCTGACATCACCAGAGAGAGGCAGATCTAGCCATCGCTTTTGCAGTGTGATGTATGTGTACAATAATTTAATATGTTATGTCATGGACATTATAAAAAATGATTTGCCAAAAAGCCTCCCAACCCCTGGTTTAGAATCTCCCTTCCATTTTTTTCAATTAAGATGTGGAGAGCTTGACCAGATATAGATAAACCTGGACTGATTCTTGAACTAACCCATTAATGATAATTTTGTACAACCTGTGAAGGTGTCAGGCTTGTAAAGATGCACTCAGAATTCTGCTGATGTTAAACTCCATGGCAGACATCTGTGACCTAGCTGATACTTAATGTTTGATTGCCATCTGCACCTGAAGCAGTCACTGTTCATCCTCTGCATGTCACAGCCCTCCGCCAGCAGCAGCAGCCGCAGCAGCCTCCACCCACTGCTCTGTTCCTTCATGGTTCCCCACAGAGGTCTGCATTGATCTCTCCCTGCTCTGCCTGTGATGACTTAAGTTATTCTTCTCAGGTAGCAGTGAAACAACACAACAGAGTCTTGGTGTCAATCTTAAATCTATATTTACATTTCTATTAACAGTGACTGAACTGATCTGAATGTCAAAATATTCTTCCTTTTTGTTTTGTATACTCTGAAGGGGTGAACAGTTTTGTTTTCCCCCTTGTTTAGTGAGGAAACAAAATTCGTTGTGATTCCGCAAAAAATACTTGATCTGGATCAGAGGCAGCTCTTGCTACTGATTTCCCTCTTGCGACATGTTGCTGTTTTTACCTCATTACCGAAAAACTGTTTAATGACAAACAGAGGAGCTTGCTTAACACAGCCCGGGGTGCTGTGAAAGCTGTCAGTCAGACTCTGATACAGACTAAACAAGCAAAACAACACAGTCTGAAAAGATGGGTCTTGCTCTTTGATGTGGTAAACAGCAATCCAACAATTTCTGTTGGCAAGATTTTTTATTATCTGGGGGCGCTATCACCTATTGCTTCTCACGTGCCAAGGTAGCCGACCTAGTTGAACTCATTCCTACTCTTACTGACCTGTGCAGATTTGCAAGATTTGGCATTGTCGCTGGCCCCATTCCAACAATAAAAAAAAAAAGTTTTAGATGACTTTTCAGTCTCCACCACTGGTTAAGATTCTTCTGCTCTGTAACATGATTTGAATCCATGTCAAACTTTAAGTACTTATGGACTAATCTGAGTCTTCACAGAGCAGATTGTGTGCATCCTAATGAAAGGGAGACAAAGCCGCTGACTGCTAATTCGTATCCAGTTTATAGCTTTTAACTTGTCCTGCACCACGACAAACCTGATCTAGACCTTTGTGTCTCCCACTATAGCATCAAGCCCTAACAGTGTCGGCCTCACGCACATAAACACACACGTCTCCAAAAAACTACAGACATCCTAGGCTTTACTGTGCCACTGTTGACAATTGTAGTTATTCTGCAAACTATTAAAAAAGTTGCACTCATCGATGTCACATCCCGCTTCAGCACAACTTTTGTTGTTAAGGACGTAGATCTCTAAGGTTTGATTGTATTCTACACCTAAGCTTCACCCCACTTTGCCACTTTTTCCAGTTTTATCAAGTAAAACTACTCATCAAGACTAGAAAAGCTCTATAAATATGGTCATGATTAATGTCAGGTCCTTCTCATGTCTGTGTGATCACCAGAGAAGATACATTAACAGCTGAGGTACACTCATGGGCTGCAATAAATAGCTCTCAGTGATGCTTTTCACCATGTCAACCAGGCAGCGCTGATAATGCTGGAGGATATCATTAAAACTGTGAATGAGGCTCATAGGACTTCACAAATGAGACACAGCTGTATCCATAGAGCACCAGGAGCACATGGGGATTGAACCTAGGATTAGAGGACACCCCACTCTTCCTCCTGAGCCACAGCTGCCCACTTCAACTTTACTCCACTGGGCTGAGTGGAAAAAGCTGCCAACTCAAACGGATGCAGAACTAAAAGGAAGGAATGTTTCCCCTTACTCCAGAGTTCAGTTAGAGAAAAATATGATTAGTAAATTGGTGCATTTACTCTTGGAGCTAGAATTCCATCAAAAATGTCAGGGATGATGGTGTTTTTCAGTTATGTTTATCTGATCAAACTTTCACTTCTAAAGTCATTGAGGCAGATTGTAAAGGGAAACCAAAACATCAGATGGTTAACGAGAAATCACTGACATAAGGAGACAGCCCGTGCCAGCTCTCTGTCTTCACAAACGTCCTGATCTTTTTCAGTTTCCTCAGAGCTGTCCAGATGTCTCCTCAGATCTGAGCTCTACACTTGTAGCAGGAGCAGTTATGGGCTGGTATACAAACTGGATTATTCAGCTAATTTCGCCCCTGTGGTATCTCTTCTCAGTCCTCTCTAATGACAGCCCCGTGCTGCTTAAATGACACAGCAGTCATTGCCATGAGCTCACAGCCAGTAGTCATTAAATCCCCCCCCACTGAAAACATTCACTGCAGATAATTTTCCAGAGTTCATATTTTTAGGTTGTATTTTCTTTGTCAATGTGTAAATCTTTAAACCTGCTATAACTGACTGATATCATATATTTACCATCACCTTTTCCCGTATGGCGAACTTCTGTCCAAACAATTTACACGTCTAATAGGTTCACAGCAACATTATCATTCACATTCACATTCTCATTGTATTTAGCAAATTAGAAAACTAAAGTGAACAATTCGGTCTCTTACAGCTCTCTTTTTGCTCTCCATTAATTCCTGGAGGGAACATCAGCTGCTAAATGTTAGACTATTTTCAGTCGTTAGTTTCTCACGGTCTCTCTGCCATTTGGCGTCGAGCAGGTGTGGAGTGCGTTTTTCAGAGCTAAACAGTGAGGTGTAACTCCAGCACTCTGAAAATCCGAAGAGCTCTAGATTCAGGCGATAATTCACTTGTGGGTCCAGCACAAAGAGAGACCCTTTTCACATTGCCATTTGTTACATTGTTATTATAGAATTCAACTTTCAGCAACTTTTATTCAAATCAATCTTTATTTCAATTTGTTCAGTCAGCGAGACTGCTAGTGAGATTCTACTAAGTAGTAGACCAGAACCACCATGTTCACATATTGACTGCTAACCCGAAGCTCTCCCTGATTGGTTATTTAAATAAAAAACGTAATTAACCTATTAGAAAATAGAAACACAATGTGGACAATGTACTTCCTGTTGCAAATACTACAGATGTGTCATTTTAGAAGATTTTCATTTCAAATTCCATTGACTTTAATCCTGTATATTTAGACTTTGTTTCCACATCCTCGCGTTTCATCAATATTGTTCTAAATATTTTGCATATCTCATGTCACATTGATGGTCTTTTAAGACAGGGTGTGATTGTGTATTCATTTTGTTATGTACTTTTATATCTTTTACATGTTTTGAGGGTCTTTTGTGATAACATTTTCGAAGTTTGATAAACGCAAATACATTTTGGTGCACAGTCTTACACGTGTTTTATGTTTACATGGGGCGACAATGTCAACCAAGACCAAATTGGCTCATTATGTCCAAACCGTCCTTGTGTAAAAACTCAATGTAAAAACTCAATGTCCTGCTTACCGATCGTCATCCTCGGCCAGTGCCACCTTCTCAAAGTGAATGTGAAGTCTTTGGGCCCCGGGAGCCTCCAGCAGCCAGTGGCACGTCAGGTTGTTGCTGTAGTTGCTGGGAAAACCAGGAGAGATGATCCGACCCACTGTGACGTTCGTGATCACACCACCACAGGCAGCTGAGAGAGCAGGAGGAGAAGCAGAACGGCTATTTTAACGACAATGAATGTCAAACACATATTCACGAGCTGGTGCTGAGACCATCCCGCCCCTATTAACCTGCTGATAACAGGTTCACCTCATCTGCCTGGATGAAACTCTTAAGTCAGTTTAGACAAAGAGGAGGTGTCTTGGTTGCTCCACGCTGATCCTCGAGCTGTTTAGATTCACCTGTCATTCACTTCTATGCTGCTGTCTCTCAAGTGCTGTTGACTTTCTGTCAGCACTTCCTGCACATGTTTCACAAAGAAGGGCCTACTGGGAACAGTGGAGTCTTTCAGCTGCCGAGAGGCTTTAATGCAGAATGCTTGTGCAGGAAGTGTTGCAACAGTAACAAAAACAGACAAAATGGAAGAAACTAGAACAAAATTGTGAAGACAGAGAGTATTTGTGTTTATAAAATGGATTCTGACACTTTCGTCATACTGATGGGATTTCTGTGGAAATGTACAATTCTATGTAGCAAGGTAAGAGGATGTCAAGTTTATGTGTGAGTCTGTGTGTGTGTGTGCTATAATTTGTTAGACAGTGAATCTCAATGAAAGTAAGAACAAAAATGAAAATGAAAATGAATCTACAAAAAATTACTGTTTACTTTTAATTGAGGAAACCAATAAGCAAGGTGAGAAATAAAAGAGATAGTATCTGATTTATTAACACATACAGAAAATATATTTGCAGCGATAGAAAGGTGTTTGTGTGTGTGTGTCTGTGTGTGTGTGTGTGTTTGTGTGTCTGTCCCAGCTGATCAGGTCAAGGTTACTCGTGCAGACAAAGCTTAATTAAAGCAGAGCAAGAAGAGTAAACCCAGTGGCATCTTGCCCAGATTTCAGTAATCACACCTCAATACACCTTCTTTATGCTCTGACGCCCACACAAATACATACACACAAACACACACACAAGCACATACACAATCAAGATGGCAAAGATACAGATGCACAGCCACACAAACCCCCTCTTAGAAATGGCTCTCAGAGGCTTATTTCCTGTGCTGCGAATCAGAGTTGATCCGAGTGGTCAGGAGCAAAATTGTCACTTATTATTCATCAGCCAGCCCCATCAGAGCAGATAAAGAAAAGAAAAAAAACATTCATCATCCACACAGTCCTGTGGGAGTCCAGGTCTGTCTATCTCTATGGTTGTCATGCAAAAGGACTAGAAGGTCCAATAGATAACTCTTGGCTGCAAAAAAAAAGAAAATAAACAAAGAGACAGAAAAGAGAAAAAAAAAAAAAAAATACTATTGATGGGAATTGTGCGGAAAGCTGGCATAGAGGGGCTGGAACACAGAAAACCGTTTAAATGAGAAAACCAATATTGAAATGAGTAGAAAAAGCCCATCGGGTCTGAACAAAAACAGATGTCCAAGGCTCCAATGATCAGGCTTACTAACAACAAAATGACACAACAGTAGTGTACTATGCTCAAAGATGGTACGTAATGCTAACAATCACTAATAAATTTTTTCTAAAGCCTCCACTTCATAATATTTTTTTAACTTTTTTGTATCATTACTTTACATTACATTACATAACATATGATTTAGCTTACGCTTTTCTCCATAGCAATTTACGAAAAAGCAGAACCACAAGTGCTAAGTGTAAGGGTCCATATATAAGAGCAACTAAACTCAATGATTAATTATTATTTATTTTTTATCAAATATGAACACCAGAGTTGACATCATCATCTTCTTAACCAAGTTAAAATAATACAATACAAAATTAACTATTATGAATTATATTTACTACTAACTTTAATAATACTACTATTATGCTATTTTTACATCTATTGTACTTTCTAAAATAATGCATATTGAAATTAGAAATCAATCTCAAAAATATTAAATATCACAATTAATATAATATACAAATTTATATTACAAATAGTTTAATATTTTCAAATTTAGAGTGACATACACTCTAACGCTAGTAGTACTTTTAGAGGTAGTTTTTCTCTTCTTGTCCTTTTCAAAAGTAACAATAGGAAGAGCGATAAATCAAGGAGAATTATGACTGTGAAGCTGATATCTTAGAAAAATGACACACAATTGAAAAAAAAAACAAATCAATAACCTGTGGAGCAAAATTGTAATTATTTCAAATAGTGTTTAGTTGCTGTCCTTCATTACTGCGGAAATCAAGGGTCAGCTCTGATCGTTTTCCCCCATGGTGACCTTACCTAGGCAGTGTGGTTCCTTGCCACTCCAGTAGGGGGTGCTCGCATTGCGGCAGGTCAGCACACTGGGTCCTTGCAGCTGGTAACCAGTCAGGCAGGAGAAGTAAGCCTCCCCTCCAGAATGGAGACTGCTCACTGATACATCTCCATAAAGAGGCCGCTGGGGGAAGACACAGCTCAACACGAAGACTGCAAGAGACACAGAGAGAAAAAGAGCAATGCAAGAGTCAAAGAGGAACGAGACTAACAGCAGAAGACAGACATTGACAAAAAGAGAGAAAAACCCAAAGAAGAGAGATATTTCAGCAAGAGGAGATGCTTGTATTTAGAAGCCAAAAGGGACCAGGGAAGTTAGTTAAAGCTTGTGATTCCTGTCACACCGAAACAACTTTCTGCCAAACTCCATAAAAATAACCACATTAGCTCCAGTAATAAAATGCTCTAAATCACCACAAATGGGCAAAACCATAACCTTTTCTATTTAGCACATTTACCAATCCGAATTTTGATGGCCTCGGCAGCCAGAGAACATTACTCAAGCAATTTTGAAGTGATTCACCCAAATCCCTTCCATGAAAAAATGAAAGGGTAAAAGCTGCATTTTGCAAGCGGGGCCATTGTCCTTCATCAGTGTTTGTTCCACCTTTGAATTTTCAGGCTATTGCATATCAAAGAGAGGAATCAAGGAGATTGAGATGAGAACTGAGTAATGGTCATCTCGCAGAATAGGCAAAGAAACAGACCAGAATCTAATGAAACAGAATAAAACCTGTACTATAATGCCTCACATGGGAAAGACAGTATAATGCACTGTATCAATATAACAACAGAGTGAAGTCATATTCACCACTCTGCTGCTCTCACTCTCCATTTTTAACAAGCCAAGTGTTTTCATTCACTAATTAATTTAAATCTTTGTCATTTCTTTTTCATTAGACGTGCAGGCTGCTCTTAGTGCCTCTCTACGTTTTCACATTAGATCATTTTCTCTAACACACACCCCACACTTCAGGACCACTTTAGTGAAAGAAAACTTTATTTGCCACTGCATAATTTACATTTGGTGGTATAGCTCTGTTCTGGGGCCTCCCTGCCCTTCCATGTTCATAAAGTGGACAGAGAGAGATGGAGAGAATGCACCTCTCCATCCCTGCAGTGTGCTTACATGGAAGCTTAAGGCAGGGACAGCAGCAGTAAGACCTCAAAAAGTATTATTAAGTATTACTATTATAAAGCTTTCGTTCGTTATGAAAAGGTTTGACCTTGGGTCTGAAGGTGTCGTTAGCTTAACAGATATCTGAAATAGCCAACATGCAATATTTTGGAAACATAACACCAGTGAAGAAGATCATTCAAACATATGTATAATCCAAATACTTCAACATTAATAAGGCAAATTCAGTAATTTATTTTGAAAAACATGGACAATTAAGTCTTCATTGGAGATAAACCAGGTGGGTACACTCTATCCTCAATCAGAACCATAAGCTGTTTCTAAAAAGCTCGGCACACAACATCCAGAAATCAAACAACAAAAAAGTTTATTGTAGAACTGTCTGCGGAGGACTTTGTAATGCACAGAGAGAAATAGCAGTGAAAAGGACACTTCTCGTGTGAAACAACCAGGACTGGTCCAACTTTGGCCGGAAATGTAGCGTATGAGATCCCTTGACAAAAGCAGGAACATGATTGATAAAAAAAAAGCATCAGAGTGGTGAATAGTGCTGAGGCAGACTGGCACTGTGGAAATGTATGAATGGAGACAACGAGTTACCATGAGTAATTTTCAGACATGACCTCTGGTGGATGTCCACAGAAATGTGTCCAGTCTTTCTCCGTGGTTGCCTTTCACAATCATAAAATGCAGTAGGAGATTCTCAGACCGTTCACAAGAGCATGGAAATCTGGAGCTTTCAGGTGAGGGAGGGGCAGCCGGCAGAGACAGGACATAACATCATGTTTTTCTGTTAACATCACATTGTTACTGGTGTTGGCCTTCGATCACCAAAAGCTCTCTTGACATTGTATGGCACTGGTTTTTATTCTGATATATTTGTTGTGTTTTAGTTTTTTGCATCTTTTGCATGTTAGAAGTTTCATCAACACTTTCGTGTTTATATATCCAGCCTCTCCACAGAATGTCTGTAGATCTCTGGAGCTCAGTGCTTGTATGAAAGCAGCTCAGAGTCGAGCTTACATTGACAATTTAAACAGAAACAGGTCAGACTACAGGGAGGTTTTGACTGAAATATGAACAAGATATACTTGTATATATTAAATTAAAATAGAAATATGGGCTTGTACAGTACATGTGATTGCTAAATATAGACCAGGAAGGGGGAGGGGACATTCCATATTTAGCCTCCATGGCACATAATTTGCATTTCAGAGTATGCTCACCAGGTGAGATTCTTTAAACAGAGATACTGCACTGAATCATTTCTAAGACTGGAATTAAAGCAGAGTAGTTTGTGAGTGTCTGTGACTGTCAAAGTTTCATGTATGTGTCAATAATTCAACATTTTACAAAGACGTCTGCTTTGACAGAGGTAAACGAAACAACAAACATCCAGTGGAAAGTACACAACATCAACACCAACACAGTGATATCTGGTTTAGCAGTGACCCCCTGAGAATACCACCTTCTTGATCTGTATGGAAGCATTTCCACCTACACACAAACACACACACACACACTTTTACAAAGGCCTGTTACGCCACTGACAATCTGTGAAGAACACATCCTTGCTGGCTCTCAGGTGGCCAGTTAACTAACTGGCTTTTTTTTTTACTGATGATGAGTTGTTATACCTCAGCCTCCTGGTGCAGGGCCAAACAAAGTAATAATATATTTCTGCTAAAGTCTCTGATCCATCTCAGTGTAATTGTCCTCGTTTTATTGTTAGCCCTCGGATGGCTTGGCAGTTGGGCTGCTATCGATTCTGTCTGCTGGGGACAACTCTGCGCCTCAGGATAGGAAATATGTAGGGAGATTAAAAAGGCCAATAAATGACAACCTATGACCTCCCCCGCTTCCAACACTGTGTTAGTGCTGAGGGATGGTGCTGGTGCTGTGGTGTCTCCCTGAAACAGTGATAAGAAGTAGAGTGTTGGTCTTTATAGTATTTCTCATTAGGAGCATCATCCCAGGCTAGTGCTGCCGTAGCCGCAGCAGCAGCTGCCGGAGCTGTGTCCTATCACTCCCTAAGCTAGTCATTACCATGGTCCGCTGTAGCTATTAATATCCAAGCCAACCAAAAACTGTGAAACTCACAGGCTCACTGGAGACTAGAAAAGAGATAAAAGAGCCATCATGGTAGCATTGTGGAATCATAACACTGGTGCTTTGCAGAGAGCTTTCACAGAGACAAATTGCTTCGAAGGGTGAAAATGTCTGCTATATGCTACATCACTTTGTCTTGTCTCCTGAGACCTAAAGATCATTTATCACGTTTTGGTTATAATGGAAGGCTATTGATAAGCCCTGCGTTTAGTTCTTCTTCAATACTAAAAGGCACACATTGACCTGTAGCTGGAGTCCAGTAGATCGCAGGGATTGTTTGGTTCTTGAGGAGACAAAGACGAGCAGCCAAACATAGATGATGAAGAGGGAGAGAGCAAATCAAAGTAAAATGTAAACATATCTTTAATAAAGTAATGCTACTTGTCTGTCAGAACAAAAGTCGGATCTAAGGTTTAACAACAGGATGCCGGGACGGTGTTCTCTGAATATTTCCTGGTTCCTGAGCTTGTCCCTCTCATTCCGTCACCTTCACCTATTTAAACCAAAATTAGTGGGTATACAAGAGTTTTTGAAATGCAGGTAAACCCGCCAAAAAGGGTGTGTTATGTTCAAAACCCTGCAGCAGTCAGCATCTATAGTGCCGGATACAGAATAGGAGGAACTGTTTCTGTCACTGTTGATTAGAGCAGGAGCCGTTAAAATATTATATGGGAAAAATTTATTGATGAGAGAATCAAGATGTTATAAGTTGTTAATGGGTTTTTGACTAATGGTAAAGAGCCTCTGCACTATAGTGTGGAAAAAAGGCGACATCACAGATGCCTGACCATCCAACTTATACATACAGTAAGCATTGATTGCCATATATTTTAAGAAAGAAAGAAAACAATTCTTTTTTTTTAGATTTGCAGATGGTTTACCAAAAATAATGACTTTTTGAGATATGACATTAGCCCTTCTGACTTAAGACAAGCGGTCATCACCAGCAGCTCCTGAGATGACCGGCCGCTCAGTGTGTACCAATACATTATAGACTGGATAGCAGATGTATCTTTTACTACATTGTCAGTGAGTCCCCCCCCCCCCCCCCCCCCCCCATCATATAAGTCTATTTATGGAGTGCTGTGTAAAGATTTCTATGTCATGTGGAATCTAAGAACCCAGCTTGGATGTTGAGGCCAGACTTCCCAGGACGGAGAAAACATTTGTGTTCTTGCTGACATCGGCATCCCAGCTGGGCACGTTTTTTTTTTTTTAGGAAATAAAGATACTCTTTTGCTCTCTCTAAGTTATTCAACAAATCAAGCTGAATTTATTGTGGACTTCACTTTCTCTGTTCACTTTTTATGTATATATTTGTTTTTATAAAAAAATGGTAACAGGGAACATATAAGAACCCCCAAAACAAAGACACTCTCCATGTTAAACTGTCTAAGAAATATTTATAATATTTATAATGAATTCACACTTATAACACCTACTAAAACATTACAAACAATAGAACGGAACCTGCCTTAAATTTCAGAACCAGACCATAAGCTGCTGACATGACCGTTGGTCTCAAACAGCGCTCTCTATCTGGACATTGGCCTCATTGTGGATCAAGCTGAACAAAGATAACAACCTGTGTGATATACCATATATATTTTTTACTTTTGGAGTCTCAGGGGTAAACAATGTTGCTGCCAGTTCCAGTACAATTATATAATGCCTCCATACTGCTCTTGTGCTGTCATCCAAATGTCTGCAAGCCCTGACATTCATATTTGACTCAAACTGTGTCTTTTACACCATATTTTTAGCCTAAAGGTCCTCTGATATCCTCCTCATAGCCGCGTGCATGTTCGTACACACACCACAGGAAACACAAGCTCTTTTTTTCTGTTTGAAGAAGTATCACCATTTACTTGAATTGTATTGGATTAGGCTCCAACGCTGTTTACCCTTGAGATTCCAAAATTGTTTTGTGCACTCAAACACTTCACCCACTCCTCCGTCGGCATTGTGTTGAGTAGATAATGAGTGAATTTTCTACTGTTCCTTTAAGTAAATAGAGCAATGTCTGTAAAAGTAAGTTATGAAAGTTGACTTTTACATAAATATATTAAATTGCTGCCCTTACTGTAAACCCTCAGCTGCTATTATCAGTACTTGTACTTAAGTAGGATGTATAACTGTTTCCTCTGCTGCTGCTGAGCTGCTAAACGAAAACAAGCCCCAGACTGGCCATAAGCGGCTCTCTACAGCTGCTCTGAGGAAATGTTGGCCTCCACCACATATAATCAGGCTTCATGGCCACAGTGTAGATCACAGGGGTAGAGCAATAATTTGAGCTGTTTAATGGTTCCCTGTAGCTGACGAATGTAAATTGAATTTATTTATTTTGCGCTCACATTGTGATATGGATTTCATGTGGAATGGCTGTGCGAGGATCAAACTTCATCTCTAATCTCATTTTGTTGCACAGAGCATTTATTTCTGCTGACCATTGACCTCGTATTACTGCGAGGAGCTGAAAAAGTCTCCAGAGATTAATGCATCTTGCCGTTCTGTTTCTGCACTTCGCTGCCGTGCAGCTGTGACAGAGTTTGTGGGCAAAAGTCCCCAGGCTATTTTCTGAGGGTGTCATGCTTCATTTCTGGCACATATGCTACGATTGTCTGAAAGGGTCAGTTAGGCACTACTATATATGGCTACTAAACTTAATATATACAGACATAAGAAACATTCCACAAATTCCTTCACCTAAAGGCATATACTCAAAGCTATAACCTGAGTTTCGGGGTTTTCAGTAAATCCAGCTTGAAACACCGAAATGAGATTCACAGACGATTCTTCTCAATGAGAATAGTTTGATTCAGACTCAAGAGATGATGATTCTCAATTCAGTTACTATAATAACAGCACTGAGTCAATGTTCTTTCTCTGCATGCATTCAAGAAGAAATCAACACATAGAAAATGTTTCTTTACATAAGAACTACTACAGATACACTCCTGTCTAGCTCATAATGCACACAAAACTATTGTATCTTCTTATGTGTACCCAGATCTATAGCATAGATAGTATACAGTCTGCATGGTGAATTATTTGATAGCAAGGCCAGACCATGAATATCTTTGAAGGCGTTGTCTGTATATTTTGAACAACAAATCCCCTGGACAATTAGAGCCCAACAATTAAACATCAGAAGTAACATATGATACCATTACTTTCAACTAATGAGCCACCTTAAAAACACAATAACAGAGTAGCTAGGAGCGGGAGACAACACCTTAAAAGGACGTTGACATGATGGGGTTGGTATTTCTGGAAAGGTTAACAAGAGCAGGCTAAAGTAAACTGACACTTCCCAGCCCCTCCCATCGGCCCTCAAAAACAAATGAAAAACTGCCTGACAACTGCCTGACAACTGCCAAAAGCAGACTTTTCCAGGACTCGCTTGTTAACTTCTGGCTATTATCTCTGCTTCAGCAGTGTGTGTCTCTCAGACTTGTGGGAACGCATGTGCAGTGGGAGTACATCTGCATGCAGGTTAGTTAGAGACAGACAGGTATGCCAGCCAATTCTCTCAATCGTTCTAAATCTAGAATAACTTTAAAGCTGCTTTCCGACATGCACTGAGCCCTGCATAATCTCCTGAAATTATCCCGAGCAGAACAAATATCAATGCAAATATCATCATATAGAAAGCAATTATCCGAGTCATATGCAGTGGACCGAAGCCCAAGTGAGAAAACAGCAGGAGATTCTCCAGAGGATTCACGGCAAGAGAGTGTGTTGATCACAATTCTGAGATGTGACGGACGCAAAAGTAAAAAACAAAATAAAAAGAATAGAAATATCTCAGGATACTAAAGAGGAGCCATACGCGTAGAAGACACTGACAAAGATGTCAACTTGGAAAGACGACGTGATTAGAGAGCTTTTGGTGATAAGGACAGACGCCTTGGTCGATATGTTGTGAGCAAACACAACGTACCAGTGTCTGGCCCCAGAAGTGTGGACATTTTCCAGAGTTCATGTCTGAAAACAGCTTAACAGTGGATAATGGTGCAAGATTAACTGATGAACTGTGACCAGTGATTTAATGGTTTAGTTGCACTTTTTTAATAAGTGAATCTTAAACCTGAATAACTACGTCTCTTTATATCTTTAGGTATAATCTGTGAACTCAGCCTTATATTGTTACACTTGCATAAAGTATTCACACAGCCAGGCGACAGAGAGCAATGTGAACTCACATTACTTTGGAGTTGTGCTTATGTCCAGCTGATGAATTCAAGTTCAATATTCACCTTCTTTTTATGGCCTCCACCAACCCCGGAGAAAAAATGCCTGGCTCTTCAGCTGCTAATTGCAACACTGTGTTCGCCAGCTGGTCTCTAACTGTGTGTGTTTGGTGCTGAGCAGTGCAGCGGGCAGGAGGGTGTCAGAGCAAGTTGGCTGAAACCAGATGCCTGGTGAGAGTGGTGAGAATACAGGGCGGGGGTCCTATTTGTGTGATATTAAACTAGTGGCTATGAATTTTAGAACACTTGACTATGTCTTGTGAATTTAGGCTTAAGTGTGACAGGAAGTAGCACCTTTTTGTTTAGACTTGCCAGTATTTGATAATTGTGGGATAAAATATATATTTGTTAACATTCTAAATCAAAAACACATGCCTGAAGAGGATGAAAACAATGTCTGGACCATAACAACCATAGTCTGGCTGGTAGGAGTCTTTAAATTAGGTTAGCAGCTCTTTAATATGAGTATGCCACTTTCTTTTATAAAACGACCTAGTTTGGACTTCCAAGTAAAATATTTCCGTACTACAGTAGATTGATTTCGCTGCTATAAGATATACAAATAATCGTATTAGTAGTGACACAGCAACTAGATGTATTCAAGGAGGAGTTGACTTTAGATCAGAGGTGGTTTTTAAACAAATATGATGCTCCACTTGTGTTCTGTTTCAACTGTATTCCAGACAATTTCTGCTTTGTCCTAATTTCGCTGAGATCTACTGGGAGGGAGTCTTGACAGAGAGAACAGAAGAGAAAAACAAACAGAAAGTTGGAGAAGACCGACAAAAGCTGCCCTGAGGAGAATCCACTGGGGCTGCAACCCCTCCTCCCTCTACCCTCAAAAGGCCATCAACTATGATAAATAGCCAGCAGGAAAGAGAGGATGAAGGCACAGAAACACCCACGTGGAGATCATACATAAAGCAGAGGACCACAGATGAGCTGATAGAAAAAAAGAGCGAGGAAAGAAACAAATTGCTGGCACACTGTGGTCCAATCCAGTGAATTTCAACCTTTTTTGAGCCGCGGCACATTTTTTACATTTACAAAATCCTGGGGCACACCACCAACCAAAATGACACTCTATGGACTAACACAGTACTGTATTAAAAAGCACTATTTTAAATTATTTCAGCCATTTCTTACTCTTACCTTTTAATGAGCACAAATTGAATCAGATTTATGAAACAATCTTTGATTTAACTAAACTTTATTTAACGGAGACATATTATACCCATTTTATCACATTTGATACGCGTCCAGAGTCGCTGCCGTCGACTGCCGTACCCGGTCCCCTCCAACGGCCCGCCTTCCGCACCGGCGACGGACACCGCCCCACGGTCCAAGAGAAAGAAAGCACCCCGCAACACTGACGCCGTGAGGCACAGCGGAATAGGACCTCCCCCCCCAAAAAACGTCGAGGCGTGCCGCACGCCGAGTCTCCGGCGGCGTGGAGAGGAGGGCGACTGCTCCCCCAGCCGCGGCACCTGCCCAGCGGTTTAACCACAAATACCAATGATATCGGTGAAAGTCAAGTTTATTACCGATGTGCAGATGTCGGTAAACGAGGCAAATATCTACCGCTACCGATGTTCGGCCGATACTTCGGTGCAACACTAGATATTAGATAATTTCCCACGGCACACCTGAGGATCTCTCACAGCACACTAGTGTGCCTCGGCACACTGGTTGAAAACCACTGGTCCAATCTACTGTGTGTTGCAGTGAAAACGCAGCTCTCCTCTATTCACCTCGCTCCCTGGGAGTCAATGAGCCAAGGAGGTGACTTCTAACATACTGTGCAACCGCCACACCCACCCTCTGCCCCGGCAATCCATTTTATTTATGCTTTATTGCATCAGCATCTCAGCTCAGCGGGGGCCTGTAGCTGAGGGACATGGACATGTTGTTATAGCAAAATCACCCTGCCGTTTGTTTTTCAATTAGCCAAACATGGCATGGAGCAGCGGACCTCCCGCCCCGAGGTAAATCACCCGGTAGCAGCTAGCACTGTCCCCTGAAAGCCAGGTGCTTTATAGGCCAGTGGAAGGACATATGGTGCTTGTAATGACAGGGACGGGAAGACTCTCTTGAGGTGAACCAGCGGTAGCTGATGACACATCTTTGCTGCAGCCCAACATACACAATCCCCACAAGGGCAGTGACTTTAATTGCTGTATATTGCTTCTCTTTGGGGCCTGCGAGTATAAGAATGGCAACGTCAGAATATATGTCAGTCCAGCAAGACTTTTCTACAACAACCAGCCAGATTTCCATTGGAGCTTGAACGTATACTCCTTTCACTCCATAGTTAATATTAAGAGCTTCTTTCTACTATAAAGTTTTTTCCCCTTCCAACTCAACATCCCTTGCCCTTTTAAATCAGTAGAAGGCTTTTAATGTGAAATGCAAGTACATGATATGATGACTTAATAGTTTGACAGTGATAGAAAAAAGTGATTAACAAAAATTGTATATCTGTTAAAAAGTCAGAGGGGCAGAGCGGGTGAGGATGATTGTCATGATATGGTCGGTTCGATCAAAACACACATAGCTCTCAAGATTATGCAGAATGTGTATCTTTCCAAGAGAAACTCATTATTTTTATTTTTTTTTAAGTGAAAGTCGAGCCAGTGTTAGTAGTTTGCGAGGACGAGCTTGCATTGATGAAAAATACTAATGTCAGCTCTAATACAGCAGGAATCAAGCAGCTAAAGTGGATGAGCTACAAGGACAAATGCTTTGTGGTATGGTGTCTACGAAGAAGCTTTCAGAAGACATATTTTGATAGAGACAATGTTGGGCAGACACTTTTACTTTTTCGTTTTGTCAGTTGAACCATCCACTAACATGGCTAAAACCACCTGTGCGTAGCATCATCATCATCACTACCATCTGGCATCCGACACCCCACCAAAGAGAAGCAACTCACATTATAGAGGTGAGTGTGATATTGAATTTGGACATTGAGTTGACTTACCAAAGTAAAGCATCATATTTTAGGTTTGGTTGTGGTAGCACAGGGAAGCTGGGGTTAGCACTTTTGCCTCACAGCTAAACTGTTCTGGGTTCACTTTTCTGTGCGGAGTTTGCACCTTTTCCCTGAGTTTATTCTGGATACTCCAGCTTTCTCCCACATTTCAAAGACATTGTCCATAGATGTGCATGTGGACATGTAGTGTTTATCTCTTTGTCAGCGCTGTGATCGACTGGTGACCTCTCCGGGCTGGAGCCGACCTCTTGCCTAATGTCAGCTGTGATTTGCTTCAGGCCCCCTCTGGAATTAATGGGTAGGTTGGTTGTATTTTAGCATTTTCCTACATACAATTGAAAAATGTGGGATTTGGTAAATGAAATGAAAGTTTGCATAAATGGCTATTGAAACTACTTTGAACATGCTGATTGAGAGAAAATTGGGTATTCGTGAGAGAGAGCAGCCAGAAAGAGAGAGAATAGACAATTTTGGACTCTCTTCTTATCAACATTTCAATGACTTCAATACAATGAGAAGCACGTCAACACAGCAGGATAGGGAACACTGCAGCAAATTAAAGAGTCATGTTACAGGAGGACCAGAGAACATAAAGACTAGTGTTTTCTGACCCTTCTGCTTGAATGTGTGATGTCAGGTGTTTGGTGCCGAGCATGTTGTGGGTTTAGAGGTTTTTGCTCAAAAAGAACAGCTGCCTGCTGTGGCACGGAATGAGAACGGTGAGATGAGTGAAGTTGCTAAAGCTCAATAAAGCTGAGCGAAGATTCAGGTGATCATTTTCTTTTGTTTCACCACTTTCACATTGTTATTTAATAAAATCTTATTACAAAAACATTGATTTTAGCCTCTGTAAATCAATGAAAGCACTGAAATATGATATGTTCTTGTGTAGCAGTAGCCTATAGCTGTAGACTTTTAAATAAACACCTAAATCTATTATGGTGAATGAGCTCAACAATTTGTTTCAAAATACATCTTTATCAAACAATAAAATGTAAAGCTCCATTAGTTTTTGTCTCTCTCCATTGCTTTGCAGTCTCATACAAGATTTGTGACAGTGTTTGTGATAAACTGCTTCTCCATTGAGCCTGTGTTCATTTGCATCATCAGTGTTGGTTTATAACTCGCGAAAATAGAAGGCACAGAGCAACACAAAACTCTGCACCTCTAGTTGGTGGATTATTTAAAAGGGACACTCCATTGATTTTAAGTTGGAACATCAGTTTATTCATCATGATTATTGTCGCAGTCAGTGGAAACAACTCTGGGGGAGCTTTGTCTAAGTCCAAGAAATAATAACCCTGATGATGTCCTCAGGCTGATCTCAGCTGGGGCTTGGAGACTACAAACTGCCTGAGCTGGAGGTGGGTCCAAAAAGGAAATGTTTTAATTGCACTTCCCAGCTACAGTACATCGTTGAGTTACTAGCTCTTTTTGGAGTTTAAACCATATGGTTACTCAATTTAGTCAGTTTCCATGGTGATAGATCCACTTATTGCAATTGTGTTGCAACAAGATCCAGATACTGCGTAAACACCATCTGTTAAACGAAGACCATGTGATGACACTGAGCCCAAGAGAAAGACGACAGTGAGTTGGATTTGTTTTATTTAGGTTTTCTTTCTCCTGTTTACTGCAGAGGTTGTAAAAGTGCTTGGAATTAAATAATATCATCTTGCATGTCAGCAGATAAAGCTCCATGACCAGCGAACAAACTGCATCTGCTGGTGGAGACCATGAGATACAGGTGAAAGCTCTGGAAAAAGCTATTAAGGGGACCTTGAGTTGTTAAGTCAAACTGAATGTGTATAATTGGAAAAACTTGGAAAATCTTGATTACAATGAGGGAATAACAAACATTGATTTGTGTTATGAAAAATGTTGGAGCTTGACCCCAACTATAGGGGCTTAGAGTACAGTTCTGCCACTGTTGCTGCAGTTTTTACTATTTTGGTCTGTAAGTCCCTTGACTGTCGAATGACAATATAGAGAATTGGAGTTGCCAATTATTTAACTCATCTCATTTAAATTGCATTATAATACAAAGTAATAGTGCAAGTTCAAACATCTCCAGGTATCAGTCCCAGTCATTGAATAAGGGTGTACCATTTCCTGGACTGTATCCAGACAGCATTGTATTTTATGGAGCTGTGAAATTTCCTCTCCCTAACAGAGACAAATGACCTATTAGCAGTCTTGAATTTTACATGGACTGATGAAAAATAGATACATATTTCTCCATGTCTGGATATCAATACAGAAACTGACAGGGGATTCATTTCCGCCTCGCTCATCGAAGCTCATAGAGAATAATTGGGCGTGACAGGCTTTTACAGGACAGGACAGTGTGGGAGGGAAATATCCTTAAGTGATGAGATTCAATTTCACACAATGTCGTAACCTCGGCTGTGTCGGATGGTGCAGGGATTTGAAGTGTTGAATCTGGATGAAGGGATGGTTTACTGTACAGTTTCCTCAGAACAGCAAAAAGCTGCACACATGTTTTGGTATTATGAGACTCATCTTAACCATGTCAAGGTGAGGTGAAACATTAGATCCCAACTTTTATTGATGACTTATGTGGAAATGTGTTATCATGTTAAGAGAGCAAAGAAATGCATCTTTCTTCTTAGAGAATCAGAATCAGGTCTGGGATGGAGGAGAACGATCATGGTGAATTTCATTCAGATAATTAGATTATATGCAAAAATACAGAACTAATGAACTGTGCTGTGAGATGAACCCTTTGGGCAACACAGTTCAAACTGTGACATTTCTAACTGCCTACAGTGGGGAACAGACACCTACAGAGAGGTCCTTGAAGAAAACCTGCTTTAAAGCACCTGCAATGGTTCAGCTTTCAGCAGAACAATGACCTGAAGTGTAAACCCAGGACAACACTGCTCTTACTTTCAGACAAGTCTCTGACTGCCACTGAGTGGCCAAGCCAAAGCTCAGACTTCTACCCATTCTATCAAGCTTTGGAGGATGGGAGGAGAGGACAATCTGCATGAATACAGATGTTAAACGTTTGTAGGGAAATGACCAATACGACTTATAGCTGTAATTGCTGCCAAAGGGGCTTCCACCATGTTCTGAATGATGGTACTGGACACATTATGTAAATTAGATATATTATTATCTTACAAATAATCAGGAAACATGTTTGCAATTTGTTATGTGCTACTGAATTACTAAATTTTTTATCCATTAACAATTAAATTGTTAAACTCAACGAAGTATTGTGAATCTTTTCCTAAGCCACTTTATTTAGACATGATTCACATTTCCTTTGTCCAGTACTTCTTTCATGAAACAGGAACATAACAAGGACAGAATGACTGTTAAACCATGATAGTGGTAAATCTCAAGTTCAATATGTCCTTTTCTATGAAAATCACACACTTCATCATCATTCTTTTGCAACTGTAGATGCTAAAAGACAAAGCCTATAAATAACAGCAGCTCCATGACTGCTGTCAACTCTTGTTCTTCTGTGTTCTATCAAATAAATTGAGATCAATAGTTGTTCTATTTAAAAATGACACTCAATGACACTGCTACTTCTTTTTCAGCTTTTTGTCTGGATTATTTTCAGCAGTACTGCTACCCTGATTGTCAGCATACGTGCACTTTGGCCCCAAAAAAACAAAGTCCATCTCCAGAACAAGAGTTTGGTTTGTCTCTTCTGGGCAGTGCAACTTGTTAGGCCTCATGGAAGAACACAGGTATAAACGGTTCATTCTAAGGTGATGGAAATACAATGATTCTTGGTTTCATGTGATTATAGACGATGAAAACACAATTATGAATGTGTTAAATTACAAGATCCCTGGACCATTTTATGCTTTGTGCTTCGTGCCCTAATTCTCGTTTTTTTTTACCTTTCCTCCGAATTTGTGCTTTTGTTTGACCTTGGATTGTTTTTTGCTTTTGACTGAATTTGAATTTGACTGCCTTGATTCTTGCCTGCTTCACTATCCAGTGAACCAACTCGCATTGTGTAATAAATCACAGAGCTGACTTGTTTTGTTTTAGAATGAATTTAACAATCTGTTCTACACTCTGATGTGAGGATAGCATGCAAGGAAGTGTCCAAAAAGCTGTTGTTTGTCAGAGTGGCTAAAGGACGATATAACACCCCTGATTCAGCCAACACTTCGACTGATAAGCTTCCTGTCAAACCCTGGAAGAAAGTGTGGATTATGAAGAGGTTAATTCCCCAAGTAACCCAGCTCCTAAGACCCTTAGCGTCCAGCGACCATGAACCTAAGCTACTTAGCAACCCGTAGCATCCACTGCCTAGGTCTTTGATTGACGCCTACCCAGAACCCAAGCTGGACCCAACTGACCTAAAATGTATTCCTGAGTCTGTTCCTGAGTCAGCCATTCCAAGGTTGGTTACGGGTCTGTTGCTGAGCCAACTAACATCAACAATGCTCCTGATTTCTGATTCGGGCAGCCCAGCCAGGATCTTTTCTATCCATAAATCTGGTATACCGACAGAAGTCCTGTCTGTACTCGTATGGGTCTGAGCCAACATTCTGCATGTTCCTTTGTTAGGGTTCTTGGCCAATGTGCTGAGTCAGCTGACCCAGCTAAAGTCCTGTCTGTTCCTTAGTCAGGAATGATCTCCAGTAATTGACCATGTCCAGTCTCGTCATAAATGCCTGATGTTCCGGTTTTCAGCCTCTGCCAAGTTCACAAGTTTGTGTGTTGGCCTGTCCAGCTCCCTGTCCCTGGCTATCTAATCTAGTTTCATTCTCTGCCTACAGTGGACACCTGCCTTCACCAGTTGTCTTCTGCTTTGCCACAATCTACACCTGTGAGGGGAGGAATTTGCTAACCAAATTTTATTTGGAGTAATGTAAACACTTCGGCAACTAAACAATAAAGAGATCAGCCCCAATGTATTTTGTATGCTTGACAGACTCAATTGAATGCCTGCCTATTTGTGTGTGCTGTAAGTCATGGTAATTGCTCATATTGCAGTATTTTAATGCAACTATTTAACCCCCCCTCGATAATTGATTAATGGAAAAATCCTGTAGCAATATCATCTTCATAATGACAAAAAGAATACATGCCCTTTAAATTAATTTGTCATTATGTCAATTGTTCATAATTATCTAAGGAACAGAATGAACTAGCCCTTCTTGTGCTCATCGTTTAGCTCAATATCCTTGCACTACTACAGTAATGCAATAGTCAGATGGAGGATTACAATACAAAGTGTTTTCAATCAAGTAATTAGATGAAGCATGCAGCTCTTAAATTCAATTTCCATAATCTAATTAAAATGTATTGTTTTCTAATTAGGGTTCACTGAGGGTTTTTAAGCTAAGATTCTGACTAATAATTCACTCGAAGCACTCTACAGTACAGATTGGCCATTCACCTATTCACACACCCATTCATACAGCGTGTCTAGGGGCAGCACTTTTCTTTTATGAGGGGCCATTTGGGGTTCAGCTTTAGTATGCAGATAGGGAAGACTGAGATCAAGCCACCGGCCTTCTGTTTGGAGGACGATCCCTCAACCCCTCAGCCTCAGTTACTGCACTTGGTGCAAATGCTTTCTACCAATATACAACATTATTTCTGTCAAGGACCCTTTGGTCATTCAAAGTACTCTGTGGTCTTTCGTATTAACCTATGGGGTCTCCTGTCTACTGACAGGAGATATGCCACAGATTGGCTGCTAAAAACCAACGTTTAAAAATGACCACTGGTAAAGCTTTGCACAGGTATTGGCACAAAAACAACCTGGATGAGTTTTGGGAAAGATCACAACTAAATACTAAAGGGTAGAAGAGCTTCATTGACATAGTTACCATAATAAAAACACGATTGATTACAGGACTGTGGTTACGGTGGAAAGAACCACTTACTGTCTGTTTGTCAATAACCCCTTCCACCCTGAAGTTCTCCCTACAGGGACTTTGAGGCTTTATAGTGATGTCACCTGACCCTCTTTTGCCCCATCATAATTACTACAGTCACAACATGGCATAGTGGGACACAATAGGTCACTTAACAATGAAGCATGACTCTGGGTTGTAATGAGCTGCACACATAAACAACCTATGGGATTATTTTTTATGGGAAAACAATCTCTCTTTGCCTAGTAAAAGTGTTTTTAGCCACAGAAAATAGACAATTGACTTCTCTGGGTCATGCATTGTAAATCACCTCACACACTTAAATGAAGCTATACTATGAGATTCCTTGTGCCTGCCTTCATATACGGTATATATTGGCTAGTGAGAACATATGCCGGGGATGTGGTTAGAATTTCCAGGAGGCTGTTTTATACATGTCAGAAATTATATATTGAACATTCAGCAATGAATACAATTGAATGTGTATGGTGCCTGTCTCTCATTCTCCTCCACTGGTGCCTGGACTGCACTTTCCTTTCTCTGCCTGGGAACAATAAGTGGCAACAGCAACTCAATGTGATGAATCCTATCTCTCCCAGCACATGCACTCCTTCACTGCTCAAGCTGTACACATTGAATGTATTGATCAGTAACCTTTGTTTCAGTGTTTCAGACAAAAAAGCCAGGCTGGGAAGGAAAGCTTCTGGAGGGGTTTGAATTGTGAAGCACTGAATAGAAGAGTATTTCTGTGGTGCAAATCTGTGGACAGTTTTAGCCCAAAGTGTGGGAGCAGTAACTTGCAGATGAACCAATGCTTCAATTCAAATTCAAATATGGAAGAAGGCACAGGAGGGATGAGCAAGCAACCGTACAAATGATTATTACTAGTTTAAAGGTCCTACTAACTGCTGAGTTTTCGCTGCTGCTGGACGTGATGATGATGGTCGCTTGCCAAGAGCGTTTCAAAGACACAAGTTTATAAAATACCCTCTGAGCAGTGCTGCCTCTCCAGGACAGACTGGATGCTACAGTCAGGGCATGTTAATGCCCTTACATCTTCAAGTGCTGCAGATTATGACAATATTTAGAATTTGAAAGGGGTCCTGTTAATAGCATATTCCATTCTAATGTTCTGATTTCAACCTTACTCCAAATTATACATTTTCTGATTAGGGCAGGGTGATATTATTAGCATTTTAAATATCTCAATTGGGGTTTTTATGACAGTCTGCAACACCTCTTTTTACAATTGTGCATATTACAAAAAACAACCAGAGAACAAATGCAAAAGTTGAGGCAGAGATGCATATCCAAAATAAATGCACACATTTCTTGACATAATGAGATCACCGCTTTTTATACAATTTAGAAGATTTGAAAATGTATGGATGAAGCTGTAGATCATAAGTCATAAAGGTGCTTTACATTAATTATAATATGAATGCTGTATGGAAATGGTAATCAACAGGCTGTTCTTTTTTCTGAACACACAGTAGGCAGAAATTGAAATATTTTGTCAGTCAGGCCGGGGATAACTGGTTAGCATGCTAACTTCACAAGAAGCGAAGAAGTGATAGAAGCAAAACAGCTAAATTTGCTGCTGCTTTCCACCATTGGAGCCAACTCAAACTCTTGAAAACTATTGGAATTGAAGTCCCATCTTTAATGCGTCAAGCCTTAAAACAAAGCCAAACAATTCCTTATGATTATACATTATATATTTAAGTCTCTGTGCTGTACATATCTATCAAATCTGCTGATAGTTATAGATGGGCCACATGTGGTGTGTGTATGTGTGTGTTTGTGTGTGATATATGGGCTAAGGCTTTCTTGCTGATCCAGCTTCTAGCAGGACCATACAAGAACAAACTGTCTCAGAGGAGAGAAGTTAATAAACCAATTCTATCAGTATTTGAGGGGGGGGGGGGGGGGGGGGGGGGACTGGAGTCTTCACTCAATCTTGAACTATGATCTTTAACAAATCATAAATCTGGCCCTCATACAACATGATTATTTAAATGTTATCTGGTCCAGGACGCATCTCTTTATTTCTCTTCTCAGATCCATGATATATTTAGCAATCTTCCTATTTCTTAGGGGTATGTGTTTTATGATCTCTCAGGTCGTTCCTCAGGGAGAGATAGTGTCAAAAGCAGCTTTTTATTATCAGCTTGTCAAGTTATTGTTGCTGTGACCTACTTTTAGCTCTTTAATGTCTGTGTTGGAGCTCTGTTTTATTGTATATTGTCCAGTTCATTTTCAACTATTTAACTCAGAGATTGCCAGGTTTTAACACAATCAGCTGATGCTGAGGGACAAAAATATCCCATTTAGAGATACAGCATTTTGGTGGAATCTGTTGTGTAGTTCAGACTTACATTGGTATCTGAGCAGGACGGATCCGGCCTGGGAGCTCTGGCTGTGGAAGCGAATGGAGATTTGATTGCTGTGGCTCCGTACCACCAACCCCCTCATCAGAATGGACTCGTTGGCCAGCATGGTGTTCTCCCCATAGCCCACGTCTTCCAACACCACCTTGTCGCCCTCAGACAGATTCACATTCATCACCTGACAGAACACAAACAGATTTGAATCTTTATATATGATATAGGCACACAACAACAAAATAATGAACAAGATTCTGGGATTTAGAGTCGCTCAGTACTACAAGCAGCTGAGGATGTTCGATCTCCCAAAGGATCTTATTCTTCGCTGGGTAGCAATCTTTTCTTTTGAAAAAGCTACAAGTTTATGAGTCAGTCATCAGGATCTTAGCAGACGCTGTCTACGTTTGATGTTCAAGAAAACTGTAAGTTATATGTTGTTAGTTCCTCCCCCCCACACACACAGACAAAGCAAGCTCCATCAACAGAGGAGGACTATTAGATGTGGCTTAAACTAGAGGGAAAAGAACAAAGCATTGTTGGTTCTTCACAATGTGTAAATTCATTGACAGCTAGTAAGAACAAGTCTAATTCCTTGTATGCAATTCTTGAGTAATGAATTAAATATTTTGATTCTGATTCACGTAGGGACTGTGCAGGTATAAATTGAAATATATAAATTTACCATATTAGAAAGTCATGCTTTTTACAAACCACATAAACTGAATTGAGAGCTGGCCAAAAAGTTAGCCGGTCCCTGCCTGCCACCATGCATATGTAAATTGTATGTAGATTTCACTATTTACATAATGTGTATTTGTAGTCATGGCCATTCACATCAAAATTTAACCCAGCTCACTCAGCAGTTCCCCACATTATTCTGGATACCTTCAATAGGGGCATAAAAGCTGTGCACAGAGTCTGTCCATTCAAAGTGCCAGCCATTATGGCTGCCATCAACCGGTGCGGCTGCACAGAGAGAGTTTTTCTAATTTCAGATCAGATAATGAAATGCTCCTCTTGTGAAAAGGGCTTCAGGGCACAGGAGTGTCAGCCCTCAGGGATTCATTTCACATCTGAAGCTATTTGCACTTATACAGTTTGGGATGAAGGAGTTATTACTTGCACAGTTCAAGGGCCTGTTTCCGCTATGTGGGGATAGAAAACACTCAGGTAGAGTGAAGAATGTTGACCTGAGTGACACTCCATGTAGCTGACCATGACCTTTGTGATGGTCAAGTGATTCAAGTGTAGTGCAGTAAATGATAGATTGTTTTATCACGAACATCTCAGCATGTTAAGTAGGAGCCAGTGATGAAAGTCTGGTTATATCCCAAATGTAGAAAAAGCCAAAGGACAAACTGGAGCTCAGTGATTACACAGCAAAAAGGCCTGGTAATTGTCAGCTTGTCTCCTTCACTGACAGCGCGTCTGCTGACGAATGATGCTTTTATCTGCTTCTATCACAGCTAGTGCATCTTTATTCAGGCGTTAAAAGGTACAAGGCTTCTCGTCTTCACATGGTCCTCCATAGATCATATCATGTGAATCCTATCTCACCAAGCAGGGAGATTAATCCACAGCCCTCTGCTGAATGACACTTAGCTGTGTGCTTGTATTATGTGAATCTCCAAATCCGACTTCAGAGTGTTTCTAGGGGTGAACATTGGGAATTTATATGCCATAAAAATAGGGGGAAAAAACAGTATGGCCTAATTTAGAATATTACTGACTTATTATCTATAACTATCTGTGTTGAATATAATAAATAGCAGTGGTATTCAAAATCAAGCTGTTATTCTGTTCCTCAAAACTACATGCTTCGAAGTTTTTTCCCATTCAACAAAAATCTCCTTTTGGCCGTAAAATGACTTGAATGTCACTGTACACCTTTGCCTCATAAAGTATTCATGGTCTTATGAATATGCAAATTGACCCAATCTTTATCCCCACCCACCCTCAGCTGCTCGTCTGCAGCTCTGATTCAAACCTCTGCTAGTTTTTTTGCGTTGCTACTGTGCACTACACAACACGTTAAAAGTGGAAACTGACTGTGAAGAAAAAGAAAAGAATTCTGTTAAGTCGCCTATAATGTCAATGTATAAGAATGATGATATATTGTATTTCATAGATCACTCTCTACAACGTTCTGTCTGGTCGGCTTGACTATGTTATCAAAGGGCCAATGATGTGAAGCTAACATTAGATCAACCTGGATCCCAATCACCAGCTCTGACTGAGCTATCATGACTGGTTCCTTGGATATTTGATGTATGACTATAGTCCCAAGGTGGAAACACTCAAGTCATGTGATTGACTGATTGTTTGGGGAGGCTGTGGCTGAGGGCATTGAGTGGTCGTCTTCTAACCAGAATGTTATATATAGCGGTTCGATTTCTACATACTGCAGGCCAAACGTGTCTAGGGCAAAATACTGAAACTCTCAATTTCCCCTTCTCATAGAGAAAGTGCTGCACATGGATGCACTGTATGAATGAATGGGTGAATGGTCAAAACTGTACTGTAAAGCGATTTGAGTGGTCAACAATGTTCGTAAAGCGCTATATAAATACAGAGCTTTTATTTTACCCATCTTTCTTGTAAGGTACAAAAAAACACCCTATGAAGATCATGACAAGGAATGTGTTTTGTAGAGCAGTTCATTTCTTTTGCCGTGTTTCATGACTCAGGGACAACTACGACAACTTGGATATTCACATGGCCAAGAAGGATTTAAACTCAATCTAGTGCCTGGTGTGCGAATGATACAGCTCACAGCCAATCGTCTATGTGTAAGAATAATAACGAGTATATTCGCACATTGCTCGATTGGAAATGAATAAAATGTGTCAAATGGACCATATGAAATTTACCAGTGTGATTTAACATGAAATCTTTTTCATCATAAAAGCTGAACTTTAAACCGAAAATACAGTTGACATTGTTGTAACATTGATTCTTGAATCCTATTATTTTATACTAAAATTAAGCTACTGCCATGAAAAAGATTTGGCACAGAATAAAACTTAACAGATCGAGGTGTCAGATTTTAACAGAATAGACATTAGACATTTAGCTTCAGAGTCTGGTGCAAAAGTAATATTTTGCCATTTAAAAAATGTATTAATGTTAATCCTACAAAGAAATAAATTGAATTCGCTAAGTTAATTTGGGACATAACCAAGGTTATATGGTCTAATTTCCCAGTTACATTTTTATAACAGCATCTCCAATGTCTTTGTCATTGACACACAACAAACCACTGCAGACATTTATCACAGTTTAGGTGCACACCAAATTCAATAATCAGGGTAAGAAATTACCTCTCCTCTGCTCTTATGTTTAAATGAATGGCTTTCTGTCATGTTAGAGGGGTGGTTCAACAACTTAGAATGGCTCTGCATCTTATTTGCTTTCAGTCTAAGTGAAATACCAATGTCATTGCTGTGTGTTAAGTTCAGAGCTGAATCTGGTTAGCTTCACTTAGCAAAACAACCGGAGGCAGAGAGAAACAGATAGCCGATCTAACTGTGGCATTAATTTGATCCACACACAAACAGAACATGTGAAAATGACACATTGTGGTTACATGCTGAACTTGAACAGCCATTTGCAGTGACTGTGCACAGCTTCCTTTAGTCTACGTGTGAGTGAGGTCGTCTATATTTGTTACCATCAAGCCTTTATTGCCTTTGCAACTGGCACTGCACACAGATGCAACCCTAACCCTAACCCTAATCCTGACCTGCAACCCACATCTTCTAAATCAGAAACTTTGACTCGAATAAAGAAAGAAAAACATGACAAAAGTTCCACACACTTTTTAATAAATAAGGAATGATGGTCAGAAATAAAGAAAATAAATCTGACATTGAGTTAAGATTATTTTGTAAAACTTATTCAAGTCATTTTCGACTAATTGTCAGTTGTGACAGTCAGCAACTATGTAACAAGGTTTTTCTTATGGTTTAAAGTCTGAAATGAAGGAGGAATTGATGTCACTTAACACTGGACACATAATACACAGTAAGCTCAGCACATTATTCAATTATAGCGCACTTACACTGAAACTTTACTTGCAGACCACGTATAGCAGGAGCCTATCCAGCCTGAACGCAACATGAATGACTCACACTGTACCGTACTGCCTTGTGTATAACAAGTCATAATGTGGCGTTAATGAACTCATGGACACAGCATCAGGATAATAGTGGAAAGCGGAACAAAGGGCATCGCCGAGTAATCACATTATGCCTTCAGCTCAGGGATAATAAAACACTTGAGGGAACATTGGGAGACGTAATCCAATTTGCCCTGGCACCAGCCCAGCTTCTGTATAACTGTACCTCACAAACATAATCATGAGGGTTGGTCCCCCTGCCTGGAAGAAGAGTTATTACTCTGACAACATAATGCATCCCAATACATTTTGATATCGGAATCACTTCATTCATCATTTATGGAGAGAAATTAGACTCAAAATGGTCAGAAGTTAAATGATCACCAAATAAGTTTTAGATTCACAAATGTGTACAACGATGTATGCGAAATTAGGGTTAAGCTGAATAAATTGAATATATTTTTTACACTCGACTCCTTAAGAGAACATATTTCTTAAAGGGCATGCATCTGTAAGAAGTCAAAGACAAACTTTTGATTTATCACAGGGTTTTAGGTTTCAAAACTCCTGTGTGATTGTATCAGTTGGTACTTAGTAGTCTAGAATAAGCAGAGGTTATGGGGCTGTCCAGCAGTGCAGAACCATGCCTTGATTGAAGCCTAGCGGTGTGTGTGTGTGTGTGTGTGTGTGTGTGTGTGTGTATATATTTTTGTATTATTTATTTGTATTACATTTTTTATATTCTGCTGTGTGCTGTTTGGTGGTAGAGGCCCAAGTAGGGTGTGTTAACGGGTCTAATTTATAGTTTCAAGTCTACATCATGGGGACATGGGTTATATTCATCTATCCATCCATCTCTATCTATCGTGGAAACATGGATTAAGATAGAGATAGAGCTCAGGGAAGGACATATAAGAACAGAGATGAGAGGAAGCAAGGAGAATGGAGAGAGGATAAAAGTGAGAAAGATGGGACAACAGATAAACTCCAAACACAGGATGGGACTCAGCTATATTCCAAAATTCAAGAGTTGCAACTGTATCATAATTCAAAGTGCACAACTTCCTGGTGAAAACCAACAGCCATTTAAGTCATATATATTTGGAATGCAATTGGTTTACTATGAACTGAAATACAGTCTCCCTTAAACCATCACATAACTAAATATACTCTATATCTATATACTGAATAAATGAACCCCCGTGCTATGGTGTGAAGAGAATCATCTCTGACATCAGTTTACTTTATAAAAGCAACAAATGACAGCCGAATAATTCATATGACACTCCCTTATTAAGAGGGCGACAAGCTTGGGGGGACTGCGAGGAGGATGAGAGCAAAACAGGGAGCGATAGAACCCTTGACTAATGGATCCAAGTTTAAATGTGTGTGTGTGTATGTGTGTGTGTGTGTCTGTGTTTGTGTGTTTGTGTGTGTGTTAATGTGCTTATATCTCAGTGGGAACCATTTTAAGCATGAACACTACAGAGTGAGGACATTTTTGGAAAGTGAGGACTGTGTTTGAGGGTTAAGAGTTGGTTTTAGAGTTCGGGTTAGGATTAGGTTTAGGTGAGGGTAAGGGTTAGGCATTTAGTTTGTATTTTTAGGGTTAGGGTAACGAGCTAGGGAATGCATTATGCCAAAGAATGTCCTCACTTAAATAGAAGTACAAATGTGTGTGTGTGTGAGTGTGTGTGTGTGTGTGTGTGTGTGTGTGTGTGTGTGTGTGTGTGTGTGTGTGTGTGTGTGTGTGTGTGTGTGTGTGTGTGTGTGTGTGTGTGTGTGAAAGAGATGGGTAAAAGCAAACCCGGCAACTCAAGGAAAGAGATGGGAAGAAATGAGGGGGAGAAGCAGGGTAATACAAAATCATGTAGACTGTATGTGTATATTATATATTCCCCCTGTTCTCTACAGAGACACTTTATTGATCTTGTTCTTTTATTCAGACATAGAGCCGGGGCCTAGCAGGGAATAAAGGGACTATTTACCTCTAATTGCTCGCCTCCTTCAAAACACCACACCTTCTCCCTTCACCTCCCCCAAAAATGCTGGAACTTCCATTTAAATGTGTCAAACCGTGTTTTATATATTCACTTAACATCACTACCCCTATCATTACATAAGATCAGAGTCTACTTCATGTGTGTTCATAATAGGAGCTGAACGTGTGTGTGTGTGTCTGCTAATTAACAAGAATAATTAAGAGGGAGGTGAGTGATGTCGTTGTCGAGGGAGCATCTGTTCCAGCAGGAGAAGTGGGTCATGGTGGAGAGACAACCGCATAGGCCACTAATGATGAGAATCCTCGCTGACTACCTGAACTGTCTCACTGAAGTCAGGACTACAGATGTGAGCAGGCTGAATTTCACTTTGCAGGAACTCTGAAATCAGACCGCCCTCCAATTACGCCACTAAATGAATAAAGACGTTAATGATCTCGTCAGCCATCATATTTGCTTAAAGGATAGGTCTGGAGATTTTTCGTCAATACTATATTAAGTAGCAAAGAGGAAGGGTTCAGGTGGCCAGCAGCTTCTTACCTAGAGCCTTCTCTCTGTGAGGCAACATCCAACCATTCATGTGAGTGTGAATGGTTGTCTATGTGTCTATGTGTCTGCTCTGTGATTGACTGGTGACCTGTTCAGGATGTACACTGCCTCTCGCACAGAGGCAGCTTATATTGGCTCCAGCCCACGCACTACCCACAAGCACGAGCATCTTGGTACAGACTATGGATCTAATTAAATAGATATTAAATCCTGTGACATGTACTTTCACTACCATGGACACACAAACACACTCTAGTTCTTTTTGACCCCAAACTGACAAACACCCTCCCGTTGCCAAAAATATACAAAGTGTGTTTTGATTCTGAGGCTGAAAATAGAAGATGAAAACTGCTCTATATTTCCCTCTACTCCAGTGAGCAACTGTTTCAGAAAATAAATGTTTTAGTTATTGCTGTTGGTACACAGCATATTAACTGCTGTTTTCTTCACAATCCATTAGAAACATTGCACAATTAGAAGCTTTTACTCGCCATGAGCTTTCTCCACCGATAGAAATCAACACCAATGCGAATTCCTGTTTTGCTTCTACTTCTATCGCAGCCTTGCTTCTTCTGGATTTAGCATGCTGACCTGCTAGCCCCAATCCAGCTGGCGGTCTCGTCTTTTCTTATAGCGAGCCACTGCATCATCCTGTCTGCCCTGTAGAAGTAGTGCTGCTCAGAGGATGGATTATAAGTTCTGTAAAAAACGCAACAACTGCTGAAGCACTTGGCCAATGACCGTCACCACCATCTGAACAACTTTCACTGATGGAGAGAAAACTAACAAGCTTAAATCTCGGAGCTGAGAGCCTCAGCCCTAGTCAGAAGGTAAGTTTTGATCGATTGACGAACATTGTCGGTTGTGGTCTTTTTACAGGATTTGAATAGGGTTGGTTGATGTTAATAAAATGAAAAAAATTAATAAAGAAACGTTTTGGACTGACACAGCTTTACTGACTTGTTCTAATATATATATATCGTGTCTTAGTTATCCCAAAGCCTATTATAGACTAAATACAATCGACATTCAGATAAATGAGACAATTACTATAAATTAAACATTCCTGGCCAGCTAAACATATTTATTAGATTACATATATCCACATAAATGAACTATTTTCAGTTCACTTTCCTCCCTCCACTATAAAAAACTCCTTTTATCAACTAACAAGAAGCTAATACATTAGTGGCCTTTACAGTACTTTTCAATAATGAATGAACTCTACTGTTTCTTATTAAGTGCACTGGAATACTTTCATCATTTCTCCCAAGAATGATTGATGTAATAGATTGCGCACATGTTTCTAAAGCATGGAAACCTTCTCACAGTCTCAGCGTGATGCTCGTCTGTGTATAGAGATCTGTGCAGCGGTCCTCTGTAATGACCAGCCAGAGATAAGACTATTAATGTAGCTAGGCACTCGCTATCTGCAGCTAACATTCACTAATCCACTTAAACCACAACAGCAGCACACTTACCTCTGAATGCAGTACTTGTACTTTCTCCTTAAACTAATTTGTTTCTCACAAACACTTTTCTTTCCATATTCCCCATATTAAGCTTTATCATAATTCTTCTTTTAATCAGCCCAGGCTTTAACGCCTTTTATAGGCTCTGATAAATGTTTCTGTCAGTGTTTGGATGGATCCTCCAGTCTGGAACAGTTTTGGTATCATCACCGCAGGGGCTCCAGCGTGTCTTTCTTTTTCTCTGAGCTTCTTATTTTACTTGTGTAAAGTGGGTAGGATTAGTTTTGAAAAGGTCATTTTTCTTCCTGTGTTTAATCAGACTGTGATTATAGCTGCTGGGTCGTTTGGTCACTGCCAATCGAACCTGCTCAAATCATACAAGCATCATTTCCTGAATTTGGAGTATAAACATACAGATGACAACAATATATATTAAACTTATTATAAGCTTATTAGTCAGGAAGTTTAGTCTGATGTTTAATGACAGTTGTATGTGAATTTGAAAGTGATTAGAAAACTAAGATATCAGGGGCTCTGATGTTTATCTTATTATTTTATATCATTTAATATTAGTCTCTTAAAAATGGGTACCCTTACATTTATGGTATTAGGAATGTTACCATAGTGATATCTACCTTTGTAAGAGGCAGAATGACACCCTATGGTTTTTTTGTTACCTGCACACAATGTACGGCCACTAGACAAACGGTCTTATTTCATGACTATCTCACTGATTGAATTCAATTGTATTTATATAGCACTAAATCAGAACATTTAATTATCTCGAGGCACAATACACAGGTCGAGACCATAACAATTATAGAGAAACCCAATAGTTCTCATAAAGAGCAAGCACTTTGGTGACTGGAGAGAAAAAACTCCCTCATTATCAAGAATAACCCTTTAGCAAGACCAGACTCAATGTGGGCGGCCATCTGTCAAGACCGTTCCAGTGTTCTATGAATTGATGTGTTTAAAAAAAAGTCATAGAACTGTGTGTTGGTGGGAGACATAATCAGCACCTGTTAAATGGATTGTCATTTCATGGAATTCAGGTCCATAATAGACATCTTGGTCAGGATGAAGGACAGGTGGAAAACAGACCTGTATCCATTGACTGATGTGCTGCACACTTTCCATCCAACCTGCTCAACAGTAAAAGACGGTGGACAAAAGACATGTGGCACATGAGCCACCAAAAGGTACAAGTGTCTGATGTGTAACGTGTTTGTGTGTGTGAGTGGTTATTTTGTTTTCGCCTCTCGTCCTTTGCATAAAATGTATTCAAGCTAAACATGGATTATTATTATTTTTGTTTTTTTCAGCTTGTGCAGTCGTTTTTTCATGTAGCATTAATGCCAATGGAGTATCACTACAGACAACATTAGATGAACATGGCTTTCAATATGTAAGGAAAAGTGCAGAAAGATATCTAGCTTTCTCTCACAGCCCTGTCCTTGAGTGGCCCTGTAGTCCCCACTACACAAGTTGCTCTCTCACAAGAGCTCCAGCTACAAACACAAAAGAGAGAGGCTTGAGATTAGTCTGGCCGTTTGAAAGGAAATTGAACATTGTGACACAGCAACCAGAAAAGAGTTCTCTCCCTCTCTCTCTCTCTCTCTTTCGGGTTGGCTTTTATTCCTTTGCCCCCCGAGGACAGCCAGGTAATCATTGTTTCATGGGCAGCATGAATGCAGATGGGCAGATGGTCATCTGAAAAGAAGACCAGCCCGCTGAAGGTCAAGCCTGTAAAGTCTGCCCTCACAAAGACAGCGGCAGCTTTGCTTAGCTGCATGAATAAAGATAGAGTCATTGAAAGGAAAAAGTAAATGTAACTTCCCTGTTGTATGTTGTGATATTTGGGATATAAAAGTCCTTAATGCAACATTGTGCATGAAGACGGGAGAGTAAGAAACTCTATTCACAGTTGAAACACTCTGTATTTGAGATGCAATATATAATTAAATACACTCACAAGCAGGTTTTTTATGTACACACCAGCTTATTCATGCAATGATCCAATCAGTCAAGCATGTGGCAGCAGAGCAGGGTATACAAATCCTGCAAATAGGAGATTCTGTCTATTGCTGCTGACCGTGTTTGTCTCATTATTTTCTACCATTAAATATCTTCTAATGACTAGCTCCTGAGGGATAATACTCCACAAAGTAAAAGTCTCAAACAGGTTTTATGAACATGGCATTGAGTTCAGTGACCTCCTCTGTCACCAGTTGTGAAGTAGAACCTGTGATGTGATATGTGTCTTGGAGGGTTCCTAATAAAGTGCTCACTGAATGTCTAACATTGAATCTTATCTGCCAAGACATACAGAGAATATCATATTAACCATGTGGACCTGGGAAAAAGAAATTGAGTTATTGCTTAAAGCATTTATCGAGAGATTGTCACGCGCAGAGAAATGAATGAAAGTCGCTCCCCACTCCCTGAATAACAGTTTTAGGCGCTCTTGAGCAAAGCCTCCAAAATCACATCTGCTCCAGTGTGGTAGCTCAGCTCTATGGATGCACGGAGAGACTGTCAGCATGAAGGTGCACGACCATAACGACTGAAGGGATGGAAAATCATGTGTATATATTTACATATGTTTTGTGTAGAGGACTGCATCCAGTTCAACTCTACTCACCAGCAGGATCAAATCCTCATTTTCCAAAGCAATGGAACAGCCACTCACTTTATGTGTTTCCACTTATCTTGTTTGAACATTCACCTTGCCAATTGCTGTTTCCCTGTTACCCCAGTCCCTGCATGTCTGTCTGAAAATTGGTTTTATCCAATATGCCTGAATGAGGGGTGTAAAAAAAATGCATAAGCTGAGAAAACCATAGAAAAATAAATTATGAGCAAGTAAGTTGAACGTGTAAGTAAAAAATAAAATTCAGATGCACTGCACTGGGCTGTATGCATTGACAGAAAGAGGCTGGAATTTACATTCTCGGCCTTGTTTGTCATTGGAAATGGTGCGGAAGAAAATAAATCACATAGAGGTGAACAGAACATGTATTTCTTATCCCAGGACCTGGAATGCATGAATTGGACTCTAGGATATCCATATTAGGCAGAAGTGGGAAACATGGCGATGGTATGATGGTACTTGGATCGTTCCTTGGAACCAGAGTTAGGATATTTTTCATCAGATGGGTATTTAACGGAGTGATACTCCAATCTGAGGAGGGCTGTGTAAAACAGCCCTCCTCAGATTGACCTGTTTGAGTGCCAATAGATACTCCCGCCGTTTACCCACGCTTCATTGAATTTCTTCACTTTGACGTGAACGGAGGGTTCCCCCAGAGGGCGCCGTAGCTGAGGTGATCCGCGAGAAGGGCCCGACACGCGTCCAGAGTCGCCGCCGCCGACCGCCGTACCCGGTCCCTTCCAACGGCCAGCCTGTCTCAAAGCTGCTGCTGCTGTCCTTGGCCGATCTGTTCAATGTCTGTTGTTCAGTATACTCTTATATACTACTATAATACTCATATTTTTTTACGTTTTGAAGACATTTCACATTGTTGTATTGGCTATTTCCACTCTTTGTTCAATGGCTGATTAATTTTTCTTCTACTCTTTACTTCAAAATGTATTTTCTACCATAGGCAGCTTTCAGCTTTTCTTTATCATTTTGAAAGCTACTTACTTCATACTCAGTATGAAGCACAACTTTGCTTGAAATAGCCGAAGAGCTGTTACTATATTTAGGATTATAAATGTTGTGTGGCTATCAACTGCCTTTAAGAGAGTGGTCAGTAGGAGTCACATCTGCTTTGTACCAAACTATTCCTGTTTTACTGTATTTTTCATGGCAAACATTTGCTAAATGTTATTTATATGAGTACTTAACCTTCAATAACCTTTGAATATACTGTCTGTCATATTGTGTCCAGTTTTGTGAGAATCTTGAAAGACTTGACAGCAGGCGGGAAAATAACAAGCTGAAGTTAGGACATCCGACTGTTTCATTTTCACATGAGCTTCAATTATTGTTATTTTGTGTTTTCTGTGACCTGCAAAACTCACACAATCTAATCAAATCATCTCTGATTATTCCAAAACAGTACTTTAAGAATAGCTTTTACAAAGAAAGTGATTTCTTAGGCAGTTTTCCCATTATATTAACTGAGTTTCTATATCTTTCTCACTGTGTCAATAAAGTGTTAACAACAAGCCGAGTTCTAATCAATGGAACAACTCAGAGCACAAATAAGTACTCAGGTACCTTTATTATCACTGTGCATTCAGTTCAGCCTTGACTCTTTTGTTCCTTAAAGTATTACCTCTGCTTGGGTTTTCATGATCACTCTGTCACCAAGCCAGAAAAATCCTATTTTTCTGTTTGTTTTAATGTATAAAGGATCCGGAGGGAAGCGTTAGTAAAGGCTGGGAAGACAGGAGTTCCTAAAAAGCAAAATGAAAAGTCAAGGGCAAGAGGAAGGAGACTGTGCATGAAGGTGTGAGTACAGCCACTGATGTGTTCATGTATATATAAGCGAGTGTGTGTGTGTGAGAAAGAGAGAGAGAGCCAGCATGAGTGTGTGTCTTCAAGTGGTGAATCAAAAGCCTTATGTGCAGGGCTGCAAAGAGCTGATAGCTGACCCATCAAGCGTGGCTCACCTAAAGCAGAATAAAAAACACCCACATCAGAAAAAGCCCGGCGGAGAGAATTTCTAAGTGCAGTGCTGCACGGTGCACATCTAAAAAGCCTACCTCAGCCACAAACACATGCCTCAAATCCTCAGCCAACAATGGGCGCTTACAAAAGGAGGAGCTGAGGGCAAAGAGACTCCGGAGAGAGAGGGAAGGGTGGAACAGGCTTGTGTCCTTCACTCGTCACTCTCCTGCCTTTCAAGCGTATGCCTCCTTTCAAGAACACTAGCGTACTCTATGTAGTGTGGAGTAGAGGTAAAAGTTCCCACTACCTGATCTGTAAACATCAGGTGGATAAAGCCCAGTTAAGGTCTGAGTACACAGGTCGAGGTCCAGCTGTGGAACTTGATTCCCTAAAGATATGACTTGAATTTTAGATATTAGAATGAAACATTTGCGTCTCCCTTTTTATAGAGTTTTTTATTAGGAGGTCCTTGTTTCGTTTGCATTCTCGTGCACACGTGCCACCATGTTCATGCAGGTGGCTGAGGAGCAGATGACGAGTAACAATTGACAGTGCTTCATGCTTTTCCAATGATTCACCTACGTGGCAGTTAAACACCAATAAACCTAGTGATGACCAAAGAGTGAATTGGGAAGATGACAGATGAAAAATAATATTAACTATTCAGCCTTCAAATGATCCATCCATTAATTCTACAAACATGTCTGTATGTGGAACGCATGTTTCACGACCCCTTCATCTTTTAAAAATGTGCACATGCCATAAGTTTAATATTATTGAAAAACGAATAAACAAGTGATCTGCGCGCTGTCGCAGTCAGTGTGTTAGTCAGGCTGGGGGGGGGGGGCAGCATAATAATCGCCACTCTTCCTGTTGAGTTAAAAGTGATTTCTCCTTTGTCCTCTAATAAACTACAGCAGGTTTGGCAACTGCGTCAAACCACCACTCGACCACTTTAGTAATTTGTTTTTGTGGTCAAAGACTGACACAGACAGAGACAGGTGTATACAATCTTTATTACAGATAAACCAAGGTTTCTAACTTCACACTGCACTGTTTATAAAAAGCTCTGCATCGTCTGCAGTTACATGAAGAGAAAGCATTTGTAAAGCATTAAGGTCAGTGATCAGTGGGCAGCATGGTGGTGCAGTGGTCCTGGTTCTGGGTTTGAACATGCTTACCAACCAGGTTGTTTCTCAGTGGAGTTTGCATGTTCTCCCTTTTGTCTGTGAGGGTTTTCTCCTGGTATGTCAGCTACGAAGACATGCAGTATTGGTTAATAAGGAGTAGGTTTGAATGTGAGCATGATGGTTGTCTCTGTATATCAGCCCTGTGATGGACAGGCGACATGTCCCTGCCTCTCCCTTCACCTGGGATGAGCTACAGACCCTCGGTGACCCTCAACGGAAACGTACCAAAAATGAAAAATGAGTCAGATCATTGGTCAGTGGTGAATATATAGTCAGATCGTTTTCTTAAGAGAATGTACCAACAAGCTATTTTATAAGTAAAAGTCCCGAATGAAAATTGGCATTTATGCAAAAGTAAATAAGTATGAGCAGAAAAATGCTAAGGTGTATGAATTGATTTTGTCACTATGACCTTTGTCAATGTAGCTGTGCTGAAATCGAGCCACAACCACATGAGCAGCAACTTACACCCTTAGCTGGTGTATAGCTTCATGCTAGAGTCATTCCAGAAATGCCCCTTCGGCACAGGACTGATCAAAACCCAGTGGTCGCAGCAGCAGTCTCACATCCAGCTCTTGCCCCACTTGCTTTTTTCTGGGGAGCAGCACAATACCGAGTCAAGAGCAACCCCAATCAGTGTCACTGTGTGTTTTTCACACCATCGCCCAGGCTGATGGCGGTAGGAACAATCACCAGATGATACAGTCACGACTCCCCTGTTGCCAAATTAAGTGCAACTCCATGTTTCCCTGCTCCCCACGGTGATGTTAAGTGAGGCTCCACATGGAAATCCTATAATTGAACCTCTCTCAAGTCTATGCTGGTTTTTCTGAGGACGGGGATGAGCCAGACAGGAGAGAAAAACATTGCTGGGCAAGAAAGCACTCATCGCTGATCTCTTTTCTCCCTGGAGAAGTCATGATTTAATTTATATTTAATTCTTAACAAAGAAAGGCGCATTATCATATTACAGCAACAGAGTGGATAATGGCCAATCGAATTCTCCCGCACAAACAACAAATTCATAAGAGGGAAATTATGAGGGCTGGAGCTAGAAGAGAATAAAGAAGGAGTGTGTCTGACAAAAAGCAAGTGTTAGGGTGATGCAATATTGTTGACTACAAAATACCATCTGCTTAAAGATTTAAAAGTGTCTGCATGTAAAAATGTGTGTGACTGTTCATCTGATTTTGATTCTAGTATATTTGTTCCTGAAGATCGACAGCGTTACTCTCTGCTCAGTAATTATGTACTTTTTCATATATTTGACATAGAAAAAAAATGTTTACATTATGTATACTCCATTTTAAACTACAGTCATATTTCTTTGTTCACTTAGTGTGACCTTTATAGCATGGCTTTTTTTTTTTAAAATATTTTCTCAATTATCGATACACTGTGTATTACACTGTATTTATACACTTTGGGTTTACTTGTGACATTATGATGTGTAATTTTTTCTTTTTTTCTTTTTTTATGCATTCCTTGTTTTCTAAGTTTAAATAACTTTTTAGCTGCTTTAATAAATAACATATATGGGGAGAAGTATTTAGTGTGTCTATTGTACATTTACTGTACATATCCTGGGAGGAGAGCGACAACACCACTAAATTATATATTCAACAGCTTCCTGAAATCTAGAGGCACATCGTTGGGAAGAGTTTGTCTTTACATGGTAACTTATACCATCATTGTTAATATCATACATATAAAGTTCAATTCATAATTGTTGTCTTGATTCTGAATAGGCTATTAATGGTAGGAATCAGTCCTCACAACACTGAGCTTATTTAATACAGTAATAACTGAAAGAGAGAAACCACATCTTTAAAGTTAAAAGTTCAATTATTTAAAGTGTTGTCTATGAGGGAGAGAGAGAGAGAGAGAGAGAGAGAGAGAGAGAGAGAGAGAGAGAGAGAGAGAGAGAGAGAGAGAGAGAGAGAGAGAGAGAGAGAGAGAGAGAGAGAGCGCATTGGCACTACAATAGACTTGTTCCAGGGCAGTGGCGGAGGAGTGCAGGGGTTGTTTTATTGAACGCTGCTGTCTACGGAGCTGTTTGACTGCTGTTCATTGAGCCGCTCACTGTCTGAGCGTAAACACTGGAGTCGTGAGGGAGAGGCAGCTTTTCCACAGATGAAAGGGAGATTGGCCTGGTTCAGTGTGGGCTATGCATCATGGGAGTTTGAACAGATTCCACTGCAGTGCCTCTCAAACCAGGGGCTAGAAAACCAACGGACTGGTGATGTAATAGCTTACGGATAATGTAACACTGTATCTGGTCAAAATATGGTCAGAGTCAGTAGCATTTGATGTGACCCCCCCCCTCAATGCCATTCAGGTATCCTATGATAATTAAAATTGCCTCTGGTTGGGCCTACCTGCTGCCAAGGACTGATAGCTGCTGTTGATTTGGAGTTTATCATAAAAAAAATAGTTATGAAAACAATTATGAAAGCGGAACTAAAACCAAGTTTGGAACGAAAAAGGAAAACATTTTATAAACTTACACCACAGTTTAACAGAAGTTATTATCTACTAGATAGCTGAGCTACTACTGTATCATAGCTGGAAAGCATAAGTAAATGAAGGTGGCTTGGAAACGCCCTGGACCATTAAACTGGCTGTTTGTGTTAAATTCACTTTGATGTACATTTCCAAGTTAACATTTTGGCACATTTCATTCTTCACAGCTGAAACACTTATATACACTTGTTTATCTGAGCCTCATAGATGATATATATTTTGCTGCATACTGGTCTTTATCCAATAGCAATCACTTGCCTGTTATAACCTTCAATAGCTAATGCAATCATTTTTTTTTTAATTCTAAATACTCTCGTGTAACACCTCAGATATTCAAGGAAGCACAGCTATCAGTGACTCTGCTCAAACACTGACATAGACTTTCTATGTTTATTTAAATTTTTCAAATCATATTGTTTCAATAATTGTTTTATTATTCATATAATACACAACAAAATAGTAAATTATAAATGATGGTGTCAATTGACTGTATAAAAATGATGAACTGCAATATGTAAAGTAAAATTTGTAGAACTGATACACTGACACAGTGCATCCTGATGAGTGAGAAAAAAGTTGGCTGTGTGAGAAAATGATGAAATGTATATATTCATGCAGTGTGGGCCCGCTGGGCGGCTGCCTCACACTGTATCCTTTCCTCTGGTCATTGAGATCCTGACAGACTGCTGCAATCTAATCAACTCCTCCACTGTTTTTAATCCTGCGCCCCAATCTATTGCCTTCTCCAATTTCCTCCTCTCTGAGAGGCAATCACAGAGTGTGGGGCATTTTAATAGCTATTTGGCAGAATGCATTTGAAGGCGCCATGAGCTCGGTACAAGGACCTTTCATTAGATTGTCATCTCTGAGTGATGTAAAGCACTGTGGATGGCACAGGCACAAGGGCAGAGGAGGGACAATGGAGTGGACGGTTGAGCTGTGACCTTGTTCTAAAGGAATCTCTGCAGGTGGATAACTACATCTACCGTATCTATAGTGAACTTGTGCTGACTGAAATGTAAGACATTACCCAATAACAATGTCCTTTTTGATTAATGTTGACTGTTAGCCTTTAATGGACTCATTCAGGATTAATAATCACCGTTTCTGACAGTCCAAATGTTTCAGCAGATACATTCTCAGAGGTTTTATACTGTGTCCTGTACGGGTGTGCCAATAACTTTTAGTTTTGCTTCGGATGACTGACAGCTACTGTTTGACACGCAGGAGCTGCAGCTCCAAATACATGTTACTCATTATTCATGTAACCCCTCTACTATACAACTCCTCGCATAGTTTTGTTGTTTATTACTATTTATTCATGCATCAGTTGAAGCAGGTTAGTTTACAGCACCATAGGACACACTGTACTTTCTTTTTGGTGAATAACCTTAAAGTTGCTACCTCTAGGGACAGTGGGGGGTCACAAAACTCAATTTTTGGGAGGTTTGTGGCTGAAAAGTAATGGAGCCCCTGGTAGGGGTTTGATTTAGGGACTGTAGTTAGGGGAAAGCAACAGATATAGGAGCATTTTGCAGTTAAGATTAGTTATAGTTAATTATAAGGTAAATTTTAATTGCAGCTCTCCAGTATGAAAAGTCATACTATATATGTCCATGTGTTAAATCTGACCTCAAGGACTTTGGGTAAAGGTTTTATCAAATGGTGGCCATGGGCAAATAATCAAAATGTAGAAGCTGACTTTGAGGTGCGACTCAAACGCAGGATGCTGATTAAGGCGAAGGCTTTACAAGCCCATCCTCCGCCCCTTCACTTTACCACTGCAGTACATGGAGGTCATACTGATCACTGCCACCGTGTGTTGCCATTTAATGTCATTCTCTAATGCAGATTGTAGTTTGCAGAATGTTGTATGGGTATTGGTGGAGTGAAAAAAAAAACAGAAACTGGCAGGCCACTAATAGCTTTCAATGACTTAACAGCTTTCCTTTTCACAACTGGATGCTCTGCTGTGCACACACAGCAGCAGAATGAAAGAGGAAATTAAGTGTGTTTCTTTACTGCACTGTGCAAAGTTTAGCCTGTGGCTAAAGTCTTGTGAATTTGTGTTGAACTTTTTTTTCCGAAGTGTTTCCATTGCAATTAACTCTTTGAAGGAAAACCCAAGTGAACCTCTCCTCTTCTGCCGGGGCACAAAGTAATGAACGAGCCAAAGGGTAAAGATACACATGTTTATGGTAATGCAGCTTATGCATAATGTAGCGTGGTGCAGTGTAGTGGTTGTGTGCAGCTAAGGTTGAATTAATTATCCTCTCCTTCAGGTGTCCTTCACAAGTGTGTCGTTTCTGTCTCGTTTCTCGGCGCCTTCATCGTTTAGCATGCCTGGGATGATTAGTCCAGGGCGACGACACGATAAACCTACAGGCCTCGGCATGCAAACACGGTTCAGTGGTTTTACAGCAACAGCACGCAAGCTCAGCCATTCATAATACACAACGAAGGCTCATTATTACAATCTAACCACTAAGCAGAGAAGCCCGCACATATTTCAGGAAAATAGCTAAAAGCGATGGCGCAGCTGCTTCCACAGGATGTGTATGTTACCTATTTCTCTTGCAAACTGTCTCAGCATTGACAAATGCCCCCTAATCAATCTCTGCCATCAGCCCAGACAGGGACTGAAGATAGAACTGTGCTTTATTGAACTAAGGTGGAGTCTGGCTCAGCTAAAGCAGTTGAAGGTATTGATTCATCGGTCAATACCCTGCTCTGTGCGCGGCCAAACCTTTGCTGACTGTTGTTTGTATCTGTTTGGAGCTCTCTTCAGGGAGAGTGCTGTTTGGCCTTGGCTTTGGTCTTTATATGGTCAGCTGGGATTCATGCTTGGGCTGCACACACATACCGGGGAAGGTTTTCATTAAACAAGAGGACTGTCAGAGTAATCACAACACACTGTGTCACAGCTCACAGCAGTATCAATACTGAAGCCAATTGACCTATAGACACATTTACAACCCACACATAGTGTCCAGAGTGCTCTTCCGAGAAGATACTTTTATTACTAAATATTAAATAAATGCATATTTATGTTACAAATGAGTATTAAATACATAATAGAAAAAGCATAATGCTAATGTAACACTTTAAAATATGAATAAAAGAATAAGAGAGGCTGCAACTGCATCGCACCAGTCACTGCTATTTTGTAATTGAGGCATTTTGTGAAGGGAAATATCCCCTATTATGAACTAACATGAGAGTAGCTAGATTTCCTTTTCCCTATCACTACATTGGGGAATATTTGATTTGATCAATGTGTCTGAATAATTCCATGAGGGATCTGTTTTTTTGGGGGATTTTTTTCCGTTACTCATTGAGATTTAAGGACAGAGGATGTTGCAACTTGGTAAGCCCCATGGGACAAATGTGTGAATATGGCCAAAACAAATAACATTGGATAAATTGATGGATGATCGATTGACATGAAAATAAAAGTATCTATTCTTCCATGATAAAAAATAATTCAATACCTCACATTTATGTTGCTTATTATTAAAACTTTGTTGCAATGACGACTATCCCTGCAGAAATGTTCTTGCACAGAACCATCACATGTCTGAGCTATTCAACGTAACGCAGCCTTTTTTGTAGCCACGAGGTCTTATTAAGTCCTGAGATAAGCATTGCGACCCCAGAGCTCCTACGCATTTCGGGGGGGCACGGCCAGGTGAAGGAGTGGAGATTGAACAAAGCTCACCCCAGGGCTGCCTTGCTGGGGTGATGAACTCTCTTCTCTCCTTTGCCGACAGCACTTTTCACACATTCTGAGTGCAGTCCCAACCCAGATTCATACACTGAGACTTCAGGCCAGCAGACCCTCAGGACCTGCTCAGTGAGAAGGTGCTATAGTCCTGTACATGCAGTGGAATAGCCTGGAATAGAAAATTACCTTGTTACTAATGCATTTCATTGGACAGCCTGTCCAGACCTGCAGTCGATCATCAGAGCTGATGCAAACAGAAACATGTCGTACAGTCGAGAAGGGGGACTCCATTACAACAAAGAAAAGACCTAGAATTGGACCTACATCTGGACCTACATCCACCACAAATCAATGGGTCAACATGAGTCCTCCTTGATAGCAGTCTATATGTTTAAAAAATATTGTGTTCTTTCTGACACAGTTACAGTAGTAGGCCATACAGTATGCATCCACCAAAATAAAGTAAAGAAAATCACCCCCGTGGATTCTTTATAGAACTCATAAGATTCTCACAAGGAAATACCATCTTCTTTGAAACTCATCTCGTCAAAATAAATGGAAGTGCCAGTGGTTTGATCTAATGCCTAAACAGCCCAGGTTCATGTGTCCCTGAAAAGGAGTTCTCGTAGCTGTGTGATTTATGACTCATGTTTGTCAGGAACAAAGTGACATTGTTGGCATACCCTCGAAAACTTTGAAAGGAGCATTTTGAAGTTGGAACGAGAGGAGACTAGGGGAGAGCGGGGTAATGTGAGACATTTTTTACATTTGCTCCCCTCTAGGCGAGCTAAAATTATGTATCAGTCAAATTTACACATTTCCCATTAATTCAGGATGTTTTTTAGCGATGGAAATGATCAGAATGTCTTCAGGACAAAGGGCAGGGAAAATATGATTGTTTTTAAAAAAGTGGTCTTGTGTCTCACTTTACACCAGCTACGGGGTAAAGAGAGACGGACCAGAGAAATCAAGGGGGTAAAGTGATCCACTTACTTTTTCCACTTTAAATCTACCATAACAACACATGTTGTAATAGTTAAAATCCTGACAGCTAGATTGACAACCACACATTCCAAAACTAATATCGGACTAGTAACAGAATCATGGGGATTGGTCAATTAAGCACATTTATGATTATTATGATCCATGTGATCTCTTGCACACCCTAGCTTACCTGCACACTGTTTCTCTGTCAAATTGGAAGGGACAGGGATATTGTTTTTCTCTGCGTATTCAAATGCCAGTTCACGGCACTTAAAGGGGACATATTATGAAAATTCCAATTTTGTAGTGCTTCTACATTGGGTATCTGGCATGTCTACCGTCCCAAAAACTCTAGAAAGATACAACTCCCACGATTTGTTGTGGTTCCTCTATGTCAGAAACTATACGCTAGAGTGCGTTGAATGTGATTACGACCAGAATTGACGTCACAGTCAATCTACATGGTATAGCCATGACTGGAAATAGAAATAACTTAAAAAGTCACACTGCTATGTCATTCATCTGTGAAACACAATCTTTCAATTATAACAGACATGGTTGTTTAAACATGCACGTCATCTCTGACCACTTTAGAGGTTGTTGTCAGCATCTTGATCATAACATAGAAGAACAGTATCTATGTTTCGGCTGAACCTTAGTTGAAGAGACACTGGACACTTTGGATCCTGGTTTGTCTGGGATTTTTCCAGTTTCAAGCATAGTGTCCCAAGTCCTTACAAATAACTATATAACACAACATTTTCTCTGCTTTTTGCCACAATTTATGACTAACCTCAGGCCTCAGACTTGGACTGTCGAATCTGCTTCTATAATCCCACAATTCCCCTGAGTTGGAGATATAAGAGCTTTACTGTACTGCTCCCGCTGCAGGTTTTCTTAAATGGTAAAAGGGTCCAAACTATACCCAGTAATCCCTCTTATCACAGTCCTGCATCACAGTAAAATCTTGCTTATCTTGTATAAAAAGACAATCAAATTAGGTACCTGTGATTTGCCAGGGCTAATAAAGACCTTTGAAGTAGATTAATGAGTGTGATTTCTTGATAAGACAAATTAGAAGCTATGTCTCGTAATATATTGAAAGCTCAGACTGACCTCCCTGGAGCGTCTGCCATCTCTGATGCAGCTCCAACATTTAGAATCCACATAACCAGGAAAGGAACTCAATTCAATTAAGGTAAAAGACGCTGATAGACATTTTAGCCAAGGCACATTTAAAGAGGTCCGTACACAAACTAAAGGAACAGACAGATAATCCATGAGCAATTAATTTACCGCTGCAGCATCTGCGGAGTCGCTTTTTTTCACTGGAGTCCCTTTTAATAATGGATGTAAACTGCATATATATAACACCTGAGTTGAACAAATTCAATAAATATATATATATATGTATATATATTCAGATATCTGATATTTACCTCCTCTTTTTCCCACTCATCTTTCTTTATCCTCTCCTCCCTGTTCCATCCCCCACCTGTCCTCTTTCTGCTCCTCATTGGATCTGGATGTTCTCCCCTTCTTTTAACACGCTTTCCTTACCTCTTCACCTCTTCTCATCTTTTGCTTCACCGTTCTTTTTCTTCTCTTTCCCCCGATTGATTTTCTTCTTACCACCTTTCCCAATCTTCTCCACTCTCATTCACTGACTTTCAACTCATCACATTTTTGCCAATTCTACTCATTTTATTTTACCCAAGGGTGTGATTTCACCTGGGGAATGAGGGTTTATTGTGGTCTGATGATCAGATCCAATGCATCCAATTTTGTTTCATTTCATTCCTTCGGTCTGACACTTCGGTAATTTCAGCCCGTTCCCCATTTTGTTTTGCCCAATTCAATCAGTAGTGAGTGATGTTACCATCAATCTGTTTTCCTGGGAATAATGGTTGGACAACCCTGTGACCAGACAGGAAGGCAATCATAGGACAATTTGGCAAAACTCAAGATTATATTTACCAACATGTTTATAAATCCAATGAAAACTATTGTATAATGTCTGCATATGGTAATTTCACTATCATGTGGTGATTTGTCCTTTTGATTTGTTGCTAACTGTCAAAAGATCTGACTCCAGAGTGTGAAAGTAGAAGGAGACAAGGCATGCTGCCAATCTTTCATTGAGTCCATGACAGACAATGATGGACAACCAACATTGAGATATGAGCAGTCAGTGCATTGTGTCTGGAGGAAACTGTGAGTGGGTCAGAACTGCAGAACTACTGAAAAGACTTCCTGCATTCTTTCTCTGAAGTGGATCTCTGGATGTTGTGGCCTGTATAGGTATGTAACTTGGCAGTACTTAGTCTACCCATTCTCACAACAAACCTTCATTAATACCTGTACCCTGTCAGTAAATGTGGGATGGTTAAGGTTCAGGGAGGATCATAGTTCGGCACATAAACTTAAAGTATATGGTTATGGTTTAATTGGTTTCCATGTGGAACAAGGACTAGTTTACAAACTTTTGGGCTATCTGAGAAGATGTCCCTAATCTGGGAATCTGAAAGAGTTCAAAACATGTAGGTAGTGTACAGGTACAATTCTAGTAGATGCATGATCTAAGGCAAGAGGAAGTTGGTCCCTTCCAGCTCTGGTCTAGTATTAGCTTCTGTTTAATGGCTGGTAATCAGAACACACATCAAACGCTACCAGTCCCTACGAGGAGCATTTGATGTGAGCATTTTCAAGCCCCTCTGTCTTCTGGACAATATCCCTGTTAATAAGACTTTTTCTTTCCTTTTTGATTTCTGTGCTCATCATGTCTTTCCATCCTAATTTTCTATTTGGCCTCAACCACTTCTCTATTCCTTTCACTGTCTGTTTATCTGACACCGTTTTCCCCTTCCTTTCTTTTCCTTTTCCTTCCTCTCCACATCAGTGACAGGAAGCAGCTGGGAGATATCATTGACGATGATTTGCAACCTCATATTCATTTTTTATCCTAAATATATTGGGCCAGGCATCTGGAGGTTCAGCAGCGTAATGGCTATTGTATATTTTATGAGCAGCAGGAAGCAAAGCTCTTGGAGTTAATCATGTGAATGAGGGTTTTCAGGTGCAGACAAGGGCACTACTTAAATCATCACATAAGCCTCCCCAAAAAGGTCAGATGCTTTAAAATGACACTGAATGTCCTAGAGTGAATAGAGTGGCTGTAATCATTTGGAGCACCTGTCATTGTCTACAGGCCAAACAACATTTGTGGAGGTGACACTGGACACCTCCACTGCACTTCCATAGCAGCTATATGCTGGTGTAAGCTATTCCTTGGTGTATCGGACCCCTTTATTTTTGCTCACAAAGTTGTAGATTTAATTACAAGGCGAAGCAACTGTTTGTTGATTTTGTAAATGTAGTAAAAGTTTAAAAAAAACTTTCACAACCCTTTGGCAACTAAAATGTGTTAATAGTCTTAGGTCATGTGTCACACTCAATAGAATTACTCAGAGAAAATGATTGCAAATTTCCAAACAGTTCAGCTTTATCAAGGCTCAGCAGGTTGGACCAGGCAAGGGCAAACAGGAAGCAAATTAATTACATGGGCAATGGTTGGTAACAAGCCAGGAGAGGAAACAGTCAAAAGGCAAACGGAGAAGGCATAAGGTTGTGTTGAAAGAAAATAATACAATCCAGCAGAGAATGAGTAGAAATACGCCAGTATAGTATAAATACTATCTGCTCATTGGGGAATAGGGAACAGGTGAGTAAATGGGTCGGGAAGAGGTTGCTAGCTAAAGGGTGAGAAAGCCAGGGTCACTCCAGTGCAGTGCAGGTGGGCATGACACAGTCTACAACAACAGGAGACTTATTGATATGGAAATGGAAGGCAGACAAGGGATGGATGCATGAATGAACTGTGACAGTCATGTGCATATGAGTAGATTTTCATCAAGGACCTCTCTGCATTCAACCTCCCTCTGGCCCCCTCACTGTGCCGCTGAGAAGCCTCTGCTACAGCATAATGCTGCCAGTACCATGCTTCACCTTTGGGACAGTGTTAACCAGGTGATGAGCAGTGCCTCATGATCACCAGACATATTTTTTGGATTTCTGCCTAAAGATGTTTTGTCTCATCAGTCTAGAGAATATTTTTCCTCAGGCTAGATCCTTTAAATGCCATCTGGCAAATACTAAGCAAAGTGGCTTCCTTCTCACTTGATTGGTGGAGTGCTGCTGAGATGGTCGTCATCTCTGTAGAAGAATTTCAAGGTCTGTTCAAGTGACCAGTACACTGATCAAAAATCCTAATAACAAAATATATGCTAAATATAGACAGTAGATACTATTTACGATATCTACAAAGCTAAGTGTGAGAGTGAATAAAAGATTGAAGCACGAGAAAACACTTTGTGGAGATCAAGTTAGGGAAGAACGTCATACTGTATTGTGCAAGTAGTCCATACAGAGCTTTGCGTGTTCACAGGAAGTCCTCATTCTGAATGTGTGTTTGCTGCAGGGGCACTGCTTTACACTGCTTGACAATGTAAAATGTAAAATGTCGTCATCTCTTCAATAACACAAAACCAAACAATAAATACGGATGTAACTCTGGTTCTATGAATGCAGGATGACCACCTGTCTTTCTATACATTCTCCACCCAGTTGTCTTTTCCGTCTTCATGCCTTAAAGGTGCTGCTGTATGGTTTGGTAGCCTACATGCTTTATTTTTGAATTTCCCTTTTCTGTATGTAGTGTAAGCTTCTGTTTCACTTTCAAAATAATGGTTAGGTGAACAGTATGCACAGCAACGTCAAATTTGATATGAAGTTGTATAATAATTCATTATTGTTTTGTTTTCCTTTTTTTTTCCAAATCAAGTTTGCGGCCTTGTGGCAATCCCAGTACTGGTCCACACCCCAGGGTTTTGCAAACTACTATCTAGAGGTGAGATTTACTTTGTTTTGTACAATTATTTTCATCACCTCCTCTCTCAGCTACGCGTGATAAGTGTGAGTACGTGGAGGGTGATATAAGGGAGGCTGGAAAGGAGGAGCTGTTGGTAAGCCAGGAGCCTCTGACACACTTCCTATCCTTTGTTTCCTTTTGAGTTGGGAGTCTGGTTTACCAATTTTTGGTTTGTTTAGTTTTTTCACTTAGAGATATTTTTCATTCAGGTGCTTTTCCCAGATCCTTTGCTGTTAACATATCTTTTTATCTGTTGATTAAATGTTATTTTTTGCTTTGACCATAACATTTACAGAGCTACAAATTTGATCCTAAGTGCAAAGATGTTGTATTTTCTTTCCTGTTTATATTAAGTTTATATGTCTTCTATTTAATTAAATGTGTTTGAATTTCTTGAGAAATAATACAGAGATCTTGATGACTCATACTGATATCTATGAGTGTGTGCTTTTTACTAAGGCTTGATTAAATTTAAGGGGGCTCTTAGGCCTTGTCATGTGCAATACTGAGTGCAATTTTGGTTGTTTAATACAGTGAATGATTATAGTAGTATAGAGTATAAGAGTTGTAATTAAAATCCATATGAAATTTTCAGAAAAAGAACTGGATTAATGGAAGTAAGCCTGGTTCTTACCTGGACCTCCACTCCATAGCCCATATAGACAGTGATGATGTAGCTGCAGTCCATAGTGGAGTGAAAGGCCAAGCTGGACTGTGGTGGAGCCTCTATGTATCCTTCTGGGCCGGTCAGGTTCAGTTGGCAGGGAACTGCAAGGACAAACACAGCAGCATAGAGATTACTGTAATGGAAGCAGCAAGGGCACACACACACACACACACACACACACACATGCTAGTACTCCATTCATCGCCAACTACACAAGAAAAGGCAGCAATCTTGGACTGTTTATGACTGGAGCTCTTTCCTGATAAATGTATACATGGCAATAATGAATGCTTCCTGAAACAGCATTGAGACCAAATCCCACCAACAGTTGACCCTGATATTCTACTGACAATAATCTGTTGTGTAACACCAAATATTCAATTTGAATCCCTTGTAACAACATTCTGACAACAGTGGTCAGAAGTGGCCGACAGACAAGGAATGTCCCGGGTCTGTAAAGTGGTGTGCACATGATATTTATGATATGTCTGCCTTAGTGATGCACCGATTTATCGGCCGAACATCGGTAGCGGCCGATATTCGCCTCGTTTACTGATATCGGCTTATCGGCAATAAACTTGACTTTCACTTTCAACCGCTGGGCACGTGCCGCAGCTGGGGGAGCAGTCGCTCCGTCGCCCTCCTCTCCGAGCCGCCGGAGGCTCAGTGTGCGGCACCGGGAGGTCCTCATCCGGTGGCGCCTACGGCGTCGCTGGTGCGGGGGCTTTCTTTCTCTTGGACCGCCGGGCGGTGTCCATCGCCGGCTCGGAAGGGGACTGGGTACGCGGTCAGCGGCGGCCACTCTGGACACGTGTCGGGCCCTTCTCGCGGATCACCTAAGCTACGGCGACCGCTGGGGGAAGCCTCTGTTGGCGCGGGGGGGGGGGGGGGGGCACCCTGCGGTGCGCCTCGGCTGGCGCCTAGCACCTGACTGAGAACTGGTGCGGACCAGGGGAATCCGACTGTTTAATTAAAACAAGCATCGCGAAGGGCCACGGTGGGTGTTGACGCGATGTGATTTCTGCCCGACACTAAAAACAGGTAAAACTGAGGAGGGCTTGTTAAGTTATCTTGACTCACGCAGAGTAACTTGGTGTAAAAAGTATGAGCGTAGCGTCTGTTTAAGTATTTGAGGCCTAACGACGCCCCTGCTTTATTCTCATGTGCACCGGCTCTATTCATCCGTCTCATGCACAGGTAACAAGGGAATTCACAACATACGTCATACACACAGAAGCCGTAACACATCTAATAAACGGGCAATACTGCTACCGTAAATCAATGAGAAGAGCGTTCTCTATAATGATACTTTAACAGGGCTGTTTTAGACAGGGTAAAAAGATGCTGTTTTAAATTATCCTTGTGGTATTTTGACCAAAATATGTTACAGTCATTTCATTAAGATCCCAAGGAACCATTTCAACTTGCGGTAAAATGGGTATAATATGTCTCTGTTAAATAAAGTTTAGTTAAATCAAAGATTGTTTCATAAATCTGATTAAATGTGTGCTCATTAAAAGATAAGAGTGATGAAGGGCAGAACATTTTTTAAATAGTGCTTTTTAAATAATGATTTAATTATTTTTCTGGCAAAAAAGGGTGAATGAATAACAACAAAAAGAAAATAAACAAATATCGGTATCGGCTATCGGCCAGATTGTTATTTTAAATATCGGTATCGGCCAAGAATTTCCATATCGGTGCATCCCTAGTCTGCCTTGCTTGCAGCCTTCAAATCAAATTAGGGATAACAGGCTTCATATGCTGTATGATTGTAAATCCCATATAAAAACATTGCTTCAATTGGATTGGCCTGTTATGGGGCTGCAGCCGGGTCTGAAGACACATAAACACAGTTTACCCTAACACTCAAATCAAATTGAGCTGTTTACAACTGTGTTAAAACTCCCTCTATCACTTTCTGCTGCAACTTATTAGATGTTTGACTTTGTTTTAGGTCTGAACAATGCAGCTCAGTCTGCACGACTTGTGGAAATTCAAAGAAAGATTTCCAAAACAAAAGTTTGATTATCTTGTCTTTGGTATTGCTTTTCCGCAAATGGAACCACTGTGTCAGTCAACAAAATTGGTTACTAACAAAGAATATTTCATTATTAATAAACTCATTTTATACCCTGCTCCTGGCGATCTTCTGCTGTGAGATAGAATGTCCATGGTTAAACAGTTTGTGGAGCTCTGTTGCTTACAGGAAAACCAAGTGCATGTATAGTTCAGTGATAACAAGGCTACAAGGGTTAAACATACCCCTTTGCAATTAAGTAGTAAGGAGAATAAATACGGCAGCCGCCTACATTAAGTTATTCATTCACCACTACTGTAATTAACACTGTGCAAGTTCGACATGTGCTTGATCTAGTTAGAAGAAGCTTGAGTGAGTGAATGGGCAAGAGAGGATACAGAGGAGAGGAAGAAACTTGGGATGCAATGGTTGAGACGGAAACACAGAGAGTAATCTGAGTGGAAGTGATTTAAGATGTGAAGAAAAAAAATCAGCTGACCTGAAATCTCAATAAATATTCTTCTATTTAAAGGACCCATCGTATGCCCATTTTACCACAGTTGATATGGTTCCTTGGGGTCTTAATGAAATGTCTGTAACATATTTTTGTCAAAATACCACAGGGATCATTTTAAATAGCACCCTTTTTACCCTGTCTAAAACAGCCCTCCTCAGATTGACCTGTTTTGAGTGCCCCTCTCCCCCTCTCCCACCCACCCCTCCTCCCTCCTTCATGAAATACAAGTGCCCAGATTTTTAGCTATCCATTACCTCTGTAGAAATATGGCTACTGGAGACGAAGATACAATCTTGCAACCATATTGTTTTGAACCAGAGTCAGATGGGCCGAAGCCTGGCTACGAGAGCCCCAGTGCCCCAGCTCCCCAGCTCAGCCCCGCAGTGGGAGCAGTGGGAGCTGCTGCTGGCGCTGCAGCAGCATCCTTCCACAATGTTGAGTCAACGTTTAGAGGTGTCCCGGGGGTCTCCGCCTCGACGATCGGCATGTTTATGCGGCCACTTAGATGTCTGACGGGTAGCAGCAGCGAGCTAACGCTAGCTTGCAGCATTAGCTCGCGAGCGTTACCGTCTCCCCCGGGGAGACAGCGAGACGGTGGAGCCCGGCCCGGCTCCGTAGGCGCCGTCTCCCCGGGGAGAGGGTGGAGCGAGTTAGCTCGCAAGCTAACACTAGCTGAGGAGTCGGGCCGTCTCTCCCCGGAGCCGGTGAGATGATGGTGGGGGGCCATGTAGCGAGACTCCCTACATGGGCATGGTTGGAACATGACGTATTTTTTGTTCATAATCCCATTCGACACCATCTAGCGTATCGTTTCTGACATAGAGGAACCACAACAAATCGCGGGAGTTGTTTTAATCCAGAGTTTTTGGGACGGTAGACATGCAAAATACCCAAATTAACGTGTAGAAGCACTACAAAAGTGGAAGTTTCATAATATGTCCCCTTTAAGGTACATCTACAGCTACCATAAAAACACATGGGACAAACAACTCTGCAACATGGGTTCCCAAATCTGACCAAAGGGTTGAACTTGTTTATATATCGCCATGTGTTCCTATGCTCTCTCTCACTTTGTGTTTTTCCTTATGTACAGTGTACATTGCTTTGTTTCCTCAAGTCGGCCCTCAGGGTTTATATTTCTGGTTGGTTTCTTGGAGTTTATCCCAGTCTGATACTGTTTTCTTTATCAGATTACTTATCTGTGCATGACCTATCATGTGTGTACAGACCTTACTGTTTTTGATTCTACTTTTGCTCCTGTGAATTTCTCTGTACCTGAGTCTCAGTTCTTACCAGAGTTGTTACACTATGGTAATATACATTAGTAAGAAGATAACATAAACGTCTGATGCAGCTTGAACTTTGCAACAGTAGCGGAGAGAAATATGGAGATAATGACCGTCTTTCTTCAGTGCTGCTTCAAGATATACTACTGCTGGATGTAAGCTGCCGTGTACTACCGTCTCTGCCAGCATTTCTTGCTGTTGTGGTCAGCCAAAAGTAACACAATATCTTTCTCAGAATGTCCTGCTTGCCAAAAACTCTGGTCCTGTCAGATCATCAGATGCCATCCCTACCTGTTATTGTGTTCAGCATGGTTGTCCATGGAAACACAAACTGGAATATGACCCATCTATAGCAAACTTGTCTACAAGCAATTGGAAGGAAGTCATTCATGTTCCTGCAAATATGCTCTAATTTGATACAAAAAGGACATGGTGATTCAATGGTTAACGACTGCAAAGTGTTACAATTACATCCACATGGGAGGAATTGCAACATTTCAGTTGGATATAGTGGGCATTCTAAATATACCTTTCTATATATCAGTTTATATGATTTAAGATTCTGGAATCGCATTTCCTGGGATTAAAAGTAATTGAGACTGTGAAAGGAAAGGTTTGACAGTGAAGGGCAGTAAACTTGTCTGAGAGAAATAGATCAGGAGTATATAGCCAACATGAACCCATGGAGAAATGAAACAGAAGTTGAAGGAAGACATCCTCCAACTTTGACTTGCCCAAGCTTCATTTGGATTTAGCAGACAGTGCTGCCTGTCTGTACTTTGTACATGCTGTCACGCTGCACACAGATGAGCTGATGAATTAAGCTACTGCCTTCTTGCTCTTCCTACAAAGTCCACCAAGGAATCACAAGCCGGATATTTATTTTCCCTGTCCGCTCTCTTAATTTCAAGGTGTTATGCTGGGATCCCTGTTTGGACCTCTTGATTAAGGGTTGGTGATGCAGCAATGCTGTCGTAATTTATATCAGCCCCTTGTCTGTGTGGTGTTGAGAGATGCAAATAGATACAATATTAGTTTAGTGTGTGGAGACAGCATGAGTCCACTCAAAAGAGAAAAACATCCTTTGATGAAGTCTCGATAGAGAAGAGGACTGCTGTGGTGGGTCTGTATCTCAGTTTTGAAAGAATCCTCATAATAAATATTTGAAGATGACATTTCATGGGTAGATATTTCTAATACAAATATTCAATAAAATATATTTATAAAGTACATATTCAAGGTTAGAGGCCCCTTCATCATCATATGGTCCAGTTATGGTTAAAATAATATTTTGACAAGCAAACTTATTATTATAACATGAAATATTTCATGTAATGAAGGTTTACAGTTGACACCATTTCTTACATCATGTAGAGAAGTCTGTGCCCCTCAAGCTGATCAGTCAGAAATGATGCTACCTCCAGGAGTTCACTCATCTGTCTTCTTATCACAATGTCATCCTACATGCTAATTAACAGCAGAATCTCGCCATGTCTCAACCCAGGCATGAAGAAGACTTTATCAGATTGTGTAATTGAGCCATGTTAATTAAATTACGAATGACGTAACAAAATAAAGGAACTTATTACGTTATAATGTGATAATATCTTTCAATAACAATCAACATTTTACTTTAAACTGTGATTCGGACATATGTGTTTCTTAATGTCATGGCAGCAATAAGACACTGTATGGAACACAAAAGGATCCAAGCTTGTTTTTTATGGCAATAGCAGCTGGCAGGAGGCATCATTTTTCCCTGTTCTTCAAATGTTCAGATCTTCAAGGTCACTGTGACCTCTCAATGAGCCTCATTCACAAGAGTGTGTCTGCACAAATCTGAGCTTAAACCGTGCCTATGAACGTTCGATGCACAAAGCTGGGGTTCATCAAAATGTTCTTACCTAAATTTGTTTGTACGCTACAAGGACATTCATTCCCACACACACGCTTTGATAAAGCGCACATCTAAGCAGCTCAAGCGTTGTGAGATGTGCTTGGACACAGGTGGGGGAAAGCTCCTTTATACACCTGAGAAGGTGCAGAATTATCATGGCATCCCCTTACCACCAGAAGAACCACAACCAGACAGACACGAAAACACACAGCCAAATGTGGGGCTTCCCCGGCAGAGCTGCAGTGCTAACTCACCATGCCTTAAAGCAGTGTGTTTAATGATGGTAAGTTAAAATGCCTTTTTTCAAAATGTATACTGAATGAGAAGTAATTCAGTTCTCCAAATGGGTTTATCCTAATATTTCTGAAGCAAATGACACACACAGAGATATTCATACAAACACTGAAATGTTTCAGTGTTTTTCAATATTTTCTATTCCCGTCGCAATTTCATTCTCCTGTTTCCTTGTTTTTTCTGGTCTGCGATTTGTTTCTTGCCATCAACTTTGATGTAAGTCATTCTTATACCTAAACAGATGTCCTTATATAGAGACATAGAGGCGTGGCAGTATGCTAATAACAGATAGAGGACACGCACTTACTCAATTTAGAATAGACAAACACAAGGTGGTGAGGACAATATTGGCTGAAGAGTACGTGTCATGATGTGTCATGAGGCGGCAATTTTGCCCAGGCACTTAATTTGTGCAGCGTGTAAGAACATTTCTACGGGCAAATTAGCGATGAGACCTAAAGTCTGTTTTTGGAGCAGATTCCTCGCAATGTCAGAGCAACGATTTTCCTTTTGTCTGACCTTTGACCGACTGTCCGATAGGGTCATACTGTTCAGTACTGCTGCTCTGAGGCCTCTGAGAGAGGACACCTGGAGAGTACAACCTGAACTGACGGATTATGCTCCCTGCGATGTCCTCTCTTGGCCTGAACTGAATAGGCTGAAGAGTCCCCGTATCTGCACAGTCAAGAAGATCCAGTGCAGCTCATAGACAGTGCTTTATGATTTACAGAACGGGTCCTCCAGGGAACAATTCAAGCTTGGCAGGAGCGGTCTGGCTTCATGTTGAAATGAATCACTCCATTGAGAAATGAAACCTTTTTTTCTAGATTTCTTTCAGTTTTGATAACACCCCCTACCCACACAAACACACTTCCCCCAAACACAGCACATCACAACTGGCTTCCCACAAACACAACAGCAGTTTTCTCAATATTATATTTCTCATTAAAGACATGCAGAATTAGAATCTAATGCGGTGCAGTTTATACTCCCTGGACACTCCATTAGGAACACTATACTAATGGGTATTTTCTCCCTTTGCTCTTTGAGTTTTCTCTTTGTCCTGCTCTACTACATCCCAAAGGTTCAACTGGATTCACTTGGAGGGTCACAAGTTTTAAATTAATTAATATCTAGGAGTATCCTTAGAAGCTTATAAACAGAGGCCACAGAGATACTCTGCAAAAATCTGCAGTTTCAGAAATAATCAAATCAGCTTGTCTGGAACAAACAATCATGTCACAGTCAAATTCTTTGAGATCACACATCTTGTTCTCTACTTTAATGTGATGTTGGATGTGTCCACTAACCAAAGCTCCAGACCTGTATCTGTGGAATTTGATGCTGCCCCTATACCACCACTATATCATTGGCTGATAATTGCCTCAATAAGCAGGTATACAGGTGTTCCTAATAAAGTGGTCACTGGGCACAGTTAAAATAAGGGTAAGAATGTAATTTTACCTGGATTCTGCATCGTGGTGATTACGGTGGTGGTAGTGATAGTGGTGGTGGTTGTCTCCTCTTCATTACGGCCTGGTCTCACATTCGGCCTCAGTCCAGGCTGATCTGGCCTCACTACATGGTTTTCCTTTGTAGCAGCAGCAGAGGTGATGGTGGAAACATGTCCTGGATCCTTTACAACCACTCTGGTGGCTGTAATGGGGGAGTTGGAGTGAGAAGTGGCTTCTAATGCATGCATGACAAGGGTTGTTTGCATGCTGGAGCCTTTGGCGCTCTCACCTGAAGCCCTCTCATCAGCATTATGTGGAGTGGAGTATGCAGTCCCGGATGGCACGGTGGGGGAGGTACGAGTGCTGGGGTGTGAGCTGGACTCTCCGTTGTCTTCGAAGTAGTTTGGCTGAACATGGGGTCCGAGTGGTGCCTGGTGTTGTGGGGGATTTCTGTAGAGAGTGTGGTGGTTCAGGATGTTGAGAGGCGAGGCGGTGGTGACCACGGGGAGTCTCCTGTCCGTGTCCTGGGTGGTGGAGTACAAGCTGGCTCTGCTCTCGGGAGGGCCCCCCGGGGTGATAGATCGAGCATCCTCAGAGGCAGAGGCTGCAGAGAATGAAAGAGAATAATACGTATGGTTTGAAGATTATTGATTCACATCACAGACTAAATAATCACTTGGCCAAGCAGGTGCAGAGATTTCTGGCTTCATTCTCCTGCCTGCTCTCTGCTGTTGCTCAGAACCACTCCACCCACAGCCATTGAGCACTCTGCCAATCCCATTTTCAATGGGATAATGATGGAGGATGGTGCTAGAGCCAGAAACCAAGGGGCTATCAAGCCAGGAACATCTTAATCTACCAGTTTCTAACAAACTGAACATGGTGACTTGCTTCCTTTTTACTTGACTGTCTCTTTTCCACTGAAGGGCAGTTATTGAAATATTTATATTTTATTTACTTTTATTCACTTTTTCATCACAGTTTTTTTACATTCTAAATTCATCCATGTTGTGTGTTATATGCAAAACGTTTCATTTCATTATGTTAAGGACACATTAGTGCATTAGGATTTTTCAGTAAATGGTAGTTTTTCACCTAAAACAGTAAATGTGGCCAATGAGTTTTCACGCTGTATGTTGAAGTGCCACATAGGTACAAATATATATTTTTCATTTATAACTTCTTCAGATGAATCAGATTGCCAATTAATTACCCCAAAAGACCAGAGATGTGGAGGTGTGAATTATTCACACATCATGAAATCCTTTGACAAGACATTGGCCCTATTTCATCTCATGTGATTGAGTTTTCGCTTCTTATCTTGTATTTGAGTGCGGCTGTTCAGAAGAGCCTTACAGACTTATTTATAGACAATGTTCGAAGAACACGTCGTACAGGTGCTCCCCCAGTCTGTTTACCCTCCGAGAAATATTGTGTGAACGGATCTAGTTGCCTTTTAGTACCCGTCATGTACAGAGCACATAACAGACCATACTGCATGAAAATATAGACATGACAGCTTTAGTATATGTTGCCTTCAGCCCCTGAGAACATTCTCCTTTCATCAGAAAGAATAGGTAATTTTACAAACACAAAATCATTAAAAACAAAATAAAAGTAAAATGCAGGGCCTCTGAATTATGTAATGATGCAGGGGCAGCTTTAAGGCTCTCATCAATTTGTATTTGTCTCACAAATCATTTACACAAACATAGAACGGGTTCCTGTCTGGTTCTTGCACCTAATTTAGAACCGTTTGGAGTGTTTAAAAAAATAATAAATTGGTTCATGTCTGAAGACAAATAACTGCCATGACAAACACAAGTTATCCACAATTTTGCTGCTAATGATGCACCTCTTACTATCCCATGCTAGTTACAGTTCACATCAGAGAACTAAGTTTAAGTAGGGGTATAAATTATATAGAAATGTGAATGAGATAAATATTGTGAGATTCTGATCCTCCTCATGTGTTTCTGTTCTCTTTACTTCCAACCTCCAGTCAGTTTCACTGTCTGTCCTGTGCCCCCTGTCTCTAGTTTGTCATCAGTTCAGTTTGTATTTAAGTCAAGTCCTCAGTACTGTCGCCGTCGAGTCGTTGTCTGTCTAAATAGTCGCTGTCATTTTTTTACTCAATGCTGTCCAGTTGTTTTTTGGACCTGCCTCCTGCCTTGCTCCTGCATTTGTCCACCTGCTCTCTGCAATTGTGACAGGTTCAGTTTGAATCTGTGTACGTTTGAAATGAACACACTATATAATCTAAACATGTGCCTTTTGTTAGTTCTTGATGCAAAAGTTACACACGTAATGCACTGTAAATATTACATCACCTCTGAAATAAACAATAAGTCTATTGAGCCCCATCCTCCTTGACCTTTGAAAATGTATTGTTTGTTTTAATTATGTCATTGTAATCTGATGAAGAAGAAATTAACATTATCAGTATATACTGTATATGTGCTGTACAACAACCCTGTCCTACTCTACAGGGGTTGCAATCGAATTTCCTCTATTGGATATTTTCACAAATACAGAGTCGTTGATTTATCTGCCTTTAAATATGAAGTTTTTATTTCGCTGCAGTGAATTTGACAGCAGAAAATATAACTTCATAACCACAGAATAAATCCAGTCACACTCTTCATCTTTCTCTTTTCACTGCTCTGCTTCACTGTACTTCAGTCTGACGTCAAGCTGAGAGAACCTGCTCGTCCTTCTGGACAGAGACAGGACGCTCAATCACACTCCATAAAACAAAGCCTTTCCATTATTCAGAGCTAAATTTGAGCCATATTTCCTTTCAACACTTCCTTATGGGGAGCAGTGCATTAGTTCTGTTCCACCCTGTGTGTCAATTGGCATACTGAATAACCCTTGTAGAACGTCAAACAGTACAATCCAAACAATTCTCGCAAATTGCTCACATCAGTGGTTTCTTCCCTCCCTATCCTCCTCATAATAAGACTTAATATTCATTCCTGAGGAGATTTGATGAGCCGCTATAATTCTCCCAGTGTAATGATCAGCGCTTCCCTACCAAGTGCACCTGTGAGATCTAATCTGAGACCCCTTCAGGAGGCTATCATCCGCTGAGGGAAGTCTTATGTTTCTTTAACAATGCTTCATTTCCACCATAATAGCTCCCACTCTCTGCACGCTAATAGCTATCTGCTTCAAACAATCAGGGTTTATTGTAGTTGTGCCACTTCCCTACCAGCACCTCGTTCCTCAAACACACACACGCACACACACACACACACACACCTAGCTCTTTGCACGGAAGCAGACAGATTGGCAGGTAGATTTACAAGAAAAACAATGAATGTCAAACAGGAAGCCAACATAACTGAATGCAGATTCGTCTCTACACTGCTGCTCAAATGTGTGAAAGGTAATGTACACTGGGTGAGCAGTGTGTTAAGGTAGTTCCGTTGGATTTAAGTAAATCTGGTGTTTGCTCGAAATATGACAGATGCCTCAGGAGCAGCTTGTCTCCACTATCAAGGCTGTTTTCTGCTTCTGTGTTTTTTTTTTTTTTTTCAGAATGAGGGAACACAAAGTAAATTTTTTTAAAAATTATAGACTTACTCTTGTACACATTTTCCCATCTGTTTGTATGGACTACAGTTAGATTTTCTCGAGCTTAAATGATCCTCAATTAGTGAATCATGTAATCATATCAATATTTGATTATTTATTGAAAGTATCTTTCAAACAGAAATTAGAGAAGTAACGCCAAGCTCACATCAAATGTTAAGTCGTTCATTTGTTACTTTTTTATTTTGGGTGTCAAACAATGCCTTGGCTAAAAAAAGACATTTAATATGTTAACTTAGGCTCTGAGAAGTTGTGAAACAAATGTTTTCACAGTTATTTGACAGCAACAAAAAAAAAAGCCTACACTTGGCAAATTTTCCAATATTGAAAATAATTCATGTTTCCACCTTAATATGCTGTTCATATTAAGCTATGTGTATCAAATTACATACATTTTTTGACTAAAATATAGTTTTCTAAAACCGTTTATTGTCCTAGTTAAACTGTTGCTGTCTTAATTTTGGCGGATGTTCAATACAAGTGTATTTTTAAGAGCATACTGAAGAGGTGGAAAAATAAAATGGTCAATATGAATGAAACCGAGGCTGAGATATCCTGGTTTAGTCCCCCTATTAGTCACATACAGTAATATGATCGTATGATTATTAAGAGAAGCAGGAATAAGAAGGGTCCAAGCCAATTGTTTTACATTTGCACTTGAACTGAACACACTTCACAAAGAAGAAAAAAATTGTAGAGGTTGTCTTGAACCAGTTGCCTTAGGGTTCAGACACAGTTACCCCCTGGCTAAGGGCAGCGTTTGGCCCTGGGCTTGGTGGGCTCAGGGAGGGGCTATGGCAGCTGTAAGCCCAAGGCATATGGCAAAATCCTGGCACATCCCTTTGCTAACCCCAACTTTAGCCAAGGACTTGCTGGACCTGCTTCAGGGTAAGGTTAGCACAAAGCTTGTGAGGTTGTCCTCTGGAAATAGACTAAACAGCAGTAAAAGGTTGCCATGTGAAATGGGGCTTTCAAAAACCTCCTTTTGAATAGTAGCCTAGCAACATCATTCTAACTCAGGGATACTACAGAAGTAGAATGGAATTTTTAGACCTGGATTTGGGTTAAATCTGGGTTAGCAACAGCTATGTTCCAATGCGGGCTACATTACATGGACTGTGTATAGATACACCACATTGTCAGGAGGTGGTGGCCTTCGTGGGCAAAGAATACAGTGTTTTTCGTATTTTAATTTTCAAGTTGTGAGAACAAGACATGACAATCAGGGTTAAAATTGTGCATTAAGGACAAGGTCGAGCGTTGATGTGATGAATGTCACTCCTACTTTAATACATGAATTGGCAAAGGATTCAGAATAGTCTTTGTCTCCTTCTTGTTTTTGAGTTTATCCTCATTAAAATACACACTGACGCATCAAGGTCTGCCGATATCTAATCAGATCACCTTACATCTGTAATTTTGTAGGTTCTATTGCATATTGTTCTTGAGTTAATGTTAATAAGGATATGCTTGCAAGCACACACCATTAAAATGGTTCAACATTCCAGATACCACAGTGAAAAGCCCCCCAAAAAAGACAATCTGTATGATGTCAACATGAAACCACCAGGAATCTGATACATGTACTCCAAGATTGTTCAGGCAATTGGTTTCATGTTGCACAGACAGTGAACATAGGAACATTCAGCATTTAAACCCCTGCACTGAGCAGATCAGGGTGTATAGGTGGATTGCAAAAGTGTAACTTAGAGGGGGGATTTCAAATTATCTGCCATAGTGTGGTTTCTTGCCGGTAGAGAATGGTGGTAATTCTTATTGCCAAGAGTTTCAACCACAATTGTTTTGTATCACCTATCTAACGCCTTTCCAATTGGCTTGGAAAAAGGATACAGGCATCCTGAAATAAACCACCACAGACGAGTATCTGCACATGCAACACTTCACATGCCACTTGGAATTAATGCGAAAGATAGAATTAGTCACCCACTCACCCACCTGTGCTAATTTACCTGTACAGTTCCAGTGTCAACATCACTCAGTTTCTAATGAAGAAACAAACACCCTAAACTTTGCTGAACAAATGAATCAGCCATGCATCGAAGGAGTAAAAAGTACTTTTACTTGTTCACCACATGACATTGTTTGAGTTTAATAAGAAGTGCAATGAAGGTTGCCAGACTCATTTTGTTAAGGGTTCTGTTGTGAAGATGAAGCATCATGATGGCTCAAGGTTTGATGCACTTAAAGCAACATTAGCAAGGTAGGAAAATCAGTCACTCTGGTCGTAAAGCTGACTGTCCATAAGTCCTTTACCCTTAAGCCTTGAAATTACTTATCTTTAAATCAATTTTCCCATAATAATTTTTCCAAACTATAAAAAACTCAAAAAACAACTCGGGAAGTCGTGTATATTTTGGCGATTATGTGGTAGAGTTATAAGAACACTGCTGCTAGGCAATGGGGCTGGTAAGTTCATGCAGTTGAATGACGTGCTGGTGTACCAGTCTGTCGCCAGCGACCTGCCTGCCTACAGTGACTCTGCCCGTGCTCTCAACACATATTTTCAAAGTGTAACCTTCTGTTGATAGCTTTTCCAGGATCAACCCTAGCTTTAAAGTCCCTTTTGACTTGCAACAATTAAAAAAGCTAGCAGTTGCTTTATGTAATGCAGGAAATGCAAAGACAGAATTAAGGAGGCCATGGGGAATATCAACGTTTCCCCCAGACATACGAACATTGGAAGATAAACTATTTGACCAAAATTCATTTATATGAACTTACCACTCCACAAAGTTATAAACTTCCATAGTCTAGTGCTGGGAAGGAAGGCGTTACTCTATGGTCAACCACCATTTTTAGAACACCCTAATTTGCATACACACACACACACACACACACACACACTCATAGACGTCCTTGTTAGTTAGAACGTTTGTTTAGTAATTTTGTGTTTTTATACTTTATTATGTTCATAATAAATATTTTTCTTTCACAAATGTTCTGTCATTAATATTGCATAAGTGAACTTTGCCAACCGTTACACTGTTAAGAACTCCATAACCTTCACTGTTCATTATATCATCTTTAATGGTAAAATATTGAGATTTCTAATTGAACTAGATCTAAATGAGACTGATCTTATTCAATAAATTGGCTATCTTTTCCCTTCTTTGAAAGTTGGTGCCCCGAGACAACATTAACCAATTAAAGTTATGATTTAATATTAATATTTTAAATATTAATGTTTTATATTTTATTTTGATAACAACATTTATTGAGTGCCTAAATGCACACCATTCTATGTTAAAACTTGTTAAGCACTATTGCAAAACACTAGTTACATGCCTTACGTTGAAAAATACCGAGAGAGGGGGACTTTTGCATGGACTCTGAGTAAAGTGAGTGTGCTAGCTGAAAAGTTTTAAGTTGGATCCTGGCTCCTCTAGTCAGCATATCGAAATGTGCTCAGATCCAAGTTGCTGCTGGCGGCTGTGCCATGGGAGAATGTGATGTGTGATTCATATAGAAAAGCTGTATGAATGTGCGAATGGGAATTGTAAAATCTAGAACTCAACTTTATAAGAGCGTTAACCATATATGGCTAAAAAAATGTAATCCTATTAACAGCTTTATAAATGTTATTTGTATATAACATGAAAAAAAGTGTTCCATTTAACATTTTGCAGTTCATCAATCTTTCATATAGAATGACTGCATTCTGTGTTTTATGCTTCTACTCTCACAACACTTGATTGAACTGCAGGAAAGACCATGATCTTGACTTCAGACACAACATATTCCCAGAACTCAAAGTGCTTCTGTTGTCTTAACCTAACCACAGACAGGATGTGTCTAGATCTGATCCCCGGCCTCTGGTGTCTCTATCTTGTGTCTTACTCCTCTACTATCCACCTTAAACTCCTCCTTGAGACTCTGCTGCTGTAAATTAATAGCGATTTTTGCTCTTCTGAACACAATGCAGGCAGTGATTACATTGTCATCACAATACACTTGCACAGCAATGTTCTGTGCCCTGTCTCTTCACAGTTAAGTCAGAAACTGATAAATCAGTCAACATGGATTGGAGTCAAACAAGAGGGTCACAAGGCCTCTGCTTTAAAATTATTAACATAAACCTTTAATAAACCATAAACCATGCGACAGTTGAATGAGTCATCACAAAGCAGCAAATCAAGCCTAAGCCCTTGTGAAATGGCCCTTAAGGTGTTTATATGCTGTGAAGATAACTCATGAGTCTGAATGTCCTTTTGCATACACATAAATATTGTAGCTACCAACATCAGTGCATAGGGGAAGGGTGACCCCCCCACCCTGCAATATTCACTTTTATCTGTCTCCTGAATGAGCGAATAGAGCATTTATTCAGCCTCTATAGCAAGGAACTGCTGGATCAAGCAGTTGTCTCACTGCGAATGAACTAAAACAGACATGAAAGGAGGCCTCCTGCGCCTTTTGATAGGATTTTTTTGATTTCAACTTCTCCAGCTAGATTGCCTGACCACTTTATATGTGAGGGCAGCACAGAGGACAGTGAAGTTTGTAAGGATACCAGCAGGTGATGGCTGTGTGTAACCATAGCGCGGAAAGGGGTCAATTGTGAGTGCTTGTGGCAAAAATGTACGGTGGCCCTGAAAGCTCAACGAACGGCAACTTAAGAAAACACATGCAAGTTGACAAAACACCAGCAAAGTAAAAAAAACATCTTCATCAATTTCACAACACAACACAACACATTACAGCAGCGCGCTGCAAAAAGAGAAACGCGCAGCAAATACCGGAACGCGCAGCAAGAAGCCAAACGCGCAGCAAGAAGAGGCCACAACACAACGGAAGTGTTTCCATGGGACAGCTAAGTGTTTCCATGGTACGTGACGTTCACTCACGTTCACGTCACATCGTTACGTTCACGTTAATAATATGAAAACTGATTTGTTAAGTTCAGTGTTCGCTAAACATATGCGCAACATTGTACTGTGCAGCCACTGCAGAGGGGCCGAAGAGCCGCGGGTGGCCGAACCCTGTGTGGAACCGAATTTCTATGGTGTATTGGACGTTTTTGTGGCAGCAGTGTCCATCACTTTTAGCTGTCCCCTGGAAACACTTCCGTTGTGTTGTGGCCTCTTCTTGCTGCGCGTTTGGCTTCTTGCTGCGCGTTTGGCTTTTTGCAACGCGTTCCGGTATTTGCTGCGCGTTTCTCTATTTGCAGCTCGTTCCGGTAATTGCAGCGCTTTTCTCTTTTTGCAGTGCGTTGCTGTAATGTGTTGTGTTGTGAAATTGATGAAGATGTTTTTTTACTTTGCTGGTGTTTTGTCAACTTGCATGTGTTTTCTTAAGTTGCCGTTCGTTGAGCTTTCAGGGCCACCGTAAAAATGTCTACAGTAGAATAGAATAATATAGAAGACGGTGATTCTGCCCAGAAACATCTGTGCATCAGGTTCTTAAACTATGAAATGGCAAATTGTTTAGGGAGTAAAGACTGCATCTCTATCCCTCAGTCTCTCTTCTTATCTCCTTGGCTTTAAAAACAAAGTCTGAATTTGACATTTTCATTAATTAAATTCATTATTCATATTTTGGAAAGCTTCCACTGCTCTCGACTCACCTAACTACAATAATACAGTCCATCCATCCATTGGCTGCACTTGCTTATACTTGAATGTTGCAGGGGGGGGGGGGGCTGGGCATAAAGCTGACATTGGGAGAGAGGTGGAAAAGGGACAATCGAATGACTGAAACAAAGGGGCACATTCACACCTATGAGAAATTTAGAGTTGCCTATTAACCTAACCTATTAGACTGTGGGAGGAAGATGTGGTCCAGATACCTGGAGGAAACCATCTATTTGGAGGACACCCACATTCAAAGACTTCCTCCAGTAAAACCACTGAACCCAAATGACGAGATGAGACAATGCTTCCACAAAATCACCAGGGGGAACACAACAATATCCCAGCCTGCATATGTCGGTCTATAGCTTACCCTAATGTACCACAACATGTGACAGATGTTGGTTACTTTACAGATTTTGAACTCACATTATTAATATCTACATGAGATGACCTTCATAAAGAGAGGTTTATGTTCTGTAAGTTATTCCTAATCGCCACCACCACTCACCTTCTGACCTTCAGCTGCTACAAACATGACGACCTGCTGTCGCCCATTTCCTAACCATAGAATGACCCCATCATGCTAACACCAAATCCATTTTGCCATAGGTGCTGTTTGTGTTGTTTCAGGCGGTTCACTGAACCCTCGAGTGGCCATAGCCCAAATAGATGTAGTGATAGTATCTCTAATTTGTTTTATAAGAACACTGTTTCTCATTAATGTGTGCTCTTTGCCTTGCTCTTGCTGTCATGCTGACTCTCTTCCTGCCTCTCTCCATCAGCAGCACCAGCAGGAGTTTCGCTACGTCTGAGTGCCTTCAAAACATCCATAAAGTTTTTACCATCTTGACCCGCAGCCAGCTCAAGGTGTGCACGTTGCAGTGATGATAATGGAGTTCTCATCAGGCTGGGAGACTGCAGTCTGTCTACTTTACTGTTGTGTTTGTGTTTATCTTGCAACTATTCCATCACTCATTCTACAAATTTGTCAGGGTATGAAAATGCACCTGCTGGTATCAAATCTAGTGTGCACACACATTTCTCCTAGATTTTCTTATTGGTTCAAATTGCACAAATGATTGCCATCTTACAAGGGCATGCATTAATTCATTTCATTTTTTGTAGAAGGAAGCTCAAACTGTTGCCAAACTGGAAAATGTCCAATTTTTTTTCTTGGTGGAACCTTCTCAGATACAACCAAGCCTAACTCGAACAAAGTCCAATGAAAAACCTTAAGAATGTTTCACACATCATCAGCCATGCCTTACGTCTAAAAGAAAAAGCTCAGTTACACGAGATGCATACTTTGAAACTATTGACTCAAATCGAAAAAAGGGTTTCTTACCGAAATGTGATATATCTTATCATTGAAATGTATCTTGGCTTCTCAAAAAGTACGGTGAAGAGTTTTCAATCAGATCTCACAAACTCACAGTAAAAATCATTTGAATTTGATTTGATCGAGACCTGAAAAGGGAATAATTGCTCAGCTCATGTATAAACTCAGCATATCTGCAGCATGTTTGGGATTTTTATGAGGCAGAATTGATCGCAAAAACCATCTCAGTCAGCTGAATACAAGTCCAGCTCTTATTCCAGAGTTGCCTGCAGCTAAATGTTACCCACTTAAAAAATTTCCCTCATTATCGATTGTGCTCCCATCACCTGCAGCAAGGGACACTCATCCATCCAATCTAACCAGGTATTCGGCCACAGCCATTATATATCCAGACACAAGTCTCTTGGCTACCCTGTGGCACTTGAAACATCACAGGAGTCAAAACCGCCAATGACTCACTTTGCTGTGGTAGAACCTCTAAGATCTGAAGAAAATAAATTAAATGAAATGCAGTTCTGTTGCTTGTAAACAGCCAGTTGTTTGTCCTTGTTTAAAGGTAAAAGCCTTAAAAACATCAAATTCGACTCTGTGGTGTTTTGCAATGTTTTTGCATGTTTAATCTTTATATAATCGAATACGCTGTTTTCCATTGAATAGTTAAAAGTAGAAATGTAAATGTGGCAAATTAAATTTTCTTCAAATGATTGGAAAGGATTTTATGCTTGAATATTTGACTTTTAAGGCTTTCTTCACTGTCATTTGAACTGCCTGTCTAGAATTTTTGATATTTTTGGGTCATCCTTTGTACTAAAAGCTCAGAATGTGCTCAGCATAGTTTATCTATTAACTTATCTCACATTATTAAATGGTTACATCCATAAAGAAACCACAGAAGCCTCCCTCTGTCACAATGCTGCTAATACTACAACAGCTATTCCTTCTACTACTCCTATAAATAAAGAGCTATCATTACCATGCCTACTGCACCTATATCTACCTTAACTACCAATACCCAAAATCATTTTATACTGATACCAGTACTGCAACTATTAGTGCTGCTTATTACTACCACCGCTACCTAGAGTTAATATTCCTTCAACAACCGTACCTGCCTAACCCAGCCTTATGTAGAAATAGCATGACAGGGATTACCTTGACATTGTTATAATGGCATATATCTTTAAGAACATTTGTATGACAGTCGTGGCTAATGGTGATCTTTCGAACCTGCACTGTAAGGTGGAGAATCAGTGCCCCCAGGCCTTATTATGATGAAGGCTGTTAAAAACTCTTCTTTCCACTCGCCTCTGGAAAAGGTCACTCTGTCATCGCTATAATGACCGAGGACAAGGACGAGGCAGAGTGGATCAATAGACAGCTCCAGCCCGTATCAGTGTAGATGCATTGATCTGTGGCTTAGAGGGAAGATATGCAATGCTCTGTGCCAAGAGACTGAGAGCATGGCCTGTTTTTCTAGCAGCAGATGAGAGGAGCAGTGGCACATGTGAGCAGCAGTTATTCCACTTAATAAACCCCTACAGGACTGTAAAGCCTGTCGACTGAACATGCATGTATATGACAGTGCTTGGAGGCATTTACTGAAAGACATCAATGTACCAAGTACTGAAATGCATGTTCATTTATGAATAAAGATATGAAAATTGTCATTTCTGTCACCACTTCCTAGTTGGTTGTACAGTAGCGATTTTCACATCTGTCTGTAGCCATTATTTCTCATTGTTAAATATTTCACCTTTAAGCTTTAGAGTTTCTATTGATTTCCCATAAATAAGGTACTGTAATTTTGTTCCCCTTTAACTAATCAGTAATAATAAGTAAATCAAAGATCGTAATAATCATAATGTGAAAGCCACAAATACAGATATAAACATTGATCTCATTGGTAAACAAAGGAAAGTGTGGATGATGACCTGATGGTTCACCTTGTTTTCTTTGAGAAATTAACTTGTCTGTGATGTCACTGTGTTTCACACATCCCGGACATTACTGGTTATCACAGCTTGGTACGGAAATCATATCAGACCTTAGAGTAGCTGAAGAGTGCAGTTCCTCCACAGACCACAGAAAGGACTGTCCTCAGTGATGTGTCATCTAGGCGTTCTAACTGCAACCTGCAGACTCATGTCGGGATGAAGAAAAACAATCTGCCAGCAGCTAATTGAAACTGTCTGTATCTTTGTCACCAACCCTGCTCACGTCTCACGTCCCCAAAATGCCTTTCTTCCCCCTCCACCACACGTTGCATCTCCGCTTGTTTCGTCACAAGCATTCACCCTTGAGCTACAGATTAGCAATGCCAGCTCTTTGTGAAGCTACACAAAGCCCGAGCAATTAAAGGTTCTTCTCTTGCTTAACAAGCTCTAATCCAGACATGCTTTTATTGCATTTGATTTTGCTCGCTGCTTGTGCCAAAAACACTGAGAGACGGGGACCCTGCTCTTGCTCTAAGTGCAGCAGTAATCAGTGAGGATTCAGACACCGCTCAGGTTCTGGCGGCTGTCACTTTCCCAGCTACGGATGGCAAACAAATTAATGTAAAACAAAATTGCCCAAGAGAGAGCCTGGATCCACCTATCAAACAACAGCAAATGGAAATAGTTTGGCAGCCTCACACTTCAACAATGCCAGGAATTGTGATTTAGAGGGAAAGCACTTGCTGCAGTATCACAATGCAATGTTCTCGATGCGGGACATGTTTGAGTGAGCATACATTCATTCAGACCTCTGGAAATGACTAAATGTAAACTGGGCACACACTGATAACTGGATGTTGTGGCAAGCACACATGCAGGTGCCCACTGTTAACAGCGAAGTGGCTGGTGTCTGTGTGCACAGATAAAAAGCAGGAAGGAATTCACACTCTACAGTCAACGCGAAGGCTTGATGAAACACTTTGCAAAGCTATTTATTTGAGAAATGTCACGTTTACATGCAGAAACCATTGGCGTTCAGTTTGTAAAATTCCTTTCAGAAAAAAGTTTAATTATAGACTTTACATAATTATATGTAGATTTGAGCAGAGTGCAGAAACAATACATCTATTAAAATATGTCTTTAGAGCCAAAGTTCTCAAACGTTAATTGTTATCTAAAGACATGCAACCATTTGAGGGATTTAAATAAAATAGGATTTATAGATTATATAGGGAGATACAGCTTATCCTTAGTCAAAACGGAGTGTCTGCAGAGTGGATTTAAGCATCAGAATATTTTCAATAGACTGAAAACCTTCGAGGTAAATCTTTGACTCTGCTGGGTTTTAGCCCGGAAAATTATACTTGGTTGATTCTTGTTGTTCTGGGTTTGTACCCTCATGGTTGAATGCACTTATTGTAAGTAGCTTTAGATGTCAGCTAAATGAGATGTCTTGTAATGTTATTGCCTGATAAAGACTCAAAATATGACCTCTTTCAATGCAACACTCTTTTTTGGAGCTGAACGACAGTGAGAGACACATTTGCAGATGTAATGAGGTCCAATGTCCAGCTTTTCAGAATCAAATAATGTCACAAATGTTGTGAAATTCAGAAATATCATAACTATTGTAGCCTCAGAGCCAGTAAAGAGTTCAGAGTGGGGACATTCAGCCTGTTCATGGACCCGATATCCTGCTGTTGAACCAATTTTTTCTTTTAATAATTATTATTACATTATTTGAGGTTTTGTGTCATCTGGCTAACAGCGGTTTCTCCTAGAAGTTTCTAAGCTTAGTTAAGTACAGTAACGTTAGTCAGAGCCTTGTTCAACCGTCAACCGAAGACTGGGAGACTGCAAGTCTAATCCAGAGAGTCTAAGAAAGGTACAGGGCTAAAGAGCCTGGACAGCTCTCCATACATTGACACTGTACATCCGAGTATGCTAAGCCAATCATTTTAGCTTGCTATAACTAACTGGGTTGATTTTATTCCCTAAATTGTTCTATCATAGAGATCTTAGCATCTAGTACCATGATACTTCACCCATTATCTTCCACCATCACTCACGTTCACATTACGTCTTTGTTTGGTTACCACTCATGACAGTTTTGATGCAATGAGTAAGAGATAGTAAATACATATGTCTTCCATCCATTTGTTGCCTGTGTGTTTTTTTGAAGTAGAGAACAGGGATGCATTGAGTTGGAAGTCACAGCTTCTTATCTGAGACTGAGCAATTTAATTAAACTAGCATAATTTGCTCCAAAAGGAGCTGGTGCCCTCTTTATGAGTGCATAATAAATTCTGCCTTGAGGCCCCGCTATGCTAATAATCCTGTCAACACGTCTTGTAATCAACGAAGACATTTTGACATGTAGGACAGTGGGAAAAGTACAGGTTTTAATTGTCACTATGACAGAACGTCTGCTGTGTGAAAGGCCTATAAGATTACAACATGTAAACACTTCTCAGTGCTCTCAGGCTGTGTGATTATCTCTTTTGAAATGTCAATGAAATCATACATACAGAAAGTATTCAGATGCAGCATATTTCTATCTATCAATCTTTATGACAATGTGAAAATGCTTTTTAGCAGTAGGGACAGGGAGACGGGTCAGAACTGATGGAATGACTGTATCAATCCAGTTGGTATGTAGTGTGTGTGTGTGTGTGTGTGTGTGTGTGTGTGTGTGTGTGTGTGTGTGTGTGTGTGTGTGTGTGTGTGTGTGTGTGTGTGTGTGTGTGTGTATATGTGTGTGTGCCATTTTCAGTGTTTGCCAAATACCAGCTAATTAATTTACCAGAAAACACTTTAAGAACTGCATTGATTACACTGACGACAGACTTCCTCATTAGACAAAACACTTCAGAATTCACTTGGCACCAACTTGACATCTGTGCAACAAGCATGACAAAGTCAGCTGAAGATCCTGAATTACCTACTTTTAACAGCAGTACACAAACAAAAACAGGCACTGATATCAAACTTGTTTCAAGTGTCAGATGCATATTCAAGTAAGATACTGTGTATAATCAAGTATATATTTTTTTAAACATCGTACATTGAATCCAGAATCACATTTTAGGTTATCCTGTCATTTGCTTATTTTCTCCTGCTCTCAGTGACTATTAAATACTGGCACTGGATTATACCAATAGAGAAGAAAGGGGGAGGGCAGATGCATCAGGGAAGGAAGCTTGTGGAAAGGAACTCAATAGACTCAGACAGGTTTCTTGAGGAAGGATATTTTTGCTGTTTTATTATAGAATAAATTGTGTGGACTGAAACTCCAGAATTTAATGGGTTCCTCTCTGGTTCATGTCTCATCCCTTCACCAAGTTAAGAAAAATTCTTTCTTTCTTTTATATGTTTTACTGATAATTAAAGACACAGGTAAATCACAGAAGCGCTCTCTCGATCAATTTGTCATTTTCAATTGGATAGAATGGTGTGTATCGACCAAAAGCTTTCATTTCATATAAATATTCTATTGTACTTTATATTGTACTGCTCTGTAATCTTGGAGTACGCTAGGACAAGAATTTCCTTCGGGATTAATAAAGCCTTATTTGAACTTATCTTAATCACTGTGCCTCTGCTGTCATGGTAACGTCATGCTATGCTGTGTATCACCTGACGTTGTTGTTCAACTATTGCATCTATTTCCTGTAACAGTCATTTCTGAGTAACAAATTGGCTTAAACTTAAACCTTAAATTGTGTCTCATATTTTCCCTGTCTTACTCCAGAGATGAAAGCATTCCATTGAGCTCTTGAGAAAATATATTGATTCTCCAGCTCAGGTAAAGTCTTGCTAGTGAATAATTAATTATTTGGTAAACCTGCAAAGAAGTAATTCAGTTTGAGGCCTGCAATAAAATCTCCCTCTAACAGATAGTTATCGATTCTAGAAATCCAGCAACAGTAGATCGATTTCAAAAGTATGCAAAGAAGCCATTTCACTCCTAGAAGACAAATTTGATCACTGTAAAATACTTGACAGGTAGGTTGGCCATCCAATCATTTCATCTGGGACCATTACGATGATTGGATCAGCATTTTACAAGGCCTTCAAACAGATGACAGAGTTTTCTTGTCATTGTCAGAGTTTTTCACTCATTCATTGCTTTGGCATGAAAAGAGAATTTAAAGAGGTTTAACGAAAAATGCTTTAGCGATAAATTGTCAGCCCTGCCTTCAATGGGGATTATAATGATCCTTTTTTATTGAATCTGTTTAAGAGGATGTTTTCTTTTTATTTCATGGTCATTTTGGAGGCTGTAAGTTGTGGCGTTGTTGAACTGAACTGAGTTGCACTCAAAGGAGTTCCAATAAAAACTGTTAAAACTTATCATCCTCAAGGAGGAGGATTTACTGCAGCTCTGTTGTAGTGTACCTCATTAGTTTTATTTCAGCGTACCTAATAAATTGGCGAGTGAGTGTATGTGTCAGAGGGATCCTTTAGAATGTGTGCCCAAGTATCAGATGAACAAGGTCTGTATAATAAAATAAAGACTTTTTGAATCAGGGATGAAGCAGATCACGTGCTGCCTCTTAAACCAAAAATAGCAGTTTACAGTAATTTTTGGGTTTGAACCATTAAATCCCTTCTCTCCTCTTTTCTCCCACATTTATTTTTCCATTCAACCCAACCAGGCAAGGCAGATGGCTGCCCACATTGAATCTGGTGGTGCCAGAGGTTTCTTCAGGTTAAACTGGAGTATTTTTCTCCACAGTTGCCAATGCTTGCTTGTTGTGGGATATGTTTGGGTTTCCATATAATTGTGAAATGTATGTTGTAATTTGGCACTATACAAATGTTTTTTTAGTTAAGGGCCTTAAGAGATTTAAGATACATTTAAGGGACTAAACCTGGTCACGAATTGAAATAGAAAATATTATTATTGTCTACTGCTTGAAATTAAAATATTTAACGTAAATCATAGGATGCTCTTTGCAATTAGTCAATTAGTCAATTAGGCTTGAAAATCAAGCTCACTTGATTTTCATACATGTAATCAAGACAGTGTATATAGTGCAGCTCAAATAGATATCAGCTGTTTTACTGTGTTACTGTGTATCTAAACACATCAACTCTAAGGACATCAGTTTGACCAGTTTTAGGCTCAGTCAGCTTCTGATTGGTGAACTCGCCCCCATTCATCCTGGTGTCTGCTAGCTGTCTATCAGCTGTACGACAATATACTGCCAGTGTCCAGCAGCTTCAGTCCCTCTGTCACCTTGGATCTTTCCACCTACTGTGTCCACCAAGATCCAGACAGAGACTATTTGACTTCATCGAGAGGCTGGAGGGGGTGAAGAGAGGGTAAGGAAGAAAAGGGTTTCCAAAGAGAACAGCACTTGAGACTGAAAAGTAACAAACAGATACACACAGACAAAGAGTGAAATGGAGGACAACACAAGGAGGAGTCAAATATGAATGTATAGGCGAAAGTAGGAAGCAAAGTCATTACTTAGGCTGTGTCGGGAAGCCCCGAGCTAAGTAATCAGCGGCAGAATGCTGTAAATGTGGAGGAGGCGGTGGTCCTGTATAAATGAGATGCTGACAAGCCGCAATCCAATTAGATGAAGAAATATGAGGGGTGGTGAGATGTGGGACCTATCAGCAGCTGGCAGCGTTGGGGGAAGATCAAGTACTTCAGCACCTTAGCTGCTCAAGTGTTGAATCATCCGACACTCGCTATCGACACTCACACACACACTCATCAAACACCATGCAACACACATTTTCGGATGTGTTAGCATGTTAACATTTTACATTATTCTTTAATGGCTTTACAATAGGTGGAGCCTGTTATTGGGGTACTGCTTCACATTATATTATATGAATATTTAAAACATATAAGGACAATGACTACTTGAAATCTATACAACCAGACCTGTTGTATGCTGCCATGCTTTAAACAAAGCTTCAACACGACACGCTAACCTCAGCATGCTAACACTGGCAGTGTAATAATAACTAACAACAATTACAACCAACATGGTATTTACCCAAGTCAAGATCTTAATTTAGCATGTTGACATTTATCAGCAAACAGAGCTGGTTTTGAAAATGCTACTGACGGTTCAAATAATGCCGAGCTCCATGACAACGTATAACCTTGCTCGGGAGGTTGATATTTGTCAAAATAATTTAATAAACTCTCTGAAGATACAAATACATAATAAATGCATAAATTGTAAGTGATTGATAAAGAAAGACCTTAAGGTCCAAAGCTACATTGAAATGAAATGAGAATTTGAATTTGTAATAATTTTTTCTTTTTTTATCTGTTACCATTATACTTTAACATTCATCTCAGGTGATCTGATCACAAGTGGGCAGCTTTCAGTTGTAGCTTTGAATGCAGCCAAGACACACAGAGGAAGACATCAGATCAACACATTCTTTTAGTTTAAATGCAAATGTGTGCCGAGCCACATTAAAGCACCTCCTCCTCACCTGAAGTCCTCTGACGGTTTCAAATGGGTAAAATCTTGTTTCGTCGTAAAGCTGTGTCCAGCACATTGATTCCCTCAGCACTTTTTTACTTACCTCCTTCTCTCTTTCTCTTCCCCGCGCACACACAAACACACACTCTCTCACACACACACACACTGACTAAAAACAAGAACCCATTTGGGTCTTTGTAAATACTGATGATGTATGTATTTTTCTTTGCATATAGATTGAGGAAGTGAGATCTAATCACAACTACTGACTAGAGACACATGTGGAGATGCATTCTAATGCCAGTGGGAGGTGTATTAAGAGTCTTATGAGCAGATCACACAAGACACACATTACAGTTTTTCTCAGTTGTTAACACACAAAAAGCGAAAATTCTGCACAATTTGCACAACTTTCACTTCATGTACCAATCACTCGACCCAATTTGGCACTACTTCACACTCCCTTATCTGCATTAGACTCTGACTTTCATTCTTTACACTTACGTGTCAATTACACATCACCTTGTTGTCAAAACACTACACACAATGTTCAGTTGTTGCACACACTTATCAAGTAAAATCTCAAAGCATCAACCTACAACACACAAATACTCAAATCTCTAAACATTCAGGTCTGTTGAGCAATTTCACCGCATTTACACCGCCGAACAGGAGACTGAAATTGTAGATATGGTTTGTGAGAACAACTCTATCACACTCAAACAAATAAAAACTAGGATCCTGGCTGACCATGCTACATTTAGAAACGTCCAGACCGTCAGCCTCTCTACATTGGACTGTATTCTTCATATGAATGCCATGCGGATGAAACAAGTGTTCAGGGTCCCATTTGAACGGAACACAGGCATCAAGGAGTTATTGCGAGAGTTTGTGCTTGTAAGTACCAACATTCAGCACTGACACATGCATGTATTGTACCTGTAATTCAATATTGTTCCTTTTCTACAGTGTCTCACTGTAGCCCACTGTGTTGACCTCTCTGTGTCCATACTGTAACTTGCATTCTCATGCTGTCTGTGTCAGCGGATCCACGAGCATGATACAGCTCATGTGTTGTACCAGAACATCTTTATTGATGAGGTAGGATTCAACCTGCGGGCCATTGTTGAGGTCCCCGGCCAGCGTGGTGGGAACATCACAATGTGTGCTGCAATGAATCACCATGGGATCTTGCACCGTCATCCCCACCTAGGGTTCTATAACGCTCCCCGTCTCCTCGTCTTCCTGGATGGCCTGCATGACCTGCTGGTACCACCTGGCCAGATAGATGACCCACAGCGGATCGATCACGTTGTCATCTGGGACTATGTGAGCTTCCACCGGGCTGCTCAAGTGTGTGAGTGGTTCCAGGACCACCCACATTTTTTCTCCTTTCCTGAATCCCATTGAGGAATTATTTTCAGCTTGGAGGTGGAAGGTATATGAATGGAACCCACAGGACCGGGTCCCACTGCTCCAGGCCACGGAGGAGGCTTGTGGCGGCGTGAGTGTCGAGGCCTGTCAGCATGTGTGAGGTATTCAGTTTAATGTGTGCAGTTTTGAGAAAGCCGTTATTGTTTTGAAATAGGTGTGATAACAATTGTTAAAAACTGTAATTTTTGTGAAGGGGGGGGGTATAAACCTTTTTATGCTGCATATTTGTGTGCTGTTTTATGTTTGACTATGAAAAAAGTATGCCTACACTGAGACATTTTACAAAAGGAGAAATGGCTCATTCTCCAGAGTCATTGTCAATCATATGGTGTGTTCCATTTTGATGATTGTGTTTTCAATTTTGCACTTCAGTGTGCTGTAAATGCTTGGTAGTGTGCAAGTAAATGCTTAGTTGTGTGTACTCAATGAATGGTATGTGTGTGTCATTTGAAAATATGGCTGTGTGTACCAAATGAAAACACGAGTTCCATTTTGTGAACAGTTAAGAGATTTGATGAAAAAGAGTCATCTTGCAAAGGGAGTGTCAGGTTTAGCATTTTGTGTGTGAGGTTTTCAGTTGTCTGTGTGCAGTTTTGAGAAAGCCGTTATTCTTTTGAAAAACGTGTGTTAACAATTGTGAAAAACTGTAATGCCAGGTATAAATAGGACCATTGAGCTCTTCCTCCTCATGTCCTACCATTTTCCAGGGAATCAGTTGTAAAATAAACAACCCTCATGAAAAAAACTAAAATGATTTGAAGGTAGAGAGTTTGAAAATAAAGAAATAGAGAAAAGCACATGACGGTACAGTGAAATAAACCCCACCAAGTTATTTCGAAGAAAAACAGAAGAGAATTCCATTCGGGGGATTCAACACAGTAATCCCCCTCCTTTTATTCACAACCCCCACTGTCTCTCCACCCTCCGGTCCATAGCATGATAGAGCTGCTGTCATTAATTCTGTAGAATGGAGTGAAGATGAGAAAGACAGCAAGTCCCAATCTTCACAGCCATATACATGGAGCCTGGCCTCCTTTCATCTCCCCAAGACAAAAACACAAAGATACTATCTGCCATGCCTGAAACCCATTTCTCTGTGCTATTAGGAGCTGAAATGGGGTCCTCGAGAAGACCTGCAGGCCTGGAATCCTCAAAGCCCATAGGTCACTGGGTAGTTTCACCTGCACGAGTATTTTCCGCTCATAATCTGAATGAAAACTAATCAGTGGAGAGCGACACAAAGATAAGTAAACTTGTTTTGATAGAATGGATGACATTTTTATTTACAGCGGCCGGTGATGCAGACAGGAAAATGTTTGTTTAACCCATATTATTCTAAATGAATCTGAGGAGACAATCAGTGTCTTCTGTAAATGCAATACATTTCCGTTTCTATAGATATAGTTGTGATTCCTTTATGGTTGAACTGTACCCACCCACATTATTGCTTGTTTACCATATGTGTGTCATCATTTTCAGCAACGAAAGCAGTAACACAACAGTGTGAAAACAGTGATGTTTCTCCACATGAAAACATCGTACATAGATATGTACTCTCAAACAGGGGAGGGAAACAGAAAATCACACCAAACACTTCCTCTGAATCAATATGTGGCCGGTTCGGAAGCAATAACATGGTTCCCTGGGAGGGAAGAGAAACGAGGAAGAGAGTGGCTCTAACAGTCTTGAAGCCAGCTCAATTTCCACTGCTGGGAATGCTGGCAATACTGTGCTGTGTTCCACATGGCTGCCCGCCTTCGCCAAACTGACAGCCACAAAAATGAGTGTTTACTGCTCTCCGGCGGAGCAAGATAAGCCCACAGATGGGCCCTATCCACTCCAACAGGTCGAGAGAAGAGCCGTTGCAAAGTGGCAGAGGGTTGGATGGAGGAGATGGGGGGATGTTGATGTGGAGGTGGAGACTGGGGGGTGTGGTATGTTGGGGGGTGACAGTGGAGTGAGTGAGTGTGTGTGTGTGTGTGTGTGTGTGTGTGTGTGTGTGTGTGTGTGTGTGTGTGTGTGTCGGGGGGGGGGGGGGGGGATGTAACTGGCACCATTTTAACCAGTAAGTTAATAATTAATACTTCGGTATAAATAATAATAATCAATGTATTAGTGCTATTGCACATAAAATGCAAACATAATAGGATAAAAAACCTAGGTATGTGTATAGCGATGAATTGTAACGGTTTTAAAAAATGTGTGGTCCTTACGAAATGTATAATTTATCATAAATATGTTTGTGTGTGTGTGCGTGTGAATGTGTGTGTGTTTGTGTGTTTGTATGTGTGTCTGTGTGTGTGCGCAAACAACAACTTCACATGTAATGGTAATGTCACATTAACCTGTGATCTTACTGCAATTTAAAATTGCATTCATTTGTAATCAAGTTCAGTTCTCACATCGCATAAACTGGTTTGGTCCAAGACGTCTGAAAGTGTCAAAAAGCTAAAAGTGGTATATTAGCAGTGACTCCCAGATCTTGGCTGATTTGGTTGGACTGGAACATGTCAAGGAATAGATCCAGTCTGATTTGTTTTGACGTCTTCTCTCAGATAGGCACATAGGGTGCTCTGCCTTCCTTTACCTGGTTGAAAAAGGGAATGTATATCTTCCTTGCAATCAGAAATGATGTAGGTTACATGATTATTTGCATATAGAGCAGGGAAGTGACCTCCGCTCACAAGTGGTCACTTGAGATGCATGTTGAGATGCATGCTAATGTCAAGTGTCACCACCCAAGTCGCATGTTGATGCCAGGTATGAACAGGTCCTGTAAGATCCAGGCTTCAAGCAATCACCTCGGGAGATTAGACAGCCCTCAAAACACAGAAGAGACAGCAGGGGGTTACGCGCAGTTGTGCTTGTAGCTGTTTGAGGAATCAGGCGGCCTGGCAAGTGTGAAATCTGAGTGAAGCCAGTGGAGTGGAAGGGAAAGGACTGTCAACATCCAGTGACAAGGAGAGCAGAGGGAGCCCAGATGAAACACTGACATTGTAAAGACCTTTGAACTTAAGATGGAGAGGGACACTGGCGGCAACAAGGGTGCTCAATGGGAAAACAAGCCGCACACTGATGTTTCACATGGTTCCACGTACGTTTCGGCAGAATGGAGGCGATCCTTGATTTCCCAAGTGCAATTTTTAATTACTGAAGCGTGAGAGAAGGAAAGCCACAGGGATTAATCCAGGAGAAAAACAAGAAGTCCGTTGTAAGTTTATTGGTGAATTCCACCCACATTTCAAACAGTAAAAAAACTCAAGTAGATGAAGTATCTCTTTCTGGTGTGATTAAAACACTCTCCCACTAAGCAATCTGCATATCATTGCAGTGACCAGAATAATTCAAATATAGGACGTAGACGCAGCATGTGGAAATTGCTTTTGAATTATTGAGGGGTCCCTTTGTCTAAGAGGAACCCATCGGCAGCAGGTTCAAGTGTGCTGCTTCCTGTCTGTGTTATCAGGCCGTCAAACGGAACCCGAGCACAGCTACCTGATGATTTCCCCGACACATGGGAGATAACTGACAGCAGACAACCGCTGATTCAATCGGAGATGGGCACGCAATCTTGCCCCCTCGAGTCGCTCATCTTGCTGCGACAGGCAGCAACACTGGGTGGAGATAACAAGACGGGGAAGGCAGAGCCGGGAACCCTGGTGCAGACCGCACGGATCTGTTTCTCTCAACGGCTGCATGCGGTTTAATCAGACATCGAAGAGACACAGATGAAACAGAAAGCAGAGGGGGGAGAGGGAGATGGAGAAAAGAGGTTTGTGTGACAGCTGCACCAGCGATGACAACACGTACAAAAATAGTGTCAAAATAAAAGACAATATTTGTAGTGGAGAAATCGCTGCTGCCTCTGTTGTTTTCTAAAATTAAAATCTGAACATCTTTATGGTACACATTAGTGTGGTTCTGTACTTTGTTGGATACATTTTGATGTGTTTTCATGTGATATGAAATGTGTATGTGCAGGTTTTGAAAGGTGCTGGACATGTTTATGAGCAACTCAAGTTGAAGCTTGATTTGTAACTTTTGATTTAAAAACTTATCGTACCAAAATGAAAAAAAGCAAAAATGATATTCTAAATAGGTTTCCAGCTTAAACTGAGTTTAATCACAGCTAATGGAAAAGATTCAGCACCATGTGTGGGTCTCTTAGGCCTTTGCCCAATGGTTCCTGAAACAAGTGAAATGCTGAAACATTAGGTCTGCCATGTAAATCAGTAAAAAGAAACCAGCATTTGTTGCCTTGATTTAAGATATTTCATCATATTTAGATTTGGCATTTTGCAGTGGAGCAGCTCCTCCATCTCCATCACCTTGTCTCTTTATTTTTTCCTCCTTTTGTCCTTTCGCTCCTCATCTTGTCTCGTATCTCTTTCCATCCCAAACCCGAGCTTTGACTGATTCAGACTTTTCGTTTCCCTCTGTGTGAGTGAAGAAAGTAAACACAGGCGCAATCGATATTTATATGCAAATGTTACCAGCCCCAAGATAATCTTGCACTGAGATGAAAAAATATACGGTACCTCATTTTAACAAGCGTTTCAACCCTTCACACACACTGAATTTCATGAAAAAAAGTTTAACTCCTGTTGACATTTTGTTAGTCCGACATTGGGTGGATGGAAATAATGTTAGCTAAGTAACAAGCCATTTTACTCTATTGAACCCAACTTGCTTTCATGATGATCATCAGATAATAAGAGGTATTTTACAGAGTACTGGTGGATGACAGATTCAGCTGCCTGTCCTGTTTGAAATATTACTCAATGACGTGTACGATTATTTAGTAACCACAAGATCGTTCTCTCCACAGAAACATATGACACCGGGGATCAGATCCCAAGTCAGTTATCTTGGTGTGGTAGAGTGATTTTATTTCATGTATCTTACAGAAGTCAGAGGTCCAGACCTCGGCCATGTACTGAAGGTATGTTTATCATGTATCACAAGGTTGATTTGAATTGATATATTACATATATTTTGAATTCAAACTAATCAAACATGTTGACTGACAGATATGTGTATGTGTTGCATCATTAGTCTGCTGGCTCTGATGTTATGTTGGTTGCTACACCTGCTGCCTTAGCACCATTGAAATTAAATTGCTGATGCTGAATAATGCAAATCCCAGTGTCCACTTTAATAAACCAGAGATCCACTTTGCTTGAAACTGTACAAAGCAATAGAATACATCAGTAGTACATATATCGTATTTACTATATAAGAATAAAAAATATGCTTGTTCCACATTAGAATCAGTACTGACACAATACGTTTTATGATGTTTCTGTTCTGAGGATAAAAATTGAGAAGCCCGTCATCATAAATAATTAAGATCTTGCTGTACTTGGTGCACGATTTAGATGTTCGGTAAATGTGTCGTTCTAATTTTAGCAAGACCTTTTATCAATAGAACACTATGTTGTGTTAATGTTACTGGCCTGTGTCCCTCTTGGCTGAAACAAACCAGCAGCAGAACACAATAACACTGCAGTGCTTCAACTGCAATAACAACGTCCTTAATTCATGCCAACAAAGTTTTGGGTCTAGCTCAAGAAAGCAAACACAATTACCAAATCAATTATGGTCCGCTGATTACTCTTGATTTATAATTACTGAGCTCGGGGCCCGCGCTGCTTTTTAACATTAATTCAATAAGCTTGTTTGTGCAGAGCGCTGGCTCGCGGGCAGCTGATTGGCAGTTGGCAGGCTGTGCAGGTGCAGGGCCTTGGCCTCCGTTTCCTGCCTGACTGACAAAAAGGCTTGTTAAACAAACTCACAGGGACAGACGGGCAGTCTCAGGTAGCAGGAGTCTCCCAGTGGGATACATGACCTGCAGGGCAGCAGTGAGATGAGGAAGACATATATGACCAAACTGTAAAACCAGACCCTGCTGTTTGTTTTCCCTTTCGGACCAGCTCCCGATAATGGGAGAGTAATAAAAGGTGGCCTTCAATTAACATGGCAGTGATCTCTAGCCCATATTTTTTATCCAAAGATGTGACATCTAGATGCTGAATACCAAATCGCCCCTTATAGAGTCAAAGAGAAAAGTGCAGCACATATATGTACTGTATGAATGTGTGTGTTACTGTGTGAATGTAAACATTTTAAGTAGTCTTCAAGACTAGAAAAAGTACTAAACAGCCTATTCACATTTATCGTTATGACCAAAACCTCTGAGACTTGGTTCAGACCAACACAGCACAACACAATTATGGAAGCTGATCCATGTTTCTGAGGATTAACAGCACTTTAAAAGACCACACCAACAAATTTGCAAATTTCTTACCCTTCAACTATAGAAACATGTTTTAGTTTGATTCTCAAGCAGCTGTGCTCAAGTCAGGAAAGCCTGTGCTTTTAGAAGGATTTTCTAAAACACAGCCTCTATCGTCCCCTGGATACTCTCACAACACTATAAATTAATGACGCAGCCACAATATTAAAACTTTGTGCGTAACATTTTCACAACTTTTTTCTGGTGGATTATGTTGAATGTTGTGGTTCTAATGAGAAACAGTGTCCCTCCCTCATCTAAAAGACACAGATGTATTTGTCAGAACATGATGAACAGTTTCTATAAAACCAGATTAATGGCCAAATTATGCCGGATCAAAAATTTGCTGCTGGGTCCTTATTAACCTTTATTGACTCCCGCTCTTGGAGAAGTAAATACAGTACTCACCCCAGGTTAGTTGTATCACCTGGCACGAAGATTTACTAGTGTACGCTTGTCTTTTTTTGAATTTTCCAATCACATATTCACGTGGCTCCAACAAGCCAAGAAAAGAGCAGATTTGAAGCTTTCTTGAGAGAGAAACGTGATGTAAAGCACATTTAGACATAGCACTGCCAGACAGTGGAGGTGAGAGATAGCGCCTGCTGAATAGAGCTGCAAACATTACACAGATGGATTTAATAATGGGAAAGTCAGGGTATAATACAACACCTGAGTGGGTGAGAACTGTGTTGAGCATTCCTGTTTTACAGGCTATACACCAGAATAGCTGTGTTTTACTTTCAGTAGAGAACATTCCTTTTGAATAAGCTGGACCCATTACACAGAGAATCCATTTACACCTGACATTCATATCCAAAATGAAAATAGCCTACATATGATGACAACCTGGTTACATTTACAACTGGTATGCTTCTTCAGTGTCCATATTGAAATCTGACATCTGAGATCCAATCTGTCTCTTAAGCTCAAGTCAAGCATCCTCCTTATTTTCTGCAGATCCAGGAAGACAACAAAAAACAAAAAAACAGATAGCAGAAAAATAGAAGATGGAAGCCATCAAGGAAGCTGCCTTTTGTGCTGTCTGCTTTTTGATTGGTCACACCTTCCCTGCATCCACAGGTATCTTGAATAATATGAGGACAGAGGACAGGACCACTCTTTGGGTAAAAATGCAACTGCATTTGCACTTGTGTACAGTTTGGTCAAAATGTGCCCTTGACCACCTCCAGAGGTTGTCTGGCCAATCAGATCACAAATCATCCTCAATGTATCTAATAGGTGCAAATGTGGTCAGACTCTGATTACAATTCAATATCTCAAAGCACATTTTAAGATGTAAGCAGGGTACGAGAAGGCTCCATTCTCCCAAACCTTCCCTGCTCCTCACATGCACCCACACATGCACCACAGTCCTCCAAAGCAAACTATCCACCAGCTGACCATGTGGTAGTTCTAAGTAAACAGCAAACAGCATGCTTAGCTGATTTATTACATTGCAGCAATCCAGCCATATCAACCATTTAGCTACCTGACCTTAGCAAACAACAAAGCAAAAGCTTCACCAGCTAACATGAACAGGCCAAATACTGCTGACTTCAGCATTAACTGTAAGATCTGATGCGGGTTATGTCTATGCTGCTGTGAAATGAAAACTATGAAAGCCTCTTCAATGACAAGCCACAGGAGAAGGACAGAGGCACCTCACAGTGCGGAAGAACAATAGATTAGTTACAAGCTGAATAAATAATTCAGAGTGCAGCATCAGCGAAGCTGATTTTTATGAAGCCTCAGAAGACAAGGTGACACCTGTGAGGAAAAATAGTCTCCTGGCAAAAAAGTTAGTTCAAATAGCCGAATATTTTCATCGCTTAATAATTTATATTCCACTGTAAAAAAAATAGAAGAACTAAATAGAAAAGAAATATAAAACACAAAGTCAAAATGGGGTTACATAAGCACCAAATGGACTGTGAATGTCATAGCAAAATATTGTTTTTTGACCGTCTTAAAAATGAAACGGAGGACAGTCCAACTCAGCATTGGAGGCGCCCTTCAGATCAAACAGACAGCGAGGATATGTGAGCTGATGACCTGATTAATTTAAAGAAATAGCGTGACTGACAGGTGACCTGCAGCCAATCTGAGGAGGGCTGTTTTAGACAGGGTAAAAGGGGTGCTGTTTTAAATGATCCTTGTGGTATTTTAACCAATTTTGTTTACAGACATTTCATTTAGACCCCAAGGAACCATTTCAACTTGCGGTAAAATGGGCGTAATATGTCCCCTTTAAATTACTGGCAGCTTGTCAAACCCACTGGCATTATATCGATAAATATGAGACACGCTGTGGTGTCAACTGGCTGCAATATTTACCGGTGGTATTTTAACACCCAGAGCAACTGCTTTGGCAGTGTACTGACATGAAGACATGACAAGTGACATGTAGACCTATTATAAGATGTAACGTAACCCTTTATTAGTCCCGCTGAGAGGAAACCTGCCACATTACAGAAGTGAAGGGAAAGTAAAAATTGAAACATCAGTCAGTAACAAATCCAACAATATAAACACACGGAATATAACAAGAAAATAAAATACAAAATGTAAACATATATATATATACTGTGTACCAGGATTGCACATATAACATTGAAACATTTGGAAAATGTGTTTTTCACAGTAAATGAGGTTCAACCTGACGAACTGGACTCAAATCTGGCACCTATTGAATCAACAGAAAGAGATGCACAGCCAACTGCACACACACAAGGGTTTTGTATGCAAGAAACACCAATAAGATACTTTGATAGATATTTTGTAGTTTTTAAATGAATCAGATATGTTAGTAGAGCGCAAACATGGGACTGCATATTGAGATTCAGTTTTCTTAAGCTAGTGCCTGGAATGGTCTGTTTGCTTGTCCTGTGGAAACACTGATTTAAGCTTTCATTCTGAAACTGTAAAAGTGACCTGCAGTCATTCAGCTGTGGCCGGTAAAGACTGACTACAGGACTCAGTTTACAGAACCCTGAGGCCGCTCCACCTCTGCTGCACCAAGAGTCGTTCACCTGTTTAGCCTGCTCGAAGTTCAGTGAAGCACCACTCAGTCCAGTTCAAGTTCATCTGGGGAACCATTATTGTTGGATGCGTCTTTTGTCATGAACGTCAACGTCAGTTAAGTCTAGTTCAGGCTACTGCTGCTTACAGAGAACTGATCACCTCTTAATTTTAATTTTAGATATTCAATATTGAACATATTGCCTGTCCAAATCAGTCAGAATTCAACACTTTCCTGGGTCCTTAACAATACACATACCAAGTGTGAAGACGATAACATTAATGGTTCTCAAGACAGACAGACAGACAGACAGAGGGTGGATAGATTCACTGACTTCAAATAAACCATTTTTTTCAAGCTCAATTAGTTCAAGTCAATGGTAAACAGTCAGTTTTTCACCACAGTTGTTAATGTGCCAAACAATTACACATGGCAGGAAGAGTTGAAGGCAAAAAAATGCATGACCGATGCTCACCAATGACAATCACCCAGCTTATCAGCCAGCAAGAAAGAGCAGCTTCTTATCACAAGCGCTGACAATGTACTCTGGGAAAACTGCTGAACCCAAGGGAGTCAGTCACAAAAACTGCAGTGTCCAAGATGTCAATAGTTCGTCCTCCGGAGAGCATTAGAGCTCAGCCAATTTCATGAGATCTGCCCATGAAATTTAAGCAAAGAGGTTCTGGAGGAAAGGTCAGTGCAGGTCACCAGCAACATTAGGATTGATCTTCTGTGGACCATGACCACTTAGAGTGAATTACATGACTACCTGGCCATTAGATGTTCATATGCGGTATCTTGGAGTCATATATCTGAATCTCTCCAGCAGGCATTTCAGTGACAGAGATGTATAAAAGTGCCATATTCTAAAGAGCACAAGAGTAACGGCATGTGACAACCTTTTCACATGGTCCTCCATCTTCTGTAGCATCAAAGTAATGTATCTTTTGTAAAAAAAAAAACTTATTTTTTCAATGTTTCGCTGTAGTTCTACCTTCCAGTCTGTGTGGAGCATGTCTGTTTTGGAATAGGGCACTAACAGCTATACTATATGTCCACACACACACACACATACACACACACAGCACTCACACTGAGGTAATGGAGGCATTACTGTGAGTGATGGGCCACGCCGGACTGCCCCACTCTATCACCTGCCTGTCTCCAAGACATTTCCATTTGCTCACCACACCTAGGCAACACTCGTACAGGGAGGAGAAAACGAAAAAATACAGTCAAGTATTTTGATTTCCACAACCCTGCTACTGTAGGTCCACGAGATGTGCTCTGAACACCTTTATTTCTGAGACATGCTAATCCAATATAATCTCATTCCATCAGCCGGGCTCGGTGCAACGCGCTGTGCATGGAGCTTCATTAGTTACCTGAATGACAGGTTCAGACCTCCACACCGCGCCTTGGTATTCTGGTTGGTCAGGCACACGCACGCTCTGCTGGCTCATCTAGAGCGTTCATGCATTTTTAGCTGCCCAGCTACATCAGTATGGAGACTAGGATAACACACTGTTCTGAGTCTTTACAGATTGCTCTTATTATTATTGTAAAAAATGGCCTTTTATCTAGCACCTTCTGTATTTTCAGAGCAAATTCATATTTTCACCATCCTTAACTGGTGAAATTTACATTACAGAGCATTTTTATTAATACAACTTTGGTTTTGTTGGGAGTAGAGAGGCCCTTCTATGCAAGTCAGTTAAAATTCCTCTCACAGCAGAAATTGTGCTCGCACATATTTAGAATTTACCCTTGACCCATTGCAGCTGAAAATAAGCGTGCTCGCCCTTCCAAACACCACCAACATCCACACCGCAGTCCCATTCCTGGTTCCTGCACCAATGTAATAATGTCCTATCCTCCTATCATTTCCTGTTGGGGAAAAAAAATATTTCACCCTGCATTCCTGCATGGGACAGCATTTTGAGACATTTGAGCTTAGTTCAGTCATTTCAAATTCAGAAAGAGCAGGTTGAATCAACAGAATTCTGCAGCGTTAGCACTTCTGGTGCAGGAAATACTCAACTAACTATAGTGACAGTGTGCTGCTTTATTTATAATGCATCACGTAGGCACTTACATTAAAGGGGCAAACACAGTACCTGATGACGGTGCGTAAGAATGTGCTGATATGTCAAAGCATGGCAAATGCAAACCTTGACCATAACACATTTTTTATTAATGCCCTTATGATGCTATGTTTTTTAGTATAAAAAGGAGTAACATTTTTAACATGGCAGGCAGAGGGCCATGCAGCTTGCAGGTTATCAACACTTCCGTATTTCTTCTTAAGTTATAAGGGAAAACCCAGGACTCCAAACAGGAGAGGCATTATGTAAGGCTGCTGTTTTGTCTCAGTAAACACAAGAGGCTTAATGGGATTCACGATTATCCTCCAAGGCTAGCTGCAGCAAATCTTTCACTCATCCCTTTCTACAGGCGGAGAATATTGATGACAACAAGGTAGCAGCAAAACATTTTTCTGCAGATCTGGTCGAGAGCCAAATACCTTACTCCAGACACAACAGGAAGGTCAAAGTCTCTGTGACCACTGAGCAGGGACATGAAGCTCTGTCGCCAAGCTGGGATTGATAAGGGATTCTGATCATAATTTAAAACACTGCGAGCAAGACAAAAAGAGAGACATGGTAACACATGACTGTGTAAGCAGTGGTTATTGTCTTCTATTTTTTTAGTATATAGTTATGTGAAGGATTATAATTTAAAATTCAGTTATTATATTATAGATCCCAGTAATGCTCCAGTACATGAAGCATTGAGCACAGAGAGAAAAATTCACTTCACTTGTGGTATGAAGAGCAACTTTATATTTGGCTTTAGGGCTTAATCAAAGATACAATTCAAAGAACGTTTTACGTTTTAATATGATGGATATGAGGAAATTAAAAGTATCACATGGAATAGACCGGAAAAATCTACCTTTTAAAGCATTTTCCCAAATAAAATGAATTATAATTGAAGCTAAGGTTGGTAATCCTATAAAAGCAAGCAAGAGGCAACTCTTTGAAAATATGCAAACCAATGCCTTGTTACCACAACGCCACCAAAACACATATACGTGCACTGGTAACAGCAAGAAGCAGACATTTTGGTGACTCGCTCGCTAACTTCTGTCTATCGTCTACGCATCAGCATTGTAGGCCACGTCCCTCCAGCCTGCAGTGAGAGCAAAGGCAGAGTGCAAGACAAGCAGGTCAGTTAGTGACAAGCCAGCAAATCATTTCATGCGGATCAAAAGAACGGTCGTATCTATTACACACCAGCAGGGGCTAAGAACTTTGGCCTTTTCTCTTGATTTCAGACAACTTTATTTATTGATAGCTATTGAAGGATGAAGAGGATTTCAACGAATAAGATAACAAGGGTTTCAGAGACAAATTCCCAACCCTACATTAAAGCACTATCAATACATACGAATGTATACTGGAGGCACATAAATGGTATTTCTCAAGATGCCTTATCGGACCCTGCTTTCCATGAGCTCATATAGGATTATGCACACGAAAAGGCCATGTTGTGGGGATTTGGAGAACAGTGGCATATCTCCACTGTCAGGCCGCTTAGATCAAAGCTCTATATGTGCACTGGCATTTCCTTGTTGCACTGGGATTAAAAGAGCCGGCTACTTCTGGAGAGGCCACTGTGTTATGGCACTCTTACCCTGCTGCAGCTACTTAAACCTGCTGAGTTCTCAACAGACCAACCCTCCCTCCTCAGCCTGTCACAAGTCACTGACCAAAGCTCTGAGTCAGCCGCTGGATATCCAGCACATGTCAGGGGAAAATAGCTTTCGTGGCAGCAACCATCGTGTCACCTGAGTGAAATGTGGCAGAGGTGGACACAAAGCCCATTTACACATTAGTGCACAGTCCGACCAGGGGTTTATAAAAGCCAAAGTGGAAGTTATCCAACCTAAATAATAAAGTTTGCATTGTGTTCCAAGAAATCCCAAATAAGCTTGATAAAGATGTGTCCGGCCCTGATGGTAAGAAACATTAGAGAAATACATTTTCACCGATGGGAGACCTAACCACAGCAAGACATGACCTGGCTAGACCTGAGGCAAACAGATGCAAAATGAACAGACCTTAAGACAGAGAGAGCACAATCACTGGCAGCACGATGCCACTATCAATTAATTTGAGCTATTTTATGGAATAGAACAGAATTGCAATAATATGAAACCAAGGTCCAACAGTTGCCTTACGAAATCCAGATTTTCCTTTCGGATCCACACCAAGTCGCACACACTCACAAATATCAGCGCGCTAAAAATTCCCAAATTTCCTCAAGATCTGTGAATACATCTATGAGAAACCAACACAAAATGAGAAAAATGCTCTACACCACAATATTAAAGAAAATGAAACAAAAATCCTGGATCTGCCCACTGATCCAAATAAGGCATTGCGTAGCCAATTGGTCATAACATGCACAGATGGACAAAACACAATGCTCTCATCTATTTACTGTCATTTTAAAGAATACATTTGCTTCTGATTCTGCTAACACCTGCTCAGCTTCAGCTCCTTCAGCACATCTAAGCTGAAAGATGCACTGTTACCATCTTTTTGAATTGCAATTTTTCGTAGAGGTCAGTCTCAGTAGAGAGAAACACCATTTGTTCATAACGAGCCACCACAAGTCAAATGTTTGTGTGTTTAAATCTAAATACCCCCTCGGGTTTTTCTCACCTGGAGTCTTTCCAGGGAGCCATATCAGGGGCTCTGTTTGAAATCCAGCAGGTATTATTGAGCTGTGTTTAAGGTATTAAGTAAAGCCCTGTGGATCCGTTCACTGTGCAACGACTCCTGTTAATTAAAGAGTGCACTGAGCCGACTGGAGGTCTCAGGGGAGAGTCCACTGGTCACACTCTGCTCAAAAAGTCAAACACTGCCAGAAGTCGAAGATCAGCTTTAAAGATCATTAATCTAGCCCAGCCCCATTCCCTGGCAGCGCCCCAAGGGACCCGGGGGATTGGGGCTGACCAGTATTCCCTAAAGCAACGCTGAACCTAAATTCTTCAGGGAGAGCTAGTTCCCCCACCCAAATCGACATTTTTGCTCCATTAAATCACAAGATGCTGTCCGCATTGAGCCTTTCAGGGTACAGAGTGATGAAGACACACAGTAATAGGGCAGCTTGAAGAATAGCTCGCAGAGAGGAAACTAATACTCGCATTTTTTCCCTGCACGGTGGGGAAGATAATGATGCTTCCAGTGCATCAGATTAATCTGGGACAAACTGGATCCCACGAGAGCTTAATCTAGTTTAATTAAGCCCACCTCTAATGAGGGATGGCACCTAGTTAAGAGGGAAGCTGGAGCAAACTGGACGACGAACATCTTTCTAAAATATACAAAAACATAATATTTACCAAGTTTCTGTCCCTGGACACAGATGCATTAAAGCTCTCCCTCATTGAGAACATGCTGTAAAGACAAAGCTGTTAGATTCTATTGTTTGACTGATTCCCTGCACCCGTCTGTGTAACTGCCCGTAGTCTTGGAGTCCACTTAAGTGATTCCCAACCTGGGGGTCCCGACCCTCATGGGGGTTCTTAGATAGTGTCCGGAGGCGCCAGATGGTTTTGGAGAAATAAATATAATAATAAATATATTCTAAAATAAAATTGTCTTTGCCACTGATAAAATCTGCTTGCCTGATTAAAGTGTTGGGTTACAACTCATTCTGATTTATGTTATTCCAGTTTAGGAGAGACATTGAAGTGAAGCAGCCATTCACCTGCCCTTCTCCTTCTATCAGCGGTGCTACTGAAGCAATCATGGATCGATGCTGATAGAGCACCTGCTACTGGGTGCTGAAACATTTGAATGTGAGTGGCTACCTGCTCTTTTTTTTCTTCAGAACAAATTTGTCCAACAAAGTGGCCTTGCTGTATGTTTTTCTTTAGACCTTGACAGAGTAAAGGATATTAGCGATTTCACAAATTGTAATTTTTTTTTTAAATGATTGACAGAATACACCATTCTTCGAAGTTGCCTTAATTCTGGTGAATTTGTCCTGAAATGAAAACACCTCTGGAAAGAAGACTATCCATCCAACTGTTAGATGTAACACAGCAGCCAATCACACATAGAGACAAACAGCCATTCACACAAACAATTATGTTATATGTATATATATAATAGGAGCCAATGGAGATACTTGTCTTCAAAAAACAATAATAGACATGATAAAGACCTATCCACAAAAATATTGAAATTCTTTATTTAAGAACTGCAAATATATTCTCAATTCTCTTTTTTCTTTTCATTCCCCCTGATCTTCCATACAATATAAAATGGTAAAATGATTCCTATATATATTATGGTACGTGTGTGGCCTAGAGCAGCCGTGTGCAGAGTGGGGGAGTTAAACTACAGAACAAATGATGTTGGATTTTCAATGCACTATTGTTTTAACAGGCTGAAACAGAAGACTTCGATTCTGTTCTCGTCGTGCCGACGCTACACGTTACTTTCAAACACACACTGGCCTCCCACTCAGTCAGGCAGCAAGGCAGTGAGTGCCGCTCCACTGATATGTGGCTTCATGTCTTCTTCATAAATTTACTGTCTCTTCCATATATCTAGTGTATCTGCTATGTTGTCAGAGCTGATACAAGTCTCCTGCATCTGAGGTCAGAGGCTAACTCAGCTGCTTGTATGTCATACCAGCAGGTAGGACTCTACCAGCCCTGATATGGGAGGCTTTGTTTCGAGTGTCAAACAAAACCCGACCCGGTATTAAACATACCTGACACCTCGGCGCTCCAACATTTACACTCCATAAAATACGGATGGCGGGATGCTGCTGCAGTCAGTCTCACTAATGCTGCGTTAAACGACCTGAAGGATCAACAGTGAAACACTGTAGGAGACTTCAGGACAACAAACACCTTGTCAGATGGGGGAAAGGTGTGTTGCTCTGATAAGTTGCTTTTAGAGATGTGCAGAGTCTTTTGGAAGAACACAGCCCTGCCCTGTCCGAAAAAGAAAAGATGCATACTACTGATACTGCATGTTTAGCAATTGATACACTGTAAGGTAACAAATGGACTTTAATTACCGTTAGGGAAAGACAGTGTTTGTGGTCACTTCGGACTCTTCTGATATTCAACCACTATTTTTCCCAGTGACTAACCTGACCTTTAAAGAATATTTGATCTTGTTCCTGGATGCTCTGAGCACCAATTACATTGAGCATTTTAATGATACTGACATCCAGAGCAGTGTTAATACATTTAGGATGCATTCAAATCCACTTATGCCAGTTGTGCCAACGCATGTTTCAAAACCTTGTGCTTCTGAATAAATCATGGGTGTGTTTTCAGTGTAACATGCAAAAAAATTATCACAGTGGGATCTCCAGTTTCCTTTGAAAGCCAGGTTTTCAGATCACTGTTATAGCAGCAAATCAGTAATATGAGAGAATGCTTCTCTACAGAGGAAACTGATTTGATGCAAAGTGAAAACATGAACAGATCATCTGTTTGTGTAACAAGTAGTGTACATGTGTTGAGCTCTTACTTATAGGTTCATATAACTGTCTTGATAATATATCTTCAAACAAGTGAAATACTGCACCACTGACTTCAGATCAGTTATTTGTTTGTCAGTCATGCAATTACTTTATGCTACCTCGTAGTAAAATGCACCAAAAATGCACCTGGCCATACCTGATTTTAGGACCAACAAACTAGTAAAGAGATGTAGGCTGCAGACAAGGCCCTTATTTTGGTTTCTATTTTAAAGTCTGCAGCAATTAGCTCAGAACCATGAGTATGAGGAGTTTTTACAGACAGGTGAAAAGGTCGATATCTGACAGCGGCCCAGTGTGAGGCATCAGAGCAGTTCTCTTCACTGCTGCTATGGCCCTGCTGTCACCACTTGTTGACTCTGCCAGACAGAACTGGAGGCTACAGAGAGGAACGCAAAGAAAAATGGGAGGTTTACTAAGCATACAACTCATTAGCCTTGGGGTGATGGATAAACACCAGATATTAGCGTCCCCTTCACCCCAGCCCATGTGTCAGTCAGTCAGTCTATGAGGCCTCTAGAGAGGCTGCAGCTGTCACACTGTCCCTCTTGGGGCCAATTGAAATGCTGTGACCTTGGGAGAGAAGACTGAACTAATATGTCAGCCGAGGGCCAGGAGGGGATTTCACCTTCCTAATGGAAAGCTCCCAGAGAGCTTTCTGAGAAATGGCATGGCGTTAGGTGCCTCCCATTTAGATTCATGAAACTCAGAGGCAGGAGGAACCAGGCACACAGCCTCTCAAAATGTCTGCAGACACACAAAGACATGCACACACACACGCAAACACACATACACAGTCACTTAACGCCCAAAAGAACTCCAGAACAGTTTTAATGTTACGACGATGTAGAAAATGTAACACAAAACACACCATGACTTCACCCTAGAAGCCTTTATTCAGCCGAGCACAAAGAAATGTTTTCCAAAATAGATCCTCACAGAGCTGGAGGTCAATCCCTCAGACAGCAGGATGGAGAGAATCAGCGACCTCACTGGATTCTGCTGAACTGTCTTGTTGTTTTATTTGTGACATTAAAACACGTCCCTTTGTTTTCACTTGTAAATATTCAGTATAAATTACAGCTGCACATGATCAAGGTCGCCATGCCTTACGTCTGTTTTCTCTACTGTCTGGATCTGTTCCTACGTTATATGTTGGGTTATATCAGATGTGAACATGGTTTGTACTTTGCTGTGTTAGAAGAAGAAGAAGAAGAAGAAGAAGAAGAAGCCCATCCAGAGGGACTTCCAGTGGTTTTTGTAAAGCTTCCATGGCTCTGTCGTGTGGACTTTTGAGATGGTTCTATTTTTATTATATGTGAATGAAATATTACAAATGTGTGGGGTGAGGTCGAAACCAGTAGTGGCCCCTAACACTCCTCAGTTTTCTCTCTACAACAGGCAAAAAGAAGCAAGAACACAACGCGTGTACCACAACTCGAGCTTTCGTCCACAAACTTCATCGTCTCCCTCCTGTGGCTCTGTGTGTGTTTCTGCCTCCTGATTGTCACACTCTGAGTCACACAAACTGTGACTGAAAACCACCTGCTGCCTCCACAATCCCGCTCAACACCCACTGCTACAATTATCATTACTATTATCACCATCACTATTACTATTATACATCTCTATGTTGACTTACCTCCAGCCCTCTCATTTTCTCTCAACCCAGCCAGTGGAGGCAGAGGGCCAACCACCAAGAGCCTGCTTCTTCTATTACTTACATCATTGTATATAATATATAAAAGTGATAGTCTTAATCTGCTCTATATGGAAAGTGCAGTCAGAAAAATTGATGATTTGACACAATAAAAATACAACTCTATTTTGCTATAGTTTTGACAATATACTGACAAACAATCGACTGGATTACTCTGCCACTATGGCATATATGAAGACTGATTGTGTAATGAGGATTGCTTCTTTACGTAAACGTAATCAATGCATGCATGAATTCGATTTGAATCCATTCTTGGTTTACCATGCATGACATATACCTTTAATCAAGTAGTATTTAAAAAATAACATATCAATATCCATGCATGCTCAACAGGTCAAGTTATGTTGTACACAACTACACAGGATTAATAAAGTATCCATCTATCTATCTATGCAAGCACAATAAATCACACACATCTTCACACGTGTACAGAGGAACAATAAGCTTTATGTTCACGCCCAATCAAATGTGCACACACGTTTGAAAACATGTTCAAAATTGGACAACCAGAAGGACGTCTGTCCAAGGCCCCATGGTCTTTCCATTAGGCCCACCCTTCCTTCTACCCAAATCTTCTCTGCAGCCATTTGGCCAGAAAGACAGATTCTCTTCTCTAGTATAGACAAAGGGACCTGAGCATGATCTCCTCTGGTGCATGATTCCTAATGGATTCTAAGGACGTCTATCCATTAGGGACATCAGAGAAACCAATGCAAAGAGAGAACTCAGCTGATTGAGACAGTGTGTGTCTGTGTGATTTCAGTGTGTGTGATATCTGAGAAGAAGCAGTATTTCTAGGTAAATTGTGTAACAGTGTGTCTATTTTGTGTCTGAGCACACAATATGTGCTTTGTCAAAACAATTCATCTGTATTCATTTACACCTGTTTACAAGGTAACGTCATCCTCACAAATATAATTAGCTTTGCTTCACTGGTGTACAAATCCATTGCGCTAATTATAATTGTCAGACAATCCTAATAAATAAAAGGTGCAGTCATACAACACAACTCGCACTTTGTTCAGTTCACAATAGAAACCAAGCAACACCTTTGCAAGGACTAAATCTTAACCTTGTTGGAATCAAGTGATTCCAGTTTTTATTATTATTATGCGTGATTGCAGTCATGTGACAGGCTTTAAGAAAAAGTTGGGGCAAAACGACTACAGTGTAACACTCTTTTAGTCAGATTCATAAAGACGGTTCAGACTCTGTAAAACTGTGAAATTTCCATAGTCATGGACACCAGCCCTGACTCAAACATTTGCATATTAATTCTACCGCCCACTCCACCTCTCCTTTCAAATAAAAGAGCAGCAGAACATGGACCACAGTTTCACTAATTGTGGCACATTGTCGAGGTTCTACATGACAACAGTGTCACAGTAGCTGTATATAGTAGAGACTGTATCATTAATTCTACACAAATACCTGTCCCCATAATCACCAGGGACATTTCGATGATCACAAAACTACAGAAAGGTGATCAGTCATTTAGTTTGAAGCATTAGGGAAGACTCTGACTCATAATAGAGGATTGTGTGGAAATAAACATAGAGTAATAAAATATAATTCAAAAGATTGATGAAGTCAGGCACACATGGGTGATTAATACACCTTAGATTGTTTTACAGATCAGTGTGTGAATTCACATTTTAGATGTTTCCACTCATCACTTCACCCTCAGATTGTCTGAAGTATGTGAAAAATGTATATATAAAAATCATATAATATATATACACAATGCCAATCTGTATACAAGGAATTAACACACGTAACTATTTTGTACTGACAGAAATATTATCGCCACTGACAAATGCTTGTAGATGGCAAGGTTTGGGATATAGCTACCAGTCAGCCCTTACTGTATATTTAACCTGCTGTATGCTGGAGAAATGGGCAAGTGTAAAGAACAGGCTGATTTTCCCCATTGGCCAAAATAAACATGGCCATCTCTGAAGATGAAAGGTTTGTTGGGAGGCATAAGAAGTCAGAAGTCCTGAGACTGACAGTGATTTAAAGATGAAACCACAAACCGGTGACAGGATGTTGGAGGATGTGCTGAAACAAGTCTGATCAGTGGAGGCCGAAGCTCATGATTTATAGGTCTTAAAGATAAAAACAATTATTTGTACCTTTAGGTGTAAAAATATCTACAAGTAAGTTGATTTTGACAAACCCAGAGAATTTTGTCTTCTAAATTAAGGTAAACGTTTGTTTCATTGTCCAGTTTGTGCATGTGTCAATCCTGTGGTCATCTGCCAGAGCCATCAAAAGTTACTTTTTTCCAGTTTTCAGCCTCCTTGGCATGATACACTTTTTTTGTACATCTCAATGGTTTTTATGTTGATCAAATGAAGGATTTAGGTTTTTGGGCATCTAGCTCTTGTGTTTTTCAGAAAAGCAAGCTGAACTCGGCTCTCAGCCCCTCCAAGACATGTGTCCGCAAAACAGCGCAGGAGGAATGCTGAGTTTGGATTTGGAAACTGCTTCATTCATTGCTTTTTACCAGAGGGGACCATACTAATAAAGTTTTCTAGTGCAAAAAGTTGCTCCTAATGATGACATTTCGAAGTTGTGAATTCTAACTACATTTACACAGTTCTCACTGGTGCAGAGTGGAGTGGGGGAGTGTGGCAACAGTCTGCTGCTGTATTCTCTCACACCTGCCTGTTGGCAGGTTTTATACTCATCATCTAATCAATCTAATAGTAAACACTGAACGTCTTTGCGGCTGGGTTTTTTGTTTTATTTGCTTCCTCGGATGTTGCTTGTTTGCTGGTTTATAGTCGACTTCCACATCAACCAGTGCTGCTACCTTTTTAGATACTCATTAAAGCCAGCAATCATGAACACTGATGAAAGCCAGGTCATTTTACCTCCGTCAATATCAAATTGCTATACTAAAAATAGCAGGCCAGTAAAGACTGTCAGCATGTGAACAAGCTACTGCATACGGAGACATTGTGTCAACTATTTTTTACAATTTATTCAACAGAGACGTTCAATACATAAAGTAAGAATTTCATAATTACACCATATCTTAAAAGAGACTATATACACTGTAAGATAAGCCATTCTATGATTTTATTTCACACCTTTTGAAAATAGAAATATTCATAATGTGTAACAGGGACAATCACCATTCCTTATCAAGGTGGAAATGTTCTGTCCTGTCCTTGCTCAGTCGCTCTGTGAGGTCTCCTGAACCACGTGAGAAGCATCCTTGGACAAGCTACAGATCACAACCCTGACGGCTGTGATTTGTGTTTGCATGTGGTCAGGTATATACATGTGTATATATATGAGTATTAATGTGTATATAGATATGTGTAGATATAATATTTTCATTATGTATGATAATCTATGGATATATTTACATTTATATCAATGCAAATTCCTCTAGTATTTGTCAACTGGGGGCATGTATGTTGATATGTCATGAGTGAGATGATACACAGCAAATTTAAGATTAAAAATTCAACAATATATGGTTTTCCATGTCTGTGTTTTTTTTACTATAATTTTTATTCCAGAACAAAAATTTGCATCAGCACACGTGCATTCACTCAGCATGCTTCCTGTCCAGGATGCTCTAAAATTAAAATGTCCTTAGAGTCAAGGTTACTCAGATTAGAGCAGAGGTGACCCGGCAGCTGATACTGCAGCCTCTCTCTCTCTCTAACTGACACCCAGCTCGTTTCCAGTGACAGGTGGAGCAACGAGACAGCGATCCATCAACGCTAATATGCCTGACTCCTACCAATCAATAGTGCCATACACTATATGTGAGCTAAGAAAAGAAGCTCTCAAATAAATGTGAGGCGGACACGAGTATAACTGCCTGGAGCAAAGAGAGGTCCCCCCACTATTAATATGAGCAAAGCAGACATCTCCTGGAAGAGTCTGTTTAATTTATATCGACTGCTTCCAGCCATTATGGACTCCAATCTAAATCTCCAGGGAAATAAAAGTCTGGATGGTGCGGACTGTAAAATATATTCAGGATGATGATGGAGTAAGTGTTTTTGCAGCTGTAATGTTGTAATTCCTGACGCAGTTTGGGGTCTTGGTACAGTACAGCTCGTCGTCCATCAGGGCTGATGATGTTTTCCCTGAGCTTCCCGCGGTAAAGCCGTTTGAAGCCTCCCAGTAATGCTAAAGCAAATGTCTAATGGTGATTGCTGTGGCAAAACCTGCAGCGCCACCAATCATAATCAAGACGGTGCTGATTAACATCTGTGATCCTGCATAAACAAACCCCAGTGTTGGTTAACAATGGAAAGCACTCTGCACAAAAAACTAAAAACAACAATCACGCTCACTATGAGTGATTTTTTCAGAATCATAAACTGATGGATTTATTCATCGCACATCGCTCATCCCACATTGTGTTACAGTTTTACTCCTTTGCCCTTTTTCATGCTTCATACATCTGAAATCAGTTTATTCTTTGCTTAGTTCATGTTAAAAAGATGAGCGAAACCTAAAAAGTGCAGCTAAATCACAAATGCCATTCAAGAGGTTAACACAGAGTCTGGCTGTGCGGTTTTGCTCTGCTGTGAAACACAAATGACCTCTAACCTCATCGGCCCCATCCTCCATTTCAAGTCAGCTAACCTTACTGTAGATCAGGGAGCGGCTGTTTCTAGTAAAAAGATAAAGTCCTTATTCCAGAATTAATTTGGAATACATTCATTTTAAATTCAGTTTATTCTCATCTATAAAGACTTTTGACTTGAAAATAGGGAAACCTCTGCACTCCCCTCTTTTATACTTCACTAGCAACTGTAAACTATTGTTAAAACACAGTAGATTCAGCAGTCACACACTGCCAACCTTGGGATCGCACTGAGAGATATTGTTCAAACACGTTGAGATTGTGATGTGTTCAAAAAAGCATTGCTTATTATATAGGCTCTTATTAAAATAGCTTATAACATACTTACTACTAATAAAACAGATTTGTAATACACATTTAAATGCATAACTCACACAAAGAAAACTCTAATTCAGAATAAATGTGGAACCCTTTTCCTATCAAGAGCCATCTCAGCTTTTATAAAATCCCCTGATAGCCTTATTTAACTCAAAAATAATAACTTGGCTGTTGTATTTTTGTTGTCTGGTCAAGGGTCCTTAACAAGCTCTCCTTACAAATAAGGTGTTATTACAATGTGGTCTTGTGAAAGATGCTCATTGAGCTCCACAATTTTGCCAAAGAGCCCTTTGTGTGTAGACACTTCCACTGTCCACACACACAGGACCTACCACAATTGCAGAGGCAAGCATTCATTTTATGATCATCCACTTGTGCCTGGTGTTCCCCAGGGTCATATCCTAGGTCCTTTGCTGTTCCTGCTTCTTATGCATTATTCAGAGAAACAACATAGTTTGCACTAACTACGCTTTGATCAATGCTTTAGTGTAATCACACATGACTGCTGTAGCTTTATTCATATAACTGTTATCCTTTCACAAAATCCAAAATTCTGAACTGTATCAGCTGCTTTGCTTCCACATAAATATTAAATTGAAGATGTGCTAATGGCTTCCACATTGTTTTGTGTTGAACAAGCATCCAGTTTATTGTAATTTTATTTCCTACCAAATCAGACTGCAAACTTAGATGAGTGTGGATTAATTTGTCCAGACTGAATACTACAAATTTTTTCCCCCAAGGAATGAGCTCTTTTAGATTACACACGTGGTATACGGTTAGAATGTATCTTCTTTTACTTTACCTACTGGAAATGCATTATATACAACTTAATGCCACTATTAATGACACATTTCAGGATTGGTGATGTTTTTGTTATTTTCCTTTATTTCTTTGTGTCTCTTCTTTGTTCAAACACAGCCTACAATACCTCCATAGTCTTATGTTAACTGGTGGTACATTACTGTGTAATGAGCACAGCATTGAAGTGTATTCCATTTGTTTTAAACAAATGATAGGCGATAGTGACCTAGGTGAGACAGAGCAGTGGCTTGGCTCTAATGACATTTTAATGGGGAACTAATGGGGGTTTCTGCAGACAGACCTCAGTGGGTTCAGTCTGAGGTCAATGAGGCATGAGAAACAAGCTAATTGCTGCTTCATACAGGGTGTGTGTAAAATCATTTATTGTTCTGCTCGACCCTCAAGGGGAGGTTTTTTGCTCCGGGTTGAGATTTAATGCTCATTTTGTGTCAGGCTGTGCTCACTGATGCAAAGTTTAAACTTTATTACATGTAATACAACTGCGAATAAATACAAAAATATCATTTGACTGCTGAGGGAGACAAGACAATTCTAAAACCATTTGCGTCCTCGTCTTTTCATCCCGGCTGGATGTTTAACCTTATAGGGGCAGATTTAAGGACTTTTATTGTCTATATATTATGCACACCCATCCGAAATGTTCCAAAATACCTTTTTCAAATTGTTTGATGCATTTAAGTGGATAATTGGACAATATTGGGTTTTTAGCTTGATAGTGTAATAGTTTTTTTTCACAGCAGAAATTTTTGACATATCATATTTGCAAAAGCAGAGGTGCTATTGAAATCATTGCTGAGGGCTCTGTCCAATTTAAGCATCCAAGCCAGACGGATTGCAAATTTCCAGGGCTGAATCTGAAGCAGCTAAATAGAATCCAACCCATAACCTATTTTATTATTTACACCTTGGCTATTGCTTATGTGACATATTTCCAAATGTTTGCTGTAAAAAGGCCTATGGAAATTATGATTGGAAAAGTGAGCGATTAACTTTTCCTCAATTCTGTGAGATGAGTCACTTTCCCATCAGTGCATTTTGTGGTAGAGGCTGGTACTGAGTCTGAGGGCTCTATTTCAGTAGCTCTCTTACCACCATCTGTTTCAACCGTCACATCATATTATTTTTTGTCCATTTTTTTAGCCGCTGTATCTTTATTTTGCAGCTTTAAGAAAAAAAGTCTAAAACAACGGAATCTGCCATGATTATTATATTGTGGTTAACACTGTCACCTCCCTGCAAGAAGATTCTGTATTCCAATGTGCCGAACATGCTGAGTCTGCGTGTTCTACATGTGTCTGTGTGAGTTTGCTCTGGCATTCCATCTTCTTCCCATAGTCTAAAGACATGGACCCTAAGTTAACTGGAGACTCAAATATTTGTCCATAGGTGTGAATATAAATACTCATCTTCTGTCTCTATATTTCAGCCCAGTAATGGGCTGTCGGCCTATTGAGGGTGTACCCTGACTCTCATTGAATGTTATCTCGGAGTGGCTCTAGCTCCCCTACGACCCTCAAAGGATAAGTTGTCTAGATAATGGATGGATGGAAGACCAAGATCATCACAGCCTCTTATGCACCCACGTATCAGGTATGATAATGTGCTCTGTCTCATCTCTTTGGCATGCCCTCAACGCACTGCGCCAGGTGCACTTGACTACAGCCCAACACTCATTTCAGGAAGATAGCGCCCTGAGGAGGTGTCACAAAGTCGGTCCTTTTTGCACTTTTGTCTTTGCATTTGATGACATGGTGAATGGATGTATTTGTGCAGGCTGCTCATATTGCAGCCTGTGAGAGTCCACAGTTTGGCACAGAAAGGAAAGGCGCTACCTTTTATGCGCGGGTAAGTTTTGTGCGGGTGAAGAGTTATAGTGGTGTCAGATCCAAGGAAAAAATGACTTAATGAGAGGAGGAAATGTGATGAATGAAGATGCTGACAAACTGGTGCACTGCAATGGTACAATTAAGAAATTAACATCCAATCATAATCTGTGGCACGTGTGAAAACACTGAGCAGGCACAAGTGATGAAGATGGAACCAGGAGACGATTAACCTGATTAAGACAGTAGTTTGAATAAGACAGTGACGTGTAACAGCCTTTCCTTATGACCTTAACCTGAAGGAAGTCATAATTTAATAAACAAGACGAATAATATTGAGAAATTAAAAATGTTCAGGTTGGGGTTTTAATGTCAAAGTGGGCGCATCAAAATATAGTCTCAATCAGTCTTTGCAATTTAACATGTAGATGATAATATGAATGGAATATTCTAATAGCAACCTGTTTTGAAATAGTGCTGAATAAGGTCAATATTCAGGATAATGGTGTCCATTTAAACAGTCACTTTTGGATTGTGGTTGGCAGGAGCAAACTCTTTTTGTAAAAGCTTATTTTTGTATCTATGTATGTGACTTTTGTTGCTTTTAAATTTGTCATGATGCCTTTTACATTTTCTGTAGCACTTTGCCTTGTTGTTGAATTGTGCTGTACAAATAAACGTGCTGTGCCTTGCCTTACTATCAGAGACTAACGTGACATTTACATGTACAGGTCAACTCTAAATTAGATCTGAAATTGTGGATGACAGCTGCACATTTGATGACTGTGACGCTTGTGCGTAACTGTGAAGTGACAGAAAAACAGAAAAGTAACTCTTCCTGAGGTGAGAATGTCAGTGCAGCACGGGATCAGACTGTGTCAGCAAGAACAACCCGTCCACAATTACATAGAGAGGGATATTTTGCTAGAGCTGCAGTGCATAAAGCCCTCATTACAGAGATGAATGCACATTTGAGAGTTCAGTGGAGCGAAAAACCACGGACACTAATCCACAGAGATTTGGAAAAATGTGATGTGGTCACAAGAGTCTTCCTTCACCGTGTTCTCAACAAGTGAGAACAGCACAGGAGAGACTACTTGACCCTTACAGTGAGATGGATCCGGTGGCTCTGCCGGCATGGCCTGGGTCCACTTGTCCCCTTAGTGGGAAAGGTCACTGCAAATCAATACAAAGTTATTCTGAGCCATTCCCTGAATCCTGTGATGGAATATCTCTGTGATGATTGGAGTGGTCTCTTCCAGGTGACAGTGCCTCCACCCATAGGTCCTTAGGGGTCACAGAATGGCTTGATGAGTATGGAAATAATGTCCGTCCTGTAACCATCGGAATACGTGTCATCCCTGAAGAGTTCCGTTGACGAGTAGAATCAATCCCATGGTGCACTGCAGCTGTTCTGATTGCTCCTGGTGACCCATCCCCTTACTAAGATACCTCACATTGTTTGTTATCACCTGACCGACCAAGCATGTATATATATTAGAAAATTATTTGTTGCTGTGTGTAGTTATCGATAATTTATTCCATTTATTCAACTTATTCCACAATTACCAGAGCATTATTCTCAGAGTCAGGTTTTATATAAAAACAGAAAATAAAACCTGAACCTAAAATGTCCAACTGAATTCATCACCACAATAGTTATTGGTTATTATCAACGTATCTCACGCACATTGAAGTTTTGCTGCAAGGTCGCCAAAGAATTTCTAGCATTCACAGCACAGCCTGCGATAATCCCCTTTTCAGTAAGAGGTGAGGAGGTGAAGGAGTCCCCAGGGGAGGGGGTGTGTGTGTGTGCGTGTGGGTTTGCGGGTGTTTCATCGTGCTTTTCATTACAAAAGCTGACCACGTGAATGTGGCCGTTCTGTCGGCAGCTTAAAGCCGTAGTGGGGGGTCAGAGGCCAGGCTGCAGTTAATGCTGTTCTAAATTGCCTTTCCTTGGAGATTTGCCCCCATTGAGACACCTGAGAAAGGTGGGAAGGTCGCTCTGTGAGGAATGGGGTGTAGGAAGTGGATGGGAGTCTCAAAGCAGCCCATTCAAGGCCTTTTAACATATCCACTATGCTGACTCACCACACTTACAACCCCTTGTGACAATGGATTGAATTTCACCTACTCTATTGTCTACTTCGGTGTTCTTCGTCTGTTTGTGACTGATTCTCTCCAAGGGGAACATGGTGGTGCTTCTCAGTTTGTCATCTTGCCACAATTGAAGATGAATTTGATCAAAATGACTCTATGACTAGTGTTCATATCTGCAAAGGACAATTCAATTTGATATTGGCTGACAAATGATCAGCAATGATGGTTCAGAGTTTTATTGTGCAATAAGGAATTGATGCCATGGTTTCACATGTCATCACTTTCAGTTTGACCTCCAGATAAAACAATTTATGAAGGCTCATCTTTCTGATCTATTTTTAGTGTCGGTGTTGTGTTCTCTGGTCTCAGTATATCCTTTGGTCAGCAAAATGAGTGTGATAACATCCAACAGATTTTTATTTAAAGTATGGTAAAAGTGTTGGTAGAGGTGGAAAAGTTAGTTTATGGATAAAAGATGAAGTCCAATTGAAACAAATTTAGCAGGTTAATAATGATGTACAGAAATAATTTAACAATTTCAATGTCATTCCACTAGACATGTGTTGACCGATAAGGACAGGCAATGTTTCTACAACTAATCACAACTGACTGAATAATAAGCGCTACTTACATCTATAAACTCCTAATATCTGCAACAGTCGTAAACAGAAACTATGTTGACATTTTCGCATTTTATATATATAAAAAAAAAAAAGAGATGTTTGGATGGAAACCCAGCTAATGTTATATTAACTAATTACCACAATACAACAACTGACATTTAAGAAAATCAATTGTATTGCTTTAAGTAACTCTAATCATAGTGATCATCACTGTCATGTTGTCAATATAAATGTATTGATGCCAACAGAGTAGATTGGGCGGATGGTGGGCCACCCGAGTTAGCCACTATAGCATTCACATCCTGATGCCGAAGCAGTGACGTCACTTGAGGATCAGTTTTCTCTCAGTGTGTGAACAACCACTGGAAGGAAATTCTCATTCGGGAGGTAGCATGATTTTAGCAGAGCACCAGATATGGCCTCAGTAAAAAAATGCTATCTGAAAACATTTTGCAGTATTAATGAATTTTATTCATGAAAATTGCTTGAATATAAAGTTCCATTATAAGGTGCATGAGATCCTCATTTTGAATAATGACAAAAAAGGCCTAACGGACTCTAATTTGCATATAAAACACAACAGAGACGGGGGTAGTTTAATCTCTAATTTGACCTGCCGACATCTTCCCTCTAAAAGACAACAACACACAGATGCATGCTGTTGTGTATTCCAACCTTCTTTACTTGCATGTGTAACCATATAAATCTCATACAATGTTCTATTAAAAATAAGGCAGAGTTGAATGACACCTTGTTGTTGACTCTGTGGACCCGTGCAGCTCCCCCTCCAGTGCTCTCTACATTCACTTTGAAACTAACAGAATCAGGTCTACAGTGTTAAATATTGCCTCGTACTTTGCCATGTACCTGTTTCCCTGCCACAGCAACCATGAGCACTGAAGAGAAAGAAGGAGTAACAGACGCCAGCGCCAGGAGACACCTGGCTGACATGCATTTAAATCCTGGCGAGGCTGTGGTGGAAGCGTGTTTGACTTTCTGCACTGTGCCAAGCGAGGAAAGGTAAACATGTCACAGAATGCAACAAGGAATGTAGAGAGCAGCACCCTGCAGAAAGGTTACTTGTATTCATCCTTTCAATACATTTTCATGAAAGAAGTGATGATTGGCCTCGCATTCCATTCAGCGTTGCAGATTTCAATAGTGCATCAGTTGAAAGGAAGCCCACGTGAAAATAGCACAGCATTGACCTCGTAGTGGAAATGAATAGCAGACAGTGGCATGGATCATAAGTGTAATTTGTCGGGGGGTACATGCGGGGGCTGAGAAGAATGAAACAGAGAGCACCTTCTGTCTGCAGCGTGGCGCAGAAGCCATTACTGGCCATAGTGCTGTCAGCTGTACGGCATCAGATCCTTTGAGAATGAAGCTTTCAATCAATCTATGAAAAGCCTGTATCTCTGTGGAGCGAATGAGACGGAATAACTCATGATGGCGGCAGCAGTCAAGTGAGTGGGTGTTCAAAAGCAATGCAGTTGTCCAGGAGGAATAGTCCCGCTTTCATCCGTGCCATCGGCCCTGGTTTGTTGTAATGATGGTTTTCTTGGCTGCCGTCAGCCGCATTGACGGGGATGTCACTCCTGAGAGGAGCAAGCGTGACTGGACAGTCCTGTTGGATTGTTTCTGTGTTCGTTATGTAGATATTCCAATTAATCCTAATCAGTAAAAATACGGGTATGGTTTATATCCAGCGCTCATTTCGATATCAAATGACCATACCAATGATTTTTAAGGTTAACTACTTATCACATGCACTAAATAACATAGCTGATCTCGCAGCATATGCTTGGTTTGCGTTAACTTTAAATTAATTTTTAAATAACAGATAGAAAACCCACCAACTACACCTTTTAAAGGGATACTTGACTCATTGAATTCTGTATTTCTTTGAAACTAAAAAGGGTTCCCATACAACAATTACTTTCTTTAACTTTTATTATTGCAACTTTCTTTAAAATACAGAGCTAAAATTAAATAGTTTTTTCTTCCTTTGGACTGGGGGCAAAAAAAAGACTCCTAATGAAACCAATACGTTTGTATTTAGTTCATAAAGAACCCAACTGTTTCCTTTTCCTTCAGTTATATAAATGTATTTTAAATATTAAAATTGAGAAAATAACGTAGCAATTACCTCATTTAGAGTTATTGTAATTGGCCAAATTTGTTATACTTTTGCAGTATAAGTATTTAGTTGACAACATTGTTACATGGTGCTCCATTGTTACCATGGATGGCTCAGACAGTACGGTAACATAGAAAGCCTAACTTAACGTAATGTTTCGTCCTCCCTGCTTTTGTTAAACAATGTGCAACACTCACAGGGAGGAAGGTGCTAGTCTGTTGTTTGCAGTGTTGGAGTTTTGAATATTGGCCTTAATGGAAATGGGAGCCAGTTACTGAAAGGGAGCAGAGGAGTCTGACTCATTGTCTTAGATTCCTACAGCCATTCACAGTGGCCCCTGCAGCCAGCAGCATTTCCTTGGTATGTAATTAAGCTTCATTCAAGAGTACTGGATAATACCTCCAGCTCTTTCACAGGGCTCTTCACTTATATCCCATTGCCCTGCAACACTACACTACACGCTGCCTTCAGGACAATTCTATGCAAGAGCCGGGCAGTTGTCTTACTCCCTCAGATTTGCGATGCCGAGCTTATGCCAGCCATTTGTTCAGCTCTGGGTGCTGCTCTGCAGCCTGCCAGACGCTAAAGGTAAGTAATGACGCGGCTGATTTCTTCTGACAGGATACTGTGTCTCGGCTCTGCAATTACATGCTTTATGTTTATTATTGCAAGAATGCGAGTTGGGGGTGTACTCTCTGTGGCATTTACCTGGTCAGTTTATTACATGCGCAACGCTCAGCCCTAAGGCCCCTCCCGCTCATTTCCATGAAAGTGATTAAGAAATGCATCTCCTTCTCGTTTATGACGTGTCGTATTTTAAAATGATAAACCCACCATTAAATAAATGTAATGCGTCACTAATTTCACCGGGATTCTGAGTTCATGTTCATTATATCTTAAAACTTTGACAGCACAAACACATCCAGCTCCTCCGTCTGCACAGACACTTTCTGCTGAATGAATAATCAGTCTAATATCTGTGGAGAGGAGAAATAGCTGAAGGGGCAAAAAGACAGAGTGAAAGCAGGTTGCACCTCAGAGCAGGTTCTGCTCTTCTCCACCCCCCCCCCCCCCCAATCTCCATTCATATGGCACTGTTTTGCAACAGCAGCTTTCGTATCGTCCTCAGTTTAAAGCAAATGGCTTGGCTTAGTGTTAACAAGCAACAGCATGGCTGTGATCATCTGCAGTGCTACTGTACTAAGGAGAGCATTACGGCCCCGGGCCTCACAGATGTCACCGTTCCACATGTACTGTGCTGTAATCACAAGTACAGATCTGCTCAGCCTCCTGACTGCTTTAACATGATCTACTATCTGTGCTCAACTGTTTTCATCAAATCTATGGGACAAATATCATCCACTGCTTTGAGCTGCCCTCATATGAAAGCTGCAGTGCACCTCTCATTACAAACTGATGTATTTACATGGCTTGGAAAAGAAAGATATATAGATGATGGGGATATAGTAAAAATGCGTTAGTGTGTGATTTTGTAGTTGAGTAACAATGGGAACCTGTCATTCGGATTGCATCTCTATCCCCTGCAAATACTTAATTATTAGTTTGAACTGGTTTTGAAACATTTAGGAGCAATGCTTATACCTGTCTGGATTACTTTCATTGGTAATGGTTTTTGTTTATATTCAGTCCATTAAGTGTGATCTTCTTACAATGCACAGAGGGCACATGCAAGACTGCAACAGTTGCCCCAGCTCCCAATGCACTTACAGGCACCAGGCTGTCCGTGACACATTTTGTGGTCATCTGATCAATGATAAATAGACCAAAAAAAATGTTTGTGCACAATCAAAAACTGATTTAATGCACATAACATAGCAGATCAAAGGTTGCTCGTATATTTTTATCCAACCTAAAAAAAAACATTAAGTTGAGGGATAAAATAAGTTTTTAATTCCTTTAATATATTTTTGAGATGTGCTTACTATAAACCTGCATTTATTCAATTCTTCAGGACAACACAACAAGCTGAATATTATTGTGACCAAACTATTGCCTACTACAAGACCAATACATATTTTTACCAGCACGCAAACGACAACATTACCATTTAGTAAGAGTCATGTGTGTGTGTCCATCCGATGAGTGCAGGTCCTATAGCTCTGGTTTGGCTGTAGCTGCCGAGTCAGAATCCAAAGTTAACTGGTTTTAAATGCTCAAAATTTTATCGGGTTTGATAATCGAGTGTGTGGCCATACTCAAGTAGCCTCAGCATGTTTTTAAGTTAAATTTTTTTAAAGCAGAAAGTCTGCAGAAGCTCCAGAGTTCAGTGCATTACATTACATGTCATTTGACTGACTCTGTTGTCCAAAGCGACTTACAATTAGTACACTCAACATCTATGAGGGGCCATTTAGGGGTTCAGTATATTGCCAAGGACACTTCGGCATGCAGATGGGGAAGAGTGGGGATTGAACCGGCAACCTCTTGTTGGAGAACGACCACTCTGCCCCCTAGGCCACACCGCCCTGCATGTCTGGAAGCAGCAGAATGTACTCTGTCAGCCTGTGTTTGTACAAAGAAATTACAGGACTACAAAAGCCTGGACACCTAAACTAAGATGGCTCTAAAACTGACAATTGAATTTCCTAGATTTAAGACTGCTTTTCCCATTACCCTCTTTTGCTTATTTCCCCTGTCCCCATATCAGTTCATCACAAACATACTGGAAGCAACATCATCAATGGCCTTTCAACTGGAACATTTCTTCAGCCGTTGGCAGAACCTGTGAAATCTGCACTGATTGAGGCGCTTGTGGCATCAGCGTGATGAGCCCTGGAAGCTGAAAGCCAAAATCTCTCTTGCTCTGGAGGATCAGCAGCAATTTATGTGATCGCAAGCATCATCCTTTCTTTCTGTAAATATCTTCAGCTCATTTTCTGCCTGATCTGACCTGATGAGAGCCAAACAGCCAGAGTAGACCTCTTATAGATATTATGTAACTGTACATCAATATCTATGGTCCAGGAAACACATTGTATATTTGACAACATCCATTATCCTCGAACAGTGGTGACTGAATGTGCTAAATGGGCAAATTGTTCTTATGCTGCATACGATTCATTATGTAGAAGGCTGCATGTTGAATGGAAATGATGGAAATTATTACAAACATTATGCAGGTTGAAAAGTTTAAATGTTTCTGTTTTACTAGATACATTTACTTGATGTAAATGATAGATTATACATTGTTTGTTCACTGCTGCAGAGCCTATGCTTGATTTTGTTCAGACTTTATTCAGAGTCTCATATTTATTTTAAAATACAAATATTTTCTACAGATGTGCAAACTTGAACGTCTCACACATATTTATTTATAGGTTTTTCATAAAATTGATGGAGTTGGGATTATTTGTGAATATAAGTCTGTTGAGCGTGTTGGGTTCAGTTGTAGTCTGAAAAGGATGCTGAAAAGTTTTTCGAGTCTTGTTCTAAGAGATGAAGCCTATTCCAGGTAAGACGTTGAACAAAACTTTAATATTTCATACAAGGCTGAGTACTACTCCTTCCACAGCAGAGTAAAAACTGGATCTACCAGAAGCCAAGTGGGACAATCTAGTTCACAACTGAGCAGCTGGACACGAGTACATCAGAGTTTCTGTTTGAGAAAAAGCCACACCGGTGCTCAACTGCCAGTAAAACACCAGACTGCCCTCTAGACAGAGTGGTAAAGAAAGAAATGTATGAATCTGGCCAATAAAAGAAAAGATTAATACGGGCAAAAGAACACAGACAATTGACAAAGGAAGTTTGAGAAAAAGTGTTGTGGAAAGACACATCAATTTTGAAGTCTCAGTGCAGTTTATGACCAGTCTTACAGCCAGCCTCCATCTCATTATGTAATGAAAGAAAAAATATTATATTAATACCAAATCAAGTCTAGAAATGATAGATCAGTTTTGCTTGTCCTGTATTGCTGCTTTCAACAAAGTTTAATGTGCTCTAGCACATTTCTAACCGGCCGTATGGTGGTGCAAAAATCTTCATAGCTGTAGTTTTTCTTGAGTGGTAACGATGCTTATGTTTATGAAAAATACAGAATATACAATTCTTTATCAAGTGCTACAATAAACACTTAGTACTCATTTATGAATATGAAGTAAACCTTCTTTTTGGATTTTCAGATCATTAACATTTCACATGAGACTTTCATGTGTTTTTATTCTTTTCATGTAAATACTTAATACGCACATTGAATGGTCCACGATAAATGCCTAGTAATATTTCACATTTTTACAACAGATTATGACCTTGTGTGCAACATCTTCAACACAGCAGAAACTAAGATTGCACAGTTTTTTGTGTCCACATCTTTTATATCAATATTCATGTGACATTTTCTCAGCCGATTGTCAACAAAATCCACAGGCCTATACACCTCAGTGTGTGAAATATTGTGGCGGTCATGTTTGTTCACTTCTCTTCTTCTTCCCTTCCTAAAAACTCTGGCTTTCACAAGTAAAATGTTAGCTGAGCTCGGACCGATCTAAAGAAGGTGACAGGAAAGCAGGATTGAAATCTTAGACGGGTGTCTCAACACAGACAGGTGTTGTTTCTCTCGTCCTCGTTCTCACACAGACTAAGACATCGATAAACAGAGACACCCGTCCTCTGCTTCTGCCTTCGAGGATCACACCCTCCTCTGCTCTTCCACCCAAAAAGCTCTGTGGGTGTGTGTCAATGTAAGAGAGAGCCTGGCCTGTCAGAGTCCTAATCGTTGTGGAGAGAACCTTGGCTCTGTATGCACAGCAGACGCCAGCCCCAATTAGACAGGTGTATACAGTGTGCCAGTGCATCGGGGGAGAGCAGACAGGCCCAATTCTCTGCACAAACACCGGTTCTGTGCCGCTGCCGCCCGATCGATGCGACTCCCTGACTCAGAGAGCCGGACTGGGAGCCCCTGCGTGCAGAAGGCAGAGGAGCAGCGGAGGCTAAAAATAAGGGCTGGTAATATATTGACAGAGGAGGAAATGAGAGATCACTGGGGAACTGAGGAGCACAGACAAGTTGATGCCGATGACTAACACAACTTGTCAAAGCCAGTTGTTTACCCTGGTAAAACTATGACAGTGAAGAGACGGCCTTCTGTGTTAATATGTAGAGCCAGGAGGTGAGCTGAGACACCCTCTGTAGCCATTTGCTCTCTTACTGTGCTCCATTTCATTATGTATGGAATAAGTAACCAAGTAACATTTTTAAAATTATCTATAAAGAATTAAAGAAATGATAAACTTGACAAGAGAAACCGAATTACATACAAAACTCCTTAGTTTCAATACAGAACTATAATAAATGCAAAACAACTTGCACAAAAATACAATATCACAGCAAACTACAGCATCAGAATACACCCTAATGGTATAGTCAGGATTACATTGCACATGAGTTTATGTTAGTAAGTAGATGTCCTTTGTTTACAAACCTTTAATTCCACTACACAGCCGTAGCTACCCCAACCTGCCACAGTCACTTATTTTACCAGACAAGGAATCCTACTGCCTTTGTTGATCGTCTGATTTTAAATTAAAATTTTTGACAAGCTCAAATTCTTCAACAACTTTTTGATGGACTGCCATGCAATTTGGCAAATATATTAATGCTGTCCTCGAAATGAATAACAATAATTTGTGCCACAAAAAAGGATATGTTGGAGTGGTTGCTGACTTTAACAGTCCTATTGCACCCAACACAAAGTTGTACAAAGTGGGACACTTAAGTGTATTTACTCATTTCAACCTGACACATGCACCCACGTCGTCAGCTTTAATGGGCTTGCTGTTTTTAGCATGAGGTGGCATTGATGGCCTTTAGCAATCGAACAGTAGAAAGCAATTGCACAACTCACAGAGAGAAGTATGAATCACTGTTATTTTAAGGCAAATTATCAAGATTGAAATATGTGCCAACATTGGCACACAGACACGCAGATCTGTGCAGAGTGAAAGCACTCATGCCATTTCCTCTGCAGAGTAGCATTTTCTCCCCACCATTATCATAGCAATCTGAAAACCTGGCTCTGATTGGTTCATTGCATGCTACACGCACACCACACCCATGGTTAATTGTACAAAGAATAACTCTGTTGAACCATGTGCCAGGTGCAGACACCTTTAAACTTACAGAAGTGGACACAACCTAAACACACTTTCACTAATGCCCTTAAGACCATGTGCATGGATCATTAAAATTGAGCCATTAGTGTTAGTAGTGTTTTGGCGATGCATACGCCCAAATGAGATTATAAATCAAATGAATTAGCACAAACTTACTTCCACACAGACAGGCTCTTTAAGGGTAGGTATTCCAGCTCTGTCAGATACAATAGCAACTGATTAACTGCTATTTATAAAAGCGAGGAGGCACAGTGTTGTGTATGCTTTGCTTTATAGTGAATATTTTGTTGACCGCTGACCATCGTCCATTAAATCCTCCCTAGCTTGTGACAGTCTGTGGCAGTTACACGCCATATGAGCTGCATGATTCATTGATATTATTCTGAAGCAGCCGGTGAGAGTGAGCCGATCGCTGCTCAGGTCGAGGTGAGGCATCGAGCCCAGCATCACTCAGACCGGCCATTGATCTGCCAGAGAAATCCACATTTGCCAAGGGCACCACGTTTGAGTGGCAGCTGTAACATGACAACTATCAATTAGGCCGTGTTAAGTATTAATTCAGCAGCTGGGGAGCAGGGGAATTATTCTGAGACTTAAAGTGGAATTAAGTGTATCTGTGAGCTGAATTGGATTTGGAGAATGTTCCATTGTCAGATTTAGAGCCAAATGAGAGACATTCAGCTCATTGTGCGTCTGTCGGCACCGCGGCGTGTTATTCAAAGACCAATCCACCGGAGAGCTGATGCGATGTTCAAAGATGACAGAACGTGGGATGTGATGGGGACACATAAAGCAGGTGCAGTTCAAAGCACATCAAATCCCATTTGCATCGTCTCTAATTTAAGTCAGAGGGGCTGTGTCATGAGGAATCTCAAGCAGGGGAGGAGACAGAGATGTTGTAAAGCTGATGAACGCAGCCTTCAGGAAACCAGCTTTGACTGACAGGGACGAGGGTAAACACTTCACAAGTGCACGCTCGCTTCAGAGGGACTGTTATGCAAAGAGGGGCGAGAGACGGAGAAAAGGGAAAATGAAAGTACTCCACCCCTAGGCCCTCTCAGCTCCTCTCAGGAGGTGTCAGGAGCTGTGTGTGAAGAACCCAGCGCCCCCATTTCCTGTGAGAGGGAGTTGCGCTGAATTTTGATAACACTCATTTCCAACCAAGCACTTCAAAGAGGAAAAGGCTCGGAGACAATTAGCCTGAATAGCCCTTGTTGAGAGCAACAGGCGAGTTTGGATAGGTTAATCAGACGTAATCGTAAAGCAGGTGTTGAACGCGCACCCTTACAATCCACCACCACCCGAATTATATGATCATCACATTCACAAAGTGCGTCGTTTAATTAAACACAGTGTCCTTCGCGCCTGTCTTTTCCTTATTCAAAAGCGTGAAGCAGTGCTGATTGCATCAGATCAGTGACACCGAGAGCAAATTGCTTTTCTGCCGTGGCAGGGATGATGAAGGGGGTGGGAACAGGCTCGGCGTGTCTCTCTGTGTGTGTATTTGTGTGTGTTAGTGTGAGTGTTAGTGTGAGTGTGGGTGATAGGAAGAAAGTGTTGCTTATCACACGAGAGGCACAATGGTGACTTTAATCTGAAGATGATGCAAAAATTGTTGTGTGAAAATCATCTTCTCAAGTTGTAGGAAGGAGGATTTCAAGTTCTGTTTTTTAAATACATACAGAGTTAATCTTATGAATAAGCTCACACACAGGTCAGCTTTAAAGGTACACACTTAAATCACACATCGAGTTGATGAACAAATTATTCAAGTAGAAATTCTTTACTGATGCACATTGTTTAATTTGTTGAGAACAAAATGATGTAATGTCAAATTGAACCAATTCATCAACCCACTGAAGGCTGGATTCAAAACCAGACCGAGAATCAAAGTAAAACAACTGAAATCACAGGGTTTTCCGACTTGCGTGAATTTCATTATGGCAATAAGGATTCACAATCACTTCTGCTTCCTGGAATGGACAGATTGATATGCCTGAAGTTTAACTGACTCAGTGTTATACTGTGAAGATAAAGTGTTCCCTTCATTGTATATCAAATGACTTGTTAATATAAGAAGTCATTTGATATGAAACATATCAGTTTCTAAAAATAGCCGACAGTTTTCCATTCAGGATGATATTATATGATAAAGGAAGGACTTCGGGTTCAGGCTTTACAGTATAAATCTGTTTGTTTCTGAAATGGTTGGAGTGTAATTGAAAATAGTCGCCAGCACTTGTATCTGCCAAGCAACCACGGTTTGTCTCTGGTGTAATTCTCACTAACGATGTGTGAAATCCATCAACAAACAAGTCTTTGGATGTAAATAAACCTTTTTTCACAATTCAAACAAGTAAATCTGAGTGTTTACATGATCAAGTCTAGCAGCATGGTGCTCTGTGTGAAAAGACAAAATAAATCAGTGGAGTCACATTATTACCAAAATAACAGATGAGCCCTGTGTAGGAAAAGTCTAGGCCATGATTGGTTGATTGATGGACACAGACTCTACAAAGATGTCTTACAGGATTATTTTACTAAGATCTCAGGTGGAGCCTCCTGCTTGTGATTAAAGGCTTCCTACAACGTGTCTTGCATTGTTTCAGAAATAGTACAAAACAATATTGGATCATGAATGTAGTTTAACCAATGAAAGATTAAAATTTGATTTAGATTTTTGAATCCAACTCCTGTACGACGTGTGTTGTACTTGAAATACTTCGTAAAATGAAATGTAGCCAGTGCTCTATAGTGTCTATCATATCTTGAGATCCTTAAGATCCCACAGTTGAGATTCTGGGCTTCTCTGGTCCTGGATAATTTTTAACTCTAATATACTGATATTTGTTTGGCATATTTTAAAGTTAAGCAAACACAGAAAAATGTCAAATGATAAAAAAATAAGACTGACTCAAGACCAAGAATTAATGAAAGTTCATCATCATCGAGGTACCAGAGGATCAGATCGGAGCTGTTGAAAATCTGCCATTGAGCTATTTAAATTGGAGATATTTTGATTTGGCTAATTTACTGAAATTTACAAGAGCTGTGTCACCAAATCTAACAGGACCAGGAGGAGGAATCCAAGTTCCTGAAAGAACCCACAAGGAGCATTCACTACATGTTCAGACCTTCACTATCTGATATCAGCTTGTCATCATATAAAGCACATGAGATCTGGTCTGTTTGATTATTTCTGTTGGAAGCAGGGTTGTAGTCTATTAGGAAGTTAATATTGTTCTTTTCAAGGAAAAAACTGATTTAAACTCTGATGAGAATAAACTCGTTTAGAAATTCCAAATACTTTTGCTAATACGATAATTATTGCATTATTTGTTTAAGGACACACGCAACTTCAGCTATCAATCTTGTTTCTTGACCATATCAGAATGGTGCCTGTTTAGACTAATATGCTCAACTCAATAAAACACTTTTAATGAACTAGCAGTGCCTCAGAGAATGTTTTCAGTAAAGTTGTTCTAACTTAACGAGCAGTTTCAAGCTTCCTGGATCCACAGTGTAACATATGCTGTGTTACACTTATACATACACATATAAGGTAACTTTCAAATAACGGACTATATAGTCAGAAAAGAAAAGAAAACGTTCAGACACTACTTGATGCATTTTCTCTTCCCCAGTAATGACGTCATTGATGCAGGATTATGATTCAAACCAACAACAATGTCGGCCGATATGTATACACCACATTTTTTTGAGTAAGATTTTGTTGTTGTGAGTGTTGTGGAATGATTTGCCAACAGATAGTTTGGGGTCTAGGGACACTAAAAGGGGGGGGGGGGGGTATATTGGGGTCAGCTAGACCTCTAAATAAATGATGTTACACAACATTCTTTGACAGAACTTGGCAATAGTATGGGAAAAGACAACTCCCAGAGGTAGCCTTATCTGGTCAAAACATACACACACACAAACACACACACACACACACACACACACGGCTCGAGGACTTCACATACACTTCAAGTGAGGAATTCCCGGAAAGGAAACATGCCCACATACACATCAGCACTGGCAACAATATTGTTTATATAAAGGGTTTAAAAGCTGCAGCAGTTGTTTGAATAAACAAAGTCTACCACTGCAACTCATCCTCTGTGTATACTTCATCTTCACCAACAAAAATCAAATTAATTAAAAAAAAAATCATTTTACACAAAGTAATAATACTTATATAATTAAAACATGACCATCTTTAAATGTAGAAATAATCTAGTTTCACGAACGTTGTGCTGTGATGTGCTGCTACAGGTCAGGTTGTTCCTGCTGCTCTCGCTCCTCTCTTCTTGTGCACTATAGGGTGATTAGTGAGTAATTTCAGACACAGCTATAGTGACCGTGAAGCCTCCTCCTCTGTCTTAGTTTGGCTATAATTTGTATTTAAAGCACATGTGTTACCTCAGCATCATCTTAACTATGTCAATACAGACACTAAAACTAGACTGTGGGGCTGTGCTCCTCCACAGAGGACAGATCCTCATCAACAGATAGAAATGAAGTATGCTGAAGCTCAGAGGTATAAGGTCAAACCAAGGTGCTGTTTAAGAACAGAAAGACTGTCCCTTCAGTATATTTTGTGCTTAAGTACATCTTACCAATCAAATTACAAATGAATCAAATTTCCAAATGCTCTCATGTCAATATCTTTACAATCCTGGTTTAGTGGCCGGTCAAAATTTTTTACTGGTGGGAAGCCGAGCTGGGAATGCTGGTAATCATTTTGGTCTTAGCCTCGAAAAAAAAGCTTCATGCGGAAAAGGGGAATAGAACAAGCATTTCAAAAGAATTTTGTGATAATTATGCTTCATCAGTTTAACAATTAAATGAGTAACGAATAAATAATGTTCAGAGTGAGGCCATCCTTGATACCAGATCCATTAATCAAGGTAATTTAAACAGTTACAGAACTGTCTCGGTTTTGTCAGTAAAATTGTAAACTGGGGATGTGTGTGTGTGTTTTGGATTTGTGTGTGTGTAGGTTGTTTAAGATTGCATTCCTTCCATCAGGACTGAACAGCTCCACCAATGCTGCAGTGTGTGTGTGTTTGGTGCACTGAGCCGTTGCTGTTGTTGGCCTTGTAGCAGCCATTAGTTTGAGGCAGCTCTCCCAGCAGAGCGCTGACAATGATGACAGGCCATGGCTATGCAAGCAGACCCTGGGGCTGGGACTCTAGGGGCATCGCTTGCTGTGGGTCAGTCAAGGCCAACGTATTTATCTGGGCGGTAATCTGAAGGGAAAAGGACAGTAATTCTGACCCCAAAACCTCAGGGACATCATCAAAACAGCTGCGATTTCAGGTCCGGCGTAACTCGCCCCGTTCCTGCTCTCAGACGGCACACACTTCTATAACAGGAGAGAGAGCGAGAGCAGAATGGATGAATAGTAGAGCAGCAATCAGCAGCGAGTGTAGCAGCGAGGGTAAACCATTAAGGAGACGCTGGGCTGATCACTCACGGAGCTGAAACTGGCCCAAAGCTGAAACGGCAACATTGTCACCTCACGAGCGACTCTGTCTGCACTGTGATTTACTGCAAACCGCCGATACTTCATCAGGCTAATAGCTTGTACACTGGCAATGCTTACAAGTGCTATATATAACTTATTTATAGGCTGAGATGTTTTAAAGCACTTTTACAGTTCCTCCATAAAGTAAGAGTATAATTGTTGACCACAAATTTTGAATTATTTTCCAGGTCTCTGTTTTTCAGCTCCTGGTGGCTCCAAACGTCTCTGTCTGAGGCCTCCGTGCTCCTGGGAACACACAAAGCTTTAAGAATAGAGATTTTGAGGGACTGATGCAGTGTGAATTGCAAGGTCTTGTATACACAGGTGTGTCTTCTTACACTGTTCAGTCAGAATTCAAGTTCTTGACACATCCCAAGGATAATTAAAGCAAACAGGACGGCACAGGGTCTGGATAATGCAGAGATTTGCATTTTTGAATAGATGTGCATCGTTGTCTGCAGTTATGGCCTCCGTCACCGTGACCATCGAGTGCGCCTTCATGTCTGTTGAGTCACAGACTCGTAGCTGTGAATGCAGATGAATCTGAAATGCTGAGATGCAATGTGACATCCTTTAGGTGATGGTCACAGTCATGGAATTTGTGATAAATGGGATAAAACATGCACCACAGGACTGAGCTGATAAATTGATTGAATTCATCTCACATATTCCTGTGGCGGAACTTCCAGAGGTCAGAGTTCAAGGTCAGCTACTGATGATCACCCCAGAGCCAGAACTTACTCAAAACATCGAATGTTTACGTCATGTTTATTTTAATGTCAACGATACTTAAAAAAAAAAAAACACTGTTATTTGCATGGGTGATAGTGCAGAGCCATGAATCAGTATCATAGTAGTGGCATCATATCAGTATCATACTGGCAGCCAGACGAAGTGGCCACAGGGTGTTGGCACTACTGACCGCAGTCTAATCAGGGGGCAGGGTGGAGGATGGCCCACTTTAATGTGAGCTTTGACTTGCTGAAAGTACTTGTCTGTTAGGGCAGGAATATCCCTTCCTAAATTGTATTAATCTCAACTGGCTGTTGATGGATGAACAGTTTAAAATCGGCTAAAAAACTAATATGATATTTATGTATACTACTGAAGTGGAGGGAACTGGTGTCAAAAGAAAGTGTCTAGCTGTGTCTCAATTTGGGGGCTGCCTTCTTTGGAGGCTGAATTCGATGACGGATGTGTCACTAGACAACTCCAAGGCTCCTTCAACTTAGGACGACAAATGTGTCCTTCCACATAATGGAGCCTCTACCAGGTGGAGCCTTTCCAGCCCAGCATATCCCAGGATTCATTGCGCTTTTTCAAAGGGAAAATGGCTGTAGCAAGTGATGTGAGAGTGTCAGAGGAAGTATCGGCTTCAACTCAAATAGCTAGAACGTGTGTTAAAAAAACATTTTTTAGAGGTCAATCAAAGAATGCTCCCATCTGTAGTTCTGTTGCCAGGCGACTGCTGTGAGGGCGGGACAGGCTGATGACACAATAAAAAGACCAGACCCTCACATTTCAGACACGGTCAACCCAGCAGACGAAGGTTGTTGCCAGTTCATGTGTGCCAGCATTAGCCAGTCTAGTTCCTATGTGTTATATTCCTAGAGTTTTGCCTTTTTTCATCTCGATTTTGATCCGTCTGCCTGTTTTGGACTGATTCTCATGAACCAAAGCTTCTGTAGTAAAGGTCGTGTTTTTTTAACCTGATCCTCCTTTTGTGTCTGCTTGTTACTGACCAGGGATGATTTGGCTTTACCACAGCTACATGAAGTCGTAAAGGCTGCACTTCACTTCAATTTCATGAAATAATCCCAAATGGTTTTCAAATTCATCTTCAGAAATGAAACGGATAGTCAGACAGATATACTAACCACTCTATCCCCCAGATATATATGCTGGGGGAACAAAACTAAATGAATAACTGCTCTACCTCCCATTTTAGCATCTCCTTTTCAAACAAACATTACTTTTTACCATTAAACCCAACTCCCAACTTTACCAAACTCATCAAACATTTAAGAATTTAAGCGAGCAGCTAAATCCATCTACGTCACAATCAATTGTCTGCTCTTTGCACACAATCACCCCCATGTCAGAAGCCAGAATATGGACCTGAATGCACAAAGCCCGTCAACACATTTTATTATGCAAACACTGGTTTAAGCGACCAAAACAGCCTGATCACAAATAGCAGCGTGTAGAGCGTATACCTCCACCAAGGCCAAACTGCCAAACAGACATCTGACCAGCTCTTATAGTAGAAAAATAAAAAGGGAAAGGGAAGTAGTCTGATAATCTAAACAAAACTAATCAAACTGAACAAACCCATAGATCAACACCATAAATGTCTGATTTTATTTACATCAAATCTCAATCAATCCTGAGAAAACTCTTACTGTATATATTGTTGTTCTATATTGTTGTTTTTATATTGTTGTTTGTACAGTGCACCAACCACACCAAGGCAATTTCCTGTATGTGCAAATATACATGGCAATAAAAATTATTCTGATTCTGATTCTGATTCTGAACATATTGAAAAATGCAAATAAAATATCTGAGAGGAGAGAAAAACGGTTTGAAGAACATCCTGTATTTTATTCGATGGATCTTCCCTGGCCCTGTCCCTCCACCAAGTTTGGTGCAAATGCTTTCAGTACTTTCTGTGTAATCCTGCTGAGAATTGAACAAACAGTCTTGGGTGCAAACATAAATATCAAGGTTGTGGAGTCAGCTGTGTCTACACAGAGACGTCCAATTAAAAGATGACTGACAGAGCAGAAAGTGTGTCTGCAGATAACTTCATCTCCTGTCATCTGTCAATACAAAGAGGCCTTGATATGATATTTGTATAATAGTTTTTTAATGCCAATATTTAACAGAGTGGGAACTGATTTATTAATAAATCCCAGGGCTTTAATTTGCAGTGCAAGGAGGAGGAAAATATTGAGTGACTGTTCAAATCGCTGCAACTATCCAGGGAGACATCTCTCTGACATCAACCATGTTTTCTAGCCATCTCTATTTTGTCAGGGGATATGAATAATGCAGGGAGGCAGCAAAAACACCATCGGCCATTCCACTACTTTAACAAGAGGACCACGAGATAGGTTCTACTCATTTAGAGCATTGTTTTCTGCAAGGCTAGAAAATGACATTTTTATCAGCCTGTTTGCCTACTTGACTTTAGTTTTTTTTCTTCTTGAAAATTGTAATTCAGAACTATAAAATGTCATCTAAATATGTAACTATTATCTATTTACAAAGACTTTGGAAAATATACTCAAACATTTTTTATATATGTTATCAAACTACATATTCTGTATTAAGTCATCCTCTTACTCATCATACATGTGTATACAGAAAGGTATACATATATAAACAGGGTCCCACAATTCACGCTGGCTTCATGACTTTGCTTTTGTCCCGACATGCGGAGGGACTCTCTGAAGACCTTTACAATAAAGTTGGGGTGAGGTACAGAGCAGTTCAGGAGAAGAAAACAACTTTAAAAGTTTGATATGTTACCAGGAGCACAGACACCATAAAAGATTTGTGAAATAGAAGAAACAACCAAGAATCACCTGGCACCGTTCACGGTCCTGGTGAATACAAACCCAGCTGTGAAGCATGGTGATGACAGTCGCAGCGGAGAGGGGAGACTTGCCACAATTGAAGTATTGAAAGATAAATGCAGCCAAATACAGAACAGAAACTGTTTGATCGTGCACAGAACCTGAGACTGGGGCGACCGTTCACCTTTCAGCACAACAACAACCTAAAGCAAACAGCCAATGACCCGGCCAAAGCCCAAACTGAAGCCCAGAGCAAGCATGTAGAAAAAATACAAATTTTTATATATTATATATATATAATAAATATAAATAAGTATAAATTGATTAAACAAGGATTAGCCAAACTTGTCGTAGTATCATGACAAGTTATCCATATATCCATATACTATTAAATCCACAGCACAATAAAGTGTGGGGAAATTGAAAGGGGCTGAGTACTTCCTGTGTCTTAACTTTGACAGTGTCTGAGGTTGTGTACTATCTGTACACTTTACATATACTGTTCTACTAGACTAAAACGAAAACAATCCAGCATAAAACGTGATAAACTACCACATCGTGAGCTCATCACATGAAGGAAGAGAACCAGTGCGCTGTCTGAGCACATGGGGGGAGACTGCGCGCGGTGGAAACGGAGCGGAGACAAGACAAAGATCCACAACAGAAACATCTCATTTGGGAGCAGCGAGGTACAAGCCCGTGTTAAGAGCTCTCTCTCATTCAGCGCGAGGACAGAATTAAACACAAACAAATTAACACATAAACAAACAGGGAGTAAATAATTATTCATCTTACCTTTAGCGCCCGTTTCTGTCACCACCGCCACCACAAGCAGGAGGAGAGGGGAATAATCTCTGAGCGCCTTCATCACGGTTCCCTCCGCTACACGCGTCTGTAGCTCTCGGTCCAGAGTGAACGTCCTTGGATCAACACTTTCTTTTCCCTGAAACACACTGAAACACGGTGGGCTCCCGCACACACGCGCACACACGCAGACACACAGTGAGCGCTCTTCTCGCCGACTTGAGTCCGTGTGAATTTACTCATTCACAGAGACAAGGGGGGCTTTTAGTTTCGGTCCGCCACCACCACAGACTCTGCTGACTGACTGGAGGCTGGAGAGAGCGGAGCTGCTGCTGCTGCGATCAGCGCCTCCTCCTCCGGGCAGCAGCACCGCGCTTCAGCACCACGGACAGCTCCTAGCGTCGGCCGGTGGAACACACGACGCTCCGAGTCGTGGGACAAACCACAGTCTGTGGTACTTACATGTTACATTACTCAATCACTGAGTGCACTGGGGAAGTCAATAAATCCAATTCATTGCACCGGCGGGGAAAGTGCTGTAGTTAAGTGAGAGTAGTCACACAACACTGTAAGAATGAAGGATACAAAAGTGCATTCCACTATCTCCTGACTCTTAAGTGCAAGTAAATGAACACTTTTACGTTTCTACTTTGTTTCGTACTTGTGATTTATTTACTCTTAAGTAAAAGTACTTGTTATTTTCTGTAAGCTTTTTAATTGTAAAAATGCAGTTTTGAGTTCATGTTGTCCTCTATTGTTACTAAACCGTATTCTGTCTTAGAAAACAGCAATGTGATCCATGTCCTGCTGCTGCATTTAAACTACTCTTCAATGTAAGTCAAATGTTTTACTGTTCTTTGTTGTTTGGTACTTACTTGAGTACTTTCCTCTGAAGTAAAAGTATTCATTATTTTTCCATATGTCCCTGAATGTAAACCTGCAGTTTTCGGTTTAATGTTGTCCTCTAAATTAGCAAAAGCTGATGCTAACTTAGCAACCACAACTGCAGTAAATCCTCCCTATCATGTAGTTTGAAATATCCCGAGGTTAAAACTGCACTTAAATAATCACCTGACTGGAATAAGTAGTGACGCATTATTTTCATTTCTGATCCATTTCCAGTTAATATTGCAGTTGTCAGTGTATGTTGTCATCTACAGTAGCTACAGTATATGCAGTCTAATAAAACAGCTCTGTGTGAAGCATGCTCTTGTTTCTGTATTACAGAGCGTTGATCACTGTGATTATTGTGGTGAATGTGGTTTGTGATCCTGTCACATTATACACAGGTCCCTGTGTGCCGTTATGCTGATAATACATGTATAAAAGTAAATTGTGTAAATGTTGCAGTTATTCTTTAATCATTTATTTTTCTTTCTGCTGTGACAGTAAACATCTTGTTTGGTTTTGTTGCATTTGTAGCATTGATTTTTTTTCCAATAAAATTCACAAAATAGAAAAGTTAAATGTGAAAGTGTCTGATAAAATATATATCTTAGTAGTAGTAGTATTAATATGAGTATATTGTGAAATCAACATTATCATGTAGTGAATATCACATGACAGCCCTGGTAGTAGAGTTTTTTGGAACAAATGCTAAATAATTAAATCAAAAAATCAAAAAAAGATTTGTCCAAAAGTAATAACACAGGTATCTCATGCTATTTATTATTTACTGGCCCTATCTTTAAAAAAAAGTGAAGATTGAAAGAGAGAACCCTGTGTTTGTTAATAAATAACATGCTCTTTAGATAATTTTAGACTAGATTTGTATCAAAAAACTCTGCTGCTAAATAAACAATCCCCCATAAGACTATTTGTATGAATAGAGAAATAAATGTGACACTGGGGAAAATATCAGATACTTAATATTATTATAACTTATCAGAGTATCAGAGAAGCCTTATTCTGAGGGAACAAATTATTATTTTCTTTAGCCCCATGTGCACTAACAAAAAGAGAAATGGGAGAATTGTGACTGTCTGGCAAATCACCCCATTGTGCTGCCATAATATTTGATGGGGAGTAGACACTGTTGGGGGTGATGGGATGAAGAGAATACTGAAGATCCGGATGTGATGTCGAGTGGACCTTGATGAGCTCGACCCAGGTGCTGGATGTGAAGTCCTGAGGAGGGTCACAGCAGTTCACACTGAAATGACAACTGGCAGCAGTTTGCCAAGTTGGACAGCAATCACTTGAATGAATGAGTCTTACAAGCAGAACCTCGGATCAAAATAAAAGGGATAGTTCACCCAAAAATAAGTGTTTGAGTCCACAAAACCCTTCAGGAGTTTCAGGGTCAAACAGCGTTGCAGCCTGTCCAATAAAATTGAAGTAAATAGCGAGTTCCTGCAGCAGTAAGTATCGAGATACTTAAATTATTATTATTAACGTTTTTGCTCACAAATAGACAAAGAACACATCCAAACATCCTGACTATATAAGACGGTACACCAGAGGTTAATGTTAAATAATACAGCTGCTTGTTTGGAGTACACTGCATCAATCAGTACTTCATAACAGTGATTAATTGCTCTGCCTCTAGGGTTTATCTATTCTATTTATAATTGAAATAAAACAGAGCCTTAGATTAAAAGTCTCTTATTGATGAATTATTGTATACGTGTGCATGGTCTTTGTAAATCACTGTCTAGGTAATGAATAAGCCTGGTGTGATGTAAGAGCTTGTTTACTTTTAGAGCCGTGTTCAACCGACTCCTAATGATGTGGGTCCAAAATAAGAGCGTTTTGTGTCACAGCCTGTGCATTCTAACTGTTAAATTACTGAGCCACGGCAAATGTTAATCCAGCCTGTTGGAAGTTATGGGACGATCAGCACATCACTACCAGCCAGTAATACAGAAGGTAGCATTACATTCTTAAAACAGAGGACAATTGTTTTATTAACAATAGGCCGATATGCATAAAAATCAACAGCTTCCTTTTTCAACTGAGAATCTGTCTGAAATTAAGGACCCATTGTCAGAGAAATTAGAAAGAACTTTGATTAACCCCATTATAATACCAGGTGAATGTATGCCATAAGAGAACAGAAAGCCAGGCAGGTGTAACAACTGTCACTGAGGGGGCGGGCGTCAGTGAATGTGTTGACATTAAGTCGGGAGATGGATCATTTCTTCTTATGTGTACTTTCCATCAAAAGATATTTGAAAGATACGTCTCTGTGGTGTCCATGCTAGTGAAAAAACTATACTATAATATAAAACGATTGTAAGGATTATTATAAAGGCATTATGCCAATAATGCAAACTGTATTTATCCCTAACATCTCATATTTATAAGGTTGGGATCCTGTCAAATGATTCCAAATCACAAGGCAGCACAATGGAAATGAGGTGCTTGAATCTGTCTTTCAGAGAGATTAGCAATACCACGACCTGCTCATCAACATGTTTGCTTTCTGCAAATAGCGATGTCTGCATAAAAGAGAAGAAACTAATGAAATATACATGAGTTTAGACGGTGGCCTTTTGGGGGTTCCGGCAGAAATGTTGAATGTTTTTTCCGATGTGTGATATGTGAGCTAGTGTCTCGTCTGTGAGTTTCTTCTCAGAAATCTGCATACTTCCTGCCACTGATGTGTCTCCCTTGCTGCTTTGACTCAGCATGCATCGGTTTGACAGTGTTGCATCAGCAGCCCTCTGTCAGCACAGCCTGTTGGTTCTGAGTCATCCTTCCACTGCACCTCTGGCTACTTAAAACCCATTGAATGCCTGTGGGCACACTGAGCCTTTCGCAGCCAAGGTGCTCCACATCCCTCCAGTGGTTGTCCAGCCTGGCTGCTGACCCCACTGAGAGATGACTCAACATGTCGGTGCGGGAGAAAGTGTCCAACACAGACAGGGTTTCATCTCCTCAACACACTTGTTGTCATTTACACACCTTTGCCTCACAGCAGAGAAGCTAGTCATAGATTCATCACTCTGTATGTGGAAGGCAAGTCATGCACAGGCATTACTCATCACACTGAGCTTTGGCATCCAATTTAACATTAACACATGCGGTCTAGTCACATAATCAAGTAACTAAAGAGCTTATTTAGTTATGTATACAGTAGTAACTGCCATTGGACTTCACACTAGAGCACCAGCATCTCTATTCACAAACCAACAATGCCTTGCTTTAGGTTTGAACCATATTTCCTTTCTAAGAAACGGTATCACTAACACTAAATGTTGCACTAGAGCACGAGAAGAAAACAAACGCTTCATTAGCGACACATCCGGCCTCAAATCCCCTTCTGTTTATCATGTTAGCAAAGTGTTGCAAAGCCCAGTGAAAGCAGCCTCTGAACACACAGAGAGATGTAGCCTAAAACTGAAGAAGTCTAAATAAAAGCTAGATAAAAAAAAAGCCAAAATGATTACGCCTTGCCAGCCATGATATGTTCCAGAGCAATGTGAGCGATAGCAAAACTGTGCTGTTGAAATTAAATTTCAACTGCAATGTTGTGCATGCAGTTACCAATATTATGCACGTTTTTCTCCCGATCAGTCAGTCACTGAGCAAACAGTCATGTATTATCATTTACCCATCAAGTTATTTATGCATTAAGGAGATGAGAAGCACGTTTCAGGGCAAGCTGGAGTCCTTAAGCAGTTTCTCCCCCTTGAAGACACCAATATTTTTCTCTGTCTGAGCCTTTTTAGCTGGAGAATGTATTTTGCTTGTCGACAGAAGTTCTGGAAAAAGGCTTTCACCTGAACGCTTTATCGTGGGGAGGGTCATTGTCTTACAGGGAGAGACTCGCATGCACTAACATCAACATGCGGCTGGACCGACTAACAAAACAAAGAACAGAGAAGCTTGGATCATAACACACACAAAAAGAGTGTGACTTTATTCTTTGCTCAGGATGCTGTTAGTCCAGAATGGCTTCCCTTATAGGAGAAAGTTACCACTATATTGTAAAATATCATATATAAACCAACAAAGAACATTTGCTTCCAGTGGGATTAGATGCACAGTGCTTATGAAAATAATATGATTTAGATTTAATTGACTTGTTATTTCTATATAGAAATTATAATTAAATTGATTATAGCTGATAGTGGAACAGATAATGGATTTTAATAAAGTCAGATCAAACTTTAAATATCATATGGTGGTAAAAGAAAATGCCGGCATCAGTCAACATTTTTTGCTTGAAGCAAATACAAATCTTTATGGTGAGGCATTGTTGTCGTCTGCCTTGGTGGTAATGGGACCAGTAAAATGAGGCAGAACAGGGAAGGACACTGCTGGTTACCAAATGGCAGGTTTCAAATTACTTTGCAAAGTAAATTGGCTTTGCACACTGCACATATTTATTTTCCTAAAAAAAGTTCCACAAACTTCCTCCTTTATCAATATAACAGCAATATAATATATACTACATATAATATATGGTAGAATTAAATTGCCAAATATTTATGTTATTAGTAGTATTATTATCTGCTGTTATCACTTTGATTTGCATCATTAACAGTCTGACAGTAAACAACAGGTACACAGCTGTTTCTGTTTTCCTCCATTTCTCCTGTCAAGTTTGATGGAAGCAGGTGGACCCAAAACAAATGCAGAAACAAAAATATAACCAAATGGTGTTTTTTAATTAAGGAAAGGTTCTTACAAAAAGGGGCAACATCCAAAAACAGAAAAGCACGGTGATCAAAAGTACTCAAAAGCTCCAATGGGCTAAACAGGTAAAAAAGGAAAAGACTAGAAATCACTAGAAATCACAAGAGAGGGATGATGGAGGATGTGACTACAGGGTGGTGAGACGGGCATGTTAGACATCAGGAAGCACAGGATGTTATGGACAGAGGGGAGGCGGGGCTAATGGAACACAGGTGAAACACATGAGGAAGAGGTGCAGACAAACACAAGGGCGGGAAACAGGACAAAGACAGAAAGTCAAGGTGGAAACACACAAGGAGCAAAACTACAAAAATAAAACAGGAAACACAGAACTGAGGGAGAATACAAGTCCAACACAAACCTAAACACACAAAAAACAGGAAAAGTAATAAAGAGTCCAAGAGTAAAACTTGAATACCTTTCATCAAAGGAGTTAAAGTCCCTTTAGAGGAGGTCAATGCAGATGCCTGAATGGTATTACACAAAATACTTCAAACACAACCTTTTCCATCTTTACTAATGAGTTTTTACTAAGTATAATAGACAGTCCAAGGCCGAATCGAATACTGTATGCTTCGCATACAAATTGTGAAAAGTATTTCATTAGAGATATTTAAAACACCCCTGAGAGTGGATTAAAAAAAAAGAAGTTTTAATATATGTTGAAAGCAAAGAATATAAGACCATTACTTTTTGTCTTTGAGGACAGGAAGCAGCAGAATAGTTACTGGGGCTTCAGGGGTTCATTGTCTCTTTGTGTCTTTCTCTCTGCTTAACCCCCCACCCTCAATGCTACTTATATCTGGCTTAATTTCCTCTCTATAGTAGATTCTACGTCAAAGTGTCAGTCACATACCAAAGTATTTCTTTATGACTCCATCTAACTGAAAGAGAGAAAGAGGAAACTGAAATTTAAAAAAAAGACAGAGAGACAAAATATACTCATTACAAATTTTAGGGCAATATTACTTTACTGCATCTTAGCAGATTTTGAAGATGATGTACAAATATGATGACAGCTCCAATAAAGCGTCTTGAAGCTATTGCACAGACAGGGGCGTCTAAAAAAAGCTGCACTCTGAAATCAGGTGGTGACATCAGTGAATGAAAAACCTTATTTTTTCACAGCATGTGGCCTGAAAGAAGACGTTAACTCAGTTCACGGTTAAGTTTAAGTTCATCATTCAATGCATATCAGTGAGATTAATGCTGAGACAATGCACTGAGTGAACAGCCGACAAATTGAAGATGTTTTAATTAGTGAGAAAGTTCATCCGTGAATTTTTTTGCAATTCAGGCTGCTCATGGCGGGAAACATTACCGAACACAGTCTTAATGATCATCTACATACCATCATCATCTTTTGCAATCAGAGATGGTTAGATCACCCTGTAAGTGCAAAAACCGAATCCATTCAAATGTGTTAATTTACCTGACACTGAATCATGAGCTACTACTGAAGCAGTGGACCAGTTGGTTTGTTCATCCATGCAGTAGATAATCATAATTGGCTTTGGAGGCCTCTCAATCAGATCACATCTTTTACTTCAGGAACGATGAAGACTTTGGTCACAAGCGATTTACCCTATACATTGATGCTCCCCAGAGGATTTACCTGTCCAGTTTGCACCATCTACGTTTTCATCTTGTTCCAATCATTTACAAATTGTTAGTTATATTATACAAGATACAGCTTAAACAGGAGCATCTTTAGATTTTCAACTGCTGAGCAGCATTGCTCTAGCAATGGAAACGTCATTAAGTCAGACCACCACAAACACATCCATGGAGTGAGGAGATGAAGCATTATCATTACTGAAAGTAGCCATCCGAATATGGTATACTGTTGGTATAAATGGATGAACATGGTCGATATCCAAACACTGTTGGGACCAGAATCTGATCCTAACAGATACAAAACAATAAATGAATCATAAATCAAAACCTACCATGTAAAATTGTTTGGTTACCTTTAAAGAATCTTTTATTCCAACTATTCTATATCTTTATACTAAGCAGATTTAACTCACTTTGATATTTTTCAATATTTAAAACAGACCATTTACCCCCAACCTTAAAATGACTGGTCTTGAACGTCCATGTTGGCTGTAAATGTTTAGTATCATTGCCATTTTTCATGGTGGGCATATTTCCTTTTTGGTTGGTAAAACACATAATCCAATTGGCAATGTGTTTTCTGCAGAACGATTTGTTGAGTATGAATGCAATTTTCAAGAAAAACAGCAGCATAATCTTGCAGTCAGACTGGCATAAACTTTCCGAGCACGTTTTTGCTGTGAAGATGAATGTTGTATATTTGTTAAGCACCACTGCAGATACAGCTATGGACATACATAAGTCACAAATCCAAATACATCTACACATTATTCTGCTGGAAGCTTGGGGAATGTTGTTGTGAGCTGCTTCATGCGAGTCAAACCAGCTTCACGTATCAGAAAATTACCACAGACGACCCAAGAGTTAATTCTATTGAATGTTTGCCACGTCTCTGTTGTGGAACAGTTTATCCTCCAGCAGAGAAGGGTTTATATGAATTTGGATGGTGTGTCACGGCTTCCCCCCCATTCAGGTTTTCGATTGGTCGATGGGACCACACCATTGTAAAACACACCGTGAGCTCTGTCTGGCAGTTTATTATCATAGAGGGTAGGGAATGCTTCCTCCACAGGAATCTGGAAAGGCTTTTGCCCAAAATCAGAATTTCTGCCCAAAAGTTTTCTTGTTCCCTCCTTTTTCAGGCAGCCAGAAGTGTGAGTGTATTTTTACAGGATTCAGAACAAATAGCATATTGACAGATATATCCATCCCCTTCAGATCAGGGTAGAGCAGCTTTACTGGTTGTGATGTGAAGTGGAGCAAGTCAGTTCTCTTGCCTCCTAACTGCATCCTCACAATACTCTGCTCTATGGGCTTATTCGTCTTAATAAGCAATGGTGTCTTTGCTGCTTATATACACAGTCGGGCTGAATGTGTTTCCCTTCGGAACCAATGATAGATAGCACCAGCAGCTCCTCGGGAGGTTACGGTGGGAGAGCCGGCCTCTCTGCCAAGACAGGGGAACCACGTCTCATCTAACCATGGTTGTATTTCTGACTATTTGTTTTACGTATAAAAAGCAAATGCATTGTTATCATACTGTGTGTAGAGATAGTAAAACTTCACTTCCTGCTGTATGGTCCAGCCAGGCTCCCGCTCAGTGAAGAGGGGTTGCCAAATGTCCCTCTCAATCTGCATCACAGCTATGGGTGACCCGCACAGTTCAGACACTATTTGGTCATGTTCACACTGCACTGAAAATTGTGTCAGTGTTGCTGTTGTTTTTTCCGCTCATGCAATGCTGGTATGCTGTTTGTGATCTGTGAGACTGAATAATGGATCAAGGGGAAAGTTTATTTTTCTCACTGCAAGAATTAATTTGATATCATGTCATGTTTGAATGAGAAAATAACATGTGCATCTTCCAACGAGAGTGTGGGGGGGGGGGGGGGGGGGCATTTCTTACACCCAGCTCAAAGCAGCGTGTGTGTTTTTATTAGATCAATACAGTGCATTGGTCTTAGAGTTGTGGTCGGGATCATTGTTGTTGCATTGCTGTCCTTAGGAAGTGATTGTGCTTTTGAACAGTAAAAAACAGCTCTTAAGTGGTGCATGTGTTTCAATGTTATTTTAAAGGCACTCTCTCAAGATGATGATATGCACATACATGGACAAGTGAACAACACACTTACACTCTGCTTGTTACACACAGCGAAAACATGTTTCCTCTGCAGAGAAAAGATCTAGCTTAGTACATGGTCATGTGGCCTTTATAATAGAAATCTATCCAAGTGCAGAAGATGGCAAGTGGCCTCCAAAACACACCTGTAATGTACAGTACACTATGTTTGAGCCATGTGCCCAGTACAGCAACCTTTTTACATTGGTGAAACTACCAAAAGTGGATTCTGACACCTTCTAAATATACATACACCATGTGCTTTTGATCATGTTCAGAGATAATGGAAAGTGAGCCCAGGCTAGAGAAGGGCAAAGCCTCAATTCACGCTGCCCTGGTTCAATTCATATTTACCGACTTGACGAATCAAAGGAGAAAAAGAAAAAGAAAAAAGGACAAATGAGACGACAGTGCCCCCATCCACAGGACACAAGGGGTCGCTGATTGTTTTAAACAGATGTAAAAGATGCAATGGCCCTCGGGGTCACCGGTGCCTGATTGTGGACCGACCTGTTTGACAACTCTCTCCAATTACATCATCAAAACACTTGGAGAATCAGTGCTGAGAAGCATTGAGGCTGTTCTGGTGGCTCGTGGTGACTCAGCACTTTAGTTGTCTTGGGTGTATGAACAAACCTTGGTTGGAGTGTACAAGTGTATAAAATATCTTGTGTAGACAGAAGTACTGATTAAAAGAGGAGCATTAATGGTCCATCAGACAATTGATGCTGAAAAACGTGGCAAACCACCCAGGTCTTCAGTGAGGCTTTAGCGCGCACTGCAAGCAAAACCAAACTGTTGTTGAGGTCCACCATCAATATTTGATCCTTAGGAGTCGTGGTGTAGCTCATTTAACAGCTGGCCAGATAGTTTTGTCAAAGTCAAGCATCTAGTAACACACCTCATAAAGGTGTGTTGTGTTATAAATATGCAATAGATCCAATTAGAATTTTTGGGCTTGAAGACACTTAGATGACACCACAGGAGCAGTTTGGAGACATTCTCAGTTGTTTCTGTTGTTTTCTTCTGTCTGAAGTGCGGGGCGCCGGGTACTTCAATTGAATGGGATGCGGCTGCAACAAAGTTAACCCCTAAGACTCCAAAAGTATTTTGTGTACTCAAATACTTTTCAACCCAGCCCTCCATTGGCGAAGTGGTGAGTAGATTAGTGAATTCTCATTTTTCGATTGAACTATCCCTTTTTTTTTAGGTGTAAACGTGGTCTTCATAATAACACAACCCACTCACGTCCCTTTTTAAACATGAATTTTAAATCACTATCATCAGAATTTCTTTTGTGGTTCATTCACTCAATACAGTCAAGCTGTCATAACTGTGACGGCTTGGCTGAGCCGCAGTTGGCAGAGAGGACAAAGAGACAAAGAACACCTCAAATGAGTGAATAACGTTCAGCCTCCAGCTGAATTTATTGTGAAGGAAATTAATATTGACTGCTGCAGTTTCTCTCTGTATAATCTGGGAGACTTCTGTGAGAATTACAGGGACAGCAATGACTCCACAACGCTGAAAAGAGAGCCATGAAATTCAGGACTGACTTCCATTCCATCCACAGAATCAACCTTGATATCAAAAAGACACTGGTATCCAGTCCAGGGCAGGATAGTGCACAGTGGGGGACACTTGACACATGGAGCTTCTCTTTCCTCTTAACCCTCTTTATCACATTAGTGTCTGATAAATACATATCACTGACTTGACTTTTTGCAGGGAGTCCTTGTGCTTTATTGTTTGCACATCCATGGCTGCAGCTGCGGCAATATCATAGATCGTGTTGGTGGATTGTGATCGTGTTGGCAGCTGATCGTGTACTATAATTATATATATATATATAATAAAAAAGACTGCTTGACATACATTTCACCATTATGTGACACATTGTTTCTTCTAATCAATGTTGTAAATATTGTTGTTTTGTTGAGGTTCTTTGTTACACGATCATCTATTGCACCTCTGTGTATCCCAACTTCCCGCCCAATGTCAGCTCCCCTTAAAGAAGATTGGAGGATTTGTCAACTTACAAAAGTTCTGCAATCCATCTTTTTATTATACAGTATTAACTGTTGGTGTTGAAATGGATGTTGTGCCTAAAATAGCTCAGTGTTACAACAATTATGCTTGAGGGTTTGCTGGGGTCTGTGCTGATGTGTTGTTCAGCTGCGGCTAAAGTTGAGCCAGTTTTTATTCAACTTATTTCAGAGGAGTCTGGTGCACTGGCTCCCGTGCACTTTCAACACTGTGTTCCCGATGTAATGGATGAGAGTGTTTGTCTGAAAAGTAAAGAGTAAGTACAACTGTCAACTAAATGTAATGAAGAAAAAAAATGATATTTCCCTCTGAGTTTAGTGGGAGGATGTCTGTCTGACAGAGTAGCTGCTCGAGGCACATATGCTGCCTCCAGTTGTTGATGCTCATTTCCTGTTACAATTTTTTATTGACTTACTGCAGTGAGATAAGTAAACAAACACTGTTGTTGTTTTTTGATTCTCATGAACTTGGAAAAAAGGTGTCTGAACTTAAACCCACCTCAGCAAGTCGGGAGACGCAGCCGGCAAACACTTAACAACCAGCTGCGAGTCTTTTTATATTCTTGTTTGAGTTGTTTTTTTCGCCCACTCTACACTGCAGATCGCTTCACAGAAATATTTCCTGCACCATGAAAATAAATTAAAAAAAAATGTACACCCCTCATGCAGTTAAAAAAGTGTTCTTTTGATATAGTGCTGTTTCCTTTTTTATCTGAAAGTTTCCCACAGTTTGTCTCAATTTCCACAGTTTCCTTCAATTACCATTTCTTAATGACATTTCAGTTTTTTGTATCCTTCCTCTGCTTTGTGGGCATTGTTTAATTTCATTTTTTACATTCTCAGTCAGTTGCTGGGTTGTTCAGTATGAATGTTGAAGAGTCTAAGAATGTATTAACCCTGCTGACAATTCCTTGACAGTTCTCGACCTGCCTTACAAGTACTAATGAGACAGTTAAGTCCTTACAAGCTAATGAAGTTCTGCCACGTTCACAGGTCGATTTAGTCGTTTTTAGGGCCTGAAGCCAACACATGCCTTGTTCAACCCTTCTCTATCCATGACAAACTTGTAGGATCTTATTTTGATGTCCAAATCTCAGGACAAGCATTTGTAAAAACACAAAACAAAATATATAAAAAGTGTCAATCTGTCTTTTCATGATCAATTTGATCTGCAGTTTATTGTCCATCCAAATGGAAGATCCATCAATGGTTGTCATCTTTTACTTTGCTTTTCCACCGGGTGCTCTGATGGAAGTTGTTTAGGATCTTCTGTCTTCTATGCTGTGTTACTCGAAGACAACAAGAGGTCAATTATGGACACACAAACATACTAAACATAATACAATGATAAAACATATTTACTTTTCTCTCTGCTTTTGTCCCTGTCTCCTTCCTCCTCTTGCTAGGTGGTATATTTATTTATATTTGTGCAGTTTGTCTTGGTTTCTTTCACTCATCAACTCAGCCTTAGTCTACCGGGAAAATATGATCGAGCTGTTGGCTCATTGTGTATCATTTTATCAAGAGTAAACAGTGAGTCTTTCATGGATTCTCAGAAGTGGTACATCAAATACAATGTGCCTACTATATATATGGCTGGCTGACACAATTAACATTGCTAACATTGACTGAATGAGATAATAAATATTGTGTTATTTGACCTTGTTAGCCTGCTATTGCTAATTCCATATCCAGTGACTTTCTGACATCAGAGCAGCAGGTGGAGACAAGCGCTCCTTTAACATTGTTAATGTGAGGTATGTTTTAATGAGTTTCACTGATGGGAAACTTCTCTCACTTTAAGCTACAGAGAAAGTGAGAAGTCTGAGATCTACAGTCACATTTGGACAGAAGTAAGATATATTCTCCTCATATATAATCAAGCATCACAGATGGTGATGGAATATGTGTTGGGATGGGATAACGTATCGTACTTAAGATTTATTTATTTATATTTCACTTGCACTGTTTATTTGGAGTTAACTGTGCAAACATCTACTATAGGAAAAATGGCACTAATGCCGATTGTTGCAAATGGATGTTTGACTCGATGCTCGATCTTGTGGTTTATGATGAGGGTGAGTAAAGTCGTTCTGACTTGGGGTCAGATTCACATGCTCCAAATCCAGATTTTCTCACCAGAGGCCATCTGTATTTTAGATGAATATCCTTCATGAACAAACTGTTCTTCACAGATGGGCTAAGTGACACTTGTGGCATTAATAACTTAGCATGTTCAAATAAAACATTAAAACAAGACAAAGAGACTAAATAATGTTGACATGCTAACATGAAGATGCTAAGCAGGGATACACCAGGTTTTGAGCCAGTCAGTCAGATTGATAACGAGATATTTCACATGATAAGAGAAAACTCTGACCTGATGGAGACACTGCTGAAGTGAGAGGATCAACAAAGATGGCAGGATTTATCATCTGTAGACAATGAATGTCTCTACAAAATCATTGAAGTACCAGAGAATTTGTTTCAAAAATGTTTTAGTACTCTGCTTGAAAAAAAAGGAAAAGGAAGTGTGTACTGCAGAAGGTTTCACAACAGACCTACACATTTCCTAAAGCAAAATTGAAAGTATTGATTGATGAATAAATGAATATGTGAATATATGAATAAATGAATATATGAGTACATTCATAACTAAATCACTTCCATTGCAAATACATAAAAGTAAGCTTAAAACCATAAAGACAGCATTACAGTTTTTCACAATTGTTAACACACGTTTTTCAAAACAATAACGGCTTTCTCAAAACTGCACACAGACAACTGAAAACCTCACACACAAAATGCTAAACCTGACACTTCCTTTGCAAGATGACTCTTTGCCATCAAATCTCTTACCTGTTCACAAAATGGAACTCGTGTTTTCATTTGGTACACACAGCCATATTTTCAAATGACACACACATACCATTCATTGGGAACACACAACTAAGCATTTGCTTGCACACTACCAAGCATTTACAGCACACTGAAGTGAAAAATTGAAAACACAATCATCCAAATGGAACACACCATATGAATGAATGAGCCATTTCTCCTTTTGTAAAATGTCTCAGTTTAGGCCTACTTTTTTCATAGTCAAACATAAAACAGCACACAAATATGCAGCATAAAAAGGTTTATTTCGGTACACACAGAGAACAGTACAGAACTGTAAACGGACCTACTCAACCCCCCCCCCCCCCCCCCTTCACAAAAATTACAGTTTTTCACAATTGTTAACAATCGTTTTTCAAAACAATAACGGCTTTCTCAAAACTGCACACAGAAAACTAAAAACCTCGCACACACAATGCTGACAGGCCTCGACACTCACGTCGCCACAGGCCTCCTCCGTGGCCTGGAGCAGTGGGACCCGGTCCTGTGGGTTCCGTTCATATACCTTCCACCTCCAAGCTGAAAATAATTCCTCAATGGGATTCAGGAAAGGAGAATAAGGTGGAAGGTATAGAAGAATGGAAAAATGTGGGTGGTCCTGGAACCACTCACGCACTTGAGCAGCCCGGTGGAAGCTCACATAGTCCCAGATGACAACGTGATCGATCCGCTGTGGGTCATCTATCTGGCCAGGTGGTACCAGCAGGTCATGCAGGCCATCCAGGAAGACGAGGAGACGGGCAGCGTTATAGAACCCTAGGTGGGCATGACGGTGCAAGATCCCATGGTGATTCATTGCAGCACACATTGTGATGTTCCCACCACGCTGGCCGGGGACCTCAACAATGGCCCGCAGACCAATGACGTTTCTGCCCCGTCGCCTCCTCTTCACCAGGTTGAATCCCACCTCATCAATAAAGATGTACTGGTACATCACATAAGCTGTGTCAACTCCTGGATCAGCATGAGAATGCAAGTTACAGTATGGACACAGAGAGGTCAACACAGTGGGCTACAGTGAGACACTGTAGAAAAGGAACAATATTGGATTACAGGTACAATACATGCATGTGTCAGTGCTGAATGTTGGTACTTACAAGCACAAACTCTCACCATAACTCCTTGATGCCTGTGTTCCGTTCAAATGGGACCCTGAACACTTGTTTCATCAGCATGGCATTCCTGTAAATGTAGCATGGTCAGCCAGGATCCTAGTTTTTATTTGTTTGAGTGTGATAGAGTTGTTCTCACGAACCATATCTACAATGTCAGTCTCCTGTTGGGCTGTGTAAATGCTGTGAAATTGCTCAACAGACCTGAATGTTTAGAGATTTGAGTATTTGTGTGTTGTAGGTTGTTGCTTTGAGATTTTACTTGATAAGTGTGTGCAACAACTGAACATTGTGTGTAGTGTTTTGACAACAAGGTGATGTGTAATTGACATCAGAGTGTAAACAAGGAAAGTCAGAGTCTAATGCAGATAAGGGAGTGTGAAGTAGTGCCAAATTGGGTCGAGCGATTGGTACATGAAGTGAAGGTTGTGCAAATTGTGCCGAATTTTCGCTTTTTGTGTGTTAACAACTGAGAAAAACTGTAATACAATAACAAAAAATGCATGTAAATAGAGGAAGTGAATAAAAGCAGGTGTCAATGCACACACACAGACACACACACACACTCACACACTTGCATATGGTAAACATGGGTGTGCACAGAACAACAATGTGCTGAAGGCCAGATAGGCAAAGCTTATGAGGTTTATGAGGCACTGCAGAGCTTAGGAGAATGAGCGTTTAGTTGACAGTGGCAGTGATTCAAAGCATAGAGAGACAGTAGGAAAGAAACATGTTATAATGCAAAATGTTAGCGCCTGTGGACAATTCAGGGAAAATCTATTGCGGAAACTGAAGTTTGGCAATTCTCCGCACTCTGACTCTTGTGTTAAAACCAGAACAATATGAAAAACACCTCAACAATCCACTAAGGTTCTATTTCACTGATTTAAAAGAACTGATTCCACATCAGTCACGTGTATTTGTAAACGTTGAACATCATTAGCCATGTTAAATTGATAGAACAACACCTCAATACTAAGCTTTACTGGGAAATGTTTTCAGTGTTACGGGTGACATGAGACCTGAGGCCATTCTGCTAGCGCTGGTGGAATTGATGAAAATGTACATGATAGTTTAGTAGTCATGTCTTTTCCATAAGAGAGGCCTCGGTTCATACATGGTATTAACGAGTGGTCCAATCACAAATCATCAGCTCTGAGTTTGTCAGTTCACACCTCACCATCCAAAACGTCCGGATGTGTCTTTTATTTGTTTTTTGGTTTGTTTTTTCGGGGGGGGGGGGGGGTATTTTGACCATTATCAGAGAGAGAGATAGTAAGGGTGAGAGGGGGGGGATGACATGCAGCAAATCTTTCATCGGGCCAGGAGTTCAATCAGAGACCTACTGCTCGTGTGAAATGTTACCATGTTGTTCATGTCCTAAGCATTCTGCTCTCAGGTCACCCTCACGTACCTCATTCAGCCAGTCTATGACAGATGGGTCTGTATGGATCAGTGTGTGTGTGTATGTTTGTGTGTGTCTGTGTTTTTTTGCATGCGTGTGTGTGAGAGAGAGTGACAGAGGAAAAGAGAGCAATCTAATGCAATGTGTGCAGCTTTACAGTGAAATAAGATTTAACTTTCGAAAAAGTCTGAGAAAAACCACAGACAATCAATATGTGGTGGACAATACTGAGATAGTGGCACACTAATGAATCAACAAATGGGAGTTAAAAATAAATAAAAAATACCTCAATATAAAACTGTTGCAGGTAAGAGGACGTGTGTTATGCCTGGCCCTGGAGGTTAGAAGACATTTGATGGAGAGTTTGAAATTTAATTCTTTTTCTGTTTTAGCAGTGGAATCGTTATTTAACTACAAATTATTGTTTTGAGTTATGGTTTTATTCATTATTTTGATTTTGCTATGTCAATTTCTAGCTGTAGTAGTTTTGCACATATTGGTATTCGTATATATTTAAGTTAAATATATTTTAAACAGTTAATCTATTAAATTTCAGCCTCCAAATTGTCTTAGCAATACAAATATAAATGGTCTTATCATCCACTGTCCACTTGTACTTTATAAAATACATCGAAGAATTCAATTCACCTTATATAGGCTGTTATAGGCTGTTAATATTTTTTCTTTGGGATAGATTCTCCTTACTCTTGTTGAGGGTTAAGGGCAAAGGATGCTGTACCTTGTTAAGCCCTACGAGACAAATTGTGATTTGTGAATATGGGCTATACGAATAAAATTTGATTGATTGATTCATTGAAAAAAGTATCGGTTCTGGCAGGTTTCCTTTTAAAAGTTTTGATTTAGCACCTGTTCGTTCCCGCGTGTTCTCAGATCTGTCCCCTTGAGATGGGACCATACGAGACACCTGTTGATGTCAGGTCTTAACACTGCCTGAGACTTTGTCTGTCTGTCACCTAAAGATGTACAGAAGCTGTCTGACCCTCCCCAAAAACAGATATTTAATCTATGAAATGCTACACTATCCACAGACTGACTTGGTTTTACTGGAATCAGAATGTCGACTTTCAGATTACAAAAATTCATATAACATTTATCAAGCAAACTGCTGTCATTATACACAGACAAGGATGATCCAAATAAATGAGTTTAACTACACCAGTGAGCAGTCTGAGCCTTTATCCACAAACATCTTCAAGAACCAAAGGTATCCGTGTCCCCTCTCAGCGAGCCCACATCTATCTGACAAGCAGAGAGCGGCCTTTAAACCAGACAATAGGGCCACAGAGGGAGAATGAAGCAACTAATCCTCCAGCAATTCCTGTGCAGAGGAGAGCAGTTAAATAGAGCCATTAACACAGCAGGGGCCGAGTGTGGAGACTACTCCTCGGGTCAGAGCAGTCTCTCTGCCACGGCCACTGGAGCCACACATTATCATGGCCACGTGACACTGGCCTCTGCCTGCACACTCTCTCCCTGAACTGAATCAGTGGGGCTGACGAGTTGCTCATTATTCATGAGGCTTCGGTTATTCATTAAATGTTCCTGAGCATACTCTTGTCCTGTTGGTATGGCCGGTCATCATGAATATTTACACGAGGTGCTTGATATTTAAAGAATGTAGGACTCAGAATACATTGCCAGCAGTAAATGCCAGGTAAATAGCAACGGAGTAGCACTCGGGTCTTTGGGAGCGCTGCCTGTTCTTGCCTGACCTTTTTCTCAAACGAAGCTGATGTCCTGGATTTTCTGCCTAACAATCCATTCATGCAGAAAGCTGATTGTCAGCAAGAGTGACAAGAACATGTGTCAAATATCTATAACTCCAAATCCATGCAGTGGAATTTAAACATTATTGAACAACTCCAAGCTTTTGATTTTTGTCGTTAACAGCTGACATCTGGTGGAGGAAGTGCAAATGTTTGCATCAGCAGCAGTAATAGACACACACAGCACTCTGTCAACTAAGTCAATGCACTATCTGTAATAAACAAACAAGTTGTAGAAAATAAGGATACCCAGGAGAAAAGGCAACAAAGAACAGATCAAAAAGTGAGCGAAAGGCAACATCCAGACTTTGTTTAAAAAAATCTCTCTCTGAAAACGATCTGTCCACACAAGCGTTTTGGCTATGTATCAGTTTTAATCCCTGTCTATACTATCACACCTGAAAATACATATCACGTGACCATTCATGTACACTGGGCATGTGCTTGCCGGTGTAAACAGGAAGGCATGCAATAGCTTGTCTCCTATGTAAACAGTTGTATCATTGTAAAATGCAGAATTTAACTACACAACAACTGTGGCAGAGACAACAGGGTCAGTAACGCTTGTAAGTTATTATTCTATTAATATTAGGTTCTACAGTGGTAGCTGAGGCTAGTGATGGTTGTTTTCTTCAGGAACACGGTTTACATGTGTCCTGACATTGGACATTTATATAAAGTCTTTTTGTTTTATGTTGGACACTTTTTCTTTGTGGACATTTTGCTTGTGTTTGGTTTATTGACTCTTACCTGTGTTTCACTGTGTTTGGTTTTGTGTTCAATTGTTTCCCCCTGAGTTCTGTGTTTGTCTGCCTCCCTTGTCTATATAAGTCTGTGTGCTTCCCTTTGTCTCTGTCAGTTCCTTGTTGTTCATTCGCCTTTCACACATTTTTACCTCGTGAGTTTTTTGTTGTCCCTCGTGTTCCTTTGGATCCTGAAACCTTGCTCCCTTTTTTCAATCTTTTCTGGTTCCTGTGTTTTTCAGTTTGTGATTTTGGGGATTTAGTTTTTTGTAAGTACCCTTGGTTTAATTAAAGAACACTTTTTAATATTTTACTCTGCTTCTGCAAATTTTGGGTCCACCCACACACCCCAACTCTGACAGACTTGATAGGAGCCTGATAAATCAGCGACAGCTACATTGTGACCTAAAAGACCCAATCAGCAAGCTACTATGTCTATTTGATTGTTTGCCTTTGCCTTTCTATTCTTGAATGCAGCCCTGGAGTTTTCAAACTAAAACTTGATCAGCAGCGCTTCCAAGCGTCACCACTGTAGCGCCTCTGAGGAAACGACACATAGCAGAGTTGACGCGTTTATTAAACGACATTCAGTCAGACAACTCACGTTCGATCATGTAATATATTTATTACAACAGATTTAGTGTTTGGCGTCTAGGCTCCAACTTAATCACTCCCCCATATGATTACACAGGAATGATGGGAGTGATGAGCAAATACTTGTAACCCCCCGTTGGAGCCTACAGGTGGATGCTGGGGTGGTGGAGGGTTTGAAGCAACAGTTAACAATACTGCAGCAGCAGTGTGAGCAAGAGGGGTTGATGGGAAATGTCTCTCTGGTTAAAAAGACCACCTGATAAGGTGGGTGTGTATTATAGATGGTTGTGGAGATTGAGGTATGTCACATGATGTATGTCACATGATGTATGTAATATGATTGGCACAGCGCATCTCGAGTTGTCTGCCAGAAATAGCTCGCAGGCGTCGCCATATTTGTGGTCGTGTGGATGTAGCAAAGGTACAGTTAGCTGCTGGTTTGTTAGGTCCACTTAGTTTAAATCATTAATTGTAACACCCTGAACTTGTATCCATAACATTTAGTTTAGCAATAATATGACTGACGTGATGAAACGGTTTAATGACAAATGAGTGAAGTGACTGTGTTTTGGATGAAGATGTCAAACAATATGACATCATCTTGTCATATGTGCAAATGGGTTTACACTCACAGCCACAATCAGATAATGCAAACAAAACCCGCTGTTATGTAAACGTACAATAACAATAAATCACAAATACAGACAGAGTGATCAGTCACCATGACTGTTATGACAGTGAGATGACCTGCTGGTCCCGTCGCTGTGCGGGCGGAGACGTGATTTAATTAGCACTGCTCTGTGAACAGCAGTCCATGTTTGTCAGGCTGCTGCAGAAATAAAGTCTCAGTCCTTCACATTGGGCATCATATTGTGAAGCTGCTCGGATGTTTGGTAGAATGCAGGCAGAAGGTGATCACAAGCAGCAGATGTCAACCTGAACAATGTGACACTCCCACGCCTTTGTTGCCGAAACACAGCAGTGTGTTTAAGTGCTTTTTTAAATGTTGTTCATACCACTAATCCTCAACTGGAGATATTGATTTAATTAGTACAGATATTAGTAGGTTATAAAAGAGGCATATCATACACACAAAATATATTAATATCATATATACAAAACAAATGATCGGTTGAAAACACATCATGTTATGGTCATTTCGGGACAAATATGAATGTCAGGGCTTGCGGGTACTTGGATGACAACATATGAGCAGAATGAAGCATGTTATGTTTTTTTCTGTTGTTTTATTACGTCTGAAGTCTTGGTCACCAGTTACTTTGATTTGGCTGTTACAAAGTTTACCCCTGATACACCAGAAGTGTTCTGCGGACTCGAACACTTCACTCACTCACCCTTCCATCCAACTATCCAACTATCCCAATAACTTTGGTCAGAAGTATATTTACAAAGAAGCAGAGCTTAATATGTTTACCCCGCTTTCATTGGGATAGCATCAGGGAAGAGATCTTTTCATGGCCAGTATGGTCAAAATAAACAATGACAGCAACAAGTTACCACTTTAATATGCAGTGTTGCACTGATGCACTGATGTAGAGTGAGTACTGTCTCTGAGAAGGCCTCTTCCTGCAGGAGCCAGATGGGAGAATCACTGTATCTGGTCTGGCTGTAGGAAAGAAATCACTATCTATATCACCTCTTGCTTCGAGATTTGTTTTCCTAGTATTTTGAAGTATATACCTACATTTGCTTTTCTTAATTTTCTTGAAATAAACTAAATTAGAACACCAATCAGCTGTATTGTATGTCCTGAGTGTGAAGCTGTTGACAATCCTGACAGCAAGTGTCAGGCATACCCGCCATCAAGGCTTAAATCAACACATATGAAAGTGCTGCGGTACAAAACTACAGTATTCTAACTGGAACGGCACTCAGTGGAACGGCACTCCCTATCTCGCCATGTTAATTCCTGGATCTGCACCAAAATTGAATGAGTTCTTTCCTCATCCATGCTGTATCCTTCACCGAGTTTTGTGATAATCCGTCCAGTAGATTTCACATAATCCTGTTGATTTACAAATGAAATTAACCTCCAATTCTTTGTGAAACACTGGTCAATGGTACAGGTTCCCTGATTTAAATCTTAGCCTAGGCAAAACATAACCAGTATTACCTGATGAATAAATTAGACTGACATTAGGTTCAGAGACTAAGAAATTACTCATCTCAAAGTCCTTGGGATATTTTATTAGCTTTAGCACTTTAACTCTGAGACCTACTTAATTGGAATTTGATCTAAATTGTGTGAAACGCTAGTGTCTAAAAGACAAAAAAAAAATTCAGAAGAAATCTTGCAGATTACTATTGAAAATCCTTCCCAAACCACAAAGATCCGCCTGAGCATGTGTCCTTGTTTAATATTCAAGTTGTCAAAGTTACTTTATCACAGGGGGATGAGGACATTTTACGATCCTTTTTTTCTCACTGCTTCCAGGATCCCTGATGTCAGGGACAGTGGCAGTGGAAATGCCCTAACGCTGCATTTCCTCCCCTGCTGCACAGCAGAGGGGTGCTTTTGAAACGGAGGGGCATGGCTTTCTTCACATTGCACTCACAGCTGAGGGACGTGAGGTGCTAGGGCCTCAGCGGCACGCCCACACCATGTGCCCAGAGAGAATTAACCTTCACTACCAGCAGATGGTGATTTCAGTGTCCCATATCATAAACAGCAAAACCATGTCTCATTCTGCCTTTCTGTGGAGCTGTGGAGATTTTTAATATTAATCAACAAAAGTGTCTATAATTATTAATGTTTATATAGGTTTTTCTTTCTCAGGGAAGACACAGCGAAGGCACAAGATCAATACTGCAAACGTTGTCTCATGCAAAGTCTCAGTTTAGATATAATATTCAGAAATAGTGGTATTGGAAGGTTGATTGTTATTAAACCTGTATTGTGCAGAATATGTGCAAATACACCGAAGAATGGAGGACCTATGTTTTTTCTTTTGAAAATCTGAGTGATGTCCATAGTGAGATTATGTTGGAATATCATCATTCCTTTAAAACGTTAGCTGACTGTTAAGCATACATATATAGACCATTATATCAAAAAAGTAGTCAGTACACCACTGCTACACTCAAAACTTAAGTTCTCAATTCATTAATTATTTAGGGATCTTTCATTTGCTGCTTTCAATCCTCTAATGGCTCTAGTGTTGTATAATAAATTTCTATTTTGACTACTTTGAAGTTAAGGGCAGATATCAGCGCACTATTAGTGCATCCCATCATCTCGACAGTGGCTTTATTCTGCCTGATTAGCCCATAGGGTGAGTCAATACTCACAACCTTACCGTTGTTGTTGTATTTTGTAGAATGTAATATCAGCTATCTATTTCACAAAGGGAACATATCAAATTCCATGCTTGTGTTTTTGTTCTACCTCAGGTAAGGGTATCTGATAAAACCTTTTTTGAGGACTTTCACTGTTACTAACTGCCATCATAATTCCACCCCTGCCATGTTTAGTACAATGTAAGACAGTGCCTGAACCAGCTGCTGTGAAATATACAGTGCCTTGCATAAGTATTCACCCCCCTTGGACTTTTTCCCATTATGTACTGTTACTAACTGGAATTCAAATAGACTTAAATAAACTTTTTCCCGTTTGATCAACAAAACATGCATAGTACTTTGGAGGTGCAAAATAAATTTTATTGTGACACAAACAATAATGAGAACAAAAAAGTTGACATCTGTTGGGTGCATAAGTATTCACCCCCCTGTGTCAATACTTGGTAGAACCCCCTTTCGCTGCAATTACAGCTGCAAGTCTTTTGGGGTATGTCTCTACCAGCTTTGCACATCTAGAGATGGAAAGGTTTGTCCATTCTTCTTGGCAAAAAAGATGAAGCTCATTCAGATTGGATGGAGACCGTCTGTGAACCGCAATCTTCAAGTCTTGCCATAGATTCTCTATTGGATTGAGGTCTGGGCTTTGACTGGGCCATTTTAAGACATTAACATTCTTTAATCCAAACCATTCCTTTGTAGCTCTGGCTGTATGTTTAGGGTCATTGTCCTGCTGGAAGATGAACCTCCGCCCCAGTCTCAAGTCTTTTGCAGACTGCATCAGATTTTCTTCAAGGATTTCCCTGTATTTGGCTCCATCCATCTTTCCCTCTATTCTGACCAGTTTCCCTGTACCTGCTGAAGAGAAGCATCCACACAGCATGATGCTACCACCACCATGGTTCACTGTTGGGATGGTGTGCTCAGGGTGATGGGCAGTGTTGGGTTTTCGCCACACATAGCGTTTTGCATTGAGGCCAAAAAGTTCAATTTTGGTCTCATCTGACCAGAGCACCTTCTTCCACATGTTTGCTGTGTCTCCCACATGGCTTCTGGCAAACTCCAAACGGGATTTTTTATGGATCCCTTTCAACAATGGCTTTCTTCTTGCCACTCTTCCATAAAGGCCAGATTTGTGGAGTAGACGACTAATAGTTGTCCTGTGGACAGATTCTCCCACCTCAGCTGTGGATCTCTGCAACTCCTCCAGAGTAACCATGGGCCTCCTGGTTGCTTCTCTGATTAATTTTCTCCTTGTCCGACTCTTCAGTTTGGGTGGACGACCTCCTCTTGGTAGGTTTGCGGTTGTGCCATATTCTTTCCATTTTCTTATGATGGATTTTATGGTGCACAGAGAGATGTTCAAATCTCTGGATATTTTTTTATAACCTAACCCTGCTTCATATTTCTCCACAACTTTATCCCTGACCTGTTTGGTGAGCTCCTTGGTCTTCATGATGCTGTTTGTTCAGTAATGATCTCCAACAAACTCTGAGTCCGTCACAGAACAGGTGTATTTATACTGAGATTAAATTGCAGACTGGTGGACCCTATTTACTAATTATGTGACTTGCAAATGTGACTTGTGAATGCAATTGGTCGCACCAGATCTTTGTTAGGGGTTTCACAGTAAAGGGGGTGAATACATATGCACTGAACACTTTTCAGATTTTTATTTGTAAATAATTGTGAAATCCATGTAATATTTCCCCCCACTTCCAAATGATGCACTATTTTGTGTTGGTCCATTACATAAACTCACGATGAAATAAATTTTAATCTGTGGTTATACCATGACAAAGAGTAGAAAAGTCCAAAGGGGGTGAATACTTATGCAAGGCACTGTACATGTACATGTATGCATAGTCTCAATGTGCTGCACAGACCAAATTATACCAATCTATATAATTCAGAAGAGCACATTAAACATATAGTATTAAGTATATGTGTGTAATTTGTTCAGTAGCTCCAGCAGGTTTGAGCCACAGCTGCCCTAAAATGCTAATTATTTTCATTTATATATCTCTTATAGTATCTTGAATTTCCTTAACACATCTTGACAGAGAGTTAATACAATTTAAAATTTAAAAGATGCTTTACAAATAATATCAAGGTTTGACTCTGCCATATTTTTCTGAGTTCTTCTTTGTTCTTCATTCCTTGTCGTATGTTTGTGCCCCAAATCAACACATGTTGATCTTCACACTGAGGTGGAATAACTGGAAAACAGTGGCTCTCTGAAAGTATTTAAAACATAAGCAAATCTAAATCACTTTGATGTCTTTTGGAAAGTGGTTAGCAGATAGAAGCATATGCAGGTTCAACTTAATGCACTGAAACATGCAACATAACTGATAGTTGCATGGAGATAATGTTGGGTGGTATAATGTTGCAGGATGGAGACTGTGGGAAGGTTCACACTTCGTGTGTGTGCGACACGGTGGCCCAGCGGGGTGTTTGACCATCTGACCCTCTGCAGGTCTGTCCTGCCTCACCATCCATCTGCTCAGCCTGCTGTCGAGAACAGAGGCCATTACCCACACGGCACGTAGTTTATCCACCATCCATCTAACATAACATACTGCAGGTGTGGTTACAACCTCTTTCATCAAAGGCAGCTATAATGTGCGGTCAGGTGGTTGAGAAACAGTGAGCTGCACATGCTGTATCTCTGACCTTTTGCCCCATAAGGGTCATTTAGAGTTCATCTTGTATAACTGTGTTTGTTTATTCATTTATGTATTCATATGGTCCCCAGTCAGTAACATACACATGTTTCCAAATCCCTCCAATGATAAATTGGACACACTATTTACATACACTTTACATGCAGCTATTTGTTTTGAATAATATCAGTGGATTGAAGAATGTGACTGTGACAGGGGTCACTCCTTTTGGCAGCTTCATAGTGAGCTTCAGCATGTAGTTTGTCCATCTGGCCCACAACTCCACTGCCTTGGTCCACTCTCACTCTCACTGCTCTTCTGGACTTGGTTCTGGCTGCAGCAGCAACCAAGCAAAGGAGCCCAACAAACCAAACCCCACTGTGCAATACCTGTTCAGCATTTAACCCTGTTAGCAATAAGAGGGTGAAAGTAGCAAGTAAATAATCAGATATAAGTTACATATTAACATAAACAATTTTTTTTATCAGTTATATTTATGTTTAAAAAATTGAAAACAACCTTTAGAATTATTTGGTGGTTTCTGTCCCATGTTTGACTAAAACACATTAATGATAACCAATGATAGCTGTGCTCCTGATGTCTTTCTAAGGAGAGAATCAGGCCTAAAATAAGTCGTATTCATATATGGTCCACTATTTCTCTCAAGGTTAAAACAGAACTTAAAAAATGGCTACACTTGAAATATGCTCATGTTTATTCAGCAGGTCTCTCACGCAGGCGCTCCTTACTGCCACATAGTACTTTGCATGCTTCTGTCTTCTTTTAAAGTGAATTAAATGAATGTTGGGAATTCAGGAGAGGCAATAAAGTCCATGAATGGAGGGGGCAGCATGTTAGAATGTGAAGGAAGGTCATTAGTCATCCACCAACAACAATATTCTAATAGAGGGTGTTCTCAATTACTCCTGTTTATTCAGCCTGATGATCCCAAAGGACCCTTTTTCTGCTGTGATCTCAGCAGCCACCTGATAATCTCCATTAGTGCCTCAACCTTTAGGAATGTGAACATTTTAGGTATTAAAACAACAACAAGGATATTTTGGTGTTGGCCAGTGATGATTTAGCCCTGATTTCATTACTTCACAGTTCGGGAACATGCAATCTACCGAGCTTTGTAATACTAGCCCAGTTGCAGCTGTTGATGACTGATTTGACTTCAAATCGATTTGATTTCAAATTTGGCCACAAACATTCACAAACCTTCCACTTGGTTTGCACCATGTCAGGCTCAGCTTGTCCAAAAAGGTAACCTTGGATTAGTCCACTGTAAATATGCTCATAAAATCATCCCTGTCCTTAGCCACCGCTATTATTCAATTATCATTCACACTGAAATAATAGGACGACTATTACATCAAGACTTACATGCAAATAAATGGAAGCATTTCCTCTTGCAGACATACCGAGCAGGTGGACAGGTCAGGTTGTTGATTTGGAAGAGATGCTGCCTTACCGCTGTGTTCTTCTGTTGAAGAGGTCAATGGGGATGAGCCATACCAACGCTGATCGATTGCAAATGAGAACTATTCAGACTGAGGCTCCAGCTGTCCACAGAATTAGAGGAGAAAGAAAAAATCAATGAATGAATGCTTTGAATCTTTCAACGCGCATGAGAGAAAAACTCCTGTGCCTGGAAAGATTCGGTTTCGGTCAAATTAAAAGACAAGAACATTTTGTTTAACTGTATGCAGAGTGCATATCGTCAAAAAACTCTCAAAATGTAAATGATCTCATGATGCATTAGAATTAGTTTTTAAAGCGAATGTGTATTTTTGCAGCAAACATTTAAACTTGTCAAATATAGCGCAGGAAATTATACTAATAACATGTGTGGCTATTATTTGCAAGTGTCACAGTAAGCCTTAACAGTATAACAATGAGTCAGCATTCAAAATACCACGACACTGAAACTGAAGCAGCAGAACAGAATTCAGACATTTTTTATTTTGTTATCAACTTGTGCAGAGCCTGTTCTAAACCTGCCTGTTTGGAATGGATGTTCTTTTGACCTGTGTTGATGCTCTGGAGCTACTTCAGAGTTGTTCCTAGTCGTTAGTGAGACCTCTTCAAGAAGTTCTTCAATATACAGTAACTCTTTTATTGTTTGTGTAGTGGACGTTGTGTGCAGAGCTTTTTATAAACAGTCTATGGTGCAGAGTAAAGTTCACTTTGTGTTCATCCTACCTGGATTATCTACTATGAAGATTTTATTGTCAATGTTTCTCATAAAATGAAACTGACATTTAATTTATTACTTTTCATGTGTGTGGTTTATATTTAAATTTGAATGAATGACATGGCATTTTTTATACATTGCATGCCGACGCAGAGGTTTGTTAACTGACCCCATAATCAGACCTAAATTCAGACCCAAAACCTGACAAAATCAATCAGCTGTACTTAATCTTTACAGAAAATGTTAGCTGGCTAACAGGCTAATCTTTGATGTTAATCATGGTAAACATTGTATACTTGTGTTTGCATTAAGCTCAAAGTAATGCTGCGCTGAGTAATAGCCTCACAGCTCTTATTTTACACTGTGCTTATTGGTTATACAGGCACATTATTATTATTATTATTATTATTATTATTATTATTATTATTATTATTATTATCTCTGGTAATTCATGGCTCTTACTGGAAAAAACAAGCGCCATGTTATTATTGCAAAAATAAACATATTCACCGATCACACAGATGTAAACTGTAATGTAAAACTGATCAGAGGATTGAATACACATATTCCAAGGTAGCCACTTAATTTTGAAGGCTACAGTTTATGAAACTCAATGTAAATAAAAAGTTGAACATATACAAAGATCAGTTTGTTATAAAGATTTTTTTTAGATCATTTCTAACTTAAAGAGGACAAAGGTCATACTAACAACTGTGTGTTCCACCTGCACTCACCCTCTGGACTTTGTAGGCTATTCATCGTTATGTAAGTGAGTAAAAGTTCAACTATGGAGAGAGGACAACAACAGCGCTGCTGGAATAGACTTTTATACAACAGCTGTGCATTTTATAAGAGCTACTCATAAAACAGTTTCCTCTTGTTTTCTGTTGTGCACACTCACTCAGTCCTTGTCACACACAACTAGAACCTTGGGTCTGCTTTAACAAAGAATGTCAAATATTGATGATTTTTCCCCCCCTCTCAGTTGTCGACACTTTAATAAAATACCAACTGATACAAAAAGGCTTTTCAGCTCTTTTGCTAAAAATGCTGTATAATATTTAACTGATAATATTAACATTTTGATAAATATTTCTTCATCATTGACAACATATTAAACATAATTTTCTTCTCCTGCTTTTTCTTCCATATATTATTATTATCAATAATAATAATACACATGTCAATTTATTTGTTAATACACTAGCTATATGTTATAGTTACTTTAGCTGTAGTGTCCAGTCTTCCGAGGATAAGTATAGAGCTGCTCAGCAAGCAATAGATTATAATATCTCCCTTTTTAAACACAGTGGCTAAAGCACCAGTGCCCGTCACCACCAAGAAACCACATTAACCAGAGGAGAAAACTGACATAAACCCCCTGTAACTTTAAATAGATTATTTGATTCTTCCTTTTTAGATTTAATACATTTATATTTGATGACAGAATAAAACACACTCAAGTCAATTCCACTGCTTAAGAACTATAGTCTGAGTTCTATAAAGCCCAGTAAACAAGAGGAACATGTGCTGAGGTCGAATTAATGAATAGTGAAATTCAATTCAATTTTGTAAAGTTTTAATAAGGGTATTATTTGCCCTGTTCACAAGCTCACAGGCACTGGTGTGCTGTCACGCTCCCATAGACTCCATTCCCCTCTCAGCCTGTCTCCCATCCACACCTGAACAATGTCCCAGTCCTTACCATGACCTCAGTTTCCCTTCGAACACACTGGATACACCTGCTGGTGAGGCCCACAAGCTGCGTGCCTGGCAGTCAACAGTCAGGGCACAATGTTCCAATCGTGTTCGGTTCCTCCTCCATTCAAAAATGGGAGGGGGCAGTCCAAGCAGGAGAGGGAGACGTGTTCGTGTGTCTGTGAGCGTGTAGTCAGAGCTAGTAGCTACAGAAAGACCAAGATGTCGACCACAGCTGAGTATGACTGTATAGTAATCGGGGCCGGGGTCCAGGGCTCGTTCACGGCCTATCAGCTGGCTCAACACAACCAGAGGACTCTTCTGTTGGAGCAGGTGTGTCTCTCACTAACTTCGTACTGTCACGTTTATTAAGAACTGTTAAGACAGTGTGTGTGGCATTAGTTCGTGATGAAAAAGTATCATGATTCAAACAGATTCCTTGTCATCGAATAATAATAATAATAATAATAATAATAATAATACATTTTATTATTGTAGCTCCTTTAACACATTCCCTAAGTCAAAAACTGGAAGAAACACAAAATATTCTATTATATAATAATAACTATTAACTTAACTACTTATCCTTCCAGTGAAAGGCTCTCCAACCCTCGACCTGACCATTACCTTTGAACACTCCGTGTTAGCCCCCACCCAGACACTTAGGAATCTGGGTGTGACACTCGGCAGTCAACGCTCCCTTACTTACTGCCAACATTACTGTTACATCACGTTCCTGTAGATTTATACTGTACAACATCAGGAGAACACGCCCCCTTCTCACTCAGAAGGCGGGGCAGGCTCTGATCCAGGCCCTGGTCATCTCAGGCCAAGTCTATGTAACTCACTCCTGGCCCGTTGAAACCTTACACCCCAGCCCGTTCACTCTGCTCTGCTTCGTCCAATCGGCTTGTTGCCCCATCACTGCGAGATGAAAACTAAACAAAATCAGGAATGTTTGCTGTCCTGGCTCCTAAATGGTGGAATGAGCTACCAAATTACATCAGGACAACAGGAAGTCTAAACATCTTCCACCGCAAACTAAAAACACATCTCTTCCGACTGTACCTTGAATAAAAGTTTAAACTAACAATTTAGAAAGCACTTAAATGGCACTTACTTAAAGAACTTTGTAGTTTGGCTTTGTTGAAGAAATTATACTTTTCTTGATTCTTGTTGTTCTGGGTTTGTACCCTCATGGTTGAATGCACTTATTGTAAGTCACTTTGGATATAAGGATCAGCTAAATGAAATGTAATGTAACCCAATTATTATTATTATTATTATTATTATTATTATTAATATTATTATTATTATTATTATTATTATTACTTTAAATGTTAGTTGTAAGGCGTGTTGGTTTATCCTAAATAAGAGATGAGCCGGACTGGTCCAATTTAAGTATTTATTAAGATGCAATGAAAGTTGAACAACATAGCTATGGACAATTATCACAGCCTAGGCTAAATCAGTTAGCAATAGGTAGTCAATAAGGGCCCCGAACAGAAGGGGTTTGATATAATTATAACAGTAGATTTAATGTGATTGGTTTAAAATATTGGAGGAGAGTCCCCGCAAAACAATTTGGTTCTCCCTTATTGGTCCACAGCTGTAGTCCCACACCTCCTGTCACGGAATCCAGGAAGTGACGAGAAGCCGTCTCCGTCACGCTGCCGGTTGCTAGACAACCCTCCCTCTCCTGATATTTCGATGTTGTTTCATAAACTAGCCTTGAGTAGAAAATATTATGTTCCTGCTCCCTCGGCTGTACATTCTGTTTGTACAGACATTCAAAACAACTTAACCAAACAATGTCAACCTGACTTTGCCCCAGATGGGACAGTTCCTTCAACTACGGGAATTATGCTTTAAAATCAGAAGTTAGAATTTAGAACAATTACAAGATTCATTATTTATAAATCATTTGTGTGAAGGCCTTATCTGGCTCAAACTGCTCATACCCCCCCCTCCTGTCTTTATTTGTTAAGAGTTCAGTCAGACCCACATACCAGCTATAATTTAAATGCCTAACATAGTGGAACTCATTTATGTAAAGCAACACTTCTGCAAAATTGTTTTTGAATTGAAAAAAATATGTTTGTTCACCCTGACCTTTGACCAGTCAGCACCAAAAATGTATCATCTGCAGTAAAATGCTAGTTTGAGTGAAAATCCATCCATTGCTTTTTTGCGTACACACACACTGGTTAATAATCTCCATTGTTGTTTTATTACATACGACATAAACAACATATTTGGGGCCATTGGTGTCTTTCCCAAATTAACGTTGTTTTTCTTGATGTTGCGTTCATCTTCTCCAGTTCGTCCTGCCCCACACCAGAGGGAGCTCCCATGGCCAGACCCGCATCATCCGCAAGGCCTACGATCAGGACTTCTACACCCACATGATGGAGGAGTGCTACGAGCTGTGGGCTCAGCTGGAGAGGGAGGCGGGCGTCAAACTGTACAGGTAAGCAGTCAGCAGAAACACAAGAGACAAAAACCCATTAAATAGAACATAACAAAAGCTTCAGCGGAACACGGAGATTTGTCACATTCAAGGTGCTATGTAAGCACAAGAGCCGCAACTCAATCCACGGGAGCCGTAAATGCACGACTTTCTCATTACCTCCAGCGTCACTGAATCACCCCTTGACAGCTCCCATGCCTCTGAATGTAGGGCAGGGGCTTTTTCATCTCACTACACCTCTGGTTCTCGTTCGGGGAGCAGGGAGGTGTTTGTGTGTTTACAAAGATGACAGTGGCATCAAACTGTGGCCATGCTTCCAGCTGCAATATAAGTTCCCTGGTCTTATTACCTCTGAGCAGCCGCATGTGTTCTCAGCGCCAGCTAAATAACACAGACTCATTATTCATGGCTCAGGGTAACTGTCCATGATACTAAGCCATGCCCACATTATGCTCCCTAGAAAAACAGTGCACCTCCCTGTCCCCCTGCACCCATCCACCGCTCATGACTGATGGGTCCACATCTTAAAAGCCACCTGTGCCCTTGGGCTGGCAAAACAAAAATGTCTGCATCACAATGAGAAATGTCTGGGCTGATGTGAGTAATGCCTCCCACTTCTATTGCTGCCTCTGGGACAGATGGAGCCATCGAAACAGCCCCAGAGCGCAGCTAAAATCTACCCAGCAGCCATTTTTATCATCTCCACATACGTGACGACCTCTGGTGACAGCCGATCCCCTGCTTTAATAGGCCAGACTCATTGAGGAATAATATTTACAATCCTACACATGCTTGCCTTGCTTATGCTCCCTCTGTCACACACTCTCAAATACACACAAGCACAAAGGCACGAGACACGGTCATAAAGTATACTAATGGATGGCTGAAGCCTTTAGTCTGGCGTGTCTGTGCCTTATGGCTACCGACAGATGTCGGAGCAGCCCTCAGGAAACACTGCTGGCAAAGCTCAAGTCGGTCATCTATCAAGCATTACTGAATTATACCCTATGTTTCACAAGCTCTTAGTCTGAGAGATGCTGTGATCTGCTGTTTTAATGTTCACCGGACATTTGATGTGCAGTCAACTGCCACTATGAGGATGATTATAAAGGTTAATTCCCTTAATTACATCTGGGCTCTTAGTTATGCATCTTATAAGGGCCATTGTAGGTTAAAACAAATTGCACACCACAGAGGGGTGAGAAGAAGGAAGATATTTGAATGTCCTGAGATTATTAAGTCATAATGCTGTGAGAAAAAACTCTTCCATTCAAATGACAAAATTGTCAAAAGGCTAAACTTCAATTTCCTCATTCCTGAGTCTGATAGCAAAGTAAACTTGTATGAGATCAGCCACTGCAGAGGGTGCAATGAGAGTTTTTTTTTTTAAAAATATATATACATTGGTGACATTAACTCCTTCTCTTGCAATTTTTTTAGTTTGTAAAATCAGAGAATATCAATGTTATTTCTCATAAATGAAAGACGTTTATGTCCGAAAAGCTGTCGCAGTATTACTCCCTTCCCCCGGCTCAATAGTATATGCTAAACAGATGTCAGGCTAAGACCCACAAACGCTCACAGGAGAATTAGATGTCAATAACGCAGGTTTTTCATTGAATTCCAAGAACACAAACAAAACAGACCAAGTGTCTGCAGCAGCCACGTAGCTTTTTGCTTTCAGTCTGAACACCCAGTAACCTCCAGGTTAGTGAAAGTAATGGAAGAGAAAAGTAAGTACTTTTAAGATTACATTGTTATCTGTTGCAGACTGACTTTCTGTGTCTGGCCTGTGGTACTTACTGATGCTGCTTTATGACTGAGGTTTTTTTCTAATGATAACAGTAATTACCCAATCTTCTTAATAAACATCACTCAAAACATCGTCATCCTTCAGCCCCACTACCAGCGAGCCGTTTCTAAACTCTTGCAGATGCACTAGCGTCATCACATCAGCATCTTCCCAGGTGCCTTCACTTCTGGGGCTTTTTTTCTTTTTCCCCGGGGGCTTCTTCTGGGCAGGTGAAAGGCTGCGTAAAGCCATTAGCCTTCATACAGGGCAGTCGTGAAGAGAAGCATTGTGGAATCAAACAGAGTGAGTGGACATAGCATTATCATCTTTGCTTCCAGTTGGCCAAGAGAGTAGATAGGAGGGTTGACCTAAATGACAGTATTACTAAAGTGACAGTAAAGCATATGTCCTCCATACTCTGAGACCCGAACATTAATAACTCTCTCTCTGAACACTCAGCTGGTGTGTCGGAGCAGAAGGCTGGGATTTGTTGCACCAGCACCTCACTGTCGTTTGTCTTATTTAATATTATTTTCCAAGGATCTATAGGAAGGCGGAGGGGGGTTTGTGAGGCAGAACCTTAGTGCCGACATCCTTGAGTCAATCCGCCCCGCTCCATGAAGGCAATACTAACCCACAGCTCTATTCAAGACTCTGCTTCATTTTGATTCCTTTTTCAGTGTGAACAAGAAACAGACAAAGGACGAATAACCAGAAAACTAATTTGCGTCTCTGTGTTGAAATATGTTAAACTCAAGGTTCCTTATTAGCCTTTCAAAGAGCTTTCTACTTGATAATGACAGATGACTGATGAATGTTCTTAATCAGGTTTTATCAGGTGTCACCAGCTGACCTTTTACAAGACATATACTTAAAATTCCATTAAAGCTATATGTATAAAATTATATATCAGTAATTACATGATGACACATGAGCTTTTTATTGTACTCTGAATATGAGATATGGTTGAAAACTCCAAAAGAGCTAGTAAGTGACCTTTGAGTTGTAAACAATTGTCAAGTATACTGTTGACAAAGTCAGAATGAAGCCAATACCTTTCTTCAAATCATTACCGAACTGGCCCCCCAGGCTGAATATGTGCCCTGGATTCAACTTTCACAAGCTTTGTCCTCATCTTCCCTGATTTTTAGACAAACAGGACTCCTGGTGATGGGACCAGAGAACAGTGTGAGTTACCAGCAGTATAAGAGCACCCTGCAGAAAAACAAGGTTCCCATGGTGACCCTGACCCCTGACAACTTCAGCCAGCACATCCCCCAGATCCACCTGAATGAGGGAGACGGAGCGGTGGTGGACGTCACTGCTGGAGTTCTCTTCGCTGATCGAGCACTTAAGACTGTACAGGTACAGCACTGATGTCGTTGATACAGCATTTGGGGGGATCGGCTCCAGCAGCTGGTACCATGAGTATAGGCTTGATGTCTAATGGCGGGGGGGGGGGGGGGGGGGGACACTGAAATGCTCCATGTTTCATATCGCTCTCATGTTGCAGTTGTATATCAATCAAACATACATGGATGTTTGTTTCTGGGTTTGTGGCAGAAAGCCTGTGTTTCGCTTATCATGATGAACCTGAACTGACCTGTCGATTTTTCATTTTTTTCCTATTAGCAAAATAATACTTTTCCGAGGATGTGGAAGTAATGAAAGATAAAAGGAAGCAAAACATTTTCTGATTTCATGTACAAGCACGACATAGAAAACTGGTCTGAAAAATACCCAGACGTGGATAATTGTTCATATTTCATGCCCATTACTTGAATCTAATAAAAGCTAATACCGGGAGTGTCTTCAACAATACATTCACATTACTGTATCCTGTCAGCACTGACTGAAAAAGCACTGGAGGAGAACAGAGTTATCTGTGGCTGCCAGGTCAAGCACAAAACACTTCTTTGTTGTTTCAGCGAGGTGCCACATTCAATCGACTGGACAGATGTTCCTGCGCCTTTTTTGTGCAGCAGCTGTCAATTATAAATTAAAGCTTGTTGTGATGGACATGTATTAGATTAGTAGATCGTTGCTTTGTGCTCTTTCATGCCATGGCTTGTTAATCGGCCCTTGCCTTTAATATTATGTCTTAATGAATGTCACAATTGATCTACCTTGTTCCATTATCTCAGGGTTTCTTAATGTCTTCTGTCCGTCCGGCTGTTTTCATGGCTCCAGAAGGGACACAGCCAATGGTCGGAGGCATTATGATTTTTGGGTTGCCTGTGAACACTGCGTTGGGTGAATTTCTTCAAAATTTGGAACAAACATTCACTTGGAGTCGAGGATGAGATGATCCGATTTTGGTATTTGAAAGTCAAGGTGACCAGGGTCTCACAAAATATCTTTATGTTTTACTTGACCATGATAAATATATTTGTGAAGTGACCCTACACTGGTTAATGTAGGCATACAACCGTAGTGTGTATTTTCTAGGCTCTATTTGACCTCAAATTCAGGGCCAGCTCTGGTGTGTTTTAGTGTATCTAAATTATTTGAAGGTTTCATTAAGAACAATGCATTAGCAACAAGAGCAATGTCTATATTATGATGATCTAAAGCAGGGGTGTCTAAACTTTTCATCCCGAGGGCCACATACAGAAAAAAATGTGAAGGTCTGGGCCACTCACGCCGCCACGCCCCCCTGCCCTGGAGCGGACTGTTGACAGTGTACCTCAATCGCGTCGCTTAGGGTGGGGGGGCGTGGCGGCGTTCTGAGGGTACAGCTGGCAGGTCAGGGGTGAGTTGGATGCCACCTAGTGTCAAAACTGAGAAGTACAATACAGTGGGCCATAGTCCATTACATTACAATTAATTTACCTGACGCTTTTATCCAAAGCGATTTACAATCAGTGCATTCAAGGGTAGGGGAGAGCAGGGTAATGTGAGTCACCCCCTGTATCTAGGCAACGGACACAATTGTGGTCATGTGATCATTAAGTTTTCAAGCCCCTCCCATTCCACCCTTGCCATGAAGGAGAAGTTGGTGCTGTTGCTGTGGTTAGAATGTTTTTTCACAAAGTAAATTTTCTTGCTTTGAACTTAATCAACTGTTGTGTACAAAAAAATGTATCCAGGTAGAAAAACTTTTATCATACATGTTGATGAACTTCGAACATATAAAACCATGTGATTGATGCTAGCTGAAGATTAGCCTGAATTGCTAAGAGATGTTGTTTTTTCTAAAATGATGGCTGTGGGGTAAAGTGAGACAAATGCTCTGGGGTAAAGTGAGACATGTAGCACAAGTTAAGTTTAGTCTTAAACATATTCTAGTGTTATATTACATTACATATGTTTTATTTTTAATGCCATAAACATTTTAGAAAAGCCATCATGCCAAGAAACTACACCAGGAAGACAACCTGGGGCCAAACACCCCTCACAGAGATGGAGAGTGTAGCCGCTGAAGTCATGCAAGGAAAGAAGTCCTTAAGAAAAGCTGGAAGGGATAGAAATATTGATAAGACAACCCTCAAAAGATTCATAAAGAAAAAAGAGAAAGGGAAAGTAAAATCAGTAGCATGGGGTGCAGTAGCTGAGGTAAAGAGAATATTCACGGATGAGAAGGAGGAGGAGCTTGCCAAACACTTGAAACAACTAGCTGACCAGTTCAATGGCCTTGCTCCCGTGAACTGGCATTTGAATACGCAGAGAAAAACAATATCCCTGTCCCTGCCAATTGGACAGAGAAACAATGTGCAGGTAAGCTATCACATGTATCAAAATAAATAATCATAAATATGCTTAATTTACCGATTACAACATGTGTTGTTATGGTAGTTTTAAAGTGGAAAAAGTAGTGGATTACTTTACCCCCTTGATTTCTCTGATCTGTCTCCCTATACCCCTAAGCCGGGGTAAAGTGAGAAACAAGACCACTTTTTAAAAAACAATCATATTTGAACTACCCTTTGTCCTGAAGACATTCTGATCATTTCCATTGCTAAGAAACATCCTGAAATAATGGGAAATGTGTACATTTTACTGATATATAATTTTAGCTCGCCTAGAGGGGAGCAAATGTAAAAAATGTCTCACATTACCCCGCTCTCCCCTACTCGAGGGTACAAACCCAGAAAAACAAAAATCAAGAAAGTACAATTTCTTCAAAAATAGAGCAAAACTACAAAGTGCTATAATTAAGTGCCATTTAAGTGCTACTAAATTGTTAGTTAAAAAAAAAACAAAAAAAAAAACGGGCGGGCCAATTTAAAATGGATGGCGGGCCGCAGATGGCCCGCGGGCCGTAGTTTGGACGCCCCTGATCTAAAGTAATGATGTAAAGCAGATGGAAAAGCATGCTGACATTTACATCTCATTGCCAAGTCATGTGGTTTTGGTCAATCGTTGTCATTACCGTGTCACGGACCAATGGAAACCTTGTCCTGGTGATGGCGCTAGATTAAGGGCCAAGTGGTTAAGATTCATCCTCAGAAAGATACTGCAACAGTTATGTGAATTTGACTAATTCTCTATCGTTCCCCTCTAAGTAAGCTGTTGACTTATTTGGACTCGTAGAGAGAACTTAACCTTTTTTTTTACTTTTAATCTCACTTCAATTATTTGAAGTTTGCATTGTCACATGTCACAATCTTATTTCTCTTCATCACTGCTGTGAATTCAGGGAACCGGTTCGAAGTCTTTGCCAAGTACATGCTCACTTATCAAGCTACATAAGTACATAGCCAGCAAGGTTTCCATCACTCGGGGGCATCAATGGGGAAATCAGGTTTCAATAATCCCCTGCTCCAATCACAAAACAGGGTAAAACAGCATCTTGTACAAGTTGTTTTCATCTGCCCAAGACAAATACCCACAAGCATGTTTTACTGCTATTATCTGACAGTCAAATGATATTTGTTGTTCATGTTGATGTTTGTAGCTGTCATTATGTTAAACTGCTTATTGCAGTTTTAACAATGAAATGTCTCACTCTGGAGCAGATTGCACTACGTTGTGATTGTAATAATATAATTGGACCTACAAAAAAAAAACAGTTGGCAGTGTAATTTGCACATCTAAGATTAAGAAATATTAACCATTTGAAAAAAAAAGTTAAGACGAAATTATTCCACCGACTGTCGTTCTTCTATGGTATTATAATGCAATTGAACTGTGAAATACACACAGTATACTGAACATATATTCCTCTTGTTATGTTGTGTAACAGTACAACTCTGTCGCAAGTCATACTAGTTTTATATCGTTTTTGAGTATTTGAACAAATGCATCCAGCGAGCACTTTATTAGGTACACAGTTGTAATACATGGTAGTTCCCCTCTTTGCCTTAGTTCTTCATGTCGTGATTCCACAAGATGCCGGAAAATATTCTCGGCCCTCTCAACATGCCTGATCCGCTGCTCACTGGAAGTTTAATTTAGCTTTTGGTTCCATTCTGAGGAAAAACACCAGACACTGCTGTGTGTCGGATGTTTGACATGAACCTTGACTCAGGCTTTTGACCTGTATCTGTAGGATTTGCACTCCTGCCACATGATCATGGGATAGTTTCAATATTATTTAATTCTTTGGAATAAAGAGTGATTAAGAATTGATTATTGATTCATCAATACCAGTGTATTTGAAGGATTTCATAACATAAAGGTTAATAATGTATAGCATTGGAGCATTTTCATGAACACATGTTCTGTCCGTGTCTTTTCCCAGGGGCAGTTTCAGAAGCTGGGTGGGATCATAAGAGACAAGGAGAAGGTAACAGACATCGAGCCTGGACCTATTGTCACCGTGTCAACCACTGCTGGTGTTTATCGAGCCAAGAGTGTGGTGATCACCGCTGGACCCTGGGCCAATAGACTGCTGGCCCACACCGGCTTACAGCTGCCACTAGAGGTACTCACATTTTTCAAGTGTTTAATATGCAACACTTTAAACACAATACACATGAAATGATACAGAAAATTAGGTTCTATATCTACATCTTTATAATACAGTCCACTTTTACAACATCATCAAAATGTGGGCGCATGATCCATAACTCAACCTAAAAAGTTAATTATTATATTATATCTGCATGTTCTGGTCAAATGCCATATTTATCCTTAGTAGCTTGGGAGTGACACCAGCTTTATACTGCTACAACAGCAAAGGAAAACTATCAAAGATTCATCAGCAACAGCTTCCCTCTCTGCTAATTGCGAAAAAGGTTTTATTCCAATTCTTCATTTCTTATAAAGCATAGACAAAAAGGATTAGCATGATACTTAAAACTGCAACAACAGTAGTGAGTAGTATGCAGTCTTTTTACCTTATCATCATAACTAGTTCACGGCAGGAGCAGAAACAATAATTCAGGTTGAGAATTTGACTCCATCCAGGGTGACACTGTTCATATTAGCCATCAAATGGATTATTTCGTTGGCCAGCCGTATCTGTGGATGTTACATCTACCAGACTAGTAATAAATTCAGTCTCCATGTTTATCTGGGAGGAATACTGACTTTCAAGTTTCAATATACGGTTTGCTCTGTAGGAATAAGCCAATCATAGAACATTCACATGTCTAAGGTGAGATGCACAAACAATTAGCCAGATTCTTTAAAAAGAGAATAAGATGTAGAAAAAAATCATTGGAATTCTGTGTTCAGAGCAGCTGGACACCTGAAGCTTTCAGCGATTTTTTAATATTTACCACAAACTTAAATGTGACTATGTTTGGTATGGACATCTGGCTTTATAAAGGTAAAAGGTGCTTCCCCCAGTGACAATGGCACTAATGACATTATCGAAGCTCACACACCAGCTTGACTTGTTTTGCACGAGTCAACCCGAAACCCTCAACTGAGGATCCTCACAGCGTTGACAAAAAACAATTTGCAGGTAATCACGATTCACCAATCCAAACGTATTAAGCTCATTATATATTCTGTATGTGCAATATGAAATCTCATATGCATCAATAAGCTTACAAAATTTATAATAAAAATAAAATAAAAATGTAGTTATTTATTATAAATGTACTTTCATGTTTGGGAGTCAAGTCTGAACATTTGGATTCAGCCACAGTCAGCAAGGCAATTTTTTCCATCTTGCAATTTGCCACATATTCTGAAAAGAGAAAGTGATGGGAAAACAAGGAGACAGCTGTTAGAGTGGAGAGCTGGAGTTGATATTGGAATTGCATTATTCAGGCTCGCAGCAAGCTGGGGGGGGGTCTGGGGAATGCCATGCCTGAGTGAACTAGTGAAAAAAGCAGGCTGCGAGTTCATTGGCTCGCCAGAGTACTACTGTCAGAATTTGTATGGTCCCTGGGAATGAGTGCACGGCCGACCAGTTCATTACACTGAAAGCTCCTGAACAATGTGTCCTTAATTATTGCCACCTTCAGATGGACGTCATTTGTATAACCATGCTTACATTTCATTAAAAGCTAATTCTCACCTTACTGTGGCAGAGCTGCTTTTGTAATCACACCTTCTATTGGTGAGAAAACAAGAAACCGATGAGGCGGATGCAGTGTAGGTGGTGATTTGCATGATTGTATTTTAAGGTTTAACCAGTGTGGAGTTTTAGTGCCGATACCAAGCTGCTTATTTTGTCCCAGTGTGTATTCATTCAGGGTTAACTAGTCAAGTGTTGATTAGTTGTACAACAAATGATTAATGACTCAGGGGGGTGATGCTCGTGCTGTATATATCCCAATCAGGCAATGTACCTTTACAATAGTATATTAATACCATTTAATAATGAGAAACTTCAAGCCTATGATGATGAATGATTGGTTAATCCAAATAAATAGTCTCTTATTGTTCATGCAATAAATTACGTTATTTTCTCTGTAACTTGATATGTTTACACAGACAGACAGACAGACAGACAGACAGACACACAGACACACAGACAGACAGACAGACACACACATAGACAGACAGGGAGCCGGAGGAATCATTTTGTATGAACATCCTAATCTCTTATCTCACTACCAGTGTCCAGCAGGTCAATAATTCCAATCTGCATCTGCAAAACTCATGAGCAAATTTCCTATCTATGGTCCCTGATGGTTGTATTGTGACCTGTGACCTTTCCTCATCTGCACAAACACAAAAAACCTTAAAAAAGGAATAATAGATAGCCACGACACGTGCTGAGCATAGCACATACATGCTGCTCAGAGGACGAAGTCTGTGTATTCAGGACACTTCTTCAGGACAGAGGTAAATAGAGGGTGTTCTATTCTAATGCACGAGTGGTGTGTTTAATCGCCTCACCTCACAAAGGACATCAGCAGCCTGAGTCAATCAAATCAAGTGGGTCTCTTCAAAATATTTGTACGAACAAAAGCGTCTTCTTTGACTCTGTTTCCATATTGAACTGAGGTAGGGAAAAGAGGAAATGTGCAACTAAATATACTAAATGAGAAAATATAAACTAAAGCTGCTAAAATCTAATTTAATTGTAGATAAAGTTATTCTGACATTTTTACGCAAAATAGAGACTGTTTAATTTGTCTCATATTTCAAATACTGGATGTACAATAGGAAGACATTTTAATGAGCACTATGGAGGCGTGGGGGGGGGTTACAGCAAAGCAAATACTGTAAAAATAAAAATTTGAACTTACCCTTTGAATATACAAATAACAGAATAGTCAAAGGTCATTTGAATAGTTTTTGTTATGTTCATATATCAACAATTTTGGTAACATGCACTGAAGCAACAAGTAATACGCAATAAATATTTAATATATATCAATATAATGAGATACACTATAGTGTGTCTTCACATCAGTCATTATGTCTGCAGTAACAACCAGGTGTTAATAATGGTCTCTCCTGTTTTCTCTTCTATAGGTGGTGAAGATTAATGTGTGCTACTGGAAAGAGAAGGTTCCTGGATCCCATGGCGTGGAGCAGCGTTTCCCCTGCTTCCTGGTGACTGAGTGTGAGGAGGCCAGAGCCCACATCTATGGCCTCCCCTCCAACGAGTACCCAGGCCTGTTGAAGGTAACAGGAACTCTGGGTTACTCTACTTACAGACACCTCAGGTCAACTCAGCGTGTTCATTTTATGTAGACTGTAACATTGAATATTTATTTTTCATGTGATTTAATCTGTTAGTTTTTCTGTTCTATCTATGGTGTCATTACTCAGTATTAGTGTCTAAACCAGTGCTGTGGGAGCACTGAGCCAAACACAGCTTTGGATTAAATGAAGGGACATGCACCCACTGCATCCAATGATGGGACTTATTATAGAGTAACAAAGAACATTCTTTCTTATAAATAACCATTGATCTTGATTTTACACAAACAGACACACACTAATATCTATGTGTTTCTATGTGTACACATTCTTTTATCCATTAAATATCTTTAAATCATCAAAGTGACACTAGTGCAATCCAAAGAGACCTGAATTATTTTCAGTGTTTAATCTTTGTTAACTTTTGGCAGCAGTAGAAATCTCCTATCAGCTCTGCTACTATGTTTTCTCATTCTTCTCCACGGAGCTGTTTAAACTCTGTTGAGCTTGGTTGATCAGGGATTTTGTGGTCGAGCAGCCTTTGTTAATTTCAGTTGTGATTGGCTTGAGACTGACTCTGACTGTGACTCTGCAGGACTTAAACATTGTTGTTTTGCAGCCATGGCTTGAGGCTCAGGCTGATTGTCTCGCTGTGGAACAAATTGTCTCTAAAGTAGCAGGTTTCCTGTAGACTGCAGTGATCTGGGTTTTTTATTTGCAATATATTCAGATCACTCCAAGGAGGGTGTTTTTCTGTTGACCAGTGTCAGAAAATACACAAACATGACACCTCACAGGGATGAATGTTTCACTGCACTATATATTTCACAACTTCTGTCCGCGGATTCCAGAAATCTCTGTTTGTCTGTATGTGGTTCACACATGTACGGAATCATTCATCTTTCGTAATTTGTGGTTCATATCACAGATATTTTTAATATTAACAACCTTTAAATGAACAAGACCAGTGCTCTGTAGCAGCAGTGGGACGCATCGTGAGTGACGCTTATGAATAAAACTGCCTTTCCCTACCTCACAGGCGGGTTCACAGCAACACTAACGACAACGGATTCTCCATTCAGGGTTCTGTGGACTGAGCCTTTGACAGTTTTAAAGAGAAAGGTGCAACCAGGATTTTGTACCTGCCATTTTGATAGTTCATTGTCAGACATATATAACCCTCACAGCTGTAATCATAAACTGCTGCGATAAAGCACCGAGGGATTCGTGCATAGCTTGGTTGAGGTGTTGGTGAATGTTGCCGTTAACAATGCTGCCACATGGGTACAGTTGCTCCCCACTCTGAAACTCAAACACAGCTGCAGAGTCAACTGTAGAGTGGGATATGTCCACCCCACCATCAGATGAGTTACAAGAGCTGTGCTTGGTTCGATGGCACATGTCTATTTGGGGCATCATGGGTAACCAGTGGGAGCTCGCAGCCTAATAGCAGACCACATGCACAGAAGAGAGGGGGGCACAGATGGTGATGCCACGTCCTATTATTCACTGTGAGACACAGCCGCCAAAGATACTGTATGCCCAGTGTTGGGACCATTTAACATAATTTGAAAGAAAACGAAGCAGAGTAGAATACTGTAATTACTCACTGTGTGTGTGTATGTGTGTGTGTGTGTGTGTGTGTGTGTGTGTGTGTGTGTGTGTGTGTGTGTAAACTGGAGATCTTTTCATGCCTCAGCCCTCCTGCTGTGCCTCTAGTCTCTGGGTCTGACTGCATGCAGTATGTCAGACCATACAGGGCACATAAAAGCAACTGGGAGGGTTTGGAGTGTGTGTCACTACTCACTCTCAGTTACCTTTGAAGCTGGTAACGAGTGCTGAGGTAAATAATGCAGTCATGTGATGATATCATTTTGTGCCTTGTTTCTAACTTTACCGCACACAAAACTTCACCTAATCAATTTCTAAAATATCCCCAACTATTCTAACATTTGTTCACGAAAATAAAGAGAAAATTAACAATTTATATTGATCATCAAATGTGTTTTCATCGTAAGATGTCATGAAGTAGTCACAAAGAAGAGAAAAAACTGAATCATTCCCCTCTGACTCCTACATGACTACAGAGGAGACTTAAACTTTTATTGATCGTCCTCTCTGCTCTGTCACTGCACAGATGCTGCACCTGCTGCTTAGAACAAGAATGGCTTTCATGTGGACATGCTCTCTTAAATTATGGTGGTGGTAGCAGTGAAAATCAAGGCTTAAACAAAGACCATAGATAAAGGAAGTTTTTTTTTTTAAAGTAAATATAGGCATGCAAAAGCATGGAGCTATAGAAATTCTGCAAATGCCAATAAACAGCACACACCTTACAACACATTGCTTATAAATAATATTGATTATGTCATCCTTTGTCTAGATATGTTACCATATTGGCGGCAGAACAGACCCAGACCAGACGAACAAGCAGAGGGACAGGTCTGATATTGACATCCTCCAGCGCTACATTGCCCGCTGTCTCCCTGGCCTGGACCCTGAACCTGCAGTGGTGGAGAGCTGCATGTATACGGTGAGCAGCAACACGGGATTCCACAGTGTTCACTCCTCCTGATTCATCAGAGTGTTTGAGCTCCAGAAGGTTAATGAATGTGTCGTCATCAAGGAATGCACAACAACACTTAGTTGGTGTGAGTTAAAGGTATCCTGTTTATTCAACGACATCTTACAGTAAGTCATTTGTATAAAGTTTAAGATTCAAGATATTTGAAAATAAAAATGAATATTTAAAGTGTGATCGGCAGTTGGCTGTAGACTTAGCAACTAGTGTTTGAGAACACAAGTGCATCTAGTTTTTACTCACCTTTGCATGCCTCGGTAATGCTTACAACTGGATTTCTTGGCTCTTCACCAAACTATTGTTGCGTCTTCTCTCTCTGTCTGCAAGAAAGTCAAAGTGTTTTCTTGTGAGCTATCTCTCTGACTTACAACTCAACATTGGTCAAATACTGCAATAGAGAAGAGGGGACACATAACACATGTCAGAGCAACTTGCAAAGTGCCAGACAGAGTTAATGACTAAGAGTTTATTACTGAGCCTAGAATTTATATGAAACTATTCAGAGCCTGTTCTTAACATGCCTGTAAGGAGTGGGCTGTTCTCTTGTGCTGTGTTGACGCTCTGGAGCTACTTCAGAATTATTCTCATTAGTGACTCCTCCTCAAACAGTTTTAGAGCTTTTAATAAATTGTCTATGGTGCAGAGTGAAGCTATGTGTTCATCCCACCTGGTTTATCTGCAATTTAGATTTTATAGTAAAAAAAAATTATAAAATGGAACTGAATGTCAGCTAAAAGTCCGAAAAAATCTTCAGACACAAGTTTACAACTTTTCAAAACAATAAGAGCTCTGTAATTCAGCCTGATGCAAAATATAAAAGCAAAAAACAAATTGTACTTTTACTATGAAGACAACTTGCTAAAGAGGAAGTGACTCTCGGAATGTTGTTTCCATGACTGAGATCAGCACCTGTGGACTCCTGTGAGTGTCTGGGTCAGTCCTTTGTGGTGAAACTATACTTAAATTAATAGAATCATCAAAATTATTTTGACCTGCGATTTGACCCAGTTGCTCATCGATGCTGTAGTATATCAGAGGAGGTTTATCCACATAGACACATTTGACTGCTGCAGAACGCTGATCACCTTTCAATTACATCATTATTAATGTTGAACAAGTTGCGTTTCCAAATCACGACAAAATAGAATCTGTACTTCTTTGGGTGATCGCAAATAGATGTGCCAAGTACAGGCACACAGACGTTTGTGGAATTCGTGGGTAGATGTGAAAGTGTCAGGGCTTCAGTATTTAATTTACTGGCGAATTTTACTCTCAATTCCTTGCTCAGGTGTTAAGATTCTGTTCAGGGGATGTCTGTGTATGTGTTAGTGTGTGTGTGTGTGTGTGGTTGTGTGGATTGTGCAGCCGCTCTCCCCTCAAGCAACACAGCGAGCTGCTCACAAATTGAGGCTTGGGGAAAACATAATTTCTGTGACCTTGTCCAATGGCAGTGAAAATCCTGACAGTCACGCTCTTCTCTCTCTTAACAGCGAGTGTGGTGTTCCATCCCCACTGATTGTTAAGACAGGACAGGGAGTTAAATGACACGTGTCTCTGAAGTTCCAATAAAATGTTGCGTTCTGTCAGAGGTCGTTATGTATTCTACGACGGTCTCTTTCATGCCGTTAAACACATTTTACACTTCACCCACAGAGACACAAAGACAGACACAGCTCTAAAGGCCACATGGCCATATGGAGAGAGGGAGCGTGTGTCCTTGTCAAACAGTTCCAAGGACATTCTGCCTAGTTCACAAGTCATGTCTCCATATAGCGGAATGAAGAAGCAGGAAAAAGAAGGCTGTGGTACTCTTAAATAAAAATGCTGCATTGCTATTACTGAACAGGTGCATCAACACAGGCATATTCTGTGAGATCCTGCTGCAGTTCTAAACCTGAACAGTTTGTACTGTTCAAAGCTGGATCTGAGTGTATCAGTTTCCCCTTGACACTGTGGGTGCTGTCATTTGAAACTGTGGCTGTCAATGCTGACTCTTCATGTTCTGTTGTTTTTGCAGATGACGCCTGATAGTGATTTTGTGCTGGACTGTCACCCCACCTACAGTAACATTGTGATTGGAGCAGGATTCTCAGGTACAACAGAACACAATCAGACAAGGTGTTTGTGTGTGTGTATGTGTTTTATTAGAGCCATGCTGTCATATCAACTAAGACCCTCCCACAGTGCTACTGGTTCAGTGAGTCTTTACTTGGGTCTAGTGGTGCTTTGCACTAAATTCTAAAATGTTAACATTGCCATGTCTACCATGTTCACCAACATTAGCACTAAACACACATTGAGCTGAGGCTGATGGACATTAAATTGTTTTCTACGCACTTGGTTTAAACCAAAGTATTGGATCATTTCAAGTTTGATGCATGGGATACATGTGAAAGCAGAGGAATGCTCTGTATTTGATTGCTTGCATGACCACATGCACATGTTCGGAGCTGGAGTAATTTGCTCTGTTAAAGGGATAGTTCACCCAAGAATGAAAATTCACTCATTATCTCCTTAACACTATGCCAAACGAAGGGTGGGTGAAGTGTTTGAGTCCACATAAAACCTTTGGAGATTCAGGGGTAAACAGAGCTGCAGCCAAATCCAAATCAATTGAAGTAGGTAGCGATACTCACAAGTTCCTGTGAGAAGAATCCATGCTCGAGGCATGGGGAGGTTCTCTGCACAGTTCTTCCACAACAGCAACAAATCCTCTGCATTATTCAAGTGAGAGGTGCAGCAGGCAGAGGCAGGAAGTGACGTATTAACTCTGCTGCCGCGATCACGTGATCATTTTTACAGAACCCCGGAGGAGACTGTTGACTATGCTTTACATTTGTTATTTAGAGGAATAGCTGTATATCATCAGAATAACAGTGATATGGAATGTTGTATTTTCTAAATACAAATCCCTCTCATTTACAATGAGAATCATAAAGGACCTTAAATTGAGTCTTGTGGTACACCAAATGAAACATTAGAAGAAAGGAGGAAATTATAATTTAACTTAAATGGATCTACATTAAACATGTAAATCAGTCAGGAGCCTTGCCTTGAACGCCTGCAACGCCTTTGAGATGCATTATGAGATTTCCACCACGTCAAATAAATATTCCAAAAATATAATTGGAGGTAGACTGTACTAGTAATAGATCATTTGTTATCCTGAACAAAGCGAACACAGTACTACTGTGGCAGCCCGTGAAAACATAATGGTTAAAAGTTGTGAGAGGACAACTTTCTCCAGCACATTTTATATGAGTGATAGTTTTGATATAGGCTGGACGTTTTAGAGATCAGTTGGGTCTAAGTTTGGCTTTATGATTAATGGTTGAATTTTGGTTAGCTGAAAGTGGGTGGGACATAGCTGAGACGAGTTTATCAGAGATAAAGTACTGGAGCCAACTCAAATATTGGTTTGGGAAACTACAAAAGCTGCACTTGGGGATGTGGGAAATTACAGTTTATCAAACAAGGAAGGGAGATTCTAAATAACTTCAAATTGCAGTGAGGTCTTTATTTAGTTATAGGGTTTGATATGTGAAATCCAATGTTACATTTTTCTTGTTAGGACTTAAGGAAATGATAGAGTTTTTACAGTTCCTGAAAAGCGAAGGGTAGTTAAATTCAGTAATGTGCTTCCTGTATCAAATAAATCCTTGAGTCTGTGAATGCTTTAGAAGTAATCTCTAAAAAGTACATACTTAGTACTTGCAGCTTTGTCACAGGCTGTTATTTGGACAGGCAATTTCTACGATGGCAGGGATTTCCCTCTGGAAGGCTTAGGTGCTGTGGTGGTGTGGGTGTGTGTCTTTGAGTGAGTGTGAGTGTGAAAATATGCCTTTTCTCTTAAATTTGGAACATTCTCATGAAATGATATATAAAAATGCAAAACAGGTTAGTTGAGGAAATAAAGTGAAACAGATGGATTTATGAATGGAGTTCCATGTCCTGAACTAATCCTTCATGTTAGTGATACTGGTACATTTGAGGTTAACGCATTGATTTGAGCTGAAAGTTTCTCACCCCCCATAACAACTTGACTGTAACAGAGTTTGGCTGCTGGACAAAACCTTTGTTTGGTTGTATGTTTGTAGACAGCTCAGTGTCCCAGTGGCCACTAGCTGACTCTAACAGTTACCGTAGCAAGTCGGTTCCGCTCTCACTCATTCCTCTCACATAATTATTCCCTCTGACATTTAACATTTTCGAGACTTCAGTCTTTCTGAGCTCATCATCTGTGACAGCCTGACTCTTGGCTGTTTGACAGATATTATCCCTGGTTCATTCCTCCAGTAAATGCAGAGGGAGACACAGAGAGCTTGTTTCCAATACTCATGAATTTACAGAACATTCCCCATCAGCCCTCAAAATAACTCCTGCATGTTGAACAGACCTAACTAAAAACAGTGCTGATTAACAAGGACTGACTCGAAAACACCTACTGGCACAGCAACATAATGAAGCTACAAAAAATTCATAATGTAACACTAGATCAGTGTTCACGTATCAGTTTCTGTTGAGGCAACTGACAAGTAATTGTGTAGGTCCAAAAAGTAGGACAACCATAGTTATTTTACAATTAACTTTCAGAAAATGACATTGTTTTATGTGTCACTATCTAACCCCGTCTTTTGGAATTGTTCTTTTCTATTGATTTTGTTTAGGTTTTAGCTAAAATACTGAAGGTGCTGCCACTGTTTTACAACCAATAATCTGTCTGTATCTGTGGTCTATCTTCAAATTGCTTTTCAATTGATTTGCATTGTTTGCTTTATCTTGTGAAACAGTGTTACTGTGTTTTGAAGGGTTCCATATAAATTAAGTTTATTAGTATAAAGGGAAGAAGAAACATTGGTGGTCACACAAGACCTATATATCAGGTTTCTTTGTCCACTCTCGCTCTGCTCTTCTTCACTTTCGCCGAAAAAAACCCAGTGAGATGGTTGAGCTGAGGTTAGACCATGTTTCCTTATCTTAAAGGGGGCTAGAGGGAACAGAAGATGAGTACAGATGTTGTTAAACACTGAGCAGCTGTTCTGTGCCCGGACCACAAGAGAAAAGAAGCAGGGTGATGGTAAAAACATCACAGAGTATTACTCTATGAGTACATGTACACCGAGGGAAGTTGCGGGTAAAGAAAATGGGCAATTAGTGAGTCTATGACAGGTTGCTGTTGTCACCAGGGTTTAGCCACAATTCAGTCAGAGAAACAAAGTGCAGGTGATGAGTAAAAATAAAATCAAGACTAGTTACCTATAACAGTCAGACATTTAAAAGTGGCATCTGTTTGGTAGGTGCTGCCTGGGACTCAAAAGAGCTGAATAGTTTTCTTACTACAGGTTCTTGATATGTGGATGTAGATCATCTGAATTGGCAGCAGTGGGTAATTTGAAGCTCCTTTGGGAAAAAAAGACCTGGTGGAGCTTCCAGCTTGTCATTAGCACAGGTATGCTGAGCAGGATGGGTGAGCTGGGGTAGGGAGGTGTAGCCCAGGCCCCTTGGAAATAATAGTCAAAGGGCTTGGGCTCAGGGGGCATCATTAAGTGATGCACTGTTGATCTTGCTTAAGGCTATTAAATCTACAAAAACAGGTTCACCGATAGCTTCAATGACCCAGGCTGAATGTGGGTGGAGAAGTTTTCATCTTTCCTAGAATAAGTTAAAGTTGTCAAAAAAGTGCAGGCGGCATCTTTTTCACATGGATGAAAATAGATAGATAGAAGTTCAAGCTCAGTAATCAGGAGAACACTTAAGCCTCTGTGCACCTTAGGAGGCGGGCAGAAAATAAACACACAGAATATTAAAACGAAGATTAAACATCTCTGTCAGCCGCTCCAGCAGGAAATGTTGTTTGTTCCAATGGGAACAAGAACATTATGTTTTTATAATTTAAGAAACATACACAAAATTAAGTCTTTTATCTCACGTAGAGACCTGTAAAAATCATTCACCCTCTTATCGCCTCTCGCCTCGACTACTGTGACTACCTCTTTGGTGGTCTTCCTCAGAGATCAGTCCAGCGTCCACTGTTAGTTTTGACTTGTCTTCAATTATTTCATCCACCCACATTAAGAAAAATTTGGTGTTTTAAAACCGACAGAATCTGCAAAGGAAGTGGCATTCCACCAACCGAGAGGATTTTCACTTAACCTGGAAAGGCAGTCCAAGAATGTAAAAGAAAGCCCTCTGAAATGCCAGAAGCTCCTGTCATTCATGATTAATAGAGGAAAATAAGAACAACCCCAGGTTCCTCTTCAGCACTGTAGCCAGGCTGACAGAGTCACAGCTCTACTGATCCATCTAACTCCTCTAACTCTGAGGAGCATTGTTTTCTTGAACTTCTGTACAATTAAATTATAACTATTGGGGGTAAAATATCACAGATATATTGTCCAGGACAGAAACCTTGGAACCAACTGCAGGCCCAGATTTATATTTAGACCATTTCTTCAAAACATCTTATGGAGCTGACTTTGCTATTTTCTTCTTCTCAACCATCAACTTGTCTCAGCCTTCTATGTAAGGTAAGATGATGTATATTGAGATTTAGGGTTATACTATACAATATAATTGAATGTAAGTGCAATAGATGTCACATGCAGCAGAGCACATCAACAAAATAACAATATTTATTGATGTCTGAGGTGTATCAATGGTTAAAGTAGTTGTACTCAAGAAAATGTCTGGCAGAGATGAAGAGAGCCGTGATGACAATTGCAATGACAGGTATTGCTAATGGCATATTGTATATCTGAGCAATTTAGTTGTTATCAGGAAATGTATACAAAATGTATAACACATTTCATACACATTGTATACAATACACAGAGACATAAAACAAGTATGACGCACATGATTATTCTAGAGTCCTCAGAAGTTTTTGCACAGTTCAGAAGAAGGCAGCTTTCATTTTTTAAGCTGATTCAGTTTGAATGTTCTTGGGAAATAAACTGTTCATGGGTCTGGAGGTTGGAGTTTTTAGAGACCTGTAGCACCTTCCTGAGGGCAGCAGATCAAATAGTGGCCTGGGCAAGAGCAGTCCTTGACAATGCTTTGGACTGTAAAGAGTTAGCGGGCATTTGCAATGTCTTGGAGTGAAAGAAGGGGACAGCCAATGATTTTTTTGTGCTGTATTTCTTCTTTGTCGGCTGCAGTCACCCCACGCTGTGAGGCAGTATGTCAAGGTTCTCTCTATTGTGGGGCGGTAAAAGACCACCAGCAGCTTTTCAGGAGGGCCTATTGTCAAAATGAAAATATCAAAATCTCAACCAGACAACGAGCAGAAAAAGACCTTGTACACCAAGCACGTGCTGAGGAGCGTGAGCAGCAGCCACATGAATCCGCAACACTTGTTCCTCCTCATGCAGGTAGAGCAGGGAGCCAAGTGGCCCAGTGCACAGAGGAGTGTGTGTGAGGAGCTGTGGACGTGTGTGTATGTGTGAAAAGCTCCAGGGTTACAGGTACATGTCTGTGCATGTGGGTCAGAGGATCCAGATCACACTCTGAGCTGTTTAATTGGACAGGAGAGAGAGAAAAAAAAAGGGAGAACAATAGTTGATAACATCATCTGGATAGAGAATCAGGATGTTAGATAAAACGAGCTAGAATTCAATATTTATTATCATTATATAGACCAGGCTCTTTGTGTGTAGTTTGCATGTTCTCCCTGTGTCAAGTGGGTGTTTCGGTATCTTAATCTTGTGATGCGCTGGTCACTAGCTGGGTTTGGCTCCAGCCCCCTCACAACAGTTATAGATAGTTGATGGATGGTTTATTTCCTGTGCAACTCCTGGTTGAATTTAAAGGACACAACTATCTAATCAGTGCAACAACAGAGTCACCATGCTGCTGCACCGTCTTGCATGAACTCATTACCTCCTTCTGTTTGTTTGTTAGTATGTACATTTGTTTGCCTCTTTTATAGGATAGGTTACACAAAAACTACACAAAGGACTTTCACAAAACTTGAATCAAATGATCTGGTCAGAAGAGAACTGTGATATTTTGTTCTGTATTTGATCACAAGAATTTGTATAACTTTTTTAAACATTACAAGATTTAGGGGCATTTTGCAACATTTCCACAGTTTTCCCTGCTAATTATTCATGGGTTATGATTAAAAAATCAGGCAAATTAAGGGACTAATTTCTATGATTGTGTGAAATTAGGTCCTTGGCGGGGGTATGTGTTCTACTGAGAGCCATGAAGTAACAAAAAATAGAAAAGAAACATTACATTACAAATAAAAGTAACAATGGGCCTCTGCAAACAAAAATGACAACCTACAGAATCGGTTGTTGTTGTGGCGTTGGTATTTTGTCTATGGCTAGCATCATGGTGGCGGTGAAAGTCGGGAGAAACCACCACAGTCCCATTAGGAACTGCTTTGAATACGACTGTGTCACAAATAAGAGCAGGTGCCTCATACAGGGAGTTGATGAAGTATGTGGAACAAAAGCTCACGCAGAATGCTAACCTAGCTTACCTCACAAGGTAAAGGAAGGCAGCCCTCTCATGAAAGGGAAGATATATCCAGGTGGCAGAAAACAGTGATCCAGTGTTTCCACCATGTATATAACAGAGTTTTCCACTGGGGACCTAACAGCTGCTGGTTACTTAATTCATAGGATCTCCACAAATAGGAGGAGGGTGTTTGGTTGAGTCAGCTGGAACAAACAGACAATGTGAGCAATTGGAAGATCAATATAAACTATAAAACTGAATATTTTATTTCTTAGGAATACAACTGACTTCTTGATCTGGGCACAGGGGAATGACTGCGGTTTAGAATCCTTGATTAATGGGACTGAATATTCTTGACTGGCTCATGAAGCAAGGTCCTACAAATGAAAAACATTTTTTTATTTGATGACAAGTGGCCGTGGTACAAGCCGTATAATACCCTCCAAATTTGTACTTTTTTTATTATTAAGTCCAGTGAGGCAAACCTTAGCCCCCACATCATCCATAGTAATCCTGGGATGTATAATGTACGCCACACACACTGGTCATTCTGCCATGAACAGGACTTTCAAAGTCATCGGTTTGCTTTACTGTTCACACCACACAGCTTATTGTCTAGTGATCAGGAGTCACTGTTATCACAGCGCTATCACAGAGCAGCAGAATATCCACAGGGTCTAGTTGGACACACCAAGCCTTCCAAATATTCTAGGGACATAGATCCTTAACTTTTAATTAGTTCTTGTCCATTGTTAAAGGTGGAATTACCTTCAGTGTGTCCTGGCACTCTTCCATCTCCTCACGCCGTCATGTCCTATACTTAATTATGTCTGAAATTCATTATTTGCTCACTCTTCTCTACTTGAAGTGGAGCAGGTGAACAGAGGTAGAAGTGTAAAGACCCGGCATACGAATGAATTGCATACTAATGATTTAGCTGTTTCTGGGTTCTTAAGGGTAGGGAATGTTTGACTGAGTCTGTTTTCACACCCAATGAAACAAGAGCAACGTGAGGCCATTTTGTTCAGCGGTGGGGGCTGTGTCGCCATAGTGATTTGCACTGGTCACATTTTTCACTAGGAGATTATTCTGGATCATGTCAAAGATGGGCGAGGCTGACAAAAGGGAATGATCAAGCTGAGATAATTCATAGATATTTTGTATGCCTATAGAGGAAAGGCAATGGGCCTCACTGATACTTGGAAATGTATTTCTACGGACATTATACAAGGAGGTCGGGCCAATTAAGTCTGTAGAAACTGCAGAACACCTCACTCTCATATTTGTGCTCACACCAAAATAGAGTTCAGTGCATGAAAGCAGCCAACATGTGTGTTTCCACCACCTGTAATTATCTTCACCCGACTTGTGTTCGGCAAAGTCATCATCAGCTCTGTGAAGCTGCACTTGGGCGTTGCGGTGCACTTGTGTCATCAGGCTCACGATGATGCTGCTGTTTACCAAGTGTGTGAAAGATGTTTACTAGTTTAGTGTGTTGGCAAACTAACGAACACAGAGAACAGCTGAGGGCTGTGCAAATGTGGATACTTTTGTGAATTTAGAAATAAGAAAACTATTGGATTAGAGAGATGTTAATTTGACTTCACTTAATGAAAGCTGAACAACAGAAAATTTGCAATTCCTCCATGACTGTCTGCATTGGTATCCGTCCATTAGTAGAGATAATTGAATTTGGCCGAAGTGGTAGCCTTGCAGTACTGGCAATAAAAGTCATTCACTGGTAAATAAATAAATCTAAATGTCATGATTTGTTTAGTGGGTTGGTTTCTGATGTGTGTTAAATATTATCTGAACTGTTTGTTCTCATTCTCCAGCCTCTCAGCAGCTGTGGCAAAGGAGCTCAGAGCCACACTGGAGAAGTTCACAGGGCTTATCCATAATACAGAAAAAAAAGTGTGCTGCCTCCCCCCCCCTCTTTCACAATGTGCATTTGTCATCAAAGCCCGACACAAGTGCTTTATAGCAAGTGCTGGGGGGTTGCCATGGCTACAAAGTCACCCTGTGGGCCCGGCCGTCTATTGAGGTTTTTCCATTCTCCTTTCGCTGGCGAGATGAAAATTCACGTGGCCAAACTGTCAGAGCCAAGCTTTTATGACTTCAAAGCCAGACAGAATCCAGGGGAGCTCAGAGACCTTTGTCAGATGGCAACGAGCTGCACTCCTCGAGCCCCGTTGACATTCACATTTCTCCTCCCAGACCTTAACAACAGGGAAAGTCAGGCTGCTGCATTTGGAAAATAGATGCTTTCTCATCTCAGTCCCTGGGCTTGAGCACATGGACCCATTATGCAGAGAAAGGACAAATCGTCCTCATTTAGATTTTGGTCCCGGTTCACTAAAGTGAGTAGATGCTCAGTGACAGGCATTGCAACAGCGTTTCTTTTCTTTAATGCATTCATTCATGTGGGGCTTGTATCCATTGACTCAGACCAAGGCCCACAGATGCACACTATTCATAGGCTGCCTACGAGGTGCAGGGCAAAGTCCTGCTTACATTAATACATATTTCCTCTGGCATGGTTTGATGAGCTGTGCACTGTACACACTTTGCCCATCATCATGACTTCTCTTTTCCAGGTCATGGCTTCAAGTTTGGACCAATCATTGGCAAGCTCCTGTGTGAACTCAGCATGGGAAAGGTGTCCTCCTATGATCTTTCACCTTTCCGAATCCGACGCTTCCAAGGAAAGAGCAAATCGGCTTTATAGAGTTGTTGGTGGAGCATCAACATGTTCATCGTGTCTCGTATAATTCTAACTGAGATTGTCATGGTAATTTTACACTGCAATGCTAGTTTAATCGCACAGTGGATCCACACTGATTTATATTTTCTGGCTGATCAGCTTGTGTATTATATATGTATAAACACAAATATTGCTGTCTATCTTCACACAAATTATTCCACATTGACTTTATTAAAAGTGCTATTTCCGTAGCACCTTCTCTCTGATTTGCGTTGGAATCAGATTCCTCATGGAGTGGACACCTGTTCTAAATGGCTGCATAAGGAGCTGCAGAGCTTGAATATCAAGTGTAGACTCATCACCACTATTGTTTTAACATTACACAGTTTCTGTGAGATGCTCGGTGCACAGTGCTATATGATGCCATAATACTATATACAGCTCCCATTATACAGACCTGCTTTTGAATGGATGACATAAGAAATAATGTGTGGAAGAAGCCTAGCTGTTCTCGAATCCACAAGAATGTTGTTTAATTTACCAGCAATAAACTAACACTGCCTCAATTTGAACTGGAAGATGGTGAAAAATTTGTGGTGCAATTGTAAAATCAACCATTTGAGACATATGGATGGTAATAAAAAAGCTATATTCTTATTGTCCTGTATGATTTCATGCGTTCGTAAATTACCCTTGCACTTCTCAGCATTCCCCACTTAGCCAACTGAGGAGATGGTTAAAAAGAGATAAGCCCTCAAGCCATTAGGCCATGAATCAGAGGTGGCCTCTTGCCGGGATCTATTCCTCCGTGTACTGGTAAACATTTAAATCACTGATCAGTCGGCCTATTACAATGGATGCCAAGCAGGGCCATCAGCAGGAATGGGGAAATTATGCAGCGGAATGGCTGAGATCAGTGAACCATTTTGCTCCTTTGCCTCAAAGTGACTTCAGATGGATTTGAAAGGACCATTATGCAAATTGCAAGAATTAGAAACACATTTAACATGCAAATGCAAATATTCACCCACCAATAATCATCATGCAGGGCCAACCAAAAAGCCTAACTCCCAAAATGTGTCGGACATTTGATCAGAGCTCGGTCATTTCTCTCAGGTTCATTGTTGATAATCAAGCCCACTTACAAGAAGAGGAACCCTTTTTTATAGAGGTATGTTTATACAGGAAGTTTGACCATTACACTTAACTAAAACCGTCCAGCAGTTGGGTTAAGCACATTAAGGCTGCATTGATCATGTGCTGTTAATGGGGCTCAGTGTCTGTTGAAAAAAAAATTGGTGTTTGTAAAGTACTGGGATGGAAATAAAGGTTTACAGCTTCACTTCCCCCCACATTGCTAAAACATATAAAAATAACTAATATACGGCTTTAAATAGCTGACAGACATATGTTTTAACAGATACAAATTATATCCGTCAATCAATCAATCAAAATGTATTTGTATGGCCCATATTCTCAAATCACAATTCCATTAATTAGGCATCAATGTGGAGTCAAATAAACTATTGTCCAAAAAATGCAACTTTTAATGGAGAAACTTCAGCATGTGAGGGATTCCTCTCCCAGGACACAAGTGCAGTTTATCACATGTAACAGCACATCAACAAAATAACAACATTCACAAGATGGATGAGAAAAGACAGCGTCTAAGATAAATGAAGAGGTGTGCCAACGTTTAAAGTATTAACACAAAAGAAAAAGTCGACAGAGAAGAAGACAGCAGCAATGAAATCGTTAATAATCACAGATAATGAGATCAAGCTGTAAAAAATACCCAAACTTTGCCAAACAGTGATCACTGTTTAGTCACAAATGGCATCTGTAAGATTATGGTCCAAGACTTTTTGAGTCATTTGTTTTGAAGACATGATCTTTAGGTGACCTGACTTAGATCTATTGGATTGGGAAGAAACAAGAAAGAAGACGTTTGTTTATTCCAAAGTGTGACACAGTTATCCAGCATGATCTATCACACGCTATCACACATAAAAAACCAAGTCGTGGAAAATATTCTGTTTTATGGGAAGAAAAATAGAAAATGGCAGAGAATGTTAATTTTGACTTAAATTTAAATTTTGTGTAGATTTGGTTATTGTATGAAATGCATAATTAGCTTAACGTCCATTAATGTCTACTAGAAACAGTATCAGTGGGAGACGACTCTGAAGGTAACCATGAGAGGCGAGCTGTGAGGAAGCCACGTGGAGCAGAGACGAGCTGCTGCCGCTGGCCTCACAAACCTTTCCTCCATCAAACCCTTTGAATATCAGAGCAGAAGAAAGGAGGACAAAACAGAGGTACCACTGTTGAAGGATTTCCCAGAGGGGGGGGGGGGGGGCAACAGTTTGAGCCATCTCTCAAATCACTACAGTGACAGGGGAAAGATGAGAAAAGATAACAGACAAAGACAGTAAAGGCATTTTCCACACAACCAAGCGTACAGAACGGTGTCACGTCTGTTCTCTCGCTGTTCTGCAGGAAATGGGCCTCTCTGCCGACATGAGCTCAGAGACCAAGAAGTGACATCTTCCCAGAATGCAAACAGAGTGGATGCAGTGATGAATGCTTACATGGCCAGAGTGAACCTGGAGTGGGGAACGATACCCAGAGGAGAAGAGGCAGCAGAGAGAGGCTCACAGACACCAACAGGTGGGTCACTGTGTGGACCAATCCATGTGTCCATATATTCCTCTATGGTGACCTGCAATAATCACCAGGCTCCTGTGTGGAGTTTCCGTGTTCTCCCCACGTCTGTGTGGCTTTTCTCTGGTTACTCTGGAGACTTGTGGTCAAGACCAGTTGAGACTATTTGGCTCCAACCCCCCACCACCATAGAAGGATGAGAGGTATAGATTGTTAGCTAGTATTAAGACATATCTTCCAAGTGAATTACTTTCAATTTTGCATATTTGTACAAACTACACAAACAGTGACATCATAAAACGCACAGGACTACATGTGTGTTCCCTCTTTAAAAAAAGATAATCATCATAACCCGTTTTGAGTTGTGTGGGTAAGACTTTCCCCTGAACAGACTTATCTCCTCAGACACACTCAGAGTTACTGAACCAGGGACCAGAGGCCCCAGTATGTAACAGAGAATGGAAATCCTATCCTTCCTGGTGAGTGTGGATGAGCAGGACAGGAATGTCACAGTCGCTGATGGTGCAGTGAAAGGCCATGAACAGCACACCAGCCTGGCACCTGTCTGAGAAACATCACTGTCCTTCATTAGCCTTTTTCACCAAATAGCAGCCAGATCAGCTGCAGACGTGAGCAGGAGCAGTGATCACCCTCAGCGTCTGGGAAAGGATCAAACTCACAGGTCCTGTGTATCTTTTCTTCTCCTGAGTCACTGATGAGAACAACAAGGGATTTTTCCAGGTTCTGTCGGTTGCCAGGCGAGTTCATGTCTTTCAATGAACACCTCCGGCCTCAGCTGAACCAGCTCAGGGTCAATTACAGTCAGTTCATATAATATGACATGGAGTCAGTAAATGTTTAGGTCATAGATTAACGTACCTTGTTCTCATTTATCATCGAACTTAGGACAAAGCATTGGTATTGCTACTGGTCAGTCTAAAGGTAAACATGCACAACACATTTGAATAAACAAATGACATGTATGTATTAGATCAAATATGACACAGTATTTATGTGCTGAAGTATGATGTTAAAGCTGCACTAATCAATGTTTTTAAATGATCAGTGGTTTAAATAAATTGAGTGAAAGAAATCCCTCAAACTGATGAATCAACAGATCAACAACCGATCAACCAACTCTGCTTTTCAGTTCAGATTTACAAACTCATCACCATGCTTGTCCAGATGAAGATGTTTATGCTCCTGCCTCCACCTCATCCCACCTTCTACCTCCACCTGTGCATTTCATATAAACCTTTTATCCTGCTCTTTCCCGTTCAGAGCAATGAAACTGCAGCTTTATTTTTTGCTCAACATAAGTTTTGTTTTTGTCATTTAACAAAACACAAATTTGCTTCAGAAGCACAATAGAGACTGAATTTAAAAACCAGACTGCCCATCTTTTACACCTTGGTATTGAGGCATTATTCTGGCTGAGAGCCACAGGCAGGATAGGAGAGTCATAAAGCACAGAGAGAGAGAATAAAACAATTCAGCTCACGATGAAATGGGATTTGTTGATGCCAAAAATAAAAGGATAAAACTAGATTCATTCTTTACGTGACAATACAGGACCAACCTCAGCTAGTTCAGATGATAAAGCTGCTTTGTGTGGTCCCTGAGCTCCTGGGACCCAAGGGCAGTGGCTGAATTTGCCCAAATGCTACCAAAACTCATTCTCTTTCTTACGGTTTCAAAATTAACAAAGAATTTGTAATATTAATGGTATTCTTTGGAACTGACCGGAGTACTCTACTTTCATTTCTATTAAATAAACTGAAACGTGGGATAACAGATTCCAAACTGACCAACATCTCCTTATGCTGAAGCCGATGATGGAGCATTAGTGCTATAGGCTATCCAGTTATGTTTAAAGCCATTACCATAGTATGGTTTGGCTTAAACAGCTAGAGATACTGCTCCTATAAGCACAATCACCATGTGGACACAAAGCTGTGAATATGCACACTGCTGAGCGCCTGGATGTGTGGAGAGAAGCCTGGCAGTGTGATGTGGGGAGCTGCTGGTGACCTTCAGAGGGCAGAGCTGTAGCTCACAGGCCTTTTCCAAACACTCCTACACAACCCCAGAGATGAGCCCTGACATGAGGTCAGTGTGCAGCAGCCCCCCCAGGCTTTGCTTCACCTGTCCTCTCGATCAGCATCATGCGCCCCAGGGCTATGTGCACACACCGATGCTACCGAGTGTCAGCTGACCATGACCTGTGCACGGCACACCTACAACCGTGCACGAGGAGCAACACAGGTGCCGGGCGCTTGAAGAAAGGAGAGGTGTCAACCAGAAGGAGCACAGGAGATGTTAACATGACAGCGAACGACAAGACAGAGAGAAAACATCATGAAAAATAAAAGACAACTTTGAGTTTTTTTTGTTCTGTTCTTTGCTGGCACGAGAGGAGCATCCTCCCAAACACACGTAACACTGTGCCCCGTTTAGAGACACACAATGATGAAATATTTTCTGTCAATGAGTTGTACCATCAAAAAAACACTTTCCCACACAAGAGGCAAACGGTTTCTGTACTTGGGTTCCAGTGAGGCCTGAAGCAGACCTGTACGAGCCTGACTGGACTCGGCTCCTTTCTACTCTACAGCTGAGCTTCCACAGGAATCTTTGAATACTTGCGTCTTAGTACAAACTCTCACCAAATCTTTGATGGAGGTAGAGGAGCAACTCTGGATTGTCTGGATTCTACTCAGCCACACCGACTGAACATGCTCTGTGCTGGCAGCCACGCTGTCTTACAAAGAGTCAGTTCAATCAAATGACAAAACCTACAATTAATAACACACACACACGTGCTGGTTATTTTATAATCTGATTCCAGTACAAGTCAGATGTCTCAAGGTCCAGTTGTGCAGGATTTAGGAACACCCAGGAATCCCCCAAGAACAACTGGGAGGTGTGGCCAGTGAGAGAGAGACATCTGGGATGGGCAATTTGTAGGAACTGGCCTTTAATATGTCTCATGTACCGTGTTAAATCAAGGTTGTCAGGTTTGACATTTACAGTTACATGTAAGCTCCATGGTTACAGTATATATCTCATGTCATAGGTTAGAGCCGGGGAGGTACTTAAAAGATAGTTACTATGGCAACCTGTAACCACTCTACATTAACCCTATATATTAAAGCACCTTATTGTAATTTGACTGGAAGTTTGACTTCACCTGTAGCTGACATGTTTAGTGCCGTGAAACCAACCCTCAGTAACATGTTATGGAAATTTAGCGCTGATCTCGGTTGATGTTAATCTTTAACATCCATATGTCGCCATCTGTAAAATGTTTGCTGGGAACAGGAAGCAAATTAAAAACCCATCACAAACTTCCATATGGTTGCTGGTCGACCTGGGAGAGCGTTGATATCGCTACGTGCACGGAACTTGCTGGTGGAGCCGGTTCACACCTGATGTCTGACACTGATATGAACCTTTCATCAAGATCCTCCTTCAGCGCATTATTAAGGGCCTTTCTTTTTCTAGATGCTTGTGGGTAGAGAATGATCTCCATAGTTTCACTTGGCCAGATATCATTCTACCTAAATCATTATCTATTAAACCTGGATTTAAATAAATTAAATATGAAAGTAATTTCTGTCCACTAATAATGGGAATGACACCGTGAGATAACAGATACACAAGATAGTGAAGCCGTTAACTCAAGATTACAGCTGAGCTGAGACAGTCAACAAAAAACAAAAAGATTTTCTTTTGACCAGTTATAAATAAGCAAATACAGTTTTATTCAGCCTCTTGGAAACTGTGACAGACCTTTGTTGAAGAAATCTGCAGATTAATTGATAATCTGACAAGCGAAGGTCATCCCTGACGTTGGAAGCAGAATTGGAGGAAAACATCATCAGCACATGATCGATTCAGTGAAACTTTTGATCGCGTCACATGAACATCCGCAGAACGAGCTGTCATTTAATTGCAAACGTTAGAAAAGTAATTGATAAAGAATGAATCAGCAGTGAGACAAATCCATGAAATAAATAATAAAAAAGACTGTTTGGAAAAGACATGCTTCAGTCACAGTCAGAAGAGGATCAGCAGGAAGCCTCCAGTTCCTGATGGGGAAGCAGATGGTTTGGGCTCCAGGTCCGATGCTCCCAGCCTCAGGCCACAGGCAGTGACCTCAGGCCTCCACGTTGGCCTGTTTTCCCACTGTCTCCTCCCTCGTGTTGAAAAAGAACCACTATCAAGTGGTTTGCCCTCCGAAGCAGATGACAGTTCAGAGGGGCTGTCAGCCGTTTGCTTGACACGGGGTCAGAGGCAATGACTGCAAGTCAGCCAAAAAACAAGATGGCCTGTCAGCCGCAGAGCCCAGGGGAATAGAGAGGAACAGCCGCCACATTTGGAAGGGTAATGAGCTCAGCGGTGAGGCAGCCAGGAGGAAACACTGAAGGCTCTGCATGTTTTTACAACATCTTCTTGTCACTGTCTCTCTCTGGGGAAAAGGTGTGCCCGCCCTCCCACCGTCTGTCTGTCCTCGCCTCTGTCTCTCTGCCTGCAGAGATGTGCTACAGCGGCTAAAAGGCTAATTTCCATCATTCAGCTCATGAATACTGTATGGCCACAAGTAGTTCTGATTAAGAGGGTACAAGGGCCTCAGACAATAATCTGCAATCTTTCACCAGGCGAAGGGGGAGCTGGAGGGAGACAGGGCCGGTGGAGGAAGAGGAATAATTTATGCTTCATTTTTAAACTAATTCAAACAGAGAGAGGCAGAGGCTGTTTAAGGGAGCGCAGTTTCTCATTTCAGAGGAATATAAGGGAGAAGCACCTGAGAGAATTGCCTGAAATTGCCATTTCCTCATCCTGTAGGTGCTCAGGCAGCGCAGCAGCTTTTTGACATGGTGAGCCACGAGGCGGGTGCAGCAGGAGGAGGAGCTGCAGCCGCCGGCCGTTTGGGGACGTTCCCCTGAAGAAGAGCCAGAATTCACCATCGCTCCGCAGCTCCACAGAGGATCTGACCTCGCCTCTGGTTGCCTCCTGCTGGCTCCTGCTTGTCAGTGAGACTGCACCGCAGGCTGGGAGCAAACAGATAAAGGGCAAAATGCATTTGACCCGTGAAGATAAAACAGCATGAGACCGACCTCCCAGTCCAACCCAGTCTCTGTGCATTCTCCCACAGATGAAATGTCAGAGGAGAGGATTCCTGCATTATTGGCGCTCAATTTATTCCATATATCTAGAAGTGCTAATGAAGAGCGACTTTTCAATTCATTACCACCCACCGCTGCATTTCGATCAACTCACTTCATATGGAGGCCTTGTATTTTTTACCTTATTTATGAATTTTGTAATTCTGCCACTTCTCCGTCCTGACGCAGCTCCTGCTCATGACCAGGCAGTGTGGCGCAGTACTCCAAAGAGGCCCAGTGTAGGAGCATCTATTTTTTTGTGATACAAAATATAGGCCATGTTTGAACCAAGCTAAAGCTAATGAAATGTATCAAATCCCACACTGTCTTCAAAAAGACTCCATTTCTCTTCCAAGATACAAAGTAAATATATATTTTTAGGGAGCATCATTTCGGGATTACACGTCCCTCTGTGTTGATTTCTTGAATCACTCTGCTAGTTGTGTGAAAGCTGAACTCAGATTTCTGGGCACTGGGGACAGAGGAACTGGTCACAGTGGTGCAGCCGTCGCTCAGGGCCTGTTCTGTATGGATTCTGGTGACATTTCATCTCACATGAATTAGAGGGAGTTTGACCTTCTGACCTCAGTGTATTTAGAAATCCTGCTCACAGTCCTGGTTGTATACAATCATTGTTTACTATTATATGTGCATATATATGCTACTGCCTATTGTGATATGCCGGTGCTGTTCGATCATCTTATTGTTGTAGAAAATAACGTGTGATTCCTCTTCTTCTACAATCCACAGTGTCTTCAGAGAACATCTTTGTGTTATTTTAAAAGGCATAAATTTGTCATTTTATTCTTCAGCTAACACTCAATAATGAAAATGTTATTTTTCTAAATCAAAAGCCTGGATTTCTCAGTCACAAAACTTTGTAGAGTCTTTGGCAGCAGTTGCAGCTTGAAGTCGTCTCGGTTGAGTTTCTACAAGCTTTTCAAAGACTGTCTTTATAGTTATTACATTTGTTTACTTTAGTTATTTAGAATTGATTTGGAAATGAATGAGCTTTGTTCAGACTGAGGAGCTCAGCTCCTGCTGCAGCAGGATATGAAATATAGGTCTGACCAGGGGCTCTCTGGATCACTCTGTGGCCAGTGTGTGTGTGTGTGTGTGTAGGTAGTTTGCATTATTTCATCTTGTTGCTGTGGTTCTTTTTCTACACGTGTCAGTCTTGTGATAGAGCGTTCTTGGTTATACCACCCCCCTCCTGGTGCATGCTGGGATTGGCTCTTGGTCATGCTGTTGGCTGTATGGACGAACCTTTTGACAACTACATGTGTGCAGCACTGACTTAAAAAAACAATCTCTTGTGGGGACATGGCAGTCGTGAACCCTGTTCCCCTGATCACAGCAAGAGACCGTGGAGGTCTGCTGGAGAACTGACTGGACTCTGCTGTGGTTTGTCAAATGTGACAATTCAATTACAGTTGAAGGAAAAGTAAAGACAGTGCTCTGGTGCTGAAGCAGACTGAATCCACACAGCTGTAAATATACTAAACAACTCAAAGTCAAATGATCATGGTACAAAAGTTTCTGATGGTAAGACCGTTCTTTGGACGCACATACACATCTGATTAATCCACATGAAGGACTTTATCTGCTCATCTGAAGTTGATGGGAATGAAATGCACGGCACAGCCCTCACATGTATCAAAATATTAGATTGAATATTGATCAGAAAAAGATTACATCTTAGTTCTCACTCCGACGTCCTTCAAGGACACATTGAAATTAAAGTCTACGTGCACAAGCCAACACACACACACACAGTCGGGTCTCCATGACTTTAGAGGACATTACATTGACTGACATCGATTCCCCTGGGGACTTTAACTACTGTGGCTTTAACCTTAGCCGTTGTAACTATGTTCCTTACCCTTACCATAACCTTAAGAAAATGTCTTTACCTGATGTCTACATATATATATATATATACACACACATCTAATCATAAATAACTTATCTATCCATCCTTCCATCTATCATTTTATTACAAAGTGTTCAACCAGGTCAATATCAACATTAAACTCTATTGCCTACAGTCTATCATTGCTATGGAAAGCCATGTCATTGCAGTTTATTTCTATGTTGGAGATGACCTATATCCTCACCTGTACATTATTATCAATGACAGTAGAAAACTCATCTGGACCAATGTTATCTCTGTTTATTTATTTTAGCTGCTATTATACAATCACTTGGTTTATTGTACAATTAAGTCTATATTTAAATATGTTGCCTCTGACTAAGCTGTTGCCCCGTTCACCTCCTGTGACCTTCTAATATGTATAACCACTGCTACACAATGATCATCTCTCCAGGGGGAACACATCAGGCAGTCGTTGTCTTGGCTGCTGCTGCTGTGGGTGACGCATGCTCAGAAATGTTTCCTCTCTGTCTCGCTGGTGTTGCCACCGTGGTCACATTAATACTTTATTTACAACAGACAAGCGCAGACATGCTCTAACCTCTGAGCGTAGCCTCACACAGATTAAAGTCATCCTGCACAGATATTGTACTAGACAAGAATTTTAAAAAGGCCTGGCACTGGATAACAAACAGAAGAATGCTGTCATTGATCTGCAGAATCATCCCATATCAAGCCTCTTGTCTGGTGATGAGAATATGTTAGAATTCAAATCTACTTTGACCCTTGGGTTTCCATTTGTATGCTTCTTTCTTACACTCCGCTACATTTATCTGTTCCTACTTACTTTTTGGATCAAACTTTTACACAGTAGATGATTTAACAAGCTTTTAAAATACAACAAACAAACCACAGGTTTTCGACCTTTTGGGTTCTTACGTCTCACAAGAAGCAGTGTGTCGGCGGGTCACATTTCATGTCACTGACCTACAGCTACAACAAAGACTGATGTGGAGGAGGAAGTACTCAAACACTTTACTTCAAGTACAAATACATGTATTTAAGTACCAAATTAACTTCTCTACTTAAAGTAAGTAAGCGCTGCCAAAACTATACTCAAAGTATTAGAAGTTAAAGTACTGGCTGAGGGTATCCTCTTCCCTCATAAAACAGTATACTGTATCATTATGGGTGAGTCTTGGCCTCTGCACAGTCAATTTGAAGTGTCTCTTCACCACCAGTGATGCTGCAGGAGGCGGGTTCTGATGTTACCTGCCCGCTCTGATTGGATGAAGCAATCTAAACACGTCATATAATGTGAGGTAAATGTAGTGGAGTAAAAAGTACAGATATTTGCTGATGTAAATAGACGAGTAAAAGTGAAAAGTACCAGAAAAAATAATCGACTGCCACTCTATCTGTACTAGACTTCAGTCAAGTACAGATAGAGGAACATGTATAGTGTACAGTAATGAGGTAAATGTGCTTCCACATTCCAGGAAATGAAAAAACTACTTTTACCCTTCATCATCCAGTATCCTTGTATATGAAACACCACTGGAACCAGCTCCACCTGCAGCCATAACACAAACTGATGCGTCTTTGTTAACTATATAATGAGGTCATATATAATAACACCAGTCCATTCGATGTTTGAGATACGTCAGTCTGGACCAAAGTATTGAGTGGACTGATAGGTCGACAGGTAAGACGACTTAAATCTGCAGTGAAAAGTGCTCAGAGAACATTCTTCAGTAGAAGCTTCGAGTGCAATGTGCTTTTTTAGGACATAGAATTTATCATCATGGGAGTTAATCCCAGAGTCTGTTGGTTAAAGGACTTTTAGCTTGAGAATTGAAAGCCTGAATTTATCAATCTGACGCTTTGAATCATCTCCATGTGAACTGAGCTTCTCTAGCAGAGATCCTGCTGCCACCGGCCATGCAGATGTGAATAAGTGCTTACAGTGCAGCGGACAATAGTTATTCTCTCCCCAATAGGAGAAGATATTAGATGAAATTATCTAGTTTTATTTTTTCTACACCGCATTCTCAGGGTCAGTGCTGCTGACGCATCTCAAAGCAGATGAGAACATTACGAGGAGGCGTCAGACATCATGTGTGTGTGTGTAATGTCAGGGGTGTTAAGAAACAACACACAAATCCAGTCTAAAACAATCACCATCATTTATTTACAATATATTAAACTGTAATGCAAAATTTATACCAAGTGGTCAATTTGTTCAATAATGAAAATAAACATGAAGTATTTTCGAAGCTAGCATGAATCATACACATATTTATATATAAATACTGTGTGCAGCCATCAACATCATGTCTGCTCTTGAGTTATTTTTCCTGTTCAAGCCAGACACTATCAGGGTCAATCCAAAAAAACACATTTGCACACTTGTTGACTGCATAGAGAATAAAGATGAAGAACCAATTTCTCCCACAATGAAGAACTTCCACTTTTTTTTTTCTCCAGCCCCCAAATGCCAAGTCACGCTCTTCTGGACTTGAAATGGTTATCAGTTAAAATCGTAATGCTAGAGTATATCCCCAACAGCTGACCAAAGAATGATGGACGTAAGCCTTAAGCTAATGTGAAAATGCAGGATCTTTTTTTCTGGCCATTTAGAGGCATCACTGGTCTTTTCTTTTCTTTACAGGAAACAGGCCTCAAAGATGCTGACAGAGTTTTCACAGTATTGGTTATACAGGCTGCAGTTCTGTCCAGTTGATGAAGTGACCGTTAAAGAACCCGACGAGGCTTTAAAGGAGACTGGTGATATTCTCGTTTTTTCTTATTATCATCAAAACCCATGAAAAGACATTTATTTCAATCAGCCCATCTGATTCCATGATTTAAATTTGTACCAATCTGACCAACGGCAAATCATGCAGAGAAGTTTTCAGGGACATTGGCCAGGCTGATCTGTCCATTATTCAAAATTAGTTGGAAATTAAAATGAAGTGTTCTATATTGTCAGTGTATTGGGAGCAGGACAAGATTTACACCATCACTCTGACCGTCACCCTACCTGTTAACAGGGGAATGTTCTTTTGGTTACACATTCAGACTGAATGTGACAACAATCTGCCTAAGAAGTAACGTGTGGTTAAACAACACAAGGAGAGGTAAGCATCTTTAATTTGTAAGGATTTTTGACCTATTAGCTGTGTTGCATCCAGCAGCATACACTGCAGTTTAGTGTACAGATATAAAGTTTGAACAACCAATTCATATCCACTCATAACCCGGATGGCTGAGCTGTTATTATTGACCAATGACTGTATGTGAACATGACACGTGTTCACTTCCTCCCACTGTATGAAAATGAAGGCATATTATCTCGGATATGGGAGATGCCATGTTGCGCCGGTGACATCATCAGTAAGCCATGGTAAAAAAGTCCCACTGATACACCCCCCCAACCTATCACTAATCAATCCTGTCAATCATGATGTTTACTTGTGTTTTCACAACATCCAATAACTAATTAAAACCCAAACCTGTTAGAAAAATTATGGTTTATTATCTGTGCTGCAACCAGCAGGGGGCTGGCTTCTGAGTAGCTGTCCTGTTGTCAATCTTTATATACAGTCGCTGTACAGCACTAGCAAGTTCCCAGTATCCCCCCCCCCCCAACCTATAGTGGCAAGTAAATTTAGGAAATTAATTAACTTTCTGTAATGGAAAACATACATCTATAAATATTTAATTTAGGTGGGACTATGAGGCCTCCCAAAGCAGAATGCTGAGAAATGTGGTTGAAAGCTAAGAAAAAAAAAAGATATTTTCTTACACATATTATTCCCGAAGGTTGAGAAAACACATGATTGGTTATAGTCTTTCCATGTGATTTGTTAAGAATAATAAAATGAGAGAATAATGCAGCTTGTTCTTTTATCATGCTGGCTGAGGATTCCATACGCTCAGGGGTTTTTTCATTAAATCGACAAGTGATTAGTGCCCAAGGTTAAATAAATTCCCTTTGGAGAAGTAAAGCACATCAAACTTAAAACACAGACAGCATGTGAACGACAAGCACAAGGACAAAGTCTCTTCCACTAATTCTGGCAAGTGTGTAGTCAAATCAAGTCACAATAAAACGAGACGAGGCATTTCACAGAGGTAAGCTCAAAACCCGTGGAAATGATTTGCTTGACAGCGGTCCTCTGCAAATCAAATCTGTCTAAACATCAATTTCTAAAGATTCAACAGGAGGGAAACGAATCTCTGCGGCGCTTCTGTGACGGAGCGGTAAGTGATGCAATCCTCTTCCCCCGTGAGGAAGAGGTAATTTGCCAGCAAAAGGCAGAAAACTTTTCAGGCAAACCAAAAACAAGCAGATGATAATGAGAGCATCTTCAGTGTACAGTGCGGCAGCTCATGAAATGCCACAGCTGCAGAGAAGCCAGCTGTAGAGGAGCCCACTTAAGTCAAATGGCACTTATCCCAAAAAGGAAAGAAGAAGAAGAAGAAAAAAGCTGGAACTTTTCCCAGACTTCGGCATCAAGTGGAAATACAAAAAAAACAATGTGCACACATACTTGGAACAAAGGCTTTTTGGCAATACATTGTACAGTGGCAATTTATATTGTTGTAGCGTACTATATTTAAAGAAGAGAGGAAGAGTGACAGAGACAAAGAGAGGGAGAGAAAGAAGCTATTATCAATGCAACCTCAAGTTCTTTGGGTCAGTAACAACCGTGACTGGAGTTCAACAGGATGGCTGCTCAAACCAAGCAACTGCTGCTTGCATGCAGCCAGCAGAGTGGAGTCGCTAATACCAGAGCTGCAGTGTGTGCAGTGAGGTTAGACCGATGAGTGAGGAGTCAGAAGGACTGTGAGGTTCGTCAGGCTCGGACCAAACCCTGAGAGGATTTGCCTCAGCTGACCGAGGGTTATGAACATCGACAGTGGTTCAGCGTCCGTGCTCTCTTGCAAGGTTGTGAGTGTTTAGGTTATGTGGTTGCGACCACCTGATCAACACTGTGGTCGACTGCGCATGCAAGACAAACTGTGACAGTGGAATGAGGGAGCGTTTTCTACTGTGGGTGATGACAGTAAGGACTACGATGTGGTCTCATAAGGCCTGTCCTCGCTGTCATCGTCTTTTATTTGGCTGCCATATCTGGATCGGGAGTGGTTGGAGCCCTGGGCTGCCCCGCCCTCTTCTTTTTCTTCTTCTTCCTCCTCTTCATCAGATCTACTGAAGTAGTGTCTTCGACCGGGGGGGCTGGAGCAAGAAAGAACAAAGAGACACTGATGTTATCAAAAAACTCGAGCCGAAAACAAAAATTGGGAAGAGAGCTCAGTGCAACTCAGTGTAATAAACACACACACAAGTGAAAATCAGCAGTTTGACCACACATGCGTTAAAAGATGCGTGACAAAACAGGACTTCATCAAATAACTACCCAGTAGTAAAATGGCAACATCAGGCAGATGTAACATCAAAAACTTTAAACTGTTAGATTGTGTATGAATGACACTCTTGTATTAATCTGTAGTGTTGCTACAGCTCATCTTTCATCCAGTACTGGCAGCAATAAACACACTGAGTAAATGTATGATATATAATGGTACTATATTAGGACTGATAAAGAAATGTTGTATGTTGTGTTGTATGCATCGCTTCCATTGGGGACTACTTGCAGTATCTCTGTATTTGCTGGTAGTTTATGTCATCTAACTAAATCTCAGTAACCTCATGCAATGTTAAATGCAAAACCATTCAGTTATATGGTTACTAAGGTGTTAGATCTATGTCAATAAAATAAGAAGTACAAAGGACTGTGACAGTTTCCCTTCTTAAATATAACAGCTGTCAAATGAATAAGCTTAAAGAATAAGACAAACATACAGAATAACTTACTAAACAAATGTCATTACCCGTCAAAGAGTCAATGTGTTTAAATACACACAACTGTGGGTTAATTACTCAGAGCTCTTGGATGAATTTGCCACTTTGTGTTTATCAATGCTCGGGTTCTAATTATGCCTGAAGTTATAGGGCAAAAATATTATGGCCTTTCTTAATTGACTGTTATTTTTACCTTCTGTGGCCATTAATCAACGTGACATCTTGGGAGTAATTCTGGGCACATCCACGTTGAGTGCACCCATAGCTTCAACAGTATTAAATCACAGTCAGCCAGAGAGACTGTGGTCATTGTTTGGCTTGAAACTAGTAGTGGTAAACATTAGAAATTGAGAGCATGCCAAACAACACACAAAGTTCAGAACTGTGAGAGGCTGATCTCATTCAGGATAATGATTGATAATGGTGAAAAAGTCTTTGATTAGATCACACCATGCGTCAAAGCACTCTTAGGTCCGGATCAGGCAAGCACCTACTGCCTGCCTCAGTCACTGTCTGGCCGGTATAGGTACTTCATCATCAGGCTGTCCACCTTCTTCTTCCTCTTCTTATCAACCTTTGTGTTAAGTGGCTGACCCTCACTCTGTGGCCCATCCTCTCCTTCTCTTTCTGGGCTGGAAGCCTTCCGAGCTGGGGCCCTCTTCACACTACTCGAGCTTCGGTAGGAAATGGTTGAGGCTCCGGAGCTTGAATCTGAATCAGAGTCTGACTCAGAATCTGAGGGTGAAGAGGACGAAGACGATGAAGATTTATCCTGCTTCTTAGACTTTTTCTTGGACTTCTTGGACTTCTTGGACCCTCTCTTGGAGCTGCTCCTATGATGACGGCCATCTCCTGAGCTGTCAGACTCGGAGCTGTGGCTTCTCTTCTTTTTCTTACTCTTGCCTTTGCTCTTGCTGCTACGGTGACTGCTGCAGCTGCTGGCACTGCGGGACGGTCTCATGCAGTCCACAGCAGATGCAGAGCGCCTAAGACTGCTGGCGCCGCGAGAAGTGTCTCCATTCCTGACGCTCTTTCTGTCATCTTCATCATTCTTGGATTGTTCCCGTTCGCCCTCTGAGTCTTCCAAGCTTGTGCGCTTGAATTTGATAGGCTTAAAACTCAGCACCTCATTGATTGCTTTCTCTAGGTCGGGATCGAGGTAATTGCGATGACTGACTGTTTTGATTTCTAAATTATCAACTGGATCGTTATTAGAAGTTGATGATCTACTTTGTGGTGGTGGCATGGAGATGCTGCGCCCGGTGGACGAGATAGGACTGTACGCCGACTTCTCAGTAAAGGCAACACTCCGACTGTCGTCAATATCAACATCAAACTCACTCAAGCGGCAGCTTCGTGCCAGTGACATGCGAGAATCAGCTCGGCTAACACTTCCGGGGCTACGACCCCCAGACCGCCTGCTGGAGCAAGGGCTACTGGGACTGCTGCCATTCACTGAGTAACCACCTCTGCCATCTAAGCGAGAGGTGCTTCGACCGCGTCCAAGTGGGCTTGACAGACCTAAGCTGAGGGTAGATTTGGCATCATTCTCTGGGCTTAACCCAAGATGTGTGGAAGCCCGATATGCAGGGAATGAAATGGTCGATTCCTTGTCAAAGTCACCCCAACGACTGTCTATGCCTTTCCTGGCTCGGCTGTTGGCCTCTGAATAGGCCTGGGAGATGACTGATTCTCTGCCATTCATGTCATCACCTACCTGGGACTTCCTCCTGGAGGTAACTGAGTAAGAGTCATCTTGAAGATCCGAGGTTTTGGGTTTGGCCTTCGAGAAGGACGGTGAATCTTCTGGGTCAGCATTCTCCTTGAGGGCACTGAAGAGGGCACTTTCTTTGCCTCCAATTGAATCCAGGTTGGATCGTTTTCTGTAGCTAAGGGAACTTATCACGCCTGGCCTGCTCGGTGTAACATCTTTGCCCTCCTTATTTATGTCTTTCCATTCCTTACCCTCTTTCCACTCTTTCCCTTCTTTTGCGTCTAAATTTACAGCATATCTAGAAAGAAACAACGATGGAAGGGAGGAAGGAATGAAGAAAATGGGAGAGAAAATGGGGAGACATAGGGTCAAGTGGAGGTGAGTTGAGGAAGAGAAATATAGATGAATGAAATCATAAAGACAGAATAGTGAGAAGAAATGTAAAAGCTGAATATAGAGTATGCAAAAGCTTATTTAGAGAAAAATGGCTATGGAATAACATGGGTTTTTCCTGCACTGCAATGTAAAGATAGAAACCAAAATAATAGTATGACCCACAAAGGACAAAAAAATTATTAATATTTTGAATGGCATATTGGCAGAAATGAGTTTTAGTTCCTAAATGTAAGATTAGTTTTGAATGTTGTCGCTTGAATCTATTGAAACCTTAACCTCAGAACATTTAACAAAGGCCTTGAATTTAGTAAACTGCTTATTTATTTTCTGCTAGATTCAGATTGATAAGAATTTCCCTGAACCCCACTTGTAGCACTTGACAGAAGAGAAGAAGAAATAATATTCTGCTGCTCGAAAGCTAGAGCTATTCTACAGAGACTGACAAAGAGGATTAAAAGTGTTTGAAAAGATGAAAGAGTAAATCCTACTTGTTTCAGTTATGAAGTGATGTTTCTATTGTGTTACCGGACTGATAGGGTTGAGGTTTAGGGAAGCTAAATCTTACCATTGTGTTCAAGTAAAGGTCAGGTGCTTACATATGAAGAGAAGGAGAACTTTTATAGTTACCGTGTATGTAATGTGACACTGATCGTTAATAATGTATTCCTGTGAGCACTGCGGAACACTTTAATAACATCATTTTGATTAATTTGGTTGAACAACATTCCCATATGAAAACTAAAGTAACACATTAAACTTGATAAATATTTAAATTCCTTTTTACTCCCTTTTGTTGGCCTGTTCTTTGTTAAATGACTGAGAGAAGTTGGCAAAACTTCAAATGTACTTGTTCTCTTACTCCTGAGCAATTAAAGTCATGTGAATCTGAAACTTACTACTACAAGGGGCAGTGTTGGCTAGCTCAATGAAATCCCTCAGTTTATGCCTACGGGGACTTGCTGCTAAGAGACATTTAAAAAGTTTTTAAAGTTGGAAGTGGCTCAGCTGAGGGAGGGGAGTTAAATCTTCTGGTAAGGAGACAAATCTGGGGCAATTCAAGCTGTCAGCTTGCAGACACATCCATTAATCTCTGCGAGTGTCTCAGGTAGACGTTGCCAGCTGGCCATTGGGCATGTTGATAAATCTACCACTGAGGTGGTGTGTTCTTTAGAAACAAACCCTCTTCTCTGGGAGGGTGACAATAAAATACAAAACACTTTGAAAAAAACAAAACATTTAAGCAACAGCAGTTCCCTCATTTCAGCCAAGTAACCCGCTCACATTGCTTTATTTCCTATGGGCCAGACCATGTAAACCACTTCTTTCAAAGTTCCAAAGCATTCAAATGTCTGGGTAGACGGCTCACTATCAGCCGCTGAAATGATGCTGATAGCAGCTGCCTTTGTACTGACCTGGAGCTCTTGAGACTGCCATCATCTGAGAGGTTCTTGGCAGAACCTTTGCTTTTGGACAACCAGGACTTCACCCCATCCACACGATCCTCCACCTCGGAGTCGGTGTCTGAATCCCCTGGACTGGTAAGCGATTAAAGAAAGAAAAACAAGTCAGAGAAAGCAAAGGGCAGACAAGATGAGAAAGGAGGTTATCAATGACCAAAAGACAGACATGGTTATTCCGGGAGGAGAGAACAAGGTATATAAAATGTTAGGGTTATAGGAGAATGTTCCTGCACATTTCTGTCTGTAACTTTTGCTGTGGGGTCAAAAAAAAGCAGGTCAGGCATGAAGTGTTAGTCGTTGTGCCTTTTAATCTGGATAAAATACCGCACATGCAGTCAGCTCAGCCAACATGCCCACAACAGGCTGTATAGATATTAACACCCACTTCTATGTTTTTACCACCTGGCCTTTTTTAAAGTTTTTGGGCCATCACTAGCCTTTTATGTATGATGAAGATTTTCACACACCACATTTATTTATCTGGGAGTGAAGCAATGCGGCTTTGATATCTGAACTATGCATTTAGAAGTAAAAAGGAAAGTGAATATGAATTATGGTTCAGCCTAGTTAACAACTTCACCTTCAAAATAGTGTTGTTACGATTTGGTTAAACTGAAATTATGCTATACATCTGAATTATGGGTAATGCAGGCACCATGTCTTGACAAGGAAGAAGACTGGAATAATAAAATATAATGTTACAGCAGCACTACCCCAGTTAATAAGTGGTTGTAAATCTATCAGAGCAACAAGTTCACTCAGAGAAAGTGCAGTTGTCGCGCACTGAACATTGAAAAATTGCTTTTATGATGTGGGACTTTGGCATGTGAAAGGTGTGTCCTGATAACTATGTGTATCAGAGGGATATAGGTCTAAAAAAAAGGACAATGTCTGTCATTGTGTATGAGAGTAACATGCCTGCATCGATCTGATAAAGGTTAGCTTACATAATGAACCTAGGTGAGACAATGTTCATGTTCTTTTGTTCCTAGCTCTAAGAAATAAACTATAGCCAATTATAAGATGGCATGGACCGTGAAAACAACACATCTGCGTTGAAAAAATTGCACAGCTACACACACACACACACACACTCCTGTTTATACTTCTATCTTAGTAAGGACACTAATGCATTCCCTAGCCCCTAACCACCCAAACTACATGCCTAACACTAACCCAAATCTAATTCTAACCCTAAAACCAGGTCTTAACCCCCCAAACTGTCCATAAAAGGTGGGTCACAAAGTGAGGACCAGCCATAATGTCCTCACTTTCCCCAAATGTCCTTACAAAGATAGCTGTACAAGAGCACCCCCCCCCCCCCCCCCACACACACACACACAAACATATAGCAATAACATGCAAACACTCATATTTCAGCTCTTGACAGAATGATTTGGTACACAGCTGGGCACTGCACAATTCTTCCTCTCAATTATCATTACACGTTCAAAAGCCAGTGCAAGCCACAGAGTAAAACAGAGGGCTTGTCATAAAATTTGACACGGATGAAAAGAGCGCAACTCTCATTAAGTGCCGTCAGAGCCCAGTGCTTGTGTGGCGCTGTGAAATTAAGTTGTTACAGCTTAATAGTCCTACTGAGACATCAGAGGGGTGGCTCAACATCTCTGTTTTCCTCTGCATCTGTTTCAGAAAGGCTCCCATATTGTCGAGGAAGAAAGAGGGAAAAGCGGTCTTTTCTTGTAAAGGTCAAAATGGTGCAGTATCACCAATAATTTAAATCATTAGCAGTCACAGACAAATCTCCCCAGAATTACCTTGGGTGGTAATGCTAGAGTGCATTCACGCCAAAGCGGGGGCAGAGGATGGGGCCAAGGAGGAGAGCAATGGATTCTTAAGCTATAATTTACTTTGCAGAAAAGGCCCCGGCTATTAGACAATCTGGGGATTTGCTGCTGTCTACTGGTATGATAACAGTGCAGCCAAGTGTCCCTGTCACTGCAGATTTATCAGAAATTAGGCTGAACTTCAGCCATAAGGATTGGATGCTCAAATGTCAGGTCGCAGATCTAAAATCCAGACATGGAACCTTATCTGACCCCTTTCAGGGCAAAGTGGGGTAAGATCTGTGTGTTGTCTTAGTTTCAGTGAGTCAACTTGTTTTCCTGAAATTTGTTTTAAATAAAATATTGTGCCTTATGCTTTTAGAAAAGCAGAATGCATGCACTTTTGTGCTCTTCACCTTGTAACCAAAGTGACAGCTCTGAGTTTCCTGAAACCAACAAGAGGACTTTACAGTACTAAATAAATTACTGTTTAGCTTGTAGTACATCAATTCTTCCTCTTTGAAAGGGTAAGGAATTATACATTTTTACCAGTTTTTCAGGGGTGTTATTCTTGAGCAACACTACAATCATAGACTGGTATTGAGAGCGAATTGCTGCTGGAAGAGTCCAGGATTATGATATCAGAATTAATTTCAGGTTTAGGTTACTTAAACACATTGAGTAAACTCAGAATGTATCATTCATCTGTTATCCATTCCGTCAATCGCAATAGTTATGTTTCCACAAGTTGAAAATAAACCATCTTTCTGGGAAAATATTCAAGGAGACAAGGACATTAAGCTGATACTTTAGTACCCGCTACCCTGACACCTCATGTTTTTTCACTCCTTATTTCAACTCAAGATGGAATTTAAGTTTTGGATTGATATATTTCTCAAGGTGTGAAAATAATTGTGTGGTTGCAGCAGCATTGTCCTTTTGGAAGGAATCAACCTGTGTAAACTTTTTTCAATATTTAGGTTTTAATCAATGAAGTTTAAGCAGATTTCTTTCATATGCAAATTAAAAGTTTGTCTAAAAATAGTAAAAGAAATATATACTTCCACCAGGTTTTAGTTTTCTCATATTGCAGAAATATTGCAGTCGTGAGTGAGTAAATGTTGCAGCTGAAAAACTGTATTTACTCTCTAACCCTTAATAGATTCACAGTACAGCGACACTGGTCTATGGCCAAGACCACAATGGTGGGCTCTATGTAATTGAGCACCTTCATACATGGTGTCACCTAAAATTTATATCCTCGGCCACCATACCATTAGCTAAGCCCTGCTGAAAGCCTTGGGGAAGCAAACAAACACAGGGCGGAGGAGACATTAACTGTCTGTGACATTCTGCAGCAATTGGTTGTACATCTCTGTTACACACTATTACATTCATCATTAGCGTCTATGGATCGTCCTGCTCTGTTCTACTTGGCTTCATTCCTCTGTGTCTCTCTGGGTCTTAGAGACACCACTGTTTATGTCTCCGATATTAGAAACTGTCAGCCCAGTGAGGACCCTGTGCCTTTGGAGCACAGACATATGCATCCTCTCCAAGACAATCAGGGGAGCACAGTGTCACATGCTTAGGTTACATTGTTTATCAGTGCTGCAAAAACTCCCGCTGCAGTGACCAGTGAAGTCAGCACAGTATAAATTGCACATATTAAAATAATAATTTATTTGCCAAAACAGCCAAAGTGATTTTCAGATGTTTTATTGCAGGCCGGGGGATTTTCTGCTGCTCTCTCTTACTGCAGATTGTTTCTAAATGTGGATGATCTGAGTTGGTTGTTAAAAAATACAGTCATGCATTGAAGTTTTAAAAATCAGATGCTTCTGATCAGGTTGTCTCCTTTAATTGGAGAATCTTCATGGATGCCCAACTGGTAGGAGACCCTAAAGGTAGACACAGAGCCTACTGGAAAGATTACATATCACATCTGGCAAATCTGAGGATCCCCCAGGAGGAACAGGAAAACAGTACTGCTGTCACTGTCACCGAACCTGGCTTCGATAAGCAGACAAAAATGAAATGGATGGATGGATTTAAAATATGGAGGAGGTAGAGAGAGAGAGAAATACATATTTCTTCATTCTACAAGCCTCTGAGTGGGCAGGTTGAGCAAAAGTTTGATTGACAGCTAAGCCGGCAGTAGCAATAAAAATCAACCCTGGTAACTAGGATTTAAAAGCAACAAATCTATTTATTCAACACCATGATGGAAATAAGAGTTCTCACTTCAAGATATGATTCTGTGAGTTCTTATATTCCGTAGATACGAGACTTAACTCAAATACAGCTCTCTAGTTTGATACTCAGCTGAGGATTACCCTGTTCGAGTCAATAAATATCTCTGTATTAATAATTAGTCGCTTGTAAAAATATATAGGAATATGAAAGTCAACACTTAACCTGAAATCAGCATTACTACAAGTTACTCAGCTACAGCTAACTTTATTTAGTAAAGTATTTAAGTGTGCCTTATATTTCCGATTTACACAATCAGAAAACGAAACACAGACTGGAGCCAGAGGTTAACCCTACATGTGCTACTTGCCTGGTGAGCGAGAGAGCTCTTCGTTAGACATTGAGGATTCTGCATTATTGAGCGACTGTGAGTCAAAGCTAGATGTGGAGCACACCCTCCTTTCCTGCTGTCAGGAGGGCAGTCACCCCGAGCCCCTGTCACATCAAGCCCTTGAGCAGGGCAATGGAAAATTAACAGTGCCCAGGGAGTGAGAGGCTGACAGGTTGGGTGCTGTTCAAACACAACAACAGCCGAGTCTGACATGACACCCTCGGCAAGGCAGCACACACAGCTGGGTAAGCCGCTTGGCCACATAATGGAGAACTGCAAGGAAGACCTCCAACCTGCTTTGGTGAGTGGTTAACCGTACAGTGAATCTGAGGGAGTTTGGCTTCATGCTGGGGCTTAGGTAACATATTGTCAGTGGCTTTCATGCATTTCAGCATGTGAGGGCATGCAGTGAAGAGTGCAGTAAACTGGGGTTATGGGGGAATCTCCGTGCACTGTTGATGATGCATTATTCTATAGTCTTCACACATTGAGTATTCCTTAGATTTACGTAATCTCCGCCTCTTCTTTGAGACATTTCTGCCTATTTGATCTTTTGAACATATTGGCTCTGAAACTGAGCCATCATTCTTTGATTCTGAGGGCCCAACAATAGTTTAGACTTATCACAGGAATCAGAGAAATCCAGAAACAACAAAAGCGGCAGGGGAAGCCAGATGTATTCCAAATATCTTTTTCATCTTTTAAGTCGGAGGGTATTTCTCCTTGAAATATCAGCTCTTCTGTCTTTTCCATGGTGTGACAGCCAGAGGTGATGGACTTACTGGACTGAAACTAAACCCAGAGAAAAGCTGTGGGGTTTCTCTCTCCACTATCAACCTCTCGACTAAATGTTCAAAGACTGTAGAAAGCTGCATCATTTCCAGTGATGAAAGGAATCATCAGGAGTTCAAGTTCCTCACGTTTTGTTCTTCCTTTTCTGATACTTTGTCACCATGTCTTGCAAACTGGTCGTAGTGGTGATGGGTGGAGGGAGAGAAAAGAAAAGAAAACAGAAATACAATAGACAAAACAAAAGGAAACCATAAAGTAAGAATCAGGTGAAAAATAAAACATAGAGGATGCTTAGAAATATCTGAATAACAATGGATGTAATGGCAGACGCTGTGATGGTTGTACTTCTCCTTGCAAAACTAGCCGTACTGTGCAAGTTACATATTGACTCAGCATGCCGTCTCATCCTAATCTTGTGCCGCGCATACAGAGCAGAGAAAAACACCTTACAGACAACAACGCTCACTCTTTGTGGGACCATTGTGAGACTCAGACAGTGATTACATTTTCTCACAAGAGGCCTTGAGAAAGGACAGGACATTTTACTGTGAATAATACAGTCAGACTAAGACATTTGCTTGGATAACTCCTGACTATTTGAGGTGAGACACACATTGAGTCTATCTATGTTGAGCAGAGAGCCCATCTCAGTCAGCACATTGGTTTGCCAAACAAAGCACTGATTTCTTGACAAACAACAGTTAGGATTCTGCCGAGCGCTTCTGAGGAAACTCTACGGCTACAGCGTGGGTTGAGAACAGTCTGAGGTTTCGCTCTCTGTGCAGACATGATGAGAGCAGGCAACCTCACTGTGACGGCAGGACTCCAGGAACACAGTGTGCCTTGCTGCTGATCACCAGGCTCTGTTCTACGCACCGACATATGGCCGATGTCAACATTCTCATTTCGCTCTTCTCATCTCACTCTGGGAAAACTAAAAGAAATAACACGACATATGTAACTATTTCACCCGGGCAACCTGTGATGGTTGAATGAGGAAGAGTTACAATGGATTGTCTTTACAGATTAGAGTGAATGCACAAGGTAAAGTCAGGTCATATGACATAAATACAACAAATCCATCAATTTATGGTATAGAAACATGTTGACATTTCTGTCCCACCACTTTTAAACCAAAGATCGAGTCAACTCAAAAGTAAGACAGCCAGACATTTTAACAGAAACAGTGGATGACACATTTATAGTAATGGTAAGAAAAATATCTTTTAATATCCAGCCTGAAATAATCAGGTGAGTATGAATTAATTCTTGACCTGGGGAGCACCACTACCCACTTTTTTTTTAAGATAACAACTCACCAAACTCTGATGATGAAGACTGTGACAAGTGGATAAATACTTGGAAAAGAATGGAACAAGCGAACCTTGATTAAAGATTATATTTTTGAGTCTGATGTCAGTTTAAACTTTTGTGTATTATGGTCAAGATAACATAATAATTAGTATTCTAGTCAAGTACAGACCACAGTTACCTTTAGCCTTCACTTAACACAATGACCTTGCCTCATGTAGAACAAGAGAATTTTAGTACTACAACTTACTTTAGCCATTCGATGAAGACTGGGCTCCACACATGCTAATGATGTGTACTTATAACTGAAATATTCCTTGGGAAGCTGCCTTTGGCTGTGAAACTGTCAGTGTACACTAAAGTTCATATTACATCGTCAAACTCCTGGTTATTCAAAACTTCAAAACCTAGAATATTACTTTTTGTACCTGTTAATGAGGTCTTCATTGTCTTCACTCTCCATCTCATCCTCGATGGCAGCCTGGAGGTCACCAATCCTTTTGAAGGCCAGCTTGAGGTCTGCCTGCAGGCTCTGATTAGCAGCTTCTAGGCTCTCAATGTCCATTTCCTGTTAATGAGACAAAGACAGGAGGAACTTTTCACTTTAACAAAAGGTTACACAGTTCAATGGTGCTGATTTACTGTTGATTGATACCACGGAGTCTATTCTTAAAACACTGGGTGTATCTGAAAGTACTGGTCGATCATCGATCAAACTGTGAGCAAGTTGTCTCATTACTGGCATCAGATCATTACCAGCTCATGTTTCTTGCGGCTAGCCTCGGCTTCCTTTTTGGCCAGTTCGCCCATCTCCTCTTTGGTGTCGCGGATCTGTCTCTGCATACGTTTGTTCTGTTCCTTCTCTCGATTCTCGCTGCTGCTGCGTTGATCTCGTTCCTCCATCAGCTTCTCCATGTTCTCCTTGAGACGAGTCACGAGGCTCTGCAAGACAATAAAGAGAAGATTTAACGATTCAGTCAGACTGATGCCATATACACTCACTGAGGAAGAACACCATACTAAAACCAGCTCAGGACAAACATAGAGTAATGGGGTGAACTAAATGAGCTACTTTAAATAATTTCCTTAACAAGAATGAATAATATTGTGATTTGATCACCGTAATATTTTTTATTTAGATTCATTAATTGAGTGGCTGTTGCTCAGGAGGTAGATTGGTCTGTCCCATTAATGGAAAGTTGGTAGCTCGAATCCTCCCGTCCGTATGTCAGTGAACCCCAAATTGTGAATTGGATTTATGTTTGATAGAGAAATACTATATATAGAAACATTGTATAACTTGTGTGTAAATGGACTTGAATAGAAAGACTAGAAAAAAGTGCTGTATTATTGCATTTACCACTATAGTGACAAAAGAGTGATATTGACTACCTTTCAAAGTAACTGATTTAGCCAGTCTACCGTACACCTAGCTACTATTCTGCTCTGAAGTCACAGGTTCATATCTTCACACAAGTGGGGTAAGTGCATGACAAGCCAGGGTGAGCTTGCAGTCTCTGATAGACAGAACAACGAGGAACACAAAAACCTTCTGAGGTTTCTTCACTTGCTCGTCTGCATCACCAAAGAAAGGGATCGTGTCTCGAGAAACTTTCCTCTAAAATTCATGTCCTGTATCACATCCTTTCTGCAGATCTCTCAGCTGCACAGTCATGCTTCCAAACTCCTCTCCTACCACATCACAACAATTATACAGGATTCATATTTTCATGAAACCAGTTTGAGACTTTAACTTAGTGACTTGGAGCATTATCCTGCATAAAGAAGCCATGATTTGATACATTCCACTGATATGTTTAAATTTATGAATAATTATATGAAATACCTAATAAAATGCTAAATTTGAATTGTATTATTTAACTTATATGAAAAGACTTAGAGACATTTGGACAGCCACAATGATATGTGATATGCAGGAAAATAAGCTGGCAGGAATATAACTAATAGTTAAGTATGTCCAAATCAAACTAAGAAGAAGCTACACCAGATTCCAGACATAGACTGATTTACATCTGTTTGGGACAAAATTGGCCTGAAGGCTCCCAAGAGCAGACGAGCAGTTTCTGTATAAAATAAATTTTGTGTTAATGTTTCCATTAAAGAATAATTATGGATTATTACAAATTGGGTCTTAATTATTTGATTTTGGCCATTATTTCTATTGGTTATTACAACACTGCACTTTAGGTTTGGTTGCTGAGACCCCATGGGCTCTATCCCGTGATTGTCAGATGAAAATAGAAATACATGAAGACTGTCTATACAAAGAACAACATTGCAATCATGCATATTAACTGGGTTGATTTAAAACATTTCCCACCATGGAATTAGACTGCAATCATAGCTCACTAAACGTTGACATTAGAATGTTAACATGATTACAATGACAAGCTGATTATCATCTTTGGGCATATTCAGACGGTCTTCGCCCTGCATGAAAAAAATAACAATGTCATCTTTTATTTCTGACTTTTACCACGATGGGAATGCAGGCAGAGAGAGCTCCACAAAAAATGGACATACAAGGTTATACATGCATAAGAGGATCAAGGATTTATTTTTGCTGAGGACTACCAATAATGAGGGCAAGAACACTACATGCTTACCCTTACCGTGAAAATGGCCCTCGAGAAAAAGTCGGGAGATCAACAAAGTCATAAGTCATCTCATTCCTCTAGGAAAAGCTATTGTAGCAAATTTTATAGCAATCTAGTCGTTGAGACATATTCCATTTAAGACCTGATCTGAAATACTAAGAATGTTAGCTCTAAAGACTTGTCCGAAACTAGGCAAAACAATTCTGCATATAGCAAGATTTAATATTATGGTAGTCAAAAATCTGCATCAAAAAATCCAAAGCTCAAACTCCCATATGGCAGGAGATAAAAATCCATACATTCCAAGTAAACCCATAAATAATATGAATGATAACCCGCTATAGTTCAGTGAGAATGGTCATGAGTGTACCACAGAACCCAGTCAGAAGACAGAAGTTAACTATTGATGAGCTTATTTGTATCAATAATGCAATAACGTGCTGCAGCAGACTTTCTTCACCTACGTGTTATTCTTCAGCAGAGTTAAAACAGATGACTCCTGCATGAGGCTTAAATCTGCAGGGAATGTGCACTCGCTTTTCGCATTAATGCCAGCAGCACACTTTCCCAGTGAGTTGGCTCCTGCATTAGCCACCCTGTCCACATTTCACATACTGAGGGGGTGTTGTAAGTCTGCCTCCTCAAAGCCTTATTGATTGAGCACTGCTACCTCTAGCTTTGATAAGTTGCACTACTCAGGCAACCTGAAATATTCACTCACTGCAGTTTTATTGCTGTGGAGAAACCACGAAAAGCAAAACAAAAGGGAGAATGAGACTAACCCTGGTGTTTACTTTCCAAACTCTTAACAATTCAGCACAAACTAGAAGACTAACAATATTTAAAAAAAACATGCATTCAATAAATAAATATATTCTGTTGGGGTTGGAGACCAAGGAGCAGAAGAAACATATACGGATGAGCACATTGCATAGCAAGTGATTACTAAACTGAACCGGCAACATGTAATACAGGGTAATTTAGCAGTGGGCGAGAGAGGATCAGGCAAAATCTGGAAGTAATTTAAAAATGACAGAATAACAAATAGTATTGCCAAATGAAAGTTAGACAAGCTACAGGAAACAGTTATGCAGAAATGGTTACACTTGTTAAGTTAACCCTGACTTTCTCATGTTTCCCGAGCCAGTCTCTGACCTAGGCGGCACATTTCAACCTCGTAGCACCAATCTGTCATGTCCTCCACATCCTCTCCAACACACCTACCAAGACCAGCACTCCTTGACACCTGTTTTTAGAACTCACCTCCAGGCGTTTGACCTGGGTCTTCTCAAACTCCAGCTTGGTCTCAAGCTCACGGATCTTGGCCTCCTGCCGGCTGACGAGGGATTTCTCCACCATGGACTGCTCCTGGAACTCCAGTTGGCTTTGCAGAGCTTGCATCTACGACACACAAATAAACATGTTGATATGCGTTAGTCTTTATATGTTGTGATAGCTGTGGATCACAATGACCTTTTCTGACAGCTAAATTTCTCCAACTAACAATCAAACTTAGACGTGGATGCGGGTTAAGGGGCGGATCCCGTTCCACTTCCAGTCTTTATGCAAAGCCAACCATATCTCAACTCCACCACTGTACTTAGCCAGCTTCTTCTTGTATCCTCATTAAATAATCAAGGCACTGCATGTAAACTCAGTTTAAGGTTTTTTATTTTTCAAAGAAAGGTATAATTTAAAGTTTGATTGGTATTGATTATATAAGAACAGGCATTAGAAGTATTAAAATGGTAACCCATCCTTGTGATGGGTTCAGATATTTTACTTGGAAAAACTGTGATATTACCATTTCAAAATAATACGACAGGTTGTTGTCTCTTTAGCTTTAGAGAATTTGAATGATGTCCCTTCTTCTTTGGAGGTAAGTGCTCTGAAACTCTCAGGTCTCAAATGGTATTGTGGGCATGGGTCATTCTAAGAGAAAATATCCCTTGGGCGCTCCCTCTCCTCTTGGCTGGGTTTGATTTATCAAATACAGCTAAGAGGAAAAAGGAAACGGGCTGAGGCAGTGCTGCACATTCATGCAGGTTTGTAATTGAGGCTCTTGGGTGGAAACTGCAAAAAGAAAACTCAAAAAGTTCTCAGGGTGCCACTTTAACAATGTCCTTTAACACAGGACAAGAGCACATTCGATTCCAAACAGGCAGGTCTAGAATGGGCATTGCAATAGTTAAAAAAGAATCTGCAAAAAATCCACACAAAATCTCAATTCCCCAGAGCCTCATATTCATGAGACTAAAACAGAGAAAGTGTTCCTTTCTCTGCATGTCACTATCACCTTTATTTAGGAGCAAAACGCTGGCACCTACCTTCTCCTGAACCTCCTGCTTCTCCTTGAGGGCCTCCTCCAGCTGGGCCTGTAGATCACTGATCTGAGCCAGGTTCTGGGCTGACTGTAGTCAAGAAACAACACCACGGGGGGGGGGGGGGGGGGGGGTTGGGGGGGGGGGGGGAGATAAGTCAGGAAACGGCATGATACTGTAAGTGGACATCATACATTTTTTTCTCTTTTATTGTATCTGATGATGGAGGGTAATGAGAATTTCACTTTTACAGTATTCCATCAGTTATGCAGTAGGCAGACTATGCACACAGCTTCAATCTTGAAAACATCCATCAAAACCAAACTATAAAAGATACAAAGTAGATCCAGTAAAACACAGTGACATCACAATAACATTACCTAGACAAATAAATCTGCTGGAGAGAGTTTTTTAGTCTGGTGAAAGCAAATCAATAAATCTCATTTCAATGTGACCTGTGTGAAATATTTGAGACAAGTGCTTTTTTCACAGTAGATGAAGCACGCTGCTACAGCTGGTCCCAGCGGGAATTCAGCTGCTTCAATTTAGACAGAAAGGATGGATTCATTTGGAGCCAGTAAGGGAGATCACTCATCATATCACTCATCAGCCATCAGGGATGGAAAGAAAGCACTCTTACTGCACTTTCATTTCCACTTGCTGCTCCTCTGCGCTTTCAGCTACATTAATACTAATGGGAGGAGGGCAGGCACTCGGAACTCACAAAATACCCTCGCCTTGCACAAGTGGAGCTCATTGGGCAGGGATGGGCGAAGTTCAAACAATTCAAAGTGAAGGTTGATCCTGGGATTTTTACTTATATAAATTAACTTTGGATGGCTTGCAGTCTTGATGGGATAGAGCATGCATGCTAGACTGTGTGTGCATGCGTTGTGCATCCTGATGAATCAGCTTGCTGATATTCTGGGTAAATGTTTTATTTCGCATAGCATACAACAGCCAGACAGTGTCACCTATCTGTTATATGACAGATGATTATGTTTGAGGGACTAATCTCACTCTTGGCACAAAGAGTGACGCACATGTCTTTGCTATTTTCAGACTGACACAGTTATCAAAAACCTGGTCTAAAATCAGTGGCACAGTATATCACTGTTACTTTAAGATAGCATTATCGAGATAGTAAGTACAAGTTTAATGGCTTGTCACGCACACAGAGGATGTGCTCGTGTCCAAGGGTCAATGTCTCCCTTTTAGAGAAATATTCTTTAGAATGAGCTCTTTATATTTACATGGTTAATATTAACATTGGGAGCGGGTCCTCTCTAGGGAGGCCGCCATGTTTTTTAAGTAGACCAAACTGGACCAACTCAACACCTATTAAGTTTTTATGACAACTGAAGGTTACCACGGGCTCTCTTTCAAGTTTGGAAGGGGAGGATAAGGTGAGAGGTATTCAGCTGCAATATGCTACTTCATCACTATATGTCACTAAATTCTACACACTGAACCTTTAAGTGTTAATCAGTGTTATGGATCTGGACTGCAAGTGAACCCAGATGGCTATATAAAATACATCCAGTTAGTTCTGTTGCTGATCTTTGGTTGAATTTAAATAAATGTTCTCTCCTCTATCTGTGAAATGGAGAGTCTGCACAAATCAGTTTAGAGACTGAATAAAAGAGGCAGACCAGTTAGAAAAAAAAGAGAGAAAGGGTTACATTTAAAAAAAGCTTTTTATAATCATCAAAAGTAATTTCTCTATTTCCATTTAGTAAAATTAATTAAGTAAAATTATAAATGACTCATTAAAAGAATACATTTTGGATAGGAAATGGAAGTATTACTAAGGAATTGTAATTTGGAGGTTTTAATTATTCCAGCAGCTCAGTGTATATGAAAGTGACTGAGAGGAGAAAAGCAGACCTGCGACACAGCAGCCTTGTGTTTCTTCATCAGCTCGTTCAGGTCCTCCTGGTCCTCCTCCATTCTGGACTGTACGTCGTTCTTCTCCCTCTGAACACGACTCATCTGCTCCTCCAGCTGAGCAACGCAGAGCAAAACAAAGAGGCGAGTAAACAGACAGATCAAGCTGTGATGTCACCATGCAGACATAGAATTTGTGCACTATTAGTTGACTATTTTTGTAATAAAGAGCAATTATGATAGAATAGGAAGATTTATTTTTATAATAAAATGTATATTGTAACCAGAAAACACGTTGCACGATCTTTGTTACACATGTATGATTTTGCATATTAACATCTGATTATTATGAGTTAATATGTTTTAGCAGAACACAACACTATAAAGAAGGTAGTTCAAATAAAATGTGCTAAGATGTGTGCATTATTCACAACTCAGGTAGATGCCGGACTGCAAATAATGCACTGTCAGCTGAAGAAACAAACAATATAATTTATCACAGTCAACCAGAATAGAAAAGAAGACCTGCTTGTCACAAGCTGTAACCCTCAAAAACTAAAAACTAACTGTGCTGCAAGTGACTGTGATTTACAATGATGCATGACCAGAACTTAGAGTCATAGCTGATATATAGTTTCAGCTCCGGCCCCCCGCTACTACAAAGCCCAGTCTGCTCTGGTTTGCCAGCAGGTACAGTCTCTTGTAACGGGTCAACTGCTTCCAGCGCAGATCAAAAGTGTCAGGAAGTCGGGTACAGGCTGGTAGACGCACATTGAAAAATAATAATGGCTAATAGTGGCAGCAAGAGTACAAGACTGGAGCAGGATGTTTCAGATTGGTAAGGAACATGGTTACGGCATATTACTGTGTCTCGGTCCAACCGCAAAAGAATGCAGAGGTGGAAAATATCTGCTGCAAAGAAATACAAAAGGTAACACTAATTACATTATATTACTCTACCAATCAAATGCTATATTAATTTAAATAGGAGGCAGCTGTGGTGATTTGAAAGACGGCACCTAAACACATTTTGCAGTGTGTCTGAAAGTATATTCTTATTTTTAAGCAGACGGAAAAGTGACACATGCAAATTGTCAACACATTTGTGTGGCTATCTATACATTTTCCTTGCATTACCTCCATTAATAGACTCGGTGATAACATTTAGAGAAAAACCATCATAAAGTATGAGCCCCTTTTCTACTGTTGAAAAAAAAAAAAATACTAACATCTGAATTTTGTCTGCAGTTGGAATGGATTTAATCGGCATTCAATCCCGGGTCATCTGACCAATAGACACATGTTTTTGAGTGGCTATACGATCGGCACTAATGGACATGATAAACCAGGGTGAAAGCGCAAACACGCTATAGGAAAAAAACAGAAGAGGCAAACTCCTCTAGAGGCAATGAAAAAGAAGAAAATCGTTACTTAGTGGGTTTACCTGGGTTTAATAACCTGCATGAACCTGCAGGTTTTGGTATAAAAGAGCTATTAGTAAGATGCTGGGACACCGTGTGCTGCCAGACTGAGCACAACCTCCGAAAGATATTCCCTGATGTGGAGTTTTAATGACGGTTGTAAGAGAGCTGTCCAGGACATAGCACCAAACTCTCCCGTAGGTGATTATCTGGGTTGAGATCATCTGACTGTAATGGCCATAACGTATGATTTAAATCACATTCTTATTCGGTAAACCTTGTAATTTACCCCTCATGCCGCTGAATGGGGTAAGTGCCATCCGGTTTCTCCTCCCATTTTAGTTTTTACGCTTTAATTTCTCAGCCGTTTCTAGTTGTATAATTTGACTAAATGGTCAACGTTTGAAACGAAGATTTAAGTTTGTGGGTGTGCCACTCCATGCAGAGCAATGGATTTTCTCTCAGGAGAGCCCTTATTAGCTCTTCAACAATCACAAGGCCCAACAGAGGTTACTTAGAGTCCCAGGCATAACCCAGATCCTATTAGAGGCTAAGAACTAGCAGTGACTGTCTCTTACCTTCAGCCGAGTAATTCTATTTCAGTAATGACGGGGATAATATATAAAGGAGAGAAGGAGGGAGGTTGGTGCAGGGCAATGGATTAATAAATGATGAGTAATGTGACTGTGTGAAAAGGCTAATGAACCTATTGCACACAGTTGATAAACGAGAGGAGTCAGGGAGAGGCAGAGCTCACACTTTGGCATCCGTCCCATTAAGAACGAGTCCAAACAAGATGTAGAATAAACCACAATCACAAATCAAAAGCCTTCTTGATTATATGGATTTGGATACAAAAGGTAAATAAGTTATTTTGCTTTTTTTTTTTTTTTTTATTAATTCCACCCACTGCTGTGAAATTTACTTAAGTGACTAAAAATATCCATGCGAGATCTGGGGCAGATTCATTTATACATCTCACTTTCTTTTTTTAAATCCACCCTTAGCCTCAACGAGTGCTGATAAAAGCTATGAACCCAGCTCCAGCTTTGTGCGGTAGGGAAAGATATTGTGATGGATGCTTGGAAAAAACACACAGATAAAAAAACGTTCCAGTCGGCAGCATCAAACTGTGATTTAACACATTTAACAATAGGCTGTCAGTGCAATCTGAGTTTTCCTCTCAGAGTGCTGCTCTCAGTGGAAAAAATGAAGCTTTCAAAAACATGCGAGACAATTTTCTCAAAACACTGCAATTATTCCAGGAGAATGGTGGAAGAACGCCAAAGATTGTTGACAATCTGAAAGAAATGCTATTTGCGTGATATTGTCTTTGCTGACGTGGCCACTGGTGAATCATACAAAGAAAATCCTCAGTTTATGCAATAACTATTTCTATAATCAAGTCTAACAGACGTTTACTTTCCCAGCAGCGTGATGTGTGCTGCAGAGGTCATCCTCAAAGACAACATCTTAAAACAAACAGCTGGTCACACATCTTCTTATCTCTGCTGGAGGTTTATTCTACATAAGGGACCTCACGTTCTGTGAAAACAATTTAATTGCATTTCCTTTTCAGAGTCTGTTCTTTTTTCTAAAGTGAAATACTTGTCAAAACCTCTCCCTACACAACCTGATATAAAAACCAAAATGATAGACAGACAGATAGACAGATAGACAGATAGATAGATAGATAGATAGATAGATAGATAGATAGATAGATAGATAGATAGATAGATAGATAGATAGATAGTCAAACACAAGAGCACTAGAATAATAAAAGGTCAGAATAGGTCAAGAGCAAGTACGTGAGACGAACGTCTCAGCTGTCACTTTAAAGAAGTATGTGCTAATGGAGATATTGATAATACAGTATTTTAAGTACAAGGTAATTTAAAGAAACAAGTAACTGAGTATTAAAGCCAAATGGCCCATATCCCTTTTAGGTCAGATTGGCTTTGCAACAAACATCTGCTACTTGAGAATTGTCATTTTATCCTAGTTGGGAAGCCTCAAGTTCCTTTGGGGTGTCGGGGACGGTGTTACTGCAAAGCTGTCGGTAAATTAGTCATGAAAGATGAAGCTAATTAAAAGTGATGAGCTGTGCTGTCCCTCTACCAACCATCTCAGCTATTAATATCATAGACTTTATCACAAACTAACATTTTCCTCATGATCGTTCACTTGATGGATAAAGTGCTATGAGTCTAAGTCATTAGTGCTAGTAATACCACCATGTCTAGGGACAATTGTCTAGGGACAATCATTTTATCTTTTTTTTTTTTTTCAACAAGACGATAACTTTGATTCTCAGCAATATTTCTCTGCAATCTTTATTGATAGAAATAATTGAATGGAATGTTCAGAAGCTCAGGTGGGTGGGACGAGTTAAACTGAATATTTCAGTTTAACTCGTCCTCATCGCCGCAACTTTCACTCTTCACGCATCATTTTTGCCAAACAGCAGACAAATCAATGCCCTTTTAGATAACATATAACAGACACAATTTGCTCAAGGAGCCTCTAAATGGTAGAAGCTCAGTAGAGGGAGTCTCGCTGAGGTCGTTGCAACTGTCGGGAACAATAGGCTTCGTATACTTCAAATTGAACCAATCAGTAGCACCACCTGTGGTACTGGCGTGACTGGTACAGACTATGACGGTGTATATAGGAAGGGTCAGTCCGGGGAAGTCTGTGTTTGAGAGAGTGGCTGTGTGAGAGGGACAAGGTCAGGGGTAGGAAGTTGCATTGAGAGTCAGGGTCTGTCTTTCTTGGTGGTTCTCTCTCCTCCTCTTGTTCCCACTACTCTGTGCCTGCTGGGTCAGTGCTTTCTGTCCACTTCTGCTTTCAGCCAGTGAAACATTCTATCAAACAAGCTGAGACTGGTGTGAATTCCCCGGAGCAGTGTTTCTTAGATTTTTATGATAAACTAGGGTCGACATAGTGGTCTCAGTTTCCAGTCTTTCATCCTGACAGATGGTCACTCTACCACGATGACCGAATCTGTTTTTAAAGGTGTGCTAGTATAGGTAGAGACATCATTCTCCACACCTCTGGGTGATTTATATGGAAGATAAGTTTTTTTTTTTTTTTTTTTTCTCCTTGCCACTGGGGAGGATGCATTCAAACCCAGACCCAGGCAGTCTGGGTTTTAATTGCCTCTCTTGATTTTCAGATTTATTGAGGTCCAGTTAGCTAAAGCCAAACTTTAACAAGCGCAGGTACGCTGCTCTGAACAGAAAAGAAGTCAGGCTCTGAGGCAAATTAGTTCATTACTTTGTGTTGTTGCTTTCAATAATGTAAACTCTACTAATGGTTAACTCTCTTGAGATGATGTGAGCTCACTGTCATCTCCCCAAGACAAGCTGGACAAATTGGAGAGACTGACAGCAGATTGTCAAACTTTCCCCACTAATCCTAAAAATAAGCGTCGAACCATGAATTGCCCACATACAGTTCCTGGAACAGCCGCATCTGAATTCTGTGCAGTTTCACAGCAAGTGCCCTCCATCTGTAGCCAATATATTTTAAAGGGATGTATAGATCTGTGAGTTTTCTTCACAACTAAATAATAATACTGAAGACATATGATTCAGTGATTTCCTTTAAATAATGAAAATGTTAAGCCTGCCATTTTGCAACACAAGGAGACTATTTCTGATGCAATGTCAATGTTGTTCTCTGGCTAATACTATGGAGTTTTCTTACAGGTAAAATACATATAGCTAACTGACTGTTATAATCCATATAGATATAATACAGTTAGTAACAACTGCTTAAACTTGTACTTTCTACAAACAGTACAAGGGAAAACAGACACACACATTTTCAAAGCAAATCCTCCCAGAGGGTATCAACAGAAATGTATGAAGAGAGAGAGAGGAAAGAGAGAGAGAGAGAGAGAGAGAGAGAGAGAGAGAGAGAGAGAGAGAGAGAGAGAGAGAGAGAGAGAGAGATAGACAACTTGTAGACAACATGCACTTGCATGAAAAAGTAGTAACACAGTTAAGTCAACAAGTCAACAAGTCCTCAGTGCGTTGTGTAACTCTAAAAAAAATTCAGTAAGAAATAGACAAAGTGCAAACATTGATTTGGAGGCGAAATATATAAATATTAAAAAAGTCAGATGGAGTTTTCAAGCCGCCTCATGGAGCTAATGTGAATTTGCTGAGTGTAAAATGCAGTGGAAGAGAAAGGGGTTAAGGCAGACTAAATTAGAGCATCAAACTAAAATGTTAATAATATTTCATTTAAATATTAAATAAATACTTCATTACTTGAATACAGTTTAAACAGTATTATCTTTTTAAAAAAATAAACTTGACTTTGCTATCACCTGTGACCACTTGTATGTCGGTTTGTATGGTTGGTTGTTTGTAAGCAAGATTACGCAAAAATCTATTACCCGATTACCATGAAACTTGGTGGAAGGATACAACAGGGAGGAGTGAAAGTGATACAGAGAGTATGATTGAGGGTAAATGAAGGAAAAAGGCTGTTTGACTAACACGTGGAAGCAGATTGCCATGGGAACAGAGCATGAAGTAAAAAAAAAGTCAAAAGGACAGAAAATGTAAAGGTCAAATCAGGCAAGGAGACAAGGAGATCGGAAGAATAGAAAAATAAAAGTAAAAACTACAGATGTAAAGAAAAAAGATAAATATGTGTAATATTTGCAGGGAAATAAGCAAGATACCCCAACCCCTCACCTCATCCTCTCCCAGAAAATGAGGAACAGTGGGAGTAAGAGGATGAGCTGTGAGGTAACAGATGTGTCCTCTAACCCTTTATCTCCGGCTGAAGGCGCCGCTTTGACATATCTACTGCCGCCCTCCTGCCACCACAGATGGCAGATTCTTATAAAAGCCTTAAAAAACCCAACCTGCGTGAACACCACTGATAATCATTTCCAAAAGCCATGACAGCTTTAGCTTCTTCCTCCTATTTAACAACGACATGCATTAAACTTAACCATAAATTTGATCAAAACTGTCATCCGTGGCTGCGTCACACCAGGCGGCTTGTCAAGAATGAGAGGTTGAAAAGCAGAGAGCTGTACTGACCGCCTGCTTCATTTTGGAGATGTCCTCCATCTGAACGTGTAGGTCTTCAATCTCCACCTCCATGGACTTACGAGCTTTAACTGCGGACGCACAGGTGAACTCAGACTCCTCCAGCTGGAATGGACAGAGAAATCGAGGAAAGTGAATCTTTACGGCAAATGTACATTTTGTTGTTAAATTCAACGGTGATTGTTTGCATTATCAAAGAAAGCAAAGTTATCCTGTCCACTGGCCAATTTCAAACTGTGAGGTCTCCATTGGGGAGGTATGGGAGAGTTTGATGTAATTTCATAAGTTGTGTTTTGGGCAAATGTAATTCATATAAAAGAACAGATTTTAGGTAAAATAAGAACATGTTAAACTGATATTTAAAAGAAAATGAAATAAAAAATAAAAATAATACAAGTAAATGTAAAAAATACATAAAAACAGAGAAGACAGAAAGTGATAAAAAATATAAAACTGCAGGAGTGTGGGTGAAGGCTGTAGTAAAGAGAAATGTTTTTCTTTCAAATTGTTTACTGAACTAGCTTCACCCGTATATCTAGCAGAAGTCTGTTTGGAGCGTGGCTTACAAAATCTGCATCTCCAAATTTTCTTTCAGCTTTTATTAAGAACCTTTAATAGCCTTGCTGTAGATTCTGTCACCGGTCTAGACGTGACGTAGTTAACTAGAGTCATCTATGTAACTCGGTCCTATAGCCAATTCAGAGCCTTGTATGTGGGGAGGAAAACCTTAAAGTCAGTCCTGTGTAACAGGCAACCAGTGCATAGCAGTTAGAACTGATGTCTCCTCTTGGTTCTGGTTAGCAGCCAAGCGTAAACTCAGATCAGAGTCTAAGATTATACCTAGACTAGTCAGTTCTGATTTAGTAGGGGTTCGATAAGATATGATAAGATAAGAAGTCCTTAATGGTCCCAAAAATGGGAAAATTTGCAGTTTTACTGCAGCAAGAGTCAAAGAGACATTAGCAAGTAATAAGTAGCGTGCAGTACTTGAGTGTAAGGAATATAAAAAGTATATAGAAATTTAGAAACATGTAAATGTTATAAACTAGTATACAGTGTAAAGAAAGGAAGAAATAAATGCAGTATGAGATTATGTACAGTGAATATTGCACAGTTGAGCCTCTTGCAAGAACCATTCAAAGAAAAACCGATTTGTTCTTAAGTGCTGCGTACGAATGATTCAGGAGAACATGCTGCAATCTCCAATTTTTTCATGGTGAATGACGTTATTTTTAAACTCGGCCTCGTTGTTCATCCAGTCAACCCCCAGACAAGAGAGAGGCGCTCAAACAACAAATATCATAAAGAATGTCCCAGCATGTCAGATCATTTTTTGGTACAATAATGCTGTGTTTAAAGCATATTTCATATCGAACTATTTCTCCCCAGCATTTGTTATTTTTTGCCCCCCATTCTTTGGCTTCAGCAGGTCCTTTATTTCCCTTATCTATATCCTCTGTGCTTCTCTGAAATCAGGTCTTAAATCTCGTTTTACTCTTTAATGCCATTTTCAAAATCCCAAACATCATTGTTGTCTTGTTATAAAGAATCACAAGTTAAAAGTTTGGGTACTAATGATCTCGATCCATTTTTTTATCATATGCAACAGACTGTTTTTACTGTATTTTAAATGACTTTTAAATCTCAAATTCATAGAATTGTAGTCAAGTCAAGTTTGGAGTTGTAAATTGAAAAGAAATCTCGAGCATGTGACCGACAGTGGTTGTAATAGTTTGCACATAAACTGGTATTGTCATGGTCGTACCTGATTCTTGAGCTGGGCGATCTCCCTCTTGCTTGGTGCATTGTTCTTTATGTGGTCCAACATGATCTGGGCATCAGCCAGAAGAGCCTTGGTTCTTTTCAGGTCCTTCCTTAAACGCTTCTCAGTCTCTATGTCTCCACTTCTCACCTGGAAAACAGAGACAGCTGAGCTTCAACAACTCCACTGATAAAATATGAATAGGACATGGACTCATTTTACCATTCAAAAGCATATATATATATATATATATTGTATATATAGTGTATACCTTTCAGTTTGTATAGGTGGAAGGCTAATATACCACCTCTACATAAATTAATAATTTAAAGCTATGCATTCATGGATGATATACCTGCAGTCTATGCAGTCCCAACATTCACAATTTGCTATATTGTTAAAAGGGTTCGGTATCAAACGTTTACCTTTTAATCAGAGAGATGCAGGCTAGCACGATGATAATGCCACACTCTTAAATGAGTGTGAGACCTGATGAGCACAGTGTATGAATTTTTGTGGGAATATATGTGGTGGGGCTCTGAATATTAATGCTTCAGAAGACTATGTGGAAAAATACTCTGACTATCCAACTCCTTTGATGTGAGGACACAGGAAATCCTATTCGAAAAATAAATGTCACTATTTTCATCTAATTATAATTTAACCTTTATAACTGACTTAAACTGGAATTTCTTCATCCAGAGGGAGGCGGCTGCTACTGCAGGACACACCACTATAAGTGTCTCTTTCATGTTTTATCTAGGATTCTGTTCTGGTTCCAAACATAGACTGTGTGTAAAGATTCAACAGGACTGGGATCCATCACATTGTGTTTGGTGTAGTTACCTTGTCCTTTGCGGAAAGAAGCTTTGACTCCAGCTCTCTCTTCTCTTTCAGCACCTTTTGCTTCTCATCGTACTCTTCCTCAAGCTGAACCTCCATTTGCTTCAGCTAAACACAGACACACAAGCATACAAAACACATGCACACACAGATATGAGTAACCTTATCTGTCTTTTATCTGATCACATACATAGTGCACACTAAAGTGCTGACCTATGACAATGATCTATCATTATGATTACTGTCACATGAAGAGGAAATGTATCTAGCAGAATTATGCGATATTGAAAATGAATATGTTATGGTTTCTAAAAATGTATCTGTTCTAACACTGTCCAGTCTACGGAAGCTTGTGTTTGCATTTACCCCCAATTAAGTATTCAGAAGAAATCAATCAGGGATCAGTAATAAATATATAAATCCCTGTGTAAATGTCACTGGTAGACAGCATGTCAAGATGTCCAATATTCCCAGCTTGCATCAGTATAGGAACAACCTAATTATATGTGGGCTAATGAGGGCAACAGGGGCTTCCACATGATTGTGGAAGCCAGTGATGAGTTGTCAGCACAAAGCAAATCAATACAAAACAGCGCTAATCACCTGGACACCCCGGAGATTTCTGCATCTTTAGCGAAGAATCTCCTTTTTTTTGTTAAATCCTAAAAACTAGAATATAAACATTACTGTAGAGATATAAGAGCTTTACCCACTCTGGCAACAAGTTTATAATGGTTTCACTTCCTAACTGTTTGTTGTCTCGGTGTTTCTCTCTCTCTGCACAGCAACACAGATTATACAGAGTATTAAGTGTATTAAAATCTAAAATAAACTTTACCTTCTTGTTGCATGACTGTCTGATCTCCTCCACCTCATCGTCTTTGCTCTCGATATCCTTGGAATGGGTTTGGCGCAAGCGCTCCATCTCCATCTCCAGACGCAGCTTGGCCTTTTAAAGAAAAACAGGTATTAAACGCTGTGCGATGACTAATGGGTGGAAAGAACAACCAGGGCTGAACAGACCTTTTCAGAAAGTCTCTACATTTGCCAAATTACATTCTCATTTCATGCAAAAGAAGTGTCAGAATTAACATCAGCCAGAAAAGAAACAATTCTACTGAAAACTGCTCTGAGACAATCCAATAAGGGTAGGCAAATGTCACTTCTGCTGTTTCGAATAAGAGCTGATGTCAGACTTAAGTTTCACCTTTCTGATGCTGGACTGGTTCCTGTGTGTGACCACTTCTGTAACCAACAATCAGGCGTTCACATCCACTTCACGCTCAGGTGCATGGGGGTGGAAAGAAGCCAGGGTTTGAACTCCATGTTCTTTGAGAATATGCCCAACACATCTCTGACAAACTACATTTAGTTTCTCTCCCCTACCGCTCCCATTGACGAGCTGTGGATGATCCTGCTCTGCATGCAGTCAGTAGGATATCGATTGATGTTTGTAGCTCCTCTGATATCAGAGGCAGTCAGGGGCCAATATAATTAACTCCCAATGGCTGCTATGTGTAAGTCTCTATGAAGATATCTGGTATCTTTGATTGCGTCAAAGACAGCAGCATGGAGAACTCGTTCCATCCCTCCTGAGACACGGTGCTGCTCTTCAAGTGTCTTTTCTGGTGAATTTCTGTCAACAAATACTGGTACTTTCTAACAGCTCACCCACTGAATGCTTGAAAGATTCCTTCAGCATTTACATCATTTATTATAAGAGTGAAACGATGAAAATCAACCTCAGGTCTGTGGAGACAGGTTGAAAAGGATGAGCTTAGCTTATCTTAGCACAAAGACCAGAAGCACGTGGAAACGGATAGCCCGGTTATTTCTAAATTCAAAAGATACACCAACGCACACCTCCAATGGTCTCTAACTAACAGGTCTGTTCTTGTTTTTTAATCATTATACAAACAGAAATGACAAAGACAAATCATGTTTACATTCCTTTTGTAAACAAGGAGGATACAGTGTAACTATGGAGCTTTTTAATAGCTTTTTGAACTTTGGACGAAGACAGACTAGATGTTATTTCCTGCATCCAGACTTAACAAGGCTAAACACATCCTGACAACAGCTGCACTCTAGCCGTACAAAGTGTTAGCTGGGATGCAGGCAGGGGTATGAACACCTATAACTGTGAATGTCTATCTGAGTCGATATTATTGTTTATGACTGCCTGTCGGTCTGTCAGTTGCATGTTAGCAAAAATAAAATAAATAATAGTAATAATTATAATGAATCAAAATATAGAAAACTATAATAGCCGCAGTGAGGTTTAATGTTTCTGCAGGGGGTATATAAGTATACGTATACATAACGTATGAGTTAGGGTACATATGTATATGTATTATATCAGTATAAGTGTTGACAATAAGTGAGGTAAATCATAAAAAATGCTACAGATATTTTTTCCAGCCTTCCTGTAATTAGTGCTATCAATCTTCTCATTTTACGTTCACAAAGTAATGTGTCTTTTTTCTTTTTTTTTATGGGTGTGTAAATAAGCAACTTTGATCAACAAATGCAGCTTTTCTGTGATCAGAGCACGGTGGTTTGTCTGTACCTGTTCTAACATCTGGATGGAGCCGGCCTGCTCATCTAGCTCCTCCTCCTGGTCCTTCACCTTGGCCTCCAAGTCACGAAGCTGCTTCTTTACCTGAATAATAAATATATAAATAATAATAAATACATATAATAAGTAGATTGGGTTCAGCCCTCCCCACGATCCTCAATGGATGGATGGATACAGTAGTAATACGACTATAACACAAATAATCATCATGACAAGAAAAAGACCTTGGACAGTGATGCCTCATCTTTGGACTCCTGGGAATTGAGGTCCTGCAGCTCGGCCTCCAGCTGGTCCAGTTTCAGGTTGACTGCACACACCTCCAGGTCCTTGTCCTGCAGGACAGATGGTTACAGTTGGAACAGACAGGAAGGAAATGTCAGGGGATTACAGTGTGAACAAGGAGCAGAAACAGACATACACAAAAGTATATGTGAGCAAATATTTATTCAGCCCAGCAGGTAGCCACACACACACACATACACACACACACACACACACACGTCTGCAGGTTTACCATCAGTAGCTTGTATTCTTATTTTATTGTTGTGTATTTTTAGGGTTCCAAGCACTAGAGGTACTGGGACCCTCTTGGTATTGTTTTGTCACCTCTGCTGAATTAATTGTATTGTTATATTTCTCTTAGAGGAAAAGTTCCTTTCCCCTTGATTTTTGTGGATTATTCTGCATCTTTTGAGCAAATTATGGTCTGTGATTTTCCATTTGGAAAATAGTCATAACAATTTTTACAGGTTTCAAATTGAATCCCCTCTTCACACAATTCCACACATCAAAAGCCTTCTCTCTCCACAGATGACAGGGGATCTTGATCAATTTCAGGGTCAGAGGAGCGAGGGTGGGAGGAATAACTAGAGTGGAAAGCACCCTGCGAGTACAAGGTCATCGGATGGAAGTCAGCCCAGGAACCTCAGTGTGTGTGCACCCGACTGTTCCTTACTAACGCTGTGACCCAAGCATTTCATCGTTGTGCACATGATAAATAAAGTCTTGAATCTTCTTATGTCTGTTGTGAACTTTGATGCTTGTGCTTTTAATCACATATTTCAAAACAATGTGCTTGTTACCTGCTTACCTCATAGAAAGCTGCAATGTATAACAGCTACTATGCATAACAGCTACTCTATCACAGATAATGCAAATGATTATCATCTAATATGTTCCACAGAGAACTCAGTGTTGATTACGTTAGTTTGGGCAAAGCAAATGTGTCCTTGTCTCTATTGAGGTAATTATTTATGCATAAAGCTGGTTGGATAATATAATATAAATATGCTGAAGGAGACAGTGTGAGATTGGACTTCTGATTATTAAATGGATACTTGTTGACGTAATAAAACTAAATGTGAATGAACTATCTTAAAGTTTGATGAGATTTGATGTCGTATTTTTCAGGTCCAACAGGTTCCATCTTCTCACACATGAGAGCTTGCTTCTTTTCCTCAAACACTGACGCCAAATTCTACAATTTGTAAGTGTCCAGTCGGCGCATTAAATTGTTTTCCCATAGTAACAAAAAGAAACAACTCTCCAGTATTAAAAATCCTTTTAGAGCTGTAAAAATTAAATGGATTCAGAACATTATTATAAGATGAGCATCTGAATGATAGAGCAACATTATAGTTTAATTTCTAGTCAGAGCGACTAGAAAGTGTGTGCACACCTTGTAGGCTGTAAAAAATACAGGCATTATTTCTGGAGCCTTGAGTATTAAAAATCTAAGATTGGTATCACATTAGGTTTCGCCAGGCATGAAAATAAAACTTAACACAGAACAGAGTAAAATCCCTACATCAAAATATCTAAGTTTCTTTATCTAAGTTTGGTGACACAAGCCGGACACACACACACACACACAGACCTCCAGTTGCTGTCGGAGGCTGAACGCATCTCCTGCCAGCAAGTCTTTTTCTCGGGCCAGTTTCTCCCTCAGGGTCTTCTCCCTCTGCACCTCCTCCTGGGCTCCACTCAGCTCGCTGTCGAACCTGCACACAAACAGATACCCATGGTCCCACACTGCGCTGAACAACTCTGTCTAAGCACTCTAATGATACACAACTACTGCCAATCTGATGAGAGATGATTTGAGAAGGAGAATTCAAAAGTGAGAAAAAGTTGTGTATCAACATAGCACATTAGCCAACATACAGCAACGTGCAGCTAAAGAGCATGTCTCTTGACAAACACGCACGCACACAGTTAAGCAGTACAACAAATGACCTCTAGTCTTGTCTGTACCATTATTGTTACTATAGCAACACAGCTGGACCCCGCTCAGTACGTGGGACTTCATCTAACGAAGCATTACAATTGTGTGCAGTCACATATGACTTTGTGTGTGCACTGACTTTCTCTGCTTCTTCTCCAGGTCGTGGTTGCGGCTCTGCTGGCCCTCCAGGTGCAGTTTGGTGTCCTGCAGTTCAGCCGTCAGTCGCTGGGTCTTTTTCTTCAGCTGCTGGACGTTTCGCTGGGACTCCTCGTTGTCGGCCTGCATGTCGCTGATCTGCACAATCGCAAACACAAAAAAAATGAAGGGGATCAGGGAGCTGTGAAAGTCCGAACACAGTCAGGCCAATAAATGTTATGAGATGTTGATGAAAATACATGATTTCTACATCAGATAAAAAGAAAAAGTGGCATTGTTGTCAGTAGTTTGGAGTTGTGATAGGATGATTGAATAATACATTTAAAATACAAGTTGTGTATCAGTGTGTCCACACACCCTCCTCTCCAGCTGCCGCTTGTTCTGCTGCTCCACCTCCAGCTTGTCATCAAACTCCTGCTGCAGTCGCTTCTTGGTGAACTCAATCTCTCTGATGGCTCGCTCATACTTCAACCTCCATTCTCCTCCTGTCACATCAGCATGTTCACAGTCTGCTTTAGCTTCCTTTGCTTCATATCTCAATATGATTGATTGCAATAATCAAGCATTTTCAACAAAGATTTTTTTTTGTAAAAATATTTCAGTAGGAGATGATCAATTCCTACCAATCTGAGTTGTAATTTACTCTAAATTCTACATTATATGATATCAGCATAATTTGCTGCTTAGTCAGTACAAAGGAAGGGAGAAGTAGATCTTCAGAATTATGGCTCAGGATATGAACTCAGGGTGCAATTTGTGAAAAATAAACATTTGTAAAACTTTTTTTATACATAAAAATAACTCATAATCCCCAGTCGGCCTATGTAAACTACAAATCCTATTATTTCTTGCCGCTTTAAAAAATATATATATTCCAATTAACAATTATGCACTGAATCTGCTAGAATATTTAGATCAATTTATAATAAACGAATCAGCAGAGAGGATATATAGACCAGAGAAAGGGTGTGGCTGACCTGTGTCGTCATCGTCCATCTCTCCGTTGAGCTCAGAAGCCCTGATGAGTCGAGCCTCCATCACCTCCATCTCCATCGACTCCATCTGTTTCGTCATGCTGTCAAACTTGGTCTAATGGAAGAAAAGAAGAAGCGGTTTCAATTACAATGTGAACACATTTGTTTCTAACAGTAAATGTTCAGGTTTTCATGCTTGGGACCCCAAACACATACACATTCATCCTAATCTGGACCAGAGTAATTTAAAGTGGAGCACAGAAGAAATCAGGGCTGATGGGGAAAACTCAGATTACAGTCAGTCCCATCATAAATGATTATTGTGGCCTAGAGCAGTTGGAAGTTTTAGTTTGATGACAGGGACTTGTAAGAGTGCATCTAAGTTGGATTTGAAAGAAACAGTTGAATTGATTGAATTTGAAAGTTTATTTTTTCATAATTTCTGAACACTTGTAATAATATAATTACAAATCAACTATAAGAAAATGTATGGTAGTCAAGTAGTTTAGGCAGGTGTAGGAAAGGTTGAACAGTTTTATTGCATATCAGGCCTTCAAAGGGCTTGAATTTTTATACATTTGAGTGTTTAAGAGTTCTTTGCTCAGTCTCTTGAGTCCCACTTACTTTTTGCAGACTCCCCTTGTGTTGTGTTTCACACTGATTGAATTGAAATGCTTGCCCATTAGTCTAAATCCAATCCATGACAAATTGTTATGAATCAAAAACTCACATCTCAAATTCACAAACGTAAGGTCCAGAGCCTGATACTTCGTCTCAGTGAATGTTTTTCCTCTTGCTCTCAGGGTCCTTTAAATATCATTTGGTAAACTCCAAGCAGGGTACGAAAAACTCTAGACTCAAAAGTGTCTTCTCTCTAACAACTCTGCCATAAAGGCCTGATTGATGGAGTTCTGCTGGCATAGTTATCCTTCCAGCAGATTCTTACTCCTCTAAAGAAATCTTCTGAAGCTCTGTTAAAAGTGTCTGTTGGGTTCACGTCAGTGAAGAGGATAGCTGATCTTTTTTCTTTATTTTTTTGTACTTTTTTTTGCAAGTTAAAACAAAGGAAATCCCACAATATTAGGCCCTGGTTGGCTTGAAGGAGTAGACAGCTTGCCAGCTTTATCCGTCCTGAGGTGAACCAAGTTCAATTTGTCAGTGAGTAACGTCCTAACATTTTCTTGAGATATTTTTATCATTAGTAAATTCCTTGACGCAATAATGGTGATATTACTTAGGCTTGAAGAGCATTCAAGACAGTTGAATGTACCTGCAGTCATAATGTGACAGGTTTGAATCATTTACGTCTCAGACTTGACTTTTGATTTAAATTCCATTTGTTATCCCTGTTTTGTGAGAGGTTTTATAGAAATATCAGTCTTTTTTGGGTCTTTTGGAGACTATTCTTTAAATAAAGGACTTAATTAGTCATTTTACACTATCTTGTTTGAATACGTTTTTATGATCAACACATGAGTGGACTGGAGTTTTGTTAAAGTCCTATGCTGATCCAATAACAATGTTCTGCTATGTTTTTGAAAATGCAGACGGGGCAGCTGGCAGCTGTAGACCTGCGGTGCAAAATGATGATGATCTAAACACCATACACTGTGATGGCCACATCCAATGTGGTATCAAAGAGACAACAACTGGTGTCCCAGCATTAATAGGAATGCAAATAAACAAAACACAGGTCCATTTCAGTTCAGAATGTTCCTCTGTGTTAAATACCCAGATGGCCCTGTTGTGCCTCTCTCTTAGACAAACAGAGGAAAAGGACTTTCTAGATTCTATAAGACAGGCCACTTGCAGGCTGCCCATGCGTATGGCTATTCAAGCAATCAGTGGAAGAATCTATTCCAATGCCCTCAAAATGAAAATAGTGAAAAAATCATGTCAAAGATGTCAAATAGGGAACTAAATGGAACAAGAGAGCACAGGGAGGATAGTGGTGGAGAAATGGCCTGACAATATGATTCCAAAATTACAGCTGTCAAAGTTTGTGTGTGTGTGTGTGTGTGTGTGTGTGTGTGTGTGTGTGTGTGTGTGTGTGTGTGTGTGTGTGTGTGTGGATGTAGGGGGTAGAGAGAGCAAGAGACAAGAATGCCATGTAAAACGGGGTAAAGATTGGAAACAGGCCGTGTCCATGTATTCATGAAGGTCATTTAGTTTCTGTAACTGTTGGAGTTGTTAGTGCAACAGTTGGTGATTCGATTTTTTTGTGGATTATGTATGATTTTTTTCATACTCGTCTCATCAGTAAATGTACATGTCAGGTATAAACTCCATTGACAGAGTTAATGGTTGCTGGAATCATTTATCTTTTACATAATGGTTTTGAAGTGAACCCTTAATAGACTAAACTGTAAAAAAAAAGGGGGGCACCAACTTGTCCATACATTGTTTACATTCAGCTGAAGCTTATTGAAGGCTTCATCAGTCTGAGTTTTACAAATCATGCCGACATCGTTCTTTTGGCAGCTGTGTGTAATTTTATTGTGGGTCTATTTTCATCCAGCTCCTACTATCTCCCAATCAGCACGGAAACACAAGCCAGGAAAACCATGAAGGGAAAAATAATTCAATATCTCCATGATCGTTATGTCTTTTTGCTTCCTCTCATATTAGAAATGAACTGCTTTGGCTTCCTGCCATGATGGCAGCTGTATTAATATCTTCTAATTGTTTCGGGTCCTCTAACACCTTGACTGACGCTGCCAAAGTTTGTCTTTCTTTGTCTGTTGACAAAAAATGCTATGTGCGCACTGCACCTCACAATAACACACACTTCTTAGGTCTTAATGAAAACAAACAAGTCCTTTGGTAGAACTGCTTTCATTAATCATCACATTTTAGAGTTTAAATATGTTTTACAAGAATCCATTCATCATGGACTTGATGAACTTAATTTGGTGACATGATTACAAAGTTTGCTATTAGTAGGGCACTTTAAATGGAGCCGAATTTATTCCCCATCAATATTAGGCAAGAAAATTAAATCAGTTCAGGAAAAAAATAGTAATTACAGGGTTCACATATTATATTTTTTATGTGGTTTATGACTGTAACAGAGGTGTGGCCAGTTTCCGTCAAATCTTTACATGTTATGTTTTCTTCACATGGCCACACAGTTGTCCCACATTATGTCAATAGTCAAGAGGACCCTGCATCTGAGTGGGTGGAGACATAACACCCATTTAAGAATCAAACACCTTGATTTATTAGAGTTGAACTCCAACAGGAATTCAAACTCAAGTTCTCGTTCTTAATGCTCGATACGGTCAAGCTAACACATCAAACGAGTATGGCAACCCGAATGTTGATTTCCTTCTGAAGGTCTGTGTTTGTGATTGCAAGGAAAAATAGATTGAAATGCCCCTTGGCAAAACTGAAACTCCACCATGCACCAGGCGATGTGTCTGTGTGTGTGTGTGCGCGTGTTTGCGTCTCTACCTGCAGGTCCTTCGTGTCCCTCTCCAGACGCAGTCTCTCAGATGTTTCAGTCTCCAGCAACTGGGAGGCAGACTCCCCGGTGTTCCGCTCATCAGCCAGCTCTGACGACAGCTCTGTGATCTGATGCAACACACACGCACACATGCAGAAAGTACATTTTATTAGTATTGATTTGAAAATGTTGTGTTTTTTTTCCATTTATTTATAGCAAATGTTGTTACTTGTACAGGGACCCTTTTAAAGACAATAAATAAAATTAAAAAAGGACATTTTAATTCAATACATTTTTTGGGGAATCTTTACTTTACGCTCAAAATTCAAACATTATGCTCTTGCATGAGCTAAATGATCTCCTGTCTACACTTCTGTGTGCTCCTGTGTTTACCCGGCTCTCAAGGCGGTCACTGTTGAGTCTCAGCTCATTCCTCTCTTTCTCCACCTTCTCCAGCTTCTGCTTCAGCTGCTGGATCTCTTCCTGAGGGTGAACACACACAAACAGTACAGCCCGGCATGCATGTTTGTCAGGGCACAGCAGATAAAGTGAGCCAGTCAACACATAAGGTAATTGTATACATAAGGGTATTGTGGAGGTGTACTTATAGGTGTTGCTTACCGTTACCTCTGAAATCTCTCGTACATATTTCACAATAGAATGTGTGTGTGTACATTGATTTGTTTTACTACCTTCGTTGGCCCACTATACTTGTAGGGACGAAAATGCTCAAGCCCAAAGTTGCTTTTAGATTTGGGGTGGGCGTTGTGAGGGTTAGGGTAGGGTAAGGAGCAAGGGAATATATAACGTCAATGATGTGTGCTGTGTGTGTGTTTGTGTGTGTGTGTGTGTGAATACGTACGTCCTTCCCGCGGATCTGTTCCTCAGTGAGCTGCACCTCTATCAGAGGTCTGACGGTTGTGAAGAGCTTCCACCAAGGCCAAAATTTCACACCACGATTCTTCTTTATGTTCTTCTGGACGCAGCGGATGGCCAAATACTGAATCTGTCAACACAAACACAGACACACGCATGACAGTATTAGGCAGAGGAAGAACACAGAATTGAAAACTGGGTGAGTAACTGTTATCAAACCAACATTGCTGGTTTCCCCAAGTGCTGATATGTCTATAGAAGTGATATTAGTGATAGTGATATCAGACACTGAATGAGAAACAAATGAGAAAATGTGATTCAGGTCGATAAGTAAACTAAATTAATATTGAAAAAGAAAGTGGCATAGTGACATATTGTGAAACGAGATTTATAATATGTCCTTCGTGAAGCGTCTGATTTTCCGAACGTCCTTCATCAATCTCTCAAACTTAGGGCGGATACACAAGCTCAACAACACAAATGAACAGTCTTTCTTTCAAAGCTCTCAGTTTCCAGCTCCCTCTCCACCACGTCAGCATGGTGCACAGCCTGCACTGCAAAGAAGACAATAAGACACTGAGCCACAGCTGTTTGCCTTGAAAGAAGGGAAATTATCCCAATGTGGTGTAACTGCAGTAAATTGGCTGGGACTAATGAGAAATGTTTTGCAGCAGTCTTTAATATTCTCCATTAGTCAAGTCACTGTGGGCATGTCCAAAGAATGCAGCTTAACCTTCATGTATTTTTAATGAAAAATAATTTACAATTTCTACAGTTTTATATAGTGAGGTCCAGTGTATGAGCGCTTCACAGATGTGCAGGTGCAGACTCATACAATTATTGTAAATCCTCCCTGTTATAAACCATGAATCCACAAGCAAAAGTAATACTAAATCTTACAAAAAAAAGGTCAGTGAAATGGTTTGATTCTTCACACAGATCAACTTCCTATTAAAACATAAGTTTGGGTGGGATCTCCAATGGGCTTTCTGCAGTGACATGAACAAGGAAGCATAACTTAAGATGGCCAGACTGTTGAGGAAGTCCAGATGACAGACTGTGGTAGGACTTTATACCCATTAGTGGAGCTTAATGGTGCCTTTAAATCATCACCAAGAAAGGCATTAGGACAAGTGAAAGCAGCTTCTCAGACCACAATGTATTGTCTGACTTTGTACATGGCAGAGAAATTAATTATTTGATAAAGGTTTTTTTCAATGCACAGTTCCCGACTCTGATAAGTAAGTGGAGGTAAGTGGATTTATTGTAGACACATTTTTACATTTGCATTTTGAATATCTTTTGCTTTTTATATTTATAAGCGGGTTGACAGTCCAACCTCACTGTTTGTCCAGGTTTATATGCTAGTCCTCCACAATAAGAGCAAATATCATCTCTCAATTTACTTCAAAATGAGTGACGCCCAATAACATGAACAAAGAGAGGATTCCTCAGCGGTCGCCAGCTCTTTATGATAAAACATGAATCAAATTCATCAGTGGAATCTTTCACTTTTGCATCTATGCACTTGAGGTTTGAATGATGATTGTTTGTCAGACAGGCTGTTCATGTTTCAAGCACAAATCAAACCATCAATGATATGCTGGCAGCGTGTAGAACAGGCATTAAGAGACATTTTCTCAAACTGCAGGTAATCTGGAAAGCCATTCATTAAACACAACAGGGACAGATTGCTCTCTACAGTAAAGCATGACTGGGCCTGATTGTAGAAATCAGCGACAGTTCGACAAGATTTCCCCCCCCGAAAAAAAACTTGTAACTGAAAAGGTCCGTGTCCGTTGCCAGGTTTAGTTGATTAGGAATGACAGTTATCAGAGCTGGATAAGTGAACTCGAGCATGTGGACCAGTGAGTGGTTTTAAAGCACAGAGATGACTGAGGGATGGGAGAAGGTCTGTGTCGCAGCAGTGTTGCAGGGCTTAAGGACCAATCAGGAGCCTTGACGAGCAGCTGCTTCTGGCCCATTTCACTTTAATTGTCATCGGAACACTTAAAAAAGGTTCATGTCTGATTCCTGCCCTCGTCCTGACCCGGACAAAAACATTCTCCCTTCAAGTTACCACTCAGCATAACAGGGCAACTCAAGAAAGACTTTAACCTAATTTTAGGTTGGTTCAGTCTCATTTTCCACCCTTGCTAAATAATCTTGTCAAACACCAGTTGTACAGTGAGGTAAGATAGAAATAGTACTACAGATATTCACAGCAGGACAGTCCAAAGCCTATTTCTGCTGCTCCTTAAGAAAAATGACCATCCTGAAAGATTATTGCCATCGTCTCAGTGAGTGTATTTACAAGCCAGAAAAATCCAGGTTACTCAGGTAATAGGAGAACATTTTTCTACGCAGTGTGGTAACCTTGTTACTGGTTTCTGTCTTAGGGAAACTATCTAATTAGATTCAATGTTGAATGGCTTTCGGTGGAATCCCCAATGCTCCTCCACTCTCAACTGTTCCCCCATGAGAACAAAGAGAGAGAGGAGAGAGCGAGACTGCAGGCCCTCAAAGCAGCCGGCAGATCTCTTTCTATTTGTCTATTCCCGCATGGAGAGGCACAGTCTCTGTTTCTCCCAGCTTTACTTCCTTTCTCCATTTTTTTCATTGTACTTCTCATTTATTTCCTGGAGTGCTTTGAACACTGCTCCCCTTGGCGGGGGGGGGGGGACTTGGAAAGGAACGGGTTGGTTCCCTAGAGTAGGCAAACAGATTCGATGGAGGAACAAACTAATTGAATTTGTGTTGTGGTGATAAAAAGATGGTCCAGGCTTATTTAAAACGACCTCTCTATATGGACGTTTATTTCCACAAAAGTAAGAGTCAGCACAAATCAAATTAAAGTTTTAATCTTTAAGTCCAGTAACTGTTTAACAAATGAAAGTTTTAATCTTTAAGTCCAGTTACTGTTAATAAAAATGGACCACGAATCTTTACTTCCACAGTATAAATTTAAGCCAAATCCCCGACCTGTGAGCTTCATCTTGCACTGGTCATTTCAGCACCTTCGCAATAGTGATCGTGGAGCATTGCAGTCCAACCAATACATCTACCAAACCTATTAATCATCATTAAGGTGCTTTCAGACATTCAGCACTGAACTCTGAATACTGTCCTGAAATTATCCATAGTGGTGATACCTGAGAACCCAAATGTCAGAATCAGTGGTTTCGGACTTTCCTCTGGAGCTTTTTCCCGCCAGCCCTCGAGTAAAAGAATTGCAGATCGTCTAATGTAAATTCCAGAGAATGTCAGAGTGAGCCAATGTGAGAATACACAAGGATAATGTCCGGAAAATTCACCGCAACCGGGTGGGATGATGAGGACTTTCTAACACACAACGCATGTAAAAAGAAAACAAATATCTTAGAATGTAAAATGATGTACGATACACGGCTGAAGCGGATGCCAAATTGTAAACTATGAGATTAGCAAGCTTTTGTTGATAAGGGTTGTTGACTGTGTTGATGTGCTTTAAACAAAAACATGCAATTTCAACAGAAGGATTTTTCTCCCGCATGCTCCACCAAGGCGCCGCTCTTCACCTGAACACTTCAGACATTATCTTATTGTTGTGAACACATCTGACATTGATTATCTCTGTAGAATTGTTGCTTTCGTCTTATGTAAAAAGAAAAATGTATGTCTGAAAACAGCTTTAGTTAAATCCAGATCTCACCTGCGAACTTGTAGGGAGTGGGGTTTATAACCTATACTGCAGGTAGTAAGCATTTTGGTTTAACTTTTGGAAGCTATCATATCATCCATCTTTATATACCAACGTTTTATAAGTCCAAATGTGACAAAACCTCACCCTATCAACAACAGGGTAGATTCATACAGATCAACTTTGAAGAAGAAATCCTGATTTGGCAAAGAGTCAATGCTATTATCAGCTGCAGTTTTTTTAAAAGCACTTCAGAATATAAATGTCCAGACATTACAGACAATATCTGGCATACATAAATATTAGGATGAATGTATATTTAGCTGCCAGGCTCCTGTCTTCACAGTATTAGTCAGATGAAAAAACATGATGAGGTAACCAGGGACATTTTGTGAATGCAGATATACTAAGACGGCTCTATTCTTACGATATGTCTGCACTAGACAAACAGTGCTACACTGGATTGGAAGTTTCCAATAAAACACACAGGGGAATTCAGAGGACACTGATATTTGATCTAAGTGATGTCTTATTTGTCCCACCACAGTTCCAAACACAATTTTAGTAACATAAACTAAAAATGTGTGACTTTCACAGTGCTCTTTGCCCTGCGACTCAAATCAATCAGAACTTTTAAAGGAGTTAAGATAGGCAATCACCCAAATTGTACCTAAAATGCCAGGACTGACCAAGCGCTATTGTATAATCTAAAATAGTCCTTGTTTTACATGAAATTCCAGTTTGAAATGTTTCAGAATATAATAATTTTTTTCTGCATTTATGTGAGATATTAATGTGGACTCATACTTTTGAAATGTTGGCTGATATAATCCATTTTACTTAATACTCAACCAGTGCGTGAAACCTTCACTGTGCGCTTCATTGGTTGTATCAGCAGTCGAAGGTCCATGTTGAGCTGCAAGTTACTGTCAACGCTGCCACAGTGGCATGATTGATAATAAGAGTCGTTGGCTAAAGTAAACACCCATAATATCTAAGCCAGTTCCCCCAAGCTGTGTTTATTTACCAGAATCACATACGTGTACCAAATCAGTTAACACACTGTCATCCATTTCACAGGGTCTTCAAATAACCCATTTGATGTTAAAGTGATGTCATCTTGCTTATCTCAAATAAGGTAACAGATTAAATGTATTGTTCTAACAACCTTAGCTACTAGTTGCTTTCAGTGGTAATAGAGAAATAAACCAAATTCCAAGTGGCATCAATTACAAGAGATTACTATTTACCCCAAGAGATGAGGCTCAAAGGGAGTCCTGCAGGGGAGACCTAGTAGTTAAGTGAAACACAAATGCTCTTGAAAAGTAATTTTAGTTGGCAGGCCTGAGCCCAGTGTGGCAAGAAAGAACAAACTGAAATGATAATAAGAGCAGGACAGGGACCTAAAGCGTATGCATGTGTGCAAGCACGCACACACTCACTGACAAGAACTCTGTCCTGGATGAACTGTGTATTCACAACAGAAAACTTCCACAAGAGACATCAAAACTTCTGTAAAGTTACACACACACAGAAAGTCAACAGATCCCCACTGGCATCTTTAAGAGGCAGTCAGTGCACCACAGCTGTGTTTTCCACTTGTCAGGTTCACTCTGGTGAAAACACACAAGCACACACACACCCACACAGGCACACAGGCACACAAACACAGTGTGTGGAAAGAAGAAAATTGCAAAGTCGTCTACAAGGGTAACTTGTAAAGCATCCAAAAAGCTCATTTGGCTACAATGTAAATGCTCTCCTTGGGGTTTGAACTCATTTTCTTTTCACTGTGAACCATCCAATGAAGCTGAAATACCACAATGGTCTTACGTAAACACATCAACAATGACAAAAAGCATGTGCCCACCACCAGGGATCAGTGAAGGCAGGCCCCCTTCCTGCATCACAAAGTGCTACTTTTGATTTGAAATCAGAACCCAGCGAGGGATTATGTACTTGTCGTTGCACAAGTGACTCCTGATGGTCGGTCCAGATGGCTGTGCAGAACAGACTTTGGACTCTTAAAGGGATAGTTCGCTCATTATCCACTCACAACTACGCCGATGGAGCTGTGCAGATGGAGCTGGTTTCAAGTCGAATATGAGTTTCAGGCCTTGCGGACACTTGGATGACACCACACGAGCAGTATGGAGGCATGTTGTGTTTTTTCGGATGTTTTATATTGTTGGAAGAAGAGGTCTCAATTGGGACTCTATATGTTTTTTGTGGACTCAAACACTTCACCAACCCCTCCATCGGAATAGTGGTGAGTGGATAATGATTAAATTTCCTTTTTCAGTGAACTATCCCATTATGCAAATCCGTGCTCAATGTTAGATAGGTATTCAGCAACGGACTGAGCCTTTTGTCTGTAGGGGGGAGCGGGGTAATGTGGGACATCGGGTGATGTGAAACACCCCCTGTATCTAGGCAACGCAACACATTTGTGGTCATGTGACTATTATGTTTAAAAGCCCCTCCTATTCCCCCCTTGCAATGAAGGAGAAGTTGGTGCTGGTGCTGTGGAAAGTGTGTTTTTTCACAAAAATTAGTTTTTTGCATGTAAAAGTAAATTTTCTTGCTTTGAACTTAATCAACTGTTGTGTCAAAACAAATTGAATCAGGTAGAAAAACTTATATCATACATGTTGGTGAACTTCCAACATATAAAACCATGTGATTGATGCTAGCTGAAGATTAGCCTGAATTGCTAAGAGATGCTGTTTTTCAAAAATTGTGGCTTCGGGGTAAAGTGGGACTAAACATTGTAGAAAAGCCATCATGCCAAGAAACTACACCAGGAAGACAACCTGGGGCCAAACACCCCTCTCAGAGATGGAGAGTGCAGCCGCTGAGGTCATGCAAGGAAAGAAGTCCTTAAGAAAAGCTGGAAGGGATAGAAATATTGATAAGACAACCCTCAAAAGATTCATAAAGAAAAAAGAGAAAGGGAAAGTAAAATCAGTAGCCTGGGGTGCAGTAGCTGAGGTAAAGAGAATATTCACAGATGAGATGGAGGAGGAGCTTGCCAAACACTTGAAACAACTAGCTGACCAGTTCCATGGTCTTGCTCCAGTTAAGAGCCGTGAACTGGCATTTGAATACGCAGAGAAAAACAATATCCCTGTCCCTGCCAATTGGACAGAGAAACAATGTGCAGGCAAGCTAGGGTGTGCAAGAGATCACATGAATAATAATAATTATAAATGTGCTTAATTGACCAATCCCCATGATTCTGTTACTAGTCCGATATTAGTGGTTGTCAATCTAGCTGTCGGGATTTTAACTATGGTAGTTTTAAAGTGGAAAAAGTAAGTGGACCCACTTTACCCCGTAGCCGGGGTAAAGTGGGACACAAGACCACTTTTTTTAAAACAATCATATTTTCACTGCCCTTTGTCCTGAAGACATTCTGATCACTTCTATTGCTAGAAAACATCCTGAATTAATGGGAAATGTGTACATTTTACTGATATATCAGTTTAGCTCGCCTAGAGGGGAGCAAATGTAAAAAATGTCCCACATTACCCCGCTCTCCCCTACTCTGCCTTAATTTTGTCTGTAATTGTGTTCATCTTCTGAAAGCCTAGGGATACAGTTGAAACAGATGAAACGGGGCAGTACCACCATAATTTGCCGGGGGCAGTGTAGTCAATCTGTCAAGCTATACGACCGCAAGCCACGACAGAGAAATTTTCGAAATGGAGGAGAGACTTTGTGATTTGGTCACAAACTACAGGTACAAACTCTTCAGAGGTACTTGATCAAAACCTCCTCCACTATTCCCATGTTGGTTTTTGTCAGAAACTGTCGTCTCTGCGCTGTCTAGATGCGTTGCTGAACAAAAAGTCCAATATGTGACGCATAGGCAGTGATGATGGTTACATCATTTGAAACCGATGCATCTCTTTTAGAACGTAGATTAATTGCGCCTTTAAAATATAGCATGAACTTGTTGCATGCTAGGCCGTAGGAATCAGGAGAGGTGATGACTAATCATTATCGAAGCTTGTAAATGACCAAGCCAAAGTAGCCAGATCGTGTAATTAAATGTTTAAGATCTACCCATCGATTTTCAGTAATGTTCAGGTCAGGGGGGGACTGGAAAGCTCCAGCTTGTATTCCATATTGTAGTTATTATTGTATATATTGCAGTTAGGTCATGGTGGTTTCTGAGGTATAACTTTATATAATTGTCCAGCCCTTTTTCAGTTTCACTTGCTTTGCTGACCTCAGGGCATTTTGAATCCAGAATCCATTCTTCCTTCTGTTCAATGTATTCCCGTGCCACACACATTTTTGTTTTCATCAAATGTTGCTTCATTTACACCCTGACTGACATTAATGTCTTAACACACCTTGGTTAATGTTGGCCTAAGAACTCAATCTTTACTTCATCTGTCCACAACACAAATTTTCTAAAGCAACACTGACTTATCCAGATGTTGCTTTTCAGATGTTGACAATTGCAATGAGGTCTGAGGTAAAGTTTCCTTCTGATGATTCTTCCATTGAGAACAAAGTGCACCACCACACCAGTGTCAGATCCACCCTCCTGCAGGTCCTTAGCAGTCACATTTTTGGGGTTTTTCCACATCTTGTTTGACCTCTACAGTTCCCCTTGACATTTCAGACAGTTGGAAATTTCAAGCCGGAAGAGTTTTCATGTCTTTTTACAGCCACCCCCTACTTTGTATAGATCAATTAGCTTTATAAGTCAATTGCCTGGAGGTGTCCAGTGTTGCAGTGTGTTTCCACGAGGTCTGATTATCAGCTCTGGAATTTTTATCAGCTGACAAATTGTAATGACTGTTCCTGACCTGCCCCACACATCCAAATGTGTCACTTAAGGCTATATGAGTTAATTAAGTTCTTAATGAGCAGAAGGGGCAAACCTTTATATATGCAAAAACACTTTTCAGGTTTCCTCCCGAAGTTCATTAAAATAAAAGTTCATTAGCAGTTGAAAAATTCAAATATTTCAGTGTAAGCCGGTTGCAGGAGTATTATTTTTTCTTTGAATACTTAGTATGAAATTTGCCCAGGGATGCGCAAGCACAGAACTGCACAGATGCAGTAAAGAAGACATAGGCACTGTGGTGAACTGCCTCAAGAGAGAAGCAGCAGACTGGCAGCTCTCCGTCCATTCATTCAGGCCGGCTGTGGCAGATTGACAGCTGATCACTGGGGAGCAGAGAACTGAAGCTCAGATTTCATGTGATTCTAAAGCTGGTAGGAGAACCTGGGGGCAGGTGGAGGTGACAAGGAAATGAGGAAGTAGCAGAAGTTCATCTCAGAGGAAATCAATTTACTACTGCCAGCTTTGTGCTCTCTTAAGATTTATCTGGTATTTTCCTAAGGCCATTCATGGATAAGTATTCCCTAACAGTTAATTAAGAACTTTAAGTCCAAATGCCACAACAGCTGCCACTCTGTCTTACCTCCTAGCATTATAGAGATATCATGAGACAATGAATAATGTTAATTACCTTATCTATATAGTGGGGAAAGCTGGGGGAAAGCCAATAAGGGCTATTCTAATTTGTTGTATAGTTCATGAGGCAGCATCACAAATTACACACAAATATTACACAAAAAATGACAAACAGAGTCTTGAATAGACATTGCTCCAGTGAACACAAGTTTTATAAAGCCCATTGTTGTTTTTTTTTGTGTAGATTGAGGTTGTGTTCAGTACTGTGTGTCTGTGTATCTGATGTTTCCCATAATATGCATACATGTACCACCACATAACACACTTTCTCTAATGATTGAAATTGGTTCATTTGTATTGTTAACATGCAGGAACAGTGAGGTTGCTATAATATACAAGGAAAGACAGAAACCGTAATACCCTTCAGATATGTTGATGGGATCCTACCCACTGTGTGCTACAGTCTTACCTTCCTCTTCTTGAAGGCCTGTCTGGCCAAGTATCCCCTGCAGGCAGCCTGGAACAGAGAGATGTTCCTCCTGGTCTTAACGTCCCGCTGCTCCTCCAGCTTGGATAGAATCCCTGCTCTGAAGAAGACCTGAAGGAGGAGAAGACAGGTTCAGATAACATGCAACTGAAAAACATTTGTCAGTAAGGTAAAACATCTTCTGTTGAGCCTAACAAAGCCTTAACTGTACCATGCATCACATCTTGAGTACTTATGTAAAACTTGCTAGGGTTTAGGAGGATTTTTAACCTGCCTGAAATCCTTGAAAGAGTGACTATTTTAAAACATCTCCAACGCTCCATGCCAAAATAATCAGGTTATACAACTAAAATGGTTGGTGTTTTCACTTTAAAAATCATGCTTAACCTGGAATTGTTGTGGATCAGCCTGATATCCTGCGCCGCTTGCTCATACGATGACTCCCACAAATTTCAGGTCAACTTTTCTCTAAAAACTATTTTCTACCTCACCATCTATGCTGCCAATTTCCCCCATCTCTAAAATGTCCTCAGCATGGCTCAGACTGGCTCAGAGTTTCAGTACAGGTGGGCATAAGTTGTTTTTATAAATCACAAGTTTTGTGTGGGTTGGTGTCAAGCACCTCTTTCAGGCCCTGTTTTGTGAGGTCGCTTTATGTTTAAGTCCAGTCTAAAAGGTTTTGCTGTCTTTCATCTCCTTTGCTGATGATTTGGGCAGCAGTGCTAGTTCTTGTATACCAATGAGGAACAATATCATGTGGAGATGGGCTGACACAGAGCCCCCTGTAAAAACCTACGTCATTATACCTCCAACCCCTTCTACATAATTTGTGTCTGGAGACAGACACCTCAGCTTCTTAGCCCCTGAATTAGCTGGCAGCTCTAGATTCATTAAGCAGAGTTTGTGGATGCTTTGTCCTTCAGACGATGTGAGTGTTCCTTACTCTGACTCTTAATTTTTTAAACTGGCAGAGCGAAAGAGGAAGCATGACTTGGAATACGGCCTGGAAATAAGATTGTTGTTTAAATGTCATGTGGACCTTGTGACTTCACCTCTATACAAAAATTATTTATTGTGCAGTAAATATGAACCTAGCCTGTAAGTGTTTTGAGAATCAGACTTTAATTTACACTTCCCAAATATTAGGTATTTCAAATGCACAAATTGGAAATTAAATGGGATCAGTCAGATCATGTAGTTGTTTGCGGCTATACTAGTCTGAGAGCTGAATTAACTGGTTCTGAATCTATTTATCAAACAGTTCAAAATAAGGTCGGCAAACCTCAACAAAACCCTATCCACGTTGTTGGAAAAATTGTTTCTGCTGGTCAGGGAGTCCAGAAATGTTATTCTTTTTAGAGGTTGTTCTGTCATAGCCTTGGTGACTAACAATACTGAGGCGTTTGGTAAATCAATTAAGTGGTCCACTAACAATGCTGCTGTTAAAAACCCTGGATGAGGAGGAACACAACATCAGGAAGTGAAGTGAGCCTGGCTCTGCTCTGAGCATTTCTACCATTAATGTTTTTTCAGAGGGGAAGCTGATGCTGCCATGTTGGAACTGCAAAATAAAGCAATTACTGTTCATGATGGGTTGAATTAGTCTAAGCCATGAAAAGTTTAAATAAGAAGCAATCCACTATCACATTTATGTGCAGGACAACAGGAATTCACTAGGTAATGAAAAAGTACAGGGTAGCATAGGCCATCTAAGAACACTGGCACTGATTTGTATTATTTCATTTGCTTCTGAAATTCATTTTAATTTGTATTTTGTTATTTATTTTTTAAATTCTAGGAAAAAGGAAAATTTCCAATGATAACCTGGCCTAGTAATGATGCGTAAGATGTTGTGTTGAATAAAATTCCACCCGAAATACATTCTGATCCCATGGGGAATGCTGTCGTGGGCAGATGATGTCAAGCTGGCCTGGGAGGAGAGGACACATCTGAGCTGAACTGCTGTGCTCCTTGGAGACTCATTTGTCATTGCAGGGACGGTTTAAATGATTCCAGGCAGAGAGCCACATACAAGTTGGCAGCGAAGCACAGGGACATTTTGGCAGAGAGAGGTGGTGCACATTTCATATGTTATGGTTGACACTTTAATGTTGGCTGATAATCACCCGACAATAAAACAAAGGTATAACAACAACGCAAAGGGTTGGTTGTTCCAATGTCATGTATACCGCTGGAGGTTTTCTGAAAACTGTTACTGCTGCTTCAACATGAAGCTTCTGAGCTCATTGCCATACCTGTTCTAGTCATACCTTGAGTACAGTACTAAGATTAAGGAGTACGACAAATAAAGCTTTGTTTGAACTATGAAATAACAGAATTTTCCACTTGTAATCTTTTTGTTTTTGGAAAATGCATGGGATAGGGTTGAGGCAGCAACAGATTTGATCGGAGCTAAGGTTTCACTGTGTCTGAAATTCACAGTTATAGTTCACAAAATTTTCTAAAACTGGACCAAACCAACTTCCTCTTCGATCCCTATTTGCAGTGAAAAGTAAATTTTAAGGAATTTTAGCCAACAGGTGTAGACAAATCATTGTAAAGATCATCCACGGTGTTGCACTATTCTTGAAAGAGAAGTTCTTGTTTGTCTGATAACACAACATAAGACAAGACACATCAAACATCACTATTATGAACTACAGAAAACGAGAAAGTTCTGATTTGAAACTTTATCTGAGCTTTGGAAAATCAGCGGACCTATTATAGTGTGCCACACCAGCACATAGACAAGGCTAAACTCCCTACGTGCCAGGAAACTTCTCATAATGACAGCTTAAGGCGCACAGTGTTCTTTATTCCACAGACATTCACAGATCTAATTAACACAGCCATCAGCCTGTCTTTCTCCTGGTGATTAGCTGAGGTTTTCTTCCTTGATCTCAAAGAGTTGGAATTTGGCAGTGTCTGTCTGCTGCTTGGCAGGGGTCGCAGACACAGAGAGCCACAAAGATCAGCCTCTGCCCACAATATGAGAAAGATCAAAAAGAAATCGCACCAGGACCACTGAAGGTGAGAAGGGAAGAGTGAAGAGTTGTCACTGCGTAGGAACAAAACAACACTGATTTCTTGATACACGCAACGCCTTCTGCTTGAAAGGTAGGTGAAAGGATTTTTTTTTAATTATCTGTGGAACTGAGAGTGTCACAGAGTGAAAAGACAACGGGGCTTGAAGGCGAGACGTTCCTTGAAGGGAACAGGGAAAAGACGAGACAGCCAAAGACTCTCTCCCCAGGATGAGCTGCCAAAGCTGACATGATATGAAGTTTGAAGCGTTTTATGTCAGATTTCAGAGTTTCCTGCAATGAACTGGCGACTGTCTCAGAATCAGAACATCAGAACAACAGGTTGTGTATGAATCAGTAGATCACTGCTACAAAAATGTGTCAAACTCAATACCCAGGCTGTCTTTTGTTATTATCCATTGTTTGTTTGTAATCCAGTATTATCTCACTGCTTCCTGCTCTGCCTACAAATTAAAGGCCTACCCCAGCACGAACGTGAGATGTTGTTTTCTTTAAGCCACTGGAAGGTTTTCAATTATATGTTGTATTTAATCACTTGTTTAACAACTGCTTTGCTGTTAATTGAGCGTTGTTAAGCTACTACCAAATTAACTGAATCATTTCACATTAAAAGGCTGCAAGGAAAGATAGAATCTCAACATGGAACACAAAGATAAACAAAGCTAGCACGATTGGAATAAATCCTCTAATCTCCTCCTGTTTGTGGTGGAGGTTAGTGAAGGTGTGGTCATGATTTGAGTTATGATATTGTGGAAACAGGCCTTGTGTGTATAAGAGTGTGAAGCATGTGTTTTGTATGTGACTCCACTCACCCTGCTCAGCCCCATGTGGTAGCTGCTCTTCTCAAGCTCCAAGGACTCCAGCAACTCCTGCACCGCCTGGAAACCAGCAAAACAAACATTCAGTCGACAGATAAACAAAAACAAGCCCGGTTTGTTCTGGGCCCTCGGACTTCTGCATGATCACATAGCCTGGTTGCCCAAAGGACGATAGCTTGGTGCCATAGCAACAAATACCATTCTCCCTGAGCACCAGCTTACACACACACACACACACACACACACACACACACACACACACACACACACACACACACACACACACACACACACACACACACACACACACACACACACACACACACACACACACACACACACACACACACACACACACACACACACACACACACACACACACACACTTCCCCTCGAACCGCCTCGAGGAAGCTGAAAGCACAAAACAAGTCATACAGCGAAGCTTCTCAGGTCCTTTCTCTCTTAGGATTCGCCCGATGTGTCAACCAAACCTTTAGAAGACAAACCGCACACTGCTCAGTCGTGCAGCTGAACTCTGACCTTTCAAGGCTGATACTGGCATTATTGATTGAGAATTTCAATATCTGGTAGTCAGTGACAATATTTATATTATTTGCAAAAAAGAGGAAAAAGATGAAGCCTCAAATCCCTTAGTTTCTTTATTCCACAAGAGGAAAGTGTTGAATTTTAAATTTTGCAGCAGTAGCAGCTCTGAAATGTGAACTGTGTCTTACGGCCATGAGATATTCAAATTTGAATATTTGGTGACACAAAGCAAATGTGTATATCTAATTCAGGTCCATTCATAATAATATGAGCACCGACCACTGTAGGCAGTATTCTTTGAGGGACAAAGAGTCTAAGCTGTTGTTGTCTTCTGTATCACAACTAGTTTGTAAAAGCACCTTGTCAAGGGAAATTAAGAGAGTATGCTCAATATGCTTAAAAAGTCAGTAACTTTATAGAAAGTAGTATTAGGGCCACTTAAAGGGGAAAAAACAAAAACATTTAAGGGGAGAGAATAAAGTAATAGCATAATGAGAATAAAGTTGTAATATTACGAGAAAAAAGTAATATTTTAATGTGAAATAATCATGAAAAAAAAAACATTTTTAGGACATAAGAAGCACTTTCCACTCTCTGGATCCGAAATATTCAACAAATCTCACCCTTTCATTTACAATGATGTAATATTAAGACATAAATCCTTTATTTACATGACTTATTTACTTTATTCTCATAAATGAATGACTTGATTCCCCTCTAATTGGCCCTAATACTCTGATGTAGATTACAAACATGGGCTATGGAGTTTTAATATGTATCCTACAAAAGGCAATCTCTAGTTGCATTATTTGAGATGAAGGATTCTATGGTTAAAAGTCTCAATATCTTGGTCACTGTTTTAATTGTCTCCTGTAAATGGGTTGTGACAAAACTCAGAAAAGCTGGGGGTCATATTGAGATATCTCTATAATCTGGCTGCTGATATCAGCGCTACATCACGCTTTATTAGGAAGAATTGACACAACTGGGTTGTTCACAACAGAAATACTGAGCAAAAAATAGGTCACAGCACAGACACTTAGCAAGAAACAGTGGGTAAATCACAGTCTACATAATGAAATGAATAACTGGAACAGAATGTTAATGTTTATCAGGAACAACCGCACCTTTCAAAATATGTGCTGTCAAACGACTTTTAATGTCTTTCCACTTTCTCTTTTTCTGAAGATCCTTTCTTTCAAATTGTTCCTCCAAATACTCCCCCTCTTGTCTTTTCTTTCTTTCTTTCTTTGCCACCAATTGGCCGTGAGCTTGTTTTCACTTATCTGCCTTATTAATCCACTTTCGTCACCTCTGTTGACAGTCCGTAGATAGTCCTTTCATATTCCACATTTAACTGACATAGACAAATAGGCAGCCTATCAGATTTGTCTTTACAGGAAAAAAAACATTCTCTATATTTATGAGGAGAAATTCTTGCGCAGCCTTAATGTGGTGATGCTTTGCCTGTACCAGCCCCCACCTCCCACTCATAAGAGCTAATCGCGCCCTCTGTGCAAAGCTGCTATATACTGCCTGAACAGAATGTGGAGAAGACATTAATCACATGCTCGGGGATGTTCCTAAACTGTTCTGATGCATGTACAAAAGGAATGGAAAGATAATGAGACAAGGAAGTACGTGGAAAGAGACGAGAGAGTGGGGAGACAGAGACAGAGAGAGAGAGAGAGACAGAGATAGAGCAAGAAAGAAAGAGCTCTTCCCGGTGCTGGTAATTAATCAGTACAGTAGCCGTATGCTGCCAGCCTGCACAATCATAATTAATTACACACAAGAGCGCACTTGGAGCAGGATGAGGACGGTGGAGAGAGGAGAGCAGGAGGAGAGGTGAAATGAAGTGATTCTGTTCACACCGAGGGATTCCAACAAGGAGGACTAAAAGTGATATACTGAATATCAAGATGTTATAGCTTCAATATTCAACCAATTATTACTCCCACCAAGCTTATTTTGTAAGCAAGAGTACACAGAAACAACTGGTGGAAATAAGTGGTATGGGGCCAGGACTGTTTTTGTTGATTTCTTTAAAGCTGCGACATTGGATGTCTTTCAACATTTTCTTTGGGAATAATTAATAGATTTAGATGAAAGCAGATCAGGCACATTTAGGGAACTGATGTCTATGAGTGCAGCTTGATTCAATTTAATGGGACTGGAAAAGGTTTGTGCTCCACTCTACTATTGATAAGTAAATAGGTTTGAGATTTTATTTTATCTTATTTTAGGAGGCACTTACACCTGCGCAAATTTGGAGTGATCAACATTTGCACAGCAGAGGGAACCGTATTCTGACTGTATTCCCCACAATGCAGTTCAGTTGCATGCCTTTATCAGACCCTGCCTGCATGCTTTCTGTTTGTCACACAGGTTTTCCTTTTAAATATTTTTTTTAGATTGACAATCTGACGATATCATCAGGGTCTTTCTTCACAGAGCCCCTCGATAGCCATAGATAACATAATTTAAATTAATTCAACTGAAAATTATCAATTTAGTTCCATATCCATGGACTCATCATTAACCTCAACAATACAACTGTCACAACTGAAGCTCATGTGGTTTCAAACACTTTTTAAAAACAAATTGCATTCATGACTGCAGCGTGTTAAAGGAATAGGCACAGTCGATGACACAATATTTAATGATTTATCAAAAATACCTTTAACAAATAACAGATAACGAATGAGAAATATTGTGCTTTCCTCAAAATGTGTGGACAAATTATTTGTTTCAGAAGGCGTTTCTCTGTAAGGATTAGAATGAGGCTTTAAGGATATCTTATCCATCTCTAACCCTTTGGATTGAAGCATCTCCTTTAGTACGCTGTTTGTAACAAACAGTAAAGAACATGTACTAGTAACTGCTCATTTAAAATAAACATTGAACTTCTTTCAGGCTCTGACCAGCTTGACCGAACATTCTCACAAGAGAGCAACAAAATAAAAAAGTCACATAACTCAAAGAAGCTCAGTCGATGTCTTACAAAGCCACACAATGTCGTGGGAAATGGATTTTCCTCCGAAGAAACTGGTCTAATGTGTGGCTCAGTTCACAAGCTTGTTAGCAAAGAAAAGGTGGCCATGGATGAACTTTCCCTGCAACACATTCTCCGAGAAGTTTTGCTGTAGCACTCATCTCAAAGTTTGCAATACATGTACTAGCTGGGGGGGAGATTATGAAGCAATATTTTCTATGCCTTTGAAGCTAAGTTCAAAATACACAGTGTTGATGATTCACATCTGCTGGGCAAACTCATCTACTGTAGTGCAGTCAGGAGAGGCACCGTTACAGAAACTGAGATGCTGTAGGTCATGATGTGCACCATGTACATTTTTATTTGGTTTTAAACCCGTATGACTGTAACTTTAATCACAAGAGAACTATCTTACTCATAGTGATCTATGTGTTTTTTTCTGACAGGGCAAGAAAAAGTGTTTGAACCCATAGGAATGACCTGGTTTTCTGGTTTGCATTAATTGGTCATAAAATGTGACGTGATCTTCAACTAAGTCACAATCACAGACGAACAATGAGCTATTATCGTGCGTCATTTCATTAAACACAGCCAATAAACATTTAAAGTGCTGGTGGTAAAAGCAAATGATCACATGACTGATCGAACCTCCTTTTGCATTAAAAAAAACTTGAACTTATCACTTATTTTAGCTGTGGATCAGATATGCAACACATTCAGGAGAAATTCTGAAACGTTCCGACTGCTTGGAATGTTTAACTGAGCAGTTTCCACAGCATCTCTTTTGGGTTAATGTCTGAGCCCTGACTGGACTGAAGGTCGTAATAATTTGGCGAAAGATATGACTGTTGCATTAACACTGTGACATTATAACATTTTATGCAAAGGCTGGAATGTGTGTTCACTATGTTTTTTTTCCATCTCTTTATTTAAGAGTGTGGTCTATCAGTGTTAAAGCAGGACTTAATGTTTTCGCGTTTAGGATGCGTAATGCTTTCACTCAAAACCCTGTGGTCACACTCAAATAAGCTCTGCATGTTCTTAGATTCGCTCTGCGAGAGCTTGCACTCAGTGTTTTGTTGATTGGACAGATCTGGAAGTGGGGAACACTCTGACTCTTCCTTAGAAACTCATACTTGAACACTGGGGAATCTAAACTTAACTCGGACTCCATCTTTAGTGCCTTGACTAAAACTACTGATTACATCATGATGCCATCTCCTCTGTACTCAACTGGAACAGTGCGATGCTTTCATGTTTTCATGAAGTGCCATCTCTGCTGAGTTTTCTTCCTGAACAATTTAACCTTAGTTTCAACAATCCACAAAACATTTCCCCCATGAGCTCTGTTGAATTTGTAACAATTGGTTGCATCCCTCCAATGTATAAACAGAAAATGAACATATTGGATAAAACAATTTTAAATGGGATTCAGACTTCTCAGTTATTTTGAAATTGGTTAGAATAACACATAAGCATCAATAATTTAAAAATAAAAGGCAAACATTTATTTGGTAGTTGTCAAAGATTGCATGTTAGTTAGATGTAGGTTTTCCCTCAATGAGATAATCTCATCCAGAACAACTGTAGATAAAATAGATAGTGAGATTACGAGATGAATGGGTCATATAGAGAGTACAACAGAGGCAACTATTAACTGGATGTACACTACCGTGCAAACTTTGTAGGGAGCTTTAGTTGATACGTTTCATATTCATCATGTCCTGGCAACAGGGAGGTGCAGCAGGACAATCACACCACGCATAGCTCCTGTTATAAAGAACTATCTTCAGGGAAAGGAACAACACAGAGTCCTGCAACAGATGGTCTGGCCCCCAAAGAACACTGATCTGATCATGGAGTCAGTCTCTTCATTTAGGATTGAATGAAGAGTAAGAAGCAACTGAGGCAACAACAACAAAATGCCTGCCCAAGACTACCTCTGAGATTTGGAGTTTTTAAGCCACACCGAATACTGGTTTTACTGCACTCTGTATTGAAGTTAAGATACATTAAAAAACTATTCATGGCGAAGCAGCCTCATTTAATTGTTCCTGCTTAAATATTTAGCCAGTAAAGGTCATAATAAGGTAAGGGATGAGAATTATGTTTTTATATTTTGTCAGTATTTCCGATATTGCCAATACTGCCTACTCCTTTTTAAGATCTGACTGTGGGGAACCCCTCAGAGAGCAGTTTCCATCACAGCAGAAGTCACTGTCCAGCCACACAACCACCCAGTGCCAACAGCACTCTTAAGTATCAGGTTAAATCTTCCAAACACTCACCCTCTTCTCATCTGTGACAATGTAGTTGCGGCCGTGCCTCTTGGTCAGATGGGGTGCCAGGACATCAAAGCGCCTGCGGAACTCAGAGAACACCATGTGGTCCGGGTACCCTAGAGACAGTCATGGAGCAGAACAGAGATTAGAGCATAAAAAGAAGAAGAAAAAAAAAAACACCAAGGTTAGAAGAGAGTCACCTGTGTGGCAAAGGTCAACTTTTATTTTCAGATGAAAAACTGCCCAAATTTAAAAGTTACTTTAACAGACTTAGGAGCAAAGAGGCAAAGTGAGGAAGGTTAGACGGGTTGAAATGTTGGAGGTCACAAGGGTTTCTCAAGCTTTTAGAGAGGTAGGAACAGTAACAAAGCCGATGGGAAGAGATTTATATTGAAGGACAAAGCATTAAAGGTACTAAATAACCTTTGAATGAAGACAGAAAATAATTGGATAGCAAGCTGTTAAGGTTATTGGGGCCCTGTCAAATTCTGTATCTCTGGAAGTTAATTTCATCACTGGCTTAAAAATAATTTGGGCATGAAAAGAAGAAAGTGTAGGTTCATACTGATATCATCAGACAGACAAATGAAGTTTGAAAGCAGGTTTAACTTGGAGGAACTGCAACATTTGAAATAGTAACTTTTGTATCTGACAGAATAGCTAAGATCAAGAAATACATGGGCAAAGGCTGGATGGTTAAGAGGAGTAAATAATGATTCATTCAATAATCAAGGTCGGAGGAATCAGAGAAGCTGATGATTTGTTCAATCAGGATTTGGGTTGAAGTATTGGTTAATCTTGGGCATTACTGTGTAAATAAAAGTATTACACAACACTCATGTGGTGACTAGTTGCTTTTATCAAAGATTAATTTTTAGAACATAAAGAGGTGCATCCGATCTTTGATAGCAGCAGTTAAAACTTCAAATTGTTAAGGTTTTCTGGACTCAATAAAAATGAATATGGTCATACACTGTTGATATGGCTTATGATAGGGCAAACAGGCAGCAGATACAAACTGAATAAAATAGGGTCAAGTATTGACCATTGTGGAACTCCACATGTTCCAAGAGTCACAGAGCAGTATACTTCAGAAAATAATCACTAATGTAACACAAGGAAGACCATCCTTATATAAGTTACCAATAAAGAGATAAAGTTGTCCTCCTCACCTTGCCTATAGATGCGCAGTGCATCCAGCAGCTTTGACCCTCGGAGCTGAGCTCTCAGGAGGCCGACATCCAGAGTCATAAGGCCCGAGTCAGGGCTCTCACCGTGTGTCACCCGAGGCTCACCTCCTCCTCCCACTGCCTCTGCTTTGGGCAGCAGGCAGTGGACAAAGTGAACCCTGGAGCGACGAACCATGTCAATCAGAGCGTCCTAAAAACAGAAAGGACATGACTGTGACATCAGCGTCTGCTTGCTGTCAGTAAGTGAAACTACTGACTAGATCTCAAGTTATGTTTAGGATGGGTAGAGAAATAAACTGGGAATTAAATTATGCCAACAAGCTCTATGTGAGGAACATGGCAAGCAGTGTTTGTACAGGTCAACAGCTTTGTGAGAGGAGTTGTGTTTAGAAGACATGCACAGAAAAGATACACTAGTGTGTGTATGTGTGTGTGTGTGCGTGCGTGCGTGCGTGCGTGCGTGCGTGCGTGCGTGCGTGTGTGTGTATGTTACAGTGTGTGTGTATGAGTGGATTATGGGTGCACAGGGGCTTTAAAAATCGCAACTAAGGTGCCCTTAGAGGAACACAAAATCTCTTTAAATGCTTTAACTTTATTAATATAGTGTATTATGCTTTAAGTATGTGGATGCCTTTATGAAACAATAACATGGATGTGTATTGAATGCTTTGACATTATTTTGGTATAACAGAAAAGGAGGCAATACTTGAATCTTTTTTTAAACAAAATCTCAAAACCTCCTCACAGATGATTTCAGGGGCTGAAACTGTGAATTAGGTTGGGATTCAAGGAAGCAATAATAAGATAAGAAGCCTGAGAACTGGATGATGAAAAGACCTTTTCATCTGCTTACCACTTGGAGTTTGACCTGGATACACAGGCTCTTCTTCTTAACGGCGGCCACACCTGTGGTGAAGGTTTTCCTCATGCTGGTGGCCCGTCGCAGGGCGAGCTGAGAGCTGCCTTCCAGACCAGCGATGGAGCCCGACAACACGGTGGCCCCGCTGGCCCGGCCCATAAAGAGCCCACTGATATTCTTCCTGTGGTGGCAGGAGGATGAATAGTCTTTATACTCACAGCTGCACTCATTTTCATACCCATCAAACTAGGTAGAAAGGACTTTTGCTTTCTGACATTACCATGCTGGCAACAATTGCTGGTTTTTAGCCTGACTGTTTGTAATAATCTGTAATGATAATATGAAAAAAATAAATCTGCAGCTTCAGAATTTAAGAAAAAGATCGATTCTGAGATACCCACTGAAATCAGATAAATAACATCAGATGACCAGTTGCTTGGTGAAATATGAGGAATCAAGCTATTAATATGTAAAATGAATTAATTCTACATGCAAATTACACACATGGAATCTATTTTGATAGTAATGGGTACTTGTGATAATTTTCTCTTTTAGTCCATTTTCTAAACCTGCCTGGACTGATCTCTTGTCTAGTGTTAATGCTCTGGAGCTATTACCGAATTATCCTATATTATTAGTGAGTCCTCTATATTTATTGTATTATTATTGAAAGTATCATGTGTCCCAATAGCACCAAACTCATCACTGCACTTCCCTGGGACATTAATAAGACAGACAGACATTTGTGGAAGAACTTACTAGATAAGGCTATAATCAAACTATAATTTGATTATAGGAACTGACGATTGAGAAGAAAACCTTTTCTTACATCATCCCGGCAAAATCGGCAGCCTGGACTGTGGACTCAAAGCAAGTTCAGGCTCCAGCAATAAATCCAGGTTCATCGGACCTGATGTGGTCTCCACCTCAAGGTTGGACGTGTTGTTCATTCTAAGCTATGCTTTTGAACCGCTCCTGATTTATCACTAAGCTTTTCAGTCCACAGGAAATGTCATTACTCTCGCTGGTCAGTTTGTGTGATTTCCACCCTCATATTTTGTAATGAAGGTTGATAGGTTGACAGGGATTCAATGTTGGAGGCGTGTCCCAGGAAAGTCATCTGGTGCAGACAAAAAGTTTTGTTTTTCTCTTCAAGTTAAGATCAGCCAAGTTACTGGTCAAAACAAACTAAAAGCGACACCGCAGCACTGGAAACAGTTTGACACAGCACTGTTTACTTATCACTACAAACAAGGCTCTAATAAACTGAAAGCTCTGTGTGTAAGACTGTGTTACACATACTTCTGGGAGTCCTGCAGCAGTGTGGCAGCGTTTTGGGCAGCAGGGTTGTGCTTGGCATGGCTCAACCAACCCTGAGCATTGTACTCCACCCAGTTCGTCCCGTGGCTGTGACCAAGCAGAAAGAGGTGGGGCTTCTCTCCTCGCAACAGCAGACTAGCTCCTGCAGCACACAGAGAAGATTTATAAAACTCTCTCCAGTGACATCAGGAACATTGCTGTTTGTTATTCCTGTCACTCTCCAGTAAACCGCAGATGATGGGCCGAGCGCTCACCTTTGTTTTCTCCCTGTGCAGAGCCGTAGTAGCTGAACAGTCTCTCCAGCATCGTTTCCTCTGAACCTCCAGGCTGAACAGCCTCCTCCTCCATCAGCCACAGAAGTCCCCGAGCCTCGTCCTTCCTGGCCAAGGTGCGAACCTGTGATGGATGTGGACAGTCACTAATGTCACCAATTTATTCTTTTACAATCACTTTGACCTTGATGGGACAGGTTTATTCAAAACATAAATAACATGCACCTTTCACATTGGGCACATACAGTAAGAGCCTGACCATCTATAGCGTGACATCTTTCTATCGTGTGGACAAGGGAGTCACTGATGAATTTTATATCCATGTTGGTGAGAGAATCAAGACAAGGACTCAATGGAAAGATTGGATCTTTGTCAGGCTTTAAAAGGACATATAGAACTCAGCATGGGAACTACCAGGTACTGGGGATTTGTTTCAGGCTTTAGGTTGAGAGTATCAGGAAAGATCTTCCTGTGTTAGTGGTGAGTCTATATTGGCTTGTTAGTCGCTGAGCTGTGGTAAATCAATACTGCTGAGAAATGAGTTGATGTCTTCCTCCCTTGGGTAATTTTCTGGCATAGAAACATTGGAAAATTTGTATTTATCTCTTCAGGTGAGTGTGTTGGTGTCCCTGCTGAGTTCTTGTGATTGAGATTGTTGCTCCTTTTTTTTTTTGTAAATACCAGATGTATTGTTGTAGTGGAAGTTCCTTATTGGATATGGAATTGATTTCATTATTTTTTATTTCATGTGGTTGAAATTTATATTTTCCTCTTCTTTCTTGTTGTTTACAGAGGATGAAATAATCTTTTCTCTTTTAACAGTTTTTCCGAGCTGGTGATGACTGTGGGGAGTCATTTGTATCCAGGAAGGATGCCCACTTGCTTCTATTGGAAGTGCCAAAATCTGGGCTCTTGAAAATAGATGTGTTAAAGCGCCATCTGGTGACACTGTGGATTTATACATGCTAAATCTACTCCGTGTGTTACGGGGCCGTGATCGCTAACAGTGGATCGCTGAATAGAAAATACTTGGTATGATGTAATTTCTGTGAGGAAGTCATCAACACATGAATATGAATGGTGCTCCAGGGAGAAGCGTTAACACATTCTGTGCAGAAACCTCTTTTTTGTCTTCCTTTTTTATCTTATGAAAACATGTTTATCTTATCCACTTTATTTAACACCAGGCAGATTTAAATAAATGGACAAAAACTGGCATATAACGAACCACAGCCAAGGATTCTAACTTTCTAGCTTCAATAACTTTCCTCGTTATGCCTCTAACATTGTTATTCGCACAACAAGTCACCACATCAGAGCCGAGTGAGCCGACACACTCACACAGGCTGACAGTAATTGGCCAGAGCTGAAATATTTGCAGTAAGCAGCCGTCAACAGCGGTGCATTGATATTTCAACACTTCTTTCTTTACTGATCGATGAAAAAGTCATTTCATGAGCAACTATTCTACTGGAAGAATGCAAAATAAAGATCGTGCAGAAAGGCACACTGTCTCATGAATTATCCTGGAAGAATGCCTGCCAGGGTTTTTTTCTTACTACTTTCAATAAGTTCCAAATCAGCACCTGAAGTTAATACGACACAAGTTCCCCACTTCTCTTTTGTTGGATGCTTAGTAGCCGAGAATAAAGTTTGACTGGGGTGAAGTTACTTTTAACTGAATTTGCAATGGCTGATTTGCTTCTAGTATATTATTTACATCAGGTCCAATTATCATCATGTTTAATTCAAACCAGGATTCTGGGCTCTATTTCTACCTCAGCCAAAGACGTTGCTTTTATTTGTTAGTTGGCTAGGTTAGGCTAAAATTACTCTACAGATTACAACAAAACCAGGTGGAGGGCTGCAGTATAGGTCAGGTTTACCACTGTGAGATACGGTGTGTTTCGACATTTTCAATATTTATCCAGGGAATAATTCATGGATCTTGATGAAAGATATAATTAAGATCCATATAAAGGGGACTTATATCTACAAATTGCATTGGGTGCATCTTGGTTGCACTGTATGGAGAGTTGTGATTGTGGCCGAGGTATGCGCTCTACTGAGTGCTATTCTAGTTGACATTATAGTCAGGCAGGTTTTTAGTGGCTTTGACTTTGACATCTCCAAACTTTAGGATCCAGGATGCTTATTAATACATCAAGAGACAGATAAACACATATTTTACACAAAAGACTATCTACAGTTCTGTATATTATTTGATAGCTTTAAATGAGTATGAGTCCTGGAGGATAGATCCAGACGATCTGCTCCAGAAGATGCATCCTGCTCATTTATTCTTCATAAAATCTTCAGTGCAGATAGTCTTATAACCAAGTGGATTAAACATTGCTTGAAATATGATAACACCTCCTGTAAAAACTCAATCTGATCCCTGAAAAATGTGGAGGTCTTTAGCGAGGAGTAAATGTAATAATCTTGCAATAAAACCAGCAAACTGATAAATGATCAGTGGATGGTTGGAAACAGCCCTTCGGCAAGCCCTGACACGGCCTCATAAACTGCAGATTAATGCCACAACTGCTGCTCTTCTTGTCAACACAAATATCGGAATCTTGCTCCGTGGCTTCCTCTGCTGTGATTTGTACCTTGTGATATTTTAAACTGTGTGCTTGGCCGAGATCCGACTGTCTAAATAAAGAAGAGGGACCTCGGCACCGTTTGATTAGATTGAAAGTTATCTGACTCACTGTGTCTTTTAGTCAAGATGTGCTGCTGAAACTGGCCATCACTATGTTATTTTTTTATATTTCCGAGTTTACTCTCAATAAGCTTGTTTATAAGTTTGATCAGTATCATTTATTCTCAAGCAAATTATAGTGTGATTGCATATTCAAGGATATTTTTGGTTAATCACAAGGTCTCCACCACTAAATCAAAGTTTAAAAGTCGTCCATGTGAACATTTCTGAAAATGGAAGCACTATCCCTTTAGGCCAAAAACTAAAAACAAAAACTAGTATTACTACTTTTGATTAGGTTTAGGGAATCTAATTAGTGCCAAACACAAAGTAAAGCTGAAAATTAACTTAATGGTAGATCATTAGTCTTGATAATAGATCCAAGGTAAAGAAAAGAGAAAAGTTAGATTTCATACATACAGCTCAGAGTGAGGAATCTAACAATGGCACTAGAATGGTCATTTGGACACACCATCTGTGAAAAGTATGTGCATAAAATGTTGAGTCGATCCATTCAGTAAATGTTGAGATATTTGACAGGATAAGGTGAAACTTTGTTAGTTGTATTGTAGGAATGATCGGATGATCCTCAAGGTCTGTAGGGTTCATTCCCTGGACACCACGAATATTTACATATCACTTCATGAGAATTGCAACATCGTATATATGTCGGACTTTTTACATTGAGATAATTTGCTGAGAAAAAATGGTAATTTGAAATAAAGCATATGTTGATGCCACATAGTGACTACAATATACATCAGTGCTGCAAATTTTCTGCAAAGGCCTGGTGCCACACGTGTACTTCTAATAACTGGCATGACTGGGCTTTGCTGTAAGAAGCTGATGAGCAGAGAGCTGAGAGTTCTTTCAAGCCAACAAGAATGAAACAACTCAAACTCAATTCCAATTAATACTGAATGAGTAGGTGGAAATCCAAAAAGAAATGGAGATAATTACAAAAAAAAATGAGCCACAATCACGAAGAAAAAACTTCGTGGATGGAGGCAACGGGCCTGGAACAGCATGGTAATCAATGTCTGCTTTGTCTCTAAGGGTATAGATTTAATTTGACAAAATGTTTTGGGTTGTAAACAACCAATATGTGGCTGATAAATAAAAATAACACTTCAGCTGGGACAAGCAAGAGAAAGTAATGCAAATTAGATCATCGCTTTAGAGAATTTAGGACTTGTTAAAAAGCTTATTTAGTCCATCGCCTTCAAATATCAAATCAATCCGTGCTGTACACTAACGTTTTGATTTAGTCTACAACACGGTTTAGAACGAAAATGTTTTGTCATGCATGAAGCCTACGGTTAGATTATACCAAACCATTTTGAAATTGACCAAAGTAACAATGACCATTGAAAGTCTCTCTACTTCTTTTTCAGTAAAATGTATTATTTCCAATCAATTTTAGTTCTTACTTAAGGTTTAAGGTTTCGTTCAACAATTTTTTTAAGATTATTTAAATATTATCAAACATCAAGAGATTTCAATTTGATGAAAGTCTTTCTTTCCAATATTGACAATTACTGCTTTTCAAATCACTATGTTTTTGATGTAGGTTGTTTGTGGGTTTGTTGGCAAAGCATCTGAAATATTTCAATCCAAATTGGAACATTTGACAGTGTCAGATAATCACAGTACTTGACATATAAAAGTTTGAGGACTCATATTTAAACACAGATTCGGTTTTTACTGTATTTCAAAATAAACACTGCTCATTGTTTACCAATACATCTCAAATAAATGCAACTTACCTCTGCACAATGCATCAGTGTCATCTCAAGTCAAATGAGCATGAAGCAGAGGTTTTCTTTCCCGGCTCTCAGATCAGATGGCTTTTGTGCTCAGTGATACCAGCTTTGCTAGATTAGCCTTAAGCTACAGTTATTTGCTCTTGCCAGGGGTGATGAATGGGGCTATTTGCTGGCTCTGTCATATTTTGTAGAGCACGTTTACACTACGACCTGATTTGCATTAATGTCTCCCTGACTAAGATTAAATCTCAGGCTCAAACTAACGACCCTTGAGTCTGAACGGGAGCAGCCTCAGTGATTTACCAGACATAAACACAAAGTGAAGATGTGCTGTTATGAAGACCGCTCATTTCTCATTAGGGGTTCCAGGTTGGAGCAGAACACAACAGCATCACATGCACATATGCATGGAACATAGACAGTGCAGATGAGGTTTCTTGTGCTTACCAGAGCTTGGGATGAGGCTTGGTCAATAGCTGCTACAGACCGTGAGGTACTGCACTCTATGTCATCTAAAGCAAGTTCTATGTTTTCCTAGATGCGGGAGGGGATAAATGCTCAGGTTAGTGATCTACAGCAAATCAACCAGCAGAAGATGATTCAATCAATAAATCACAAGTGGAGCTATTCACTGCAATTATGGTATTAGCCATTACTAGATTGTAGATTGGGTTGTGTAGGGGTTCGTAATTAGTGCAATGTTTCTATAATATTTCTCATTTGATTATGCATACAAGTATAATTGAGTTAATTGTCTTTGAATAATAGGATTCAATTATGGTAAGTAAAGTGGAAAGGATGGAGATTTCTGAGACAAACCTCTGAAAGTGAAAGCGTTTCTGTGTATATTGTATATATGCAGGCCATGGTGTTAATCTGTGTATGTTCTCTCTGGTACACTGGTTAATACTGTGCTCTGTCTGCCACGCAGCACCTCCTTGTATCTCTCTAGCTCCTGGACGAAGGTGCGTTCGTGGAACAGGGTCTGCAGCCTCTCCTGGGTGTAGTTATGACAGAGCTCCTCGAATGTGGCGCCTCTCTGCTGTTGAGCCAGACGCGGATTCTGGAAACCCGGAGTGTCCACGATCAGCAGCGAGCACAGAGAGTGCTGGCTGGACTTCAGAGCTCTGAGGGAGAGAAATGGATCATGATGTAGCTTTGACACTGGAAAGCAGCAGATTGTCTGTTTAGAACCCAAAGATATAAAATGTTTATGTACAACAGAGACAAAAATCAGTGTCTGGTTTAACAAATCCTCATTATGAATATCTTTTAAATACAATCAATATACGACAGGTAGACAGAATAAAAGAATGGTCGTGTGCATGGTACCAGCTTTTAAAAAAACTCCTAACACCTTTTATGAGACACTTTGTTACGCTAATGAATGAATTATTTTTATGAGAAGAAATTGCAGCAGTTTCTTGACCATATCAGATGTTCTGTAATTCATTTTAATTTAAACATATTAGTTTCATTGTCTGTCTGGTTTTTATATTTGTGAGTGATTCACTTGTATTTTGGCACTGACTATGTTATCAGTATAAATTTATAATAAGGTTTAGTATAAATTCCTATAGGGTGTGTAAACTGTAAAGATCAATATTCAGATGCAGTTATTTGCAAATGTTTATATTTGGATGATTTTTAAGGTGAACAGAGGAAAAGAAAAAAAGGCCCGTCAGTCATTAAAAAACATGAGCCATACATAATGGTAATTGAGGTTGTGTAGCAGCCAATGGCACTAGAAGCATTACACTAATGTAAAGTGTGGAAAGTATAGAAAGATAAATGTGAAACCCTCGCGATTAGAACTGACATCTGTGAGTAACACCGTGTGTGCAGGGTTTTCTAAAAGAGCTGCTGCAGAGGCTGTCGAGACAAAGGCGCAGTAAAACGAAATGAACTAGAAAGAAGTGAAGCAGCACATTGATTTCACAGCCTCCGATGTAACAATGCCACAACTAATTGTTGCAAAACAAATGCATCTGAACAAAAGGTCCTCCTGAAAGGAACATTTAAACAACACTGTGAATCTGCAGACTGTGTATGTGTGCCACAGTAGAGGAGCAGAACTGTGCATACTGTTAACTGAGAAGAGAAATATTCTTATTTCATTTGTTTTACAACATTATAAATGTGGTTTAAAATTGCTGTGACTTATGGATGGAGCACAAACAAGGTGGGAGTAAAGTAATGCGAGCAAAAGTGTTAAATGTGCTTTAACTTTTAAAAAGGGATGAAAAAAACAAAGAGAAGCAGTAAAGGGAGTTCAGAGTAAACATTGACAGGATATGATGTGGCACTTTAAGAGTCACGTGAAGTGTGGCAGTGGAATTAGCTGATATATACAAAATTGTAGAGGAGGTGGCCATTTGCTTCAAAGACATTTGAAAGCTAGAGCTAAACAATCATCAAGTTTGAGTTACAAGGCTTTCAGAGAGTATTCAGACCCTTTACACAGTTGTTGTTAATGTAATTTTAAATGGATATAATCACAATTTCACCCATCAATCTGCACTAAGTAAGCCATAATGGCAAAGTGGAGTACACAGCAGGGAGTTGAAATGAACGCTGGTAAAAGTTGGACTGTTAAGGGGCGGAAAAACAGGTAAGAATGAAACAATGAGTGGATAAAAAAGAGGATAGGAAAAAAGAGGGAAAAAACAGAGGGTTGAGGCTAAAACTGAAAAGGAAGGGAAGAAGAGAAAAATAATATGAAGAGAGTAGTAAGTAGTTATGATTCAGACTTAGGGTCTGAAGCTTTCTCATATCTAATAACTATATAGTGAATACTTCTTCTACTTCCTATAAAAATCAAAGACAAATACAGTTAAATATTTGAGGTATAATATTGTGAGATCTAACCTGTTTATGAGGGAGATGACGAGAGTGAAGAGCTCAGAGTAGAGTCCTGACGCCATGGCCTCCAAACACTCCAGAGCTGTGACCTTAGAGCCTGAGAGACAGGGGGGGGAAGAAGCATTTTAAGAAGCTGTATTCTGCTTCGAAACTGATCTCACTATGATCAGACTCATCTGGAACAACCTAGTGCTGAGAGACTTTAAACCTGCCATCCAGGTTATATGTCAACTCTTTTCAAGCAAAACACAGGAAAGCGTTTAGCTTTGAAAGCATTTCAAGCATTAGAAGTAAACATGAAAAACAACCACTATTCAAATTGTGTTTAGAGCACAGAAAAATTGAAAAACGGTCAAGTATCAAAAGTTGGCTTAAAATATATGGTCCCATTTTGGATTTTTTTCCAGATTTAAATTAGAATATTAGATATAAAATATATTTCACAACTATCAATTAAGTATTTTTCTAAAGTATAGCAAATACCATGTCCATCATATAAGGGTGTAGGGAAGGTTTAGCTGACCACTTTTGTTTTGTAGTGAACAGCCAACATCAGTGTGCACATGATCGAACATGTGAGATTAAAGACGCTGCAGTTGGGTTTGTACCTGAGCTGTCGCCTTGGCCGCCCTCGTCCGGTGCTCCTCTGAATGACGTGGAATGCTGCAGCCCTTTGGCCTGGTGCTTAAAGATCGAAGAGGAGAGCTCCTCCAAAGTGCAGCCCAGCAGGTAGGCCGCTTTCTGGGCCCATTCATGACGGGCAAACTGCCTGCGTCCCGCTAAAGAGAGAGTAAAATAAACATGTATCAAATACAAGACAATATGTATCAAGGACCTGAGGAGGAAAGATAATGCAGATGACAGGAAGAAGGTGGAGAATGAATGGTGTAAAAAGGTTCATACCTAAACAGAGATCCATGCTCTAAGAAAATGTGTGTGTGGTTTCTGTCAAGCTACACGGTGCTTTTGCTTTTTCTGAGCTATGGCTAACACAAACTGAAAACACACTGTAAAGTACAAATAGAGTATCGACCACAGTCTTAGCCTTTAATCCAGATAAGAATTTCTCATGGCAGGTCTGGGCGGTGTGTATCCAAAAGAGATATTTTCTTTCGGCTGCTGACAGGAGCTGAAGGCAGGAAGCTGTGAGGTGTGTGTGAAAACTGACAGATTCTCTTCTTCAGGTAAGTTTTGTCGTCTGTAGAACATTACACCCACTGAGCACTTTATCAGGAATTTAATAATACAATCAGTCAATCATATGGCCGCAGAGCAGGTAATGAAGTCATGCAGATGCAGATCAGGATGTCCACATCAAACATCAGTTTGGAAAGACAATAGGACCTCAGTGACTTTGACTGTGACATGGTTGTTGGTTTCAGATAGACTGGTTTGGGTAAATGTGAAACTGCTGATCCAAAGATGTGAGAGTTTCTACTTGTTCTATTGGATTCAGTGAACTGCAGTGAGCTCCTCATTCACCAGAAGTGAATCCAGTAGAACCTTTGTGATTGGGTACAACAGGAGATTGATGGCATGAATGTGGAGCGTACAAATATGCAGAGATGATGTGATGCATTTCAACATGCAGCAGAATCTAAGTGGAAACTTTCCAACATCTTTTTGGAATCAATGACTGAGGATGTTTGAGAGCAAGACAGGAGCTAACCAGTATTAGTATGGTTTTCCTAATAATGTGCTCAGTGAGTGCATTTCTTTTTCTGACAGGCCTGATTTTGTATTGAGTTTGTATTTAAAATCTAGAAAGTGGCGAGACATGAAAAACTGTCTTGAGGCAGTGAGGAGGTGAAGAGAGAGGTAGGAGAGGCATGAATAATAACTACGCTGATGACTTAAAGATCCAGTGTGAAAGATTTAGGTGAAAGGGATCTATAGACAGAAATTGTATATAAAATAATCCTTGTGATGTTTTCACAAGTGTTTTGATCTACATTAGACAAATTGTTGTTTTATTTAACCTAGAATGGGCCCTTTATACTTTATATACTTTATATTTACATCATGAGGGGGTCCTCTCTATTGAGGCCGCCATGTTTGTTGTAGTAGCCCAGACTGGACAAACCAAACACCTTTTTAGTTTTTATAAAAACTGAAGGTTACCACAGATTCCCTTTCCTGTTTGAAAGGGGAGGGTGAGGTGAGGGGTATTCATCTGCTACATGCAACTTCACCACTTTATGTCACATTGAGCCTTTAAGTCCTGGAAGGACATTAAGACAGAAAAAACAAACAAGAGGCTCTGAAGTAAACTATCAACAACATGTGTTATTTTTTCTTTTACCTTCATCTCCATCTGTGTTTGATAGGGCACAGCATGCAAACATGCAAGTAAAGAGAGGGGGTTAGAGATAACACCGTTCATGAATTCATCAATTCAAAGGTACAGGAATGCATAAACATTAGTATTAAACAACATTGACCAAAGACCACCCGTCATGCTTTGGAATAGTGAGCTGAGAGGTTAGACATGTCAGTACCAGTGGATGTTAAAAGATACTCTGGACTGGCACACGTCCTTGAAGCATTTCCCCCCCACAAAAAAGACAATTAACTCAACTGAAAGCACATTCTCCTACGTGCAGGAACAGCCAGTGCAGACTCAGGAGATTTCAAAATATCAGACACCATTTTAATATTCAAGCTACAAGATGTTTTGTTATTGTTACAGTTACAATGTTAACACAGGGGGGAATTCTCCATATCTGATCTTGGACAAGTTGTTTATTCCAGTTGGAAAGGTAAAAACCCTTGGCGAATATTAATAAAATCCATCAATGTGGTTTTAGTTTCATGTTGTGGAATCCTGAAGTGGTTTATTATACAGGTAGGCCACCCCTTCACCTAACATTAGGAAAATAAATATATACGGTAATGAAATATTCATTTTACTGGGGAGAGGAGCGAACAGCCCACACACCCTTCAGGATTTCTTTGTCCGTGTCAAAAACTGTCATTGTCAATGTCAATCATGTAGACAGGAATCGCATTAACACATGCAGATATGTGCCTGTTAGTGTTTCTTCGAGTTACATTCATCTGCTTTCTACTGTTATAATTTATAAACCAATTAATGGTTTTGCAAAAGCAAAAAGAATTGTAGAAAATGTACCTCCTCTATTTGAATCTAACCATGTAGATACATGATATGGCCAGAAGTATACGGACAGACCTTTCCACGCACTTCTGTGTCTTCTTCGGTCTGGGTCGGTTTTTTGGGGCTTTTGTTCTTGATGCACTTCTGTTTCTCAATGACAATACTCCTGCGCATAAAGCAAGGTCTTTAAAACTGGTAATGCCAGACTAGTGTGGAAGAATTCGATGTTTGTGCACTGAAGTCCAGCCTCAGCCTCTCCAGCACCAACGGAACGCTGACTAAAGAAGAAATGATGGACCTCACCAGTGCTGCAGTGGCTGGATGGGAGCAGACCACTGCAGCGTTGTTGAGAGACTTCTAAGAAGTCTTTGATAGATACATCATTAACTGGACAAATAAAACAACAACTATCTCCATGGTTCATTACCACTACAATATTTTTTAATTTGTCGTTTTATATTGACATGTACAAAAAAAATCTGTTTAAACAGCATTTTATAATTCTATTATCCTGGTTAGTGTTGCAGTCTACATGTCCAAAAAGTGTTTATTCAAATAGCAAGACTGACACCTAGTGGCAGTCAGTAGAGTAAACTCCACTGCTGTGTGATATGGAGTTGGGTTTACATCTTTACAGTTTGTGGTAATTTGATGTTGAGTAATGAGTTAAAGTTTGGTTGGCAGCACAGAGAAACAAGCTGCTAGTTAAACCGGATAAACTAAGTGCTCAGACATGGAGGAAATAAGTTGTGGCCTCCGCCTAAATATAGCAGAGGAAAATGTGCCAAGTCCTATTTTCAATCCCTGAAACCTCGAAAGTACAGTCTTAGGAGGAGCACCTGAAGGCAACGTTTACTGTTGATTCCATTGCTCTATGCAGATTGTATCTTGTTCATTAGGTGTGAAATGTAGTCTGGTTGTTGGTGACACAGTCAGAGCGACTTCTGTATTAATGACATTTGCTTTTCCATTTGTCTTCCATAAAAAAACACCATCACACTGGGTCATTTAGTGAAAATAGATAGTGATACAGTAAATTACATCATAGTCGTCAAGTTACACTGACCCTACTGACCAGTTCAGTTGGTGAGCTTTTCCACTGCTTTTTGGATGTCAAGGATAAAGAAGTGTATTTTGTTAAAGATATGAATTCCTTTTGTTCATTTTTAAACATCTAAATATCTGTAAAACAATGTTTGTTTTTCTTTCTGGGTATGTCTGACCCAATTCCGTGGTATCTTTTTTCTTTCACATTCTAAAATCCCTCTACACCTCTGTTTACACCTATGTGTTATTTAAGCAAACACATGCACCATTTTATGTCTATGATATCATCATGTGCCGAGCATTTCAGTATAAGTCATCAGACACTAGTCCAGAAATGGAGGTATTTTCAGTCAGTCATATGGGAGCTCCTACCTTTAGTGGCTCCTGCAGCTCCCAAGTGGTAAATGGCCCCTAGGATGAGCCAAAGGGCTTTCTGCTCATCACCAGAGATGCCCAGTACTTTCATGGCCGCCTGCAGCTTGGTGAACTGCTGCGAGGCTCGCTGCTTGTCCTCAGGCTGAGGAAGATCACATCAGATCACATTATATCAGATCTATATGTCAGTCAGTCAGTCCGTCTGTCTGTCATTCAGTCAGTCAGTCAGTCAATGCATCCATCCAATGCACGGTAGGGGCTGACCAATATACAGTCCAGTGTTACAGTAGCTGATTATAGATATATTGGTATCATTGACTATGTCAGGATTTTTTTTTTTTTTTTTGAAGTACAGAATTAGAGAATAGTAATTCTGTAATTTCTCAGTAAAAAGTATCTTTCAACTGTAAAATGTTGTATTATTTATGGGGTAAATGATTCCCAACTCAAACATTAATATAGGCATTGGTTGGGTTATAACACAGGGCTCAGAAAAAAACCATACAGATTATATGAAAATATAATTTAATTTTAGTGAAACTGTCTCTTGTTACCTTAGACTGTGGTATGATCCCAAAAACACTGTTCTCAGCCAGATGGTTAAAGTGCAGCTCCGTTCTGATGAGAAGGGTAAAATCATGGGATAGGGGGAATGTCAACAAAAGAGTCGGTAAAATGCTGACTATTAGAGAATATAAAGACGAAACAAAAACATAATTTCTTATTCAGAAATAATGATTAATGAACCATAAGAAGAAAAAAACAGTATCAGATGACCTGTATCAACATTCTTATAATCTGATTTTTTAGACTTGATTTTGAAAAAAAGGTCATACTAACCAGCTGAGTAAAATAAGTTCTGCTTTTAAATATGTTTACAACTAAAGTTAATGGTGTCTCTTCCTTTCAGTTACAGCAGAGACTTCGTCAGCTGGAGTGAGCTGAACCAGCTTCAGCTGAACACCAGCAAGACGAAGGAGATGATCGTGAACTTCCGGAAAAAAGCATCCTACTTAACACCAGTGAACATCCAGGGATTGGACATAGAGGTGGTGGAGAGCTACAAATTCCTGGGTGTTCACCTCAACAACAAACTGGACTGGTTGGACAACACACATGCCCTCTATAAGAAGGGCCAGAGCCGCCTCCATCTGCTGAGGAGGCTGAGGTCCTTCGGAGTGTGCAGGGCTCTCCTCAGGACTTTTTATGACTCTGTGGTGGCCTCAGCCATCTTCTACGCGGTGGTCTGCTGGAGGGGGGGTAGCACGGACAGAGACAGGAGCAGGCTCAACAGACTGATAAGAAGAGCGAGCTCTGTCCTGGACTGTCCTCTGGACTCCATTGAGGAAGTGGGGGACAGAAGGATGTTAGCCAAGCTGGCGTCCGTCATGGGCAACACCTCTCACCCCCTACATGACATTGTGGGGTCCCTGAGCAGCTCCTTCAGCAGCAGACTGTTACACCCACGGTGTAAGAAGGAGAGGTTCCGCAGGTCCTTCATCCCGGCCGCAGTCAGGCTCTACAACACCAGCACCACCTGATAATGTTGTAGTCCCTGTCGATTATCTCCATCTCCACTCAACCTCTCACCATAGCTGTATTTGTATTTTTATTTTTCTTATTTATGTTTGTATTTTTGTTTTACTCAGTCCACTACCATGCACAATATTTATTTACAACACTTTACATCTATATTTATATCATGGTCACTTAAAATGGTTACATTGCATTATTTATATTTCCAGTATGCTATGTTGTAGTATTATTTATATTATGGTCACTTACTTTTTAATTATTTTTCTGTATCATGGTCACTACTGTTGAAATATTACTTATAATATTTTTGTTTTCATTACAATAACACTTACATCATTCCACTTTATCCCCAGCACCTGCTTTTGCACAGTGTCTGTTTTGCAGGTTGTTTGTTATCTGTTTGTTATCTGTACTCTTATTATGTGTAGTTTGAGTAGTGTACATATTGTGATCTTTTTTATTTGTGCTTCGGCACTGTTACTTTAATTCTGTTTTCCTTTATTGCTGTAACAAGTGAATTTCCCCATTGTGTGGATAAATAAAGAAATCTAATCTAATCTAATAATGACTGAAAAGTCCCACATGTCAGTCCAATGTCTGACTCATTGCAGTAAACTATGTGTTTATTAAATAGTAAAAGGTTAACTGACGGTTGAGGGTGAAATTTCACACACAGCCAATGATCAAATACATCTCGGGAAAAAATCCCTAAACATCCCAGATTGGTTGTGACACTCAAACCAAACTACAGTAATCTCACTGCCATTTTTTCTGTAATTAAAGAATTATCAATAGTTCACCTCAGGCTGGTGTCAGCTCCGGCCAACATGTAGTAAAAGATGTTGAAGGTGGACTCTCCCTCAGGTCGTCTGCTCACCCTCAGTTTCTCCAGCAGCATCGTCTAAACAGGAGGAGACAACATTAGTCCCAATGGGCTGCTGTGGATCTACTCAGTAATGTGTGTGGTAGTGTGAGAGGATCTCAGCGTCTGGACTGTTGCAGTCTGCAAACCCTCATCTTGTAAAGACTTGTATTGTTTCAGTTTATTGAAGCTATGGATATACAGTAGGTGTTGTGTGTGTGGAGTGAAGTGACGGAAGGAGGAAGTGTGAGTGTGTGTTTAACCTGGATGGAGGCAGAGGCCACCTGCCCAGCCTGGTCGAAGTCGAGGGACACAACATGGGAGAAGTGGCTGGCATTAGTGTTCATAGACGTGGAGCTGTTGCCAAAAGCCTCCAGGATGGTGTAGACTGCCTGCCACTTCTCAGCTGTGTTACAAAATTAAATAAATAGATAAATAACACATTTGAAGAGTTGCGGTGTCTCTGTAGAATCGACACTCAACTGTTACACATGTAACAGTGGTATCCCTTCATCAGCGGCTGCTGACACAGTATGCAACATCATCAACTCCACTTCGCTGCCGCTATATTGCACACACAACATCTAAACGATTTCATGATTATCCCAAAAGACATCAAACATGTTAATCAATTCTTCCCTACCATAGAAAAGAAAAGTTAGTCTTTACTGTGTAAAACACACATACACTTTTAGTGCTGACTGTGATTTATGTGAAGTGGCTCCTGCAACACTGCTATTTCCCTGTTGGATTTATAAAGCACTCTGTCTTACTGTGGGTGCAGGTGGAAATTAACTGCTGTGCTTGAAGCAGTTGTTGGACTTGTTTCTACAACATCTTGTTCGAACACAGGTTCAGTATCATCTAAAAAGAGCTTATTCCATATTAGATTTAGTGGCTGAAACTCAGCCAAATACTGGTGTCTTCATTGTTGTCAGTGGGGCTTGTTATTGTCTCAGCCTAACTCTCACCAACACATTTACCGCTTGTCTTTAGCACTGACAATGAAACTGAAGAAAGGGATGCATTAAAGAATGATTCCTTTTTTTTTTAACAAAGGCCATGTTTTCATAGTTATAGAATAACCTCCTCTTTCAACCTCGGATGTATAGATATGCACAGTTACATTTCCAGTGCAATGAGGATTTATTATTGATATTAGTTTTACCTGCAAATTTGTAAATTTTAATGAAAGTTTAGAAAAACGAAGACCATGTTATAACTCGATATTAGACATTTAACATCAGTCCCCATTGCCATATTCATCATAAGCAGCACAACGTTATAAAAATCCATGTAATCTGCATTATATGCAGTCTGCAGACTCACCAGAGAAGATTTTGCCCGTGCTGCCAGCGATGGAGACCAGATACTGCAGCAGGTGCTGACAGTTGGTGGTCTTGCCACTGCCAGATTTCCCCAGCAGCACGATCGACTGATCCTGCCGAGTAGTGAGCAGGTTGCGGTAGGCCGACTGAGCCACAGAGTAGATGTGAGGAGCCGAGTCATCGCGCCGGCAGCCTTTGAACATGTGCATCACCTTATGAGGGAGGAGCAAAGATGGAGGAGGAAGAAACATGCAGCACGGAATGAGCACAAGAGAAGGACATAGAAAGTTATGGGTATGAGGTATGTTAGAGCACTGAGAGAAGAATTTTTCTCTCAGAAACCCACAGTAATCACTGAGGTCATAAAAATAAAACATGAGAAAACAAAACATAAATAACAAAAAATTTATCTGGAAACTGGTGGTTTTGGTTTCAGACTATTAGTTTATGCCCAGAATAACAGTTTTGCTTTTTATTTGTGAAATAAATTATTTTGTGGACATTTCATGGACTGTTGCCGTTGCCCTTTAAGATAACACCAAAATGTAGCATTTCAGACAATGACTGACAAACTAATCAAGTAGAGCGATATTGAAGCAGATTACAACAGTGTTTCATTGATGAAAACAACCATGAGGTTACCTAAGCTATTGAATAATTTATATTTCATGTCTCTATCCGCTTTCTGAGAAGGTTAAGTTTGGTAAATGTTGGCAATTCTGTCAGCTCTTCAGAAAACCATCAGGTTTAGGCGGTTGTTTTCAAACAATGCTTAGGTATTAGAATGTGTCTTTAATTCTGTGTCTTGGGTCCTAAAAGGTTAAACACATTAGAAATGTATTGAATTTATCGATAATATCTCTTCTACCCAAATCTATGTTCAACGTCACAACTAGATTATTTCTGCTGTAGCAGTTCTTCTTCTTGGGAACCCAAATAAGTTGAAATCAGAGTGAAATCATGGGCATAAAAACAGGATGCTGCAGTAGGCTCCAGCCATCAGTCTAAAACTTACCTTCTCAGAGTACATGGAGGGTGTGCTGAGGGGGTTGATGACCACCATGTTGGTTCCGGCGTAGGTGTGAATCAGATTTCCTCCATAGCGCTGCCTCAGACAGTGCATCACACTGGATTCATTAAGGTAGAGCAGTGAAGCCAGGTCCTCTGATCGGTCATATGATGGAGGGTTGGCCTGCAAATGGAGGGGGAGAGAGGTGTATAGCAATGTTGGCATAGATGGTAACCAGATACAGAATATTTAACCTGATCAGGGGAAACCCTTAGACTAATAGTGTAAACAGGTGTTAGTCTAAGTTCAAAGGTCAAGTGGTGCTGTCAAATTATCCAGGGCCATAACTATGCCTGGGTTCAGGCACTTTCGGGTCAAACAGGTTGATTCCTACTAGGAAAACACCCCTCCTCCAATGACACTAACTCTGCAACTACTAAATGAAAAATGCTTCATATCATTAACTGCTAGTGTAACCACTAATGTTATTGTTTATTAATATACAATCAGAAAAAGATAGATCAGGCTTTGTGTACACATACATTAGTTATAAGAGGATACAGAATGCACAATGTTGATTTGGGTCTGCACAAGAGATCTCCAAAAGAAGAGCAGCATTTTGCACGCCTGTAACTTTTATCTTATAGGTCTAAAAAAAGACTCCTCCCTCTCGCCTGTCTCCCCTTTTCTTTCCTCAGTAAAATCTATACTGACAGTGATTCTGCAGATATCTGGATAGACCATTAAACAGGGGGGTCAGTGAAATCATTAAATCATCAACCAAATGACCGACACATTTTTGTCCTCTGGGTGATGTTTAGAGTATCACTGTCAAAATCTTGGCATCGGCATGAATAACAAAGGCTGTTTTGGTCCGGTTAACATATCTTCAGAGGTTTGAGAAACATCTGAGTGGGAAAAGAGCTGCAGCCAAGTGAGCAAATGTCAACAGTTGGCAACTGCCACCTGCCAAGCTTCCTGAACTGTCCCAAACCCTTCCCATCATTCCGGATGGCTGTCAGTGTCCTCTGTGAGCCTGCTGATGCCCATTAGCTTCAGGCTAGATCTGGCTCTATCTCTTAATTGTCCATGTTAGCTGCTGAATAGATAAAATAAAATAACTCTTGATTCAGTTTAATTTTGAAACGAATATCTGACTTGAGTGTGGGATGACTTATGAATGCCAAATGTTAATGTGACGATGACAAAAAAATATTTACCTGAACCAATAATTCGATATCTACATCACAATACTGTGATATACTGCAATTGAAGCAGTAATACGCTGTACATACATGATGACATCGGATTCATTCTTTAAAATATCATCCATGAAACACTGCTGTTTATAAAGTTTATGAAGTATTTGGACACTACAAAAAGCAATCAGTTGGTTCGGGTCATGAACAGTTGTCATCAAATTCAAGTTCAAGTGATCCACTCAATCTGAACAGATTAGTCCTGGTGCACCTTCTCTCCCACTCACCTTTTCAATGTCGTCTTCGTCCACATCCAGTAGCGTCCCATCGTGCTCCAGTTTGATTTTCACCTTGCCCTCTGGCAGGGAACCATCCTCTGTCTTAACCACAGTGGCTGTGCGGAGAAAAGACAGGAAACACTGACAGATGTTAGCCTAGTGCAATGCTTTGCTACTGTACTCTCACCAGTGTAAGAAAAAGGCATATATTCAGTTATTTATAAAACAATGGCTTCCATTTTCACCAAATGGGATTTTGTAAAAAACTGTGTACAGAAAAGTGCACATCTTTGCAAAGCATCACTTCATAAACTCCACATAAGAGGTTGAATTCTTTTCATCTGCCACAGTCAGGCATATATCAAAGGCCAATTTGTAGCAGAACGGCTTGAAGGGATGGTTCACCCAAAAATTTAAATACACTCACTATTTACATACCACTATGCCGATGAACAAGTGTGGGAAGTCTTTGTGTCCACAAACCACTTTTGGAGTCTCTTGGGTGAACAACATTGAAGCTGAATCCAGTACAATTGAATTAAATGGTGTCTACTTCTTCAAATGTAAAAAACATAACACTTCTCCTGTGGTGTCATCCTAGTGTCCATAAGCCCAGGCATGGAGTTTCAACTGGAAATGGCATATTGTTAGAGTTCCTGACTTGTCATCTTCAGTATATATTTTTTTATATATTCAGTTTCAGTAACCGTTAAGTTTACCCAACAAAATTAGTTGGTTTGGGTTCAAACTGACGCTTTTTCAACATTTACAAGATGTTATCATGACATCTTTTCAGTAAGAATGTTAAATTGAAAGTACTAGATAGCAGGGGGAGTTTATGTTTGCTTTTTTTAAATGACCATCACATTTTTAACAACTTTTTTAATTTCCTAGTGGCTCGATGGAGATGACACTATACAAATAAAAGGATGAGTCTCATCTCACCCAGGGTGAAGCCATCTTTGTGGACAAGCCAGACCTTCTCTGATCCATACCAGGCCTGCTCTGCTGCGATCTGCTCCTCTGTCTTCACCTGGTGGACAGAAAGGACAGAGAGAAAATGAGTGGAAGAAAGTTATATCTGTCAAATTCACAGCACTCAGTCACATCAGGACTTTCGGAAATCGCCAACTTTTCCATTTTATATTATAAACCAGCACATGCTGAAAGGTCATGAAGGGAAAGCTTGTCAAGTGTGAAAACCAGAAACACGTCAATGTAACAAGCTTCAGGGGTGTGTGAAAGGGGTTTAACCATAAACGTATAAAGATGGACGACATGACAGCTCCCCAAAAGTGAAGCCAAATCATCTTGATCACCTCCTGGCATCTGGTCGCCTCTGCTATGTTAGCAGATGGGACATGAACCATACAAATAAGTACATGTAAAATACATGATTCCCAAAGATGGTTTCTGTAATTTTAGATAGACCTTATCAAACTAATGTATGTTCAAGTGTTAAGGATACTGTCGATGGTCAAGCGTGTGAATCAGCTGGACCTCAATTAAGTACTTCTACACCACGATCAGTACTGCGGACTCTGCAGTAAAAAAAACTCAGGATGGTGCCATCCGTGTCTGGGATATTTGGGCTTCATTTTTGCACAGTGGGAGGTAGTGAAGAAACATCGTCCACCTTTATATACAGTTAATGGGTTTAAAAGCAAACCTGGTGAACAAACAAAAAGAATAAAACAAGAGGAAATGTATATTATAAATAAGATAAGATAAAATAAGTATATTTTTTCATGTAAACTAAGGACCAAATTAAGTCTGATCTTTTGATGAATACTTGCAGTACATTTCTCAAAGATTAGGGAAAAGTAAACAAGACACACACGCACACAATTTCACAAGCAGAGGGAGAGAGCACAACACAGCACAACACTCCAAAGTGAACACTGGTGAATGTGGGACGAGCTGTTGGTGAATCAAACTCAGGCACAGTGCAGGCCAGACCTGAGGTTGCTGCGCTGCAGCATGAGATGCCTGAAGAAGGGCCACAGGATCCTCTTCCACTGAACCCTGTTGATTTGGCCAGCATGAGGAGGTCAAAGGTCACAGTTATATATGAGCAACATGCACACACACAGACCAATATATAAGATAATAGGAAAAACTCTACATTGTGTCGCTGCATATGACAAAGGGTCGGTATACTTTTGGGAGGGAAATCCAGTTCAAACTACAAGCATTAGGCAAATATCAATCGTAGAACTGCTTCAAAAGATGTACAGTGTCATTGTTAAAATGCAAAAAGATTGATGGAATAAAATGGATGTCAGAGTCAGCCATGAACCCATCATCTCACAAAACAGAGCCCTGAGAGCACCTTTACCATAATAAATAGCTACACAACAATCACACAGATATAAGAGCACAAGAGTCTATCAGCCTAATTTGTCATGAAATAAGTATTGACATCATATTCACAAGTTACAAACTGCAGCTCACAATGACAACACTACAAGGAATGATCTGTCAAGACGCTTTAGAATAATTCAGACTTTTGAGACAGCTATCAGCTACCCTTAACATGAATGAGTCCATGTTCTGGTTTCAAACCAGGAAGAAAATTGCAGGGTTTCTGGGCCTTACACTACAACAAGCAACACAAGTACAAATTCCAGCCACGGGCACCGGAGGTTGGCATGGGAGCTGCTGTACCTGGAGGGAACCCTGAGGCTGCAGGGCGGCAGGGGCTGGGGTTTGGACAGAGGACGGAACATTGACTGCTACTGGCTCCAGCTTAGCCACAAAGCAGCCACAGAGACGATGGCAGCCAGCAAATGCAGAGTGAATAAGGCGTGGAGAGAGGGAAAGAGAGCGAGGGGGAGGCACAGGACAAGGTCAACATGGAAATTTGCATGAATAAAATGCAGTGTATGGCAACAAAAGCATGGTCATGAGACCGAGCAGCGGAAAAGTGGAAATTGCTTTAAAATAAGTAACTATGAGGGGGCAGACTGCAAAAAGGTTATTAGAAACACAATGTGCTTTCAAGCTGAAGGCCAGAGCCTTAATATCAAACTCATATAGGTAAATATTAAACCAGATGGACTAAAATACCATTTGCTTGGTAAAGGGTGTTCAGGTTGTGACGATAAGTGATGTTAAGCATAAGGCTTGTAACCCAGTCAGAATTTCACAGGCCTATCTGATCATTTAGTCAGTTCAGGCCAACATTTGGACTACACAGGTAAAAGTCATGTTCATGTGTCATGTTCACATGTCATGTTATTCCTGACAGCTGACTCAACCCCTGGTTTGATCTTCCCTACGAAAGAGAAACAGAGCTTCTTTGCCAGTCAAGTCAAATGTGTTACAAGCCCCTGGGTATAAAAATGAATGAGATCAACTACAACTTTAGAAAGCTCAACTACACATAATAAAAGCCGTAAATACATTCAGCTGTTAATATGCGTCACTTTCATACACAGCCCGATATAAACTTTTTATGAACTCAGACTCTGTGGGGCGTTGTTGTGTTCATAATTGAAACAGAACGGTTCTGAATTCAACGAGCTCTGATTTAATTCACTGACTGGTTTCTTTCCCTTCTTAAATTCTGTGTATAAAAACATTCAGGTATCAGTCAAGTTTAGGATGTTGGGACGTTGCTTCCGCCAAAAACTCATCACCTGTTGCCAATTAATGTTCATCTCATGAGTGACTAGATGGCGAGCCAGGTTTGTGTGTTTGCTACAGCTGATACCTCTTCTCTCATAAAACCAAAGCTGATCACTACTTGAGTTAATTTATAATTGTTGTTTAGTTTTCTGCAATGCCATCACCTGATTGACCGGAGTGGAACAGCATGTCATGGTTGTCAGTTGTTTATAAGTCAGCAGGCTAATTTCCCTTATCCTCCCTAGTCTAACCTTTTAGGTCCTAGAGGTGCTTTTGGTCAAAACGCAGCTCATGACACAATAGTTTTGAATCTAGACCTTCATAGCATGTGGAAATCGGGGTGTGAGATTTGTTTTTAATGTATCACACAGTATATTTAATCAACATTTAAGTAAATAAAAGTATTTAATTGAACTCTTGTCAAAGCATTGGCTGATACTCAAACTTAAAAGACTCAGACGGGACCAATAAACATAACTGGAAAATCAATGGTGTGGGTATCAACTTTTCCAATCAGCTGAAATAAAGAGTCCAAAATGTTTTGCTGGTTAACTGATTCAGCTGTGACAGCAGCTAAAGCCAGCAGGTAAATTAAAAAAAATAGGTAAGTATAAGTGTGGGAAACACAGAATCAGAGTTACACTAATAAGGGCTCGAGCTTTGAAGCCAGGACACCAGCAGAGAGGATAACATTTCACACCGTCATGAGTCACAACCGACAGACCAACAGTTGCCTCAGTCAGGATGGCAACAGACACCCTAGTTCTCTCTGCTATGTGCCTCTATAAGCATACACCAACATGCAATAAGCATGAGTTGTTGACATGACAGAAAAAGACACGCATGAACCAGAGAGAGCACATCAACAACATGCAGATGGATAGCAGGGGGGTTTACAGGGGCATTGAAGATCCTCATCAGGCGTCTCTGAGCCTCCTCGGTGGGACTGAGCGGTGCCTCCTACGAGTCAAAGCAGCAAGCAACACATTGAAACTAGGCCTACTAGTACAGGAGAAGCAAAGCCTATGACAACACACATTTACAAAATATATGAATATTTGATGAATTCCTTTTACAAGTCTAACACCCTGTCAGCCATACAAGTTTAAAGTTATGTATTACAAGAAACCAAGTCTGCACACAGACAAACACACACTTGTGTCATCGTCATGACAGTAGCAGTTTGAATTAAATGGAATCCAACGTGAAAACACTGTAAAGCAAATAAATGCACAACCGAGCTTCAAACAGCATGCGCACACAAAATAATCTATAACGTCCACACACTATATAACATCATTGTCTGGTTAAGAGTGAAATATTAAATCAAGCCAAGCAAGTGAGAAGAAAACAAACAGAGCCAGTATAAATTTCACTGATTTAAATCAATGTAATATTCTTAGGCCAATCCTCCAGGGCAAAATCCCAATCCCTCTGCAACTATATTGTGCATGGCAGTAAGTGAAACATAGAGCATATCTAAAAACTCAATGTCTGTCCTGCAAACGGAATTAGAAATTACCTATTTCCTATGGATTTGGAATATAAAACATCATTCATTTCAAATTCAACACAGTCATTTGATAATCTAACAGTGGATTCACTGTTCTGGAGTAGACTAATACCTAGTGAAGTTTGAAAAGTTGTTTCTGTATCCATGTTCACAATCTGTAAAGTTCCTGGAGAGAAGGGCCATGTACCTGTTCTTGGCCACAAAAATCTCTGTAATCTCTTAGAAATAAACAAAAAACCTTTGTGAAAAACGTTTGTGTTTAGCTCAAAATCAAACAACCATAACCAAAGACCAAGAGTTTCAAGCGCAATGACAAAATTTGTCAAACACAACAAAAGTCAATCATCCTTGAACTCTTGTTCAAGTTATGTTCAAGACTCCATAACTTGAACAAATTCAAGTTATGGAGTCATTCAAATTGTTCATATCATTCTAGCCTTTACTTTACCTAATGGTGAGAGGAGATTGTGGCAACTCAAAAAAGGTAAGGGAGCTTCCAAAATTTTAAAGAAAACCAACAATATTTAAACCATATTCCATGGTAGTCTGGTAAACTTGCTCTCGTTTTAATCTAGCAAGTGGGTAAAACTGAGATCCCAACCCCCATTTTTTTTTACCATAAAGACCATGACCAAGGTCATATTTTTGATTTATATCACTGATTATCGACCTACAATTGAACATAATAATACAAGTAATGGCTACACAGACTCCAGCCCATTATCACTGGGCAAAGATTATCAACTTTCAACATGCAACACTCATTGAGGCTAAAACCCTTTCCTGCTCTATCCCAAAGTGCTGGGGAAATGAACAAATGGACAGCAATTGAAGCGACTAACATCACCATCCTTGGTCCCTGCCAGAAACAGTGGCTCAAAAGATAATGTTCTCAGTTAACTTTGCCTTCAATGTTGTTAAAGTGATTAATATTTCATGTTATTTCATGCCCCACAGCTTGCGTACAGTGGCTATCAAGTGACTCTAGAACCGCACCACACTGAGGTTACACACGTGTGGGGTCTGTAAACAAACAGCACAGTGCTCTTTTACTTCAAACATGCATTTCAAATGGCCATGCAATTTCCACTTGAACGTCTGAAATGTTGACCAGACATGCGAAGTATGGACACTGTACTGTACCTCTTGTTGACTGACAGCAGGTTGCTGAATGGGAGTGACTCTTGGAGGGGGAGATAGTGGGACAGTATTGGAACAGGGAGGAGAAGGATTCACACGCGCTGCAAGTTGAGAGGGTTTCGGGGCTGGGATAAAGCGTGATGAAGGAGAAAGGGAGGTGGCTTTTTGGACGACTGAGGTGGTAGGTCGAGTAGGATTTGTAGTGGTGGATTTAGGTTCAGGTGTGACACTAGGGGGTGGAGACGAGGGTAAAGACTTGGAAGATGGGGTGAAGCCAGCAGCTGGGGAGAGAGATGGTTTGGAATGAGGCAAAATGGAAGATGCTGCCGCTGAGCCCATAGAAGCCAGGCTGGTTGGGTTTACAGCAACAACAGGAGATTTCACCCTATGTGTAACTGGACCAGAGCTTGTGAGTTTGTGATTGACTTCCTGTTGCTTTATTGTAGTTCCATCCTCTTTGTGGTCTTCCCTTTGTTCTTCTTGCTCAACTTGTTCTACCTTCTTCTCACTTTTCCTCTCTAACTCTATTTTCTCTGGTCGTTCATCATTGCGTAGTCGTGGGCGAGGCTCCCTTGTTCTGCCTCTGACCATGAGGTTCGTCAGACCTCGAGAGATGTCCTCCTTATCCTCCATTTTGATAACATCATGCTTAAAAGAGAACTTTGACATCATCGGGGCCTTAGACGCTGCAGCTGGTGCTGCTTTCACTGGCTCAGCAGCCGGCTTAGTGGCCTGCAGAGATTTCTCTGATGGTTGTGTTGGCGGAGGGGTCTCATCCTCCTCTGTGGGCTGGACCTTCCTGACAACACGACGAACAACCTTTACTACCTTCTTGCGTGTCAGACCTTGGTCATCTGTTGCATCCATCTGGTTAGTGCTGGTTCCTGGATGTTTAATGCTACTGTTGGCTGAACCATTGACCACACTTTTGCCCATTGTTCCATTTTGCTCTCGCTCACTGTTAATAGCTGGCTCTGTGTTTAGAGAAGCTTGCGGTGTTTCAAGAGTCCTAAACTGCTCTCCTCTCTTTAATGGTGCCTCAAGGCGTTCTGGCACTTTAACAGGTGTCCTGAATGTAGGGGGGGAGGGACTCCTGAATCGGCCCACTGACTCCGTAGGAGAAAATGGTGGGGGACTTTTTACCCCGAATAACCCCCTTCCAGGGTCTAGAGCTGGCACTGACTTGGCCCGGGTGGGCAGCCCATCACTGTCTGGCTACTCATAGAGAGCAAAAAGAGGAAGTATAAGGACATGAGAAATGAATGACAATCCGAGCATCAAGTCTATATGCCAAAAAGAACAAAAGTGAAGTAATTGTGTAACTTTGATGCACCTCTAGACAATATACTGCCATTTATCTTCATCAATGAATTCCTATGACCATTGCTTTGAGCTTTCTCAATTCTTTAATAACAAATTTCAGGGAAAACCTTTCTGGGTATACTGATAACAGAATGCCAAGTATATGACTGCAAATGTGAAATACAACTTTAAAACCAGGACTATAAAAAACACCACTAAATACAGAGGGTATTCTTACACGCACACACAATACCTATGGTTACCATACCCCTCCAAGACCGACTAAGGAGGCTACAGTCATGTCTTAATTCAGACAGGGGGTATACTCTTTTGGATTCCCTGTTTTTTTGGTTTGAACAGGAAATATAAGTACCCTAATGAAAACTCTAAATGATCATAGTTACTTACACTTGTACTTTCTGGTATGTTCTCGTCTTTGATCTAAACATGTTGATGAAAAAAAGAAACTAAATCAAACCTTTGATATTGTAAAAAAGCTGTTGTCAATCACACAACCGTGCAAGCCTCAAAACATGCAACGTTTCTGTGTAAATCTGTTCTGTTAGACACAAACAATTCCAATAACCAAAAATGGATGCGCTCACTGCATTTGAAAAGTGTCAAGTGAAAGTGCTTAGGCGGTTTAAATAACAACAATAAAGTAATAATAAACAATGCAAGCGTGGAAGCAGCTGGTGATTCTGGAGGTCGCCTAACATAAAACCTAATGGGTCATAATATGCTGATGGACAGAGATGACCTATGACAACAACTTTCTACTCAGCTTGGGGCTGTTTGTGCAGGCTATTTAATTTTTGCAGCTTAATATTACTGCATAAATTAAATTGATAACTGCTGTGATGTCCTTTTTAATTATTACTAGTGTTATTATTTCCGATTTTTATCCCTCTTTTAAAATGAATTATAGTAAGGCTACAGGAAGGTGGATTCTGTATTAATAATTAATAGTCAATTGTATGAACAGGCGGAAGAATTCCCCTTTGTAGAGGTACACTTCAAGTCTTAACATCTTGCTGTGGTACAGACTCCACAGTCTGTTAAAAAATTGTTAATCAGGGTTAGTAACGCTACTTTTACCTGGATGCAATTTTCCATTAGTCTTTCCACCTCTAGTATTTACTCTTAATATAAACATGACAGTAAGAAGGCATCAAATTCTTGAGTGCGATACACACAAAGATCACACATGTTAGGATCCAGTGTAAAACGCTGTCAAACCATGCAGGGTAAAAAGTGCTTTATGAAATGTCCAAATGAGACTTCCCTTTTTCTCCCAGAAGGAAAAGCGAGATGAGAATGCCATTTTTGCTGAGCTGCTATCATGGGCTGTGATTGATGAGATGACAGCACGAGGAGGGAAGCTAGGAGAGGAAGGGTGGCGAGAATAGAGGGACAAATGAATTAGGATCTTCAGATGAGCATAGAACAACTCTATGTAGACCGAGCCACAGGATGATGGCAAATCAGTGAATCTAGGATCTAGAAAAAGCAGAGGATGAACAGGAGAATAGGAAAGTATGGGTTTAGAGAAATGAAAACACAGACTGAAAAAGCAACCAAAGCTCAAATCAAAACCTTGCAAAAAGCAATCAAAGATTATGATCTCACCGCACGCAACAGTGAGCAACACTCTCGCAAACCTTTTCAATGTTCACCAACAAAACTTTCAAACTAGTGAGCTTGATCTTGACTGTTATTTTTTGAAGCAAGATCATATTGTGAAATGCACATCATCATCATGATCCCATGACTAAAATGTACAGAATAAATGTTCATTCATCTCTCTTTATCTTCATTATTAAATCCTGGTCATGGTCAACTTGCATTAAACCTCTACTCAGCCTTGTCACAATGTGACCCACACAAAATGAAGCTGATGACAGCTTCCCTTCTCACTCCAATTGAAATGTGCAAACACAACCTTTGAACTGGAGAGGCAGCCAGTGTTTCAGGTTCAGAGGCTTTATTTGGTTAAAGCTATCACTGTTAAATGCTTTCAACTAAACAAGCACTTTAAAGATTTGATTCCATGTGATTGATGTGATTGATTATTCGAATATGAATATTGACATTGTTGATGTTGAGAATACCAGTAGTGTTACAAACACAACAAAGTTGTTGCAGCAGCTCTTAAAGCAACAAGCAGAACAATTCCCCAAATTTAAAACTCAGTGATGGACCAGCCAGTAGGCCACAGTAACACTGAAGCTCACCTCCTGGTATTTACATACAGTATTAAGGGTACATGTACAGAGCTGATTAATATCACACACTCTTACTAATAACAATAATACATTTCACTGAATTGATTTTGATATCTGAAATCAGTTGAAGTTGGCAAAACAAATTAGAGTATTAGATGATTTTAAGAGAAGGCTACATACACATTTCTCCTGTCCTATAAAAAAAAAAGATGATGATGACTTCAGTTAATATTGTCGAGATGAGAAGAACTAGGGACATTAAAGTTGCATATTGGCAGGAAAGGTGACGATTCAGAATCGGTCAACTGATGCATCCCATACACAATGGTTATAAATGAGGCCATAAGTCTGACCTGGTCTTCATCATTGGTCACTGAATTAGCACACTGACTAACAGGATTATTTTTGGATTAGATAGTGGTATCATAGGGCTGTGGGCCACATTACTCCTTCAGAGAGAGAGGGGCCAGCAAGGCAACTATAGGCAACATAGACTGGTGATGTGGCCACTAATCACAGAGATCTAGTTTGTAATACTAAACTGTACAAAGAAGCTAAACAAACGTGCTCGACTTAGTTCTTCTTATTAGTTTTAATTTATCAAACTCAAATTAACCACTGACATAAACAGTAGCGTAAAATGCTAAAGCCACTTACAGGAAGGTCAAAAATCTGAATGTCCAGGATTTAAATTGACTGACAACATCCCAAGAGGAATCCCTTTTGATTCCTGGTATCGAAAGGTATTCTGGAGTGTGCGGCAAATCAAAAACGTCCATGACTCACCGATATAAAAATCTGGTATAACTTCGGTGTGAATTGGCAATTAAGAAATGTTAAAATGTCACATATTTGCTAAAGAAATTCATTGCCGGGTTCCTCATTTATGGACACTGATAACAACTTAAATAACAACTCTGATCGGGGTTTGACTGTTTACTCAGAAGGCTCCGAAGTGCTATGTCTCATTTGTATCTGGAATTAGGGGAGGGGGGGTTGTTGTCATCACATAAAGTGAGTCAAACTTTAGTCTTTAATTCCAATGAGAATATGTAAAGTGTAGATGTGGAGGTGGACTCCTACATCACATCAGGTGTTAAGTGGCACAACAGGCTTTAAATGATGTAAATTAAAGACTTTGGTGAATTGTATTTTTCTGAATAATAATAGGAATAAAAGCAATATTAATATATTTTCTGCTATTGATGTGTCAAAAATATGACAGACGTTTCAATAGTTCCATAGGCAAATAAACTGATCATAAATCATACATTTCATTGATGGAAATTTGTAGAATCATACAATTGGTCCATAAAGTCCATATATAATAATCTTACATTTCAATGTCAGACTAACAAACATAGCAACAAATAACGTTCATGCAGTGACACAACATGAAAAAGTGAAAGTGCCACAGTTCAAACACAGGTGAGCTCCCACTGCACATGAATCCAAAACCACCTCATTAAACCAACAACATTTACATTCCACTCAAATCGACTTCTAAAGAGGGTAATTGTCTCAATAGCACAAAAGCTCCAGTTGTAAAATGTGATTTTAAGTAGGAAAACTTCCCAAGCTGCCCCCCTCTCCTGAGCCAACTCTATTCTAAAATTAGTGCCACGGGCTGTGGAGCCTCGAGGCCCCTTGGTTGTTTGAAATGCTCCACTTAAGACTCTAATTTTCCCAAAAAGTTTCAATTGTACTACCTGTAAGTGAGGTAATTCCACAACTCCTGTATCCCCCAGACGTCACCAATCAAATTAGAAACTATCCAAGTTGAGGAGACCTGAGCAAGCGGCTCGAGACACAAAGAGCAGAGTGAACCGGCAGAGCTGGGCAGAGTGGGAGGCCTCTTATGGGCCGGCTATTCCTGACAGGGGACAGACAAGAGATGTGGGGACAGCTGTTGTGATATGAGTGTGGGTAAAAATAGGAGCCTCTGCAGTCTGTCCAGGACAGGTCTGCCATCAGCTCCCCCCGCCACCTCCGCACTCCAAGAAGCAGCCACAATGTTCAACACATGCTCCTGCAGTTGCTGTCTGTTCAGCTGCCTCAGAGTGTGCGTGTGTGTGTGTGTGTGTGTGTGTGTGTGTGTGTGTGTGTGTGTGTGTGTGTGTGTGTGTGTGTGTGTGTGTGTGTGTGTGTGTGTGTGTGTTAGTGAGTGTGTGTGTGTGTGCGTGAGTGTGTGTAAGCAAACGCAGCTATGGTTGTGTAAATGTAATTGGGAACATACTGTGTGAAACACCTGATCATGTATGTCATCAATAGGGCTTTAAAGCTGATGCATTCAGGCACCCGATGTGCTAATGTGACACAGCTCTCACATACTGTTTGTTTTGCTACAGAGCTAATGCTACGTTTGGGTCAACTACAGTGAATGACTTGTTTGAATCCCAAAAATGACAATATCAACAAAACGTCATAAAGTCATTGGAGAGTTGCACATGAAGAGAATTTTCCCCTGGCTACGGCAAATAAGGTGAAGACTAACTTACCTGTTTATACAAGACTTTTTTTGTGAACACATGAATATGAAAGCAGCAGGAAAACAACACAAAGTGAAATTGTTTGTGTCAACAGAATATTGGCTGTTTGGATAAATAAATAGTGAATGTAAGAACCTGTTAGCAAGCAAATGTTTTACCGCCATGCTAACATAGGTGACAGTTTAAATTTGATATACTATGGTTTAGGGCTGCATAACATTGAATTCATCTTGGTTGCCAATAGTACGGCAAAGTTAAACCATCATTGTAACAATCGGAATTGCTGCACTATTACAGTTTCTTAAGATGCTCCACAGCTGATGTCAAAAGATGCATCAAACTTTCACTGTTCAAAAACAAAGATTCCAGAAGCTCATTATTATTTTATAATAAAAAAAAAAATTATGGCTACAAATATAAGTTATGCCAATTTTGAGCTTAGCTTGTTCAAGGACCTTTGCAGAAACAAGAATTATGAGTAACATACCTTTACACTTTGTCCAATCATTGCTCTGCAATTTAAGCACACGTTACAGTATTGAGCTGCAGCTCAAATCCTCTCTGCTCTCCCTAACTTCTGTTTCAGTAAATAAACAGGACTATAACCGTGTATATATTGAACTTTGTGTGTGTTTTGAGCAGCATTGTCTTCCTGTGTGAAACTACTGTGCAGCGGAGGAGGAAGGAGGCAGCACAAAGAAAAGCAGAAGCAAAGTTTGAACATGTGCCGGAAGTTTAACACACACTGAATGAGAAACGACTCAACGTTTCCTTTCTGCTGATGCTGCCTCTCAAATCAAATCACTTATGATAAAAGTAATTTCTTTTATAGTTCAATGAAAATCTCTAAGTCAAGTATATTCTCTCATTGGTGAACAGATTGATTACAGATAAGAGCTTAAAAAGTAATTTAACTGAACAATAATTTCAGGTTCTTGCATCAATGAACAGCAGAACTAGCCCTGTCTTTGAATTCTTGCTGAAACCTTTTCTCAGGTTTATTGTTGCAAAGATAAACCATCACAAGTTAAATCAATGGATGATGCAACTAATATATATACATCCTTATGTATGTATACATAGTATTAGTGATTTTTTTAGCTAAACCAGAGGCTGTTCACTGTGCCCACTGAACGTAAACTCGTTCTGTATGGTTCATGTGAATAACATTTAAGATTATACTAAAGCTTAAGAGATCTGACTCAATCAAACACAAGAGACACAAGTCTCTAGAATTTATTCACACTGAACTTTTCCCAAATGTCTCCAGGAAAAGAAAATAATTGTTACAGAGCTGTACAATGCTGAGATCAAGGAGCTGCCCCTGGTGACTGTGTCAAACAGACACATCCAAAGATAAACGTTTCCAATTGCAACAACCAAACTTAATGTATTGTACAGCAAACCAAGACATAACAAGAACAGGCTCCGTAAATATCACACGGATAGAAAAGCTTTTCACCAGCAATAATACAACTGAGTCCAGGCTGTGCTTTGTGCGTCCAAAAATCGACTTCCTCTCTCAGCATTGGAAGGGAACATTGACATACTCAAATTAGTAATGAGTCTAACACCCTATCCCCACATTAGACTATCAGCAGATCAGCCGGCTGGTGATCTGATGCAGCTCTGTTCATTTACCACCACGTCTGCTCTCCAACCTCTAGGTGGAGCCAGAGGACCAGGAAAAGCTTTGGAGCCACACAAAGCCCCCATTATTTCCCAGCGGCTGCCATGGTTTTCTAAGGATTGAATGCCTATAGGTGACAGAGGTAAAGTGCAAACAAAGTGTGCTATGAAATGCGTGTGTGTGTGTGTGTGTGTGTGTGTGTGTGTGTGTGTGTGTGTGTGTGTGTGTGTGTGTGTGTGTGTGTGTGTGTGTGTGTGTGTGTGTGTGTGTGTGTGTGTGTGTGTGTGTGTGTGTGTGTGTGTGTTTGGGGGGGTGCTAGTGTTATGTATGGTAAGGAAGCATGTCACGTGTACGAGCAAACACCCTAATAGCCTTAACTCCAAGTCATTCAACAACAAAAAGGCTACATAAACATAGAGTAAACGCCGCTGTAAAGGATAAAGCATTTAAGGTGTAAAGGGCGGAGATGTGTTGCGTGTTCAATCTCTCCCTATTCTCCAGAAGACATGAGTCAGCAGGCTACAGACAGAAAGGGACTGAGATCATTCAATCTTGGAAGGAAAAGAGAAATCTACCAATTTCATCGCAAAGGCAAAATTAACCAAAAAAACTCCTCTCTAATATCTTGATTTTATTCAATACACATGTGCAGAACGTGACTCTGTGCTGCTAATGGGGGAGTGAAAAGTGAATATGGACCTTAACTATCCAGTAGACCAGTGATGACAGAGGCCTGAAGCCCATGTAATAATAATAGACGCACGAGTTACAGGCTACATACTACCATCATAATGAATAAACAGTAGGGTCAACCTGAGGAAGAATCAGCTGAATTGATGAGGAAAATAGATTCTAAAAATTACTTTTTTTGAGGGGGATGAAGAGTTTGTCCTGTGTGTAATGTGTGTACGTGATATAGTGACATTTGCTTCTCACAATAGTCATGAGTGTTATTGTCGCCTCTTAACCATTGACAAAACTACAGAATGGGCAACGTACACAGTAGTGCATCCCAGGAAAAGTTCTGTAAACATGTTGTTTGGGACAACAAAGTGTTTCACCAATGGGTTTAAAGTCAGGAAACCCATTCATTTTCTGTTAACAGGAAACTATATTAATGTAAGTCAGTGCACTTCATCACTGATTGCCCTGCAGGTTAATATCTCTCGGTACTCTACCTAGATGTGTTAAACCTTCCCAAAAGCGTACCTTCTTTTTCCATTTCTATAACACTTGCATTGTTTTCTTTGACTGTGTGTGATCGCTGAGGTCCAGGCTTGTGAATTGACTTGTTTTTTTGGCCGCCTTTATTTTCTTTTTTTGTTTATTAAATAAGCAATTCCAAGAATAAAATACACACCATTTATTTTATAAATTCCTAAAACAGAGAAAATAAAGAAGCTCAAATATGCATTCCATACTACAGGCTAATCACTGGCAGAGACAGTCAGTGGCTCTCTACTGTAGCTTCACTTCCTACTCCCAGTATGCGACTAATTACATGACTGTGTTTCTTTAAATCCTGTCCAGCACAGAGTCTTTGTTTACAGATAAACTGTTCCACAACAGGCCAAAGACCCATAGACATTGATTTTCTTCAATGGCATGTGATATTCCACCAACGCACAGAGAGGAATGTACTCTAATGGTCTCTTTCTGATGTCAACAGATGGTGACAGTGTCAGTACCAAATCACCCCCGTACGCACACAAAATCACACAAACACACAAACACAAACACAAAAATTCAATCCATCAGTCCACAATTTCATTTCCACTTCCATGCTGTCAGGACTGAATGTGAAGGACTCAGTGAACTGTCACAGTAAGACACACACCCCCACCCTCACTCTACATGATGGCTTCTCAAGGGTTTTGATCGGGACATCAGTGCAGCTCAACAAACACAAACTCATTTAAGCTCAGCAGGAGAATTAAATGAGCACTTCCTTGTGACACACACCCCACTCCCTGACGTAAAGCCTGTTTGCAACATGATACCTGAAATGCCATAGCATTAAATATTATTCATCATCAACACCAGCGGCTGTTTACGAGTCTAAGCAGACCAAGCCTCACTTCCGACTCAAGTCAAACCTGACACACCCATGCACCAGGAGGGACAGCAGAGATGTTGCGCTTGCAGTCACCACACCCAGTAGGCTGGTGATCAAACAAATGACTCCAAAAATATCTGTTCCTAAAGCCACAGCATGTTGGTTTCACATGTACGAGTCTATGTACCACAAAGGAGAAAGATTCACAAAGTCAATCCTTTAGATTCGTAAATGTGATGATGATTTTTTTCAACTAGCAGCTTAATTTTGCCTCGAGTCTTTGTCCTGAACTAGACTAAACAAGACTGTACTGGATACTCTCGGATGAAACTGATACAGGCCTGCTCAGCTATCTGTGTAAGCGGAGAGGGTGGTTGCTCACCTCCGTATGGTTATGTGAGATCAACCGTGGCGTAAACATGTTGCTTAACTCCAATAACATATTTTACTCAACAATTCTATTTGTACAAAATATGAGCATTCAAAAGAATATCTAATAAAACTTAACCTATGATGTAGTTCAGACAGGGCTAAAGGAGGAGGCTGTAAGATGAATTGCATCAGACAAAGCTAGTATGGAGGGAGGACAGGCAGAGTGTGTGTGGCCCTCTCTCAGATGTTGTTACTTAAGTGCATTTAAGTCAACTTTTCTCAGACAACATCATGATCTTAACAGTGACTGAACCAGCGAGTCAGCACAACTGTGCAGTTCAGCTTTGCCTGGTTAGCAGGTATCATTAGCATTAATGAGCTAGGGTCAAATCACTGTTTATGCACTTGCAGCTGAAACAAATGAGAGCTGCTATGCACTGTGTGTGTCTTAGCTCTTTCGCGTCTCAGTTGTGTTGAAGGGAGGCAGATGTAGGTCAAACAGAGTGTATGATGTCTTTGTCAGAAAGATAACTTCACTCACACACACACACGTCTGCGAACTCTGGGAGGTGTAGGCTCCACAAGCGCATATGATGGCTCTAAACCCTAGCTGTTATTGTTAACACTCCAAACATGCAGCAGATTTTAAGATATAACTGATAAAACACACAAACAGGGTCTTAAAGACTGAGGCAGAGCTATAGAAAGCCGCTTAATGGACAGACTTGTCGGGACACGACTAAAACTCACTGTCATATGAGAGATATCCTTGAGATAAAAGCCTTGGAAACAAACAGGATAAAAAATAAATTATAAGCAATGTCCGATTGAGCTCGCAATCATGATCACTGGCCTTTCTTAGGGACCTCACTCTGTCACAGGACAATTATGGACAAGCAGCCCACTAAGCCCAGATCAATTTCCTCTACATACAAAAAAGAACATATCGTTTTTTTGTCAAGCTAGTGTCTGTTGTTTTCATGTGTTGCGATCACATTTTATCATTTAATTCTAACTGGGCTGCAGAGAACAGCTGGTTTTCTAGGAAATGCACGGACAGAGCACTTATGTCACGATTAAAATGATGTGACATCCTCAGTGCAGCAACACTGAGATCTGTACAGGAATGAAGGGTGTTGGCACTCATTAATGTCCAGGACAGTTATGTGAATTTAACAATGTACATCTGTTTATTCAGTCGTGTACATGTCAGAGCAACAGCGGTCAGTCAACTTGGGGGAAGGTTTGATTAGAAAATTCCTCACAACTGTGAAGACCCTCCAAGGGGTCACAATAGTAATCTGAGGGGGACGGGGGTCATATTAGGAAAACATTTTCAGATTCTCCTCTCAACTTAGAGCTGAACAATGTAACAATCAGTAGTTTTGAGCGGAAAAATCACTTTTTGGTTGAACTTATCCCAAGACGTACAGCCTGTAATATGGTGTTGTAATGAAGTTCAAAGTATGCAACTGTTTTGAACAATTACATACTTTTTTATTCAAAAAGAAAACATAAGTTCTATGAGGACAATTGTAGGTGCTCAAGATTGTAGACCTGTTCACATTTGAAGATAAATCCCACATGAAGTTATTCAATAAGGCGACAGAGAGGCGACATATATGTTCCTACAGCATTTAGAGCAACACGATAAGAACAATGACGGCGACAGAAGATGTGATCTTACAACATGCTCCAGACTGAACATCTATCAGCCTGACTGCAGTACTCCCTGTGGAGTGCTTGGGTAGAACAAATCATGGACGATGCTTTCGACACGACTGCGAAGAATGTGGCTTCTCTGACCCCACATGCCAGGCCAAAGGGCGAGGCAGATTGAACAGTGACGGGTTCAAAAACCAAACAATGATAATGAGATCTCTAGTCATCGACTTAAACCCCTCAAGAGAGTGGCTGAAAGTATGTGTAACAGGATTGACTGTATTGGTGATTAATGCATGACAGTAGCCAACCGGGTACAGTTTCTTAAAGCCAGGAACTTTAGATAAGGTATGCTTCTGGTGTGAGTAAAAAGTCAGACCATCATCCAGTACTTCAGTGGATACTTACACGCTTTCAAACCATTATTTAGCTTTAATGACACTGGAGTGTTCTACTTTCCTTTGCTGCTGTTCAATCACTTCAGAGATGTGTTTGAATGGGGAAATATTTTTTCACAATAACAGGCCCAGGGGGAGCTTTCTCAAGGCTGAGAAAGGAGCTCTGATTATGTCAGTTTGGCTGACAAAAGACGCTATTGAAGTGTGTAGTAAAAGGGCTAGGTTCCACTTGACTCATACTTGGGGTAAAAAAAACAGCATGTCTTGGCATCCCTTGTTAGTTCCAGTCTAAAACCTAATTGTTGGAGTAGAAATATATGAGCTGAAAATGTAACCCTCTTCTACTTTGAAAGGATGTTTTTTAACGTTCCAAACTCTCCAACCTCAAATTCTATCCTTTAACCATCTTAGGGCCATCAGATTTTATAGAATAATACATGACTTAGCCTTAATTGTACTAACTTGTAGCCAAACATTTGGACAGCTGTGGACATTACCGGTGTCCGCTTAGAGGAGTGAATGGGCAATTATAACGCAGAGGTCAAACAGACTAACAATTGGGGCGTGTACAGACAATTTAACAGTCTCTCCTAAAGCCTAGCTGATGATGATTTATATAGCTTGGACTCTAGCAGACCCTTGCATACTCAGACATGCAAAAACACTAGCTTAAATAACTATGCTAACATGTTGGTGTTTAGTAGGTGATTTTGTGTTATGTTCACCACTTAGTTTTATGTGTATAGCTGTGTCCGATACCATTATGTAGTGCTGTCCAGATGTTTGGTGAAAAATGTCACACCCTATATAGTGCACATTGTTCCCGACCACACATCGTGAAAAAGTAGTATGTGCGACCAATGGTCAATCACCGAGCAATATATATCATCATACATTGCGCTCACATGAGACACGAGAGGAGAGGGCAGCAGGAACAGCTCGACCTGTCGTACTGGACCAGATTAGTGGACTGACGAACAGACATACCATCTATCAATACAATGCCGACAGTCCCACTTCTACTGTGGCTTCAACTGTCCTAAAGCAAAAGTAAAACATACTGTAAAGGTTACACCATGCAAGAACATACTGTGCACTGTTCAGTGCTTTGTAGACAGAGTAAACAACAGTGTGACGTTTAAAATATGGGATACTAGGGTTTGTGTTGGTCCAGTTATAATACCCATGATGAAAAAAATTTGCATTTCAAGTTGTGAGTGATTGAACATTTACTGCGTTCTTACACTTGAACTCATTCAGGAATGTATTTTGCAATGACGGTTAATTAATTCATCTTTTAATTATTCCAAAGCCATGGGTTAAAGTTATGCACACACCCACACACAGCAGTGATGCGATACTGTTTTAAACAAAGAGCCTAGTGCGCATTCTGTTCTCTCTAGCTGTCAGAAGCCCCAGGGCTTAGGTCAGCTGGGTTGATAGTAGATAAAACTCTGAGCCATTCACTGTCCTGTTTGACAAAATGGACACTGAAAAGTCGATATGCCAAGTGGTGCTGGACATGTGCTGGAGTGTGGCCTTCAAGCAGAGTGCATACTGTGCAACTGTGCTGAGTAAGTGATTGTGTAAGGCTGGGACATTACCTGCCTGTAAATTTAGAGCTTTGATTCATTTAAGGGGAATTTAAACAAAAGAACCAACCTGCAGAGAGATCAAAGCAGTTCATTGGGTTGGGACTTAACTAGCTTGCTAGCCAACTTAAACTCTTCACCCTACTGTGAGTGTACAGTTGGTCTAAAATATCAAGAGATTTGCTGTTATGCTTATGGCTTGCACATGTAACAAAATGATGACTAGAGGAATTATCAAACTAGCACTTTTTTTACCCTTGAGGGATTTAGCAAAATAACAGTTCTTGAATGTTAAGTATTGTCTATTATAGTGTACAACAGCAGGCATGGTTCTGACTGACAAATTCCATTCGGAGTCGTGCATTTTCTATTAAGAAACAGGCAACCGTGTGGCCATGATAAAAATATGATGGAGATAAACTGTGTCTCTCTTACACATCAACCCCTCTGTCATAGTCGGACTGGACATTGCAGGCAGACAGACCTTGTCATAAAATCGCACATCCCCACAACAGCCATGCAGTCGCTGTGTGTACTGTGTGTATGTTCAGTGGACCATGATACAAATTAAACCTTATAAACAGGCCTGTCTACTTAAGCCCTCAGCACAGAGGACAGCTTGTTTACTGGTTTTCTATTCAAAAATAGCAACATGTCCACATGATGCTGGGTCAAGATTCTTATTGTCAGTTAACAGTAAAACTGTTAATGATGAACATACCAACTGATGAGTAATTAAATCACACAATGTTATACGTCCACATTACCAGAAAAATAAACTTGACTTATAAAAGAGACATCATCTGCTCTTGGCAGAATATCTGAGTCTCCAAACGTCTGGCATCAAAGTGCTGGGCTTTCCTGCACCACGCCACTGGGTTTACCAACAGAGTCCCATATGTCAAACCTGATCAAAACCAGAATAAGACTCAGAAGTGGATTAGTTGGAGAATGACGACTTTCCAATGGCCACCCCTCCCTCCTTAAGTGTAGACTGAATGCACATGCTCCTCCACTGCAATTTCCTCCTCAATTCAGCTCCGGGCGTAAACAGTGACAACTTCATCCCTAAAGTTCAGAGGGGAGGAGTGCACATGGTAGTTCCTGTATCCTCTACACTGCTTGGTTGTGGAGTGGTCATGCAGAAAGAGTTTGGCATATCCTGGACACAGCAAATGGAAGAACTTCACAACATAGATGCACTGGTCTGGGTTGCTGTACTAAGAGCTTATTTCTAGCATAAACAATGTTTGTTAAAGGGTCAGCTGCTCTCCTGCCTTCCATCATCAGTATTTAATGTGAGAAACTGCACCCACCGAAACCGCCACTGATCTACTCCCTGCTTTATTTGTATTTGTGATGTTTGCAGGCTCACAGTAGGCCTGCAATTATCACAGAGGAAAGAGTAACTGCCAGTGTCCCAAAGGAATTCCATAAAGTCAAAGAAGGCATGCCATATGGTATCAGTTTCAGTAAACCAAGCAGTAACAGAGTTTTCTTTAAGTGCCAATATGTGAAAATGCTTGTCTTTCCAAAGATACGTTTAACAACTGACTCTGGCCCTGTCCACACTAATGCAGATATTTTTCTAAACAAACGTCTTCCTCTGCATAACCTTTGTGTATAGATGTGTACGTGTAGGATGGAGCGTTTGGGAAATTCAATCATGGCTTACTTTACCCATGCCCTTTTTATTGAGGATGCACCGGAAACAATAAGTATGACGGCTATATAATGGTTTCTCTGCATTTTGTCAGCACTGCTGGGTCTTGCAGCTAAATGTTACATTATTGTACCACATTAACTCCATTCCCAGGGGTCTGCCTATCCCAATGTTCCTAGGACCACAGTGTTCTTCTGGTATTTGGCAGATAATTGATGTAGATTGATGTAGAAACCTACAGACAATTTTGAGTTTTAGGAGTTGTTTTTTGTGTTTTTGTTTGGATGGAGATTTTTTGGGAAATTATGGCCATGTGGACAGAGTTAAAAAACAAAGAAAAAAACATATTTAAAGTCGTGTAGACAAGGTCTGTATGACTTGGAAAGACATGATCTGACAAATTCACTTTCCTCAGAATGAGTTTTAATTGATCGTGCTGCATATAAGACAAGAACAAAGAACAGTCAGGTACTATGGAAACAGCCAGGTGCTTCTATTGAGGCAGCGCATTTTAACTGTACTGCTAAGTCATTGTGCTCTGTGTGGAAGGGGAGGGTTTGCTGACAAAGCAGTTTTCAGTCAGCAGTAGCCGCCAGCACAGAGAGTCTGAAAAAAGCTGTGGCATCTAAGCAAGACAGAGAAACGGTCACTGTGCCATTGCAAAACTGGCATCTAGATCTCAGCCACTTGGTTACATATTCTGAAAGGGAAAAAGGGGTATCTGGGTTTATGAGGAATATACTTCAAGTTTAAGAAAATGGGAAAAATCATTAGGAAATCTGACTTTTCCCTCCAAAAACCTACCAATTCCAATGCTTTAGGTATTTGCCTGTACTAGGGATGGGCGTTTGATTAAATTGTCCTCGTCGATCGTCGGGAGAGTTAATGACGAATTTTCGATTAATCATTAATATTTTCAAGTTAAAAAATTCACTATTTATAAGCTACATTAAAATGCAGTGGGGAAAAAAAGCGTGTTTCCTCATTGAGATCTTTATTACAAGATGAACGAAATATGCGCTGCCGTAATCTTAAGCGGCGGCAGCGCATGTTGCACAACTGACCCTCGTGTTTTTTTCCTCCAAAATAAAATAATAATAATATAAAAAAACATAATGTTAAACAACAACTACAAATATATAATACTTAGGTCTGACAGGTTTTGCCAACTGTAACTCAAAACTATCAAACAAGGTACCGAGTCGAGAAAGCTTCATAAAAATTACCAGTAACTCACATACAACTTCAGCACCAGCCTACGGATTTGTGTTGAGAAAGATGAGCATGTTAACATGCTCTGGGGTCAGACGCGAACGCAGCCTGGTGACCGTCAGTCCAGCCACCGGAAAACCCGCTCTGAGGGGACTGACGTCCCCGTGATACACAGGTAGCTCCGTGCTAACTTGGCTAGCCTGGCCGCGGCTCCGGTGTTTGCGCTCCCCTCGTCCGTGTCTGACAACGCAGGCTCCTCGTCTCCCCCAGTCTCTGGGATAGCTTCGCAGTATTGGCAGTGAACCAAGTCCTTTTTTAACTCAAAATGGTCCCACGCTACACTTCGCCGTGACCTCTTCATGTTTACTTTGGAAATGGAACTACACGGTAACTCGCAGCCAGTCGCAGGTAACTGAGTAGGACTGTGGCGTTTTCTTAAAACACTGCCCCCAGTGGTCAAATGTGTAATTAGCGAATTTCTCGATGAAAAATTTATTTCATCGACGAAATTCTTAATGATCGATTAATTGATCATTAAGAATTTCGTCGATGAAATAAATCGACACACAACTCGCCTCCTTCACTTTAGAGCTGTTTGAGAGTGAGAGCCAGTCAACTGGGCCGCTGAATGCTTTGGGGGAAGGACTGAATTGCGCATCGTTTCAACTCGATTATAGTAGTTTGGAGATCGTTTGACCCCATAATCGTAATCACGGTTAAATTTCGATGAATCGAGCAGCCCTAGTGTAGAAGCACTACAAAAGTGGAATTTTCATAATATGTCCCCTTTAAAGTCACTATAACATTTTAAAGCTATGTGTTTAAGAACATCTCCTAAGGAAAGATGCATTTTTCATAACTTGTCTCTTACTACTCATCAGAAGAAGCAAAGGCTCTGTTAAACCAAGTGCCTCTCCTTCTTCATTTAACCATAACCCCCCAGAACCAGTTAATACCTGTCACTGGAAGGCATGAGAATTAGCTTCCAGTAAGAGGGCCAGCTCTTTCTAATTCACTGTAACATGTGGTAGAAAACCGTGATCTAGCTACTTTGTTCTATGCAGTTGTATGGGTGTAAGTCAGCAGTGAAAAACTAGCAAAGAGGATTAAGAGCCTATCAGTGTAGGGTTAACCTTCTTGTTTGGTAAATCAGTGGCAGCACATGCACATAATCCTTTGACAGGCACAGTAGAGTGACGGGTCACGAATTAGTCCGACACAATGTCTCACCAATAATACGGATTAATTAGTGAATAGTCATCCACTTATCTTCACATCTAATGAAGATGTAATCACAATGTGCTTTGCTACGAATCCCAGTGTTTTCCTTGGATTTATTTTTGCAGCAGGGGTGGGCCGACCAGCCCCAACGGATTGTGATCCAGTCAACTTTTTTCACTGTGCAAAATTGATGATATCCTTCTTTCAGTCTATCCAAAGCTCATGACTATAGGTGATGATTGGTAGGTAGAAAGATAAGAAAATTGAAAGCTTTGACTTTGGGCTCGGCTCCTACTCTCACCACAACAGTCTGTTATGATGCCCACATTACTGCTGATACTGCAATAATCTGCCTGTCAAACACTTATCCAACACTACATTTTGAACTAATTGGTTGACAATATGCAGACGTACTCAAACTCCGTCACTAAAGGCAGTAACTCAGCCACAAGCTGAAGGGAGCATCCTCCCCTTTCCTCCAAAGGGAACATAATGCTTCATGGATATTGTTAAATGTTTAAATATCATTTCAGATTTTGTGTGGCTGTGTGAAAGAGATTAAAGTGAGATATTTTTAGAAATTTGCACTGAGTTTCATGAAGCTTTCTTACTAACTTAGGAACTTGTTTCTGCATAGATGTAATTCCAACTATCTATTGTGTGTTGTGCGTGTGTCACCAGTGACATGTCACTCATTTTTTACAACTCGTCATGCAGCATTCTTGTCTCTTGCCTCGTCCCGACGTAACTGCTCTATGAACTCTCACACACTAAGGGTTACAGGAAGCACTGAGGAATGAGAGGAGCCTAAAAGCTTCTGTTCGGTTCAGCCGCAACCCACCAGCATTAAAACCACTACTTCTCATTTATAATGCAAATATGCTAAACCAAAACAAAGGCAAGACACACTGATTCATTCTGTAGTAGTATTCTACTGTAAACCGAATCATGAATATCACAGTTCATGATTCAACACATTTCTGGCCAGATTGCGCAGAAAAGTATGTTTTTATCGAAGTATGTGGTTATGTAAATAATCATGGCATACAGAAATAGCTCGCTCAGCCTGATGCCCAGGGAATGTGAATAAAGACAAAGAATCCAGAGGTTATATCACTGAAATCACAACCACTACATAAGAGATTATGCAGGAACACGATGTGGTTTCACCAACAGATAAAGAAATGGTATGCTCTTTTCACAAGTGTGGCTATTTCCATAAAGTATAGTGTGAGTAGTGAGGGGGTTTGCTGACAAGAAATTCTGCTGGAATGATTGTACGGACTACTGCTGTTTATGATTATGGCCATCACATGCAAACACCCATGCATGTATTCATGTGAAGTTTGAAAAATAAAATATTTATTGAGTGTTTAGACCATTGATTCAGTACTGTGTAGAAGCCGTCTTTGAAGCAGTTAAAGTGTGTAGTATATAATCTACAAACTTTGCACAAATGATTTACTGCAGTAGAAGCCTTTCATCCTGACAAATCCTCTCAAGGTCCATTGGATTGTCTGTGAAATCTCTGTGAACGTCATCTTTAGGTCTCTCCGGAGATGTTCTATGGGGTTAAAGTCTGGGCTTAGGCTGAACTACTCAACAGACTTGTCTTGAAGCCCCTCCAGGGTTTACTTGGTGGTTTGCTTCAGGTGATTGTCAATCCAAAAGGTTAAACATCGCCCTTCCAGCCGTGTGAACTCGAGAAAAGGTTTTCTTCAAGGACCTCTCTGTATTTGATAGGATTTATTCTTACTTTTTTAACCAGTCTCCCTGCCACAATTAAAAAAAAAGCCCACAATGCATGATGGAACTTGCCACCAGCATGGGTCACGGTAGGGATTGTGTTAGCCAGCAGATGAGCGTTGCTATGTGTTCACCAAACATAACTGAGTTCATTTTTTTCATCAGACCAGATTATCTTTTTTCCTATTGTTCTAAAAGACCTATATTTGATCCATTTAAAATTCAATCTACAACAGGAGATCAAGATTCAAGAGTGTTAATACTTTAAGGCCATTGTATAGGAACCAACATCTTCTTAGAAAACAAAGCTTTATCAACCATATTCACATACATCAAGTTCTCTCTCCCTCTCCACTAGCCCACAGCCTCAGAACTTCATTCCTCTTCCTCCATAAGAGAATCCCAGGAGGAGAGGGTCAGGAAGTGGTCTATTTGTTCCAAAGCAGATTCCACAAATACCAAAGTGAGACCTAAAGGGAGAGGCCTACTTCCCGCTGTTCCCAGTCAGCCTGTTAAGACAAGTGAAGATGGCTTATTACTATTTTAACCTTTCTCTCACACTCTTGCCTCTATAATTTCCCTCCAAGGCTCTTCATTCTAGATTCAAGTGTCAGAGAGTTTAAAGATATACTAAAGTTTACGAATCAAGCAGATTTACAAGCTTATAAGTTTGCTTAACCATTTGCACACCATTTAACATCTCAGTAAGCAGAGTTGTTCGGAGAGTGGTTGGTAAAATAGATACAATATCATATAAAGCTGTGGCCCACAAGGAGCTTCAGATATGCATACAGTACATAATCCAACTTATAATGGAATTCCCATCCTATTACATCTAAATTCACCATTTCCATGGGCTTGAATGTATTGTGTCCATACTACCCTCACCATTGCATTCACCCAGCTGGGCCTTCCATTGAATATCCAGGTATACCACTGACACACAGACACATAGTTAGATGTCTGAGGAAATTGTTTCTGTATAGGAAGTAACGGACGTCTAAACAAAAAAGGAAGCAAGATGAAATTGCCTCTTGAGTTGGTCAAAATAACGATAATTACTCTGTACATTACCAGGTACTATTGAAGGTACACCGGTGTGGATAGACGAGTATCTTTCCTATTTTGATTCAACTTCATGTTCTTTCATTTTGAGAGCATAATTTCTTAATTTCCTGTTCAGATTTTCCTTCAAAACCCTGCTCTCTATCTCAGGTCATCGCTGATCACGTGCAAGTTTGCTCAATACTGTTGGTCTGCACTCAGATACTGTTGCTGCACAAATGTGCAGGGTTGTAGACTTTGTCCTTCTCCTTGCACATAGGCTACTTCTGGGCACTCTTCAAATTTCTTATCTTGGATCTATAGACTCTCTCTGACTGTTTCCAATGCTTGCGTAGGTGATAAAAGAGGTTAATGATGATTAATGTGTTGTGGGAGCCATTCTGCAGGATACTTTACAAATTAAAAAATTTCTGACTGTGGTCATTTCGGGACAATGCTACTCTTCCATTTGGGAGAGCATGCAGGCCTTGGAAGATGGTCTATTTTTTGTGACTGGGCAGTGAACGTGTGGCAGGGATAGAGGGCTGTCATAAAGCAGAGGTATGCCTGCTGAACATGCACAGCTTAAGCATTAAGACTGTTATGACGACTTCTGCAGAGGTGGGTTAAAACTTTAAGGATGCTTTTATGGTTAACCAATAGATGCGGTGGAATTTCTGATGGTGAGTCCATCTAAGACTGACTGGTCAATATGTGTGAGAGACAGAGCGCAAAACACTGGAATAACACTGCAAACAGCTCTACGATGATGCAACAGTGCAAAACACTGAGAAATCTACATGATTGACTATGGTAAGCTGCCACAGTCTATGTAATCAATGAAAGACACTATATATTATGAATTTCTACAAGGACACCAGTAATTATCACCTTAAAGAGACACAAGGTCTATTAGATTCTTCTCATATTAAAGTACTCCTATCAGTTCACTCAGTAAATACTCAGATTAATCGACACAAACTAAATGTTAAGAAATTGTCCAGATCAGTGAAATGAGTTGACTTAACTTCAGAACTGGCCTTAAATCAACATGAGCAAGTGATTGTCTTATTTGTTTGTACAGGGTGAACATGTCTCTTGCTTTCCTAACACTTCTCAACTGTGCTGTTTTTAGAACATCCTGCCCTGTATTGGTCATCGCTACAAGAGTGGCTGCATCCTGTCTGTCTGCCTCAAAATCTTGATTGAATCTTAATGTGTTATTCTTGTTTGTCTGGAGGACGCGACGCACCAGCTTCAGATGGCCTGACACAATGCTAAATCATTTCAACTGCTTCAGTTTGCTGGGAACAGCCATAACACTGCTCTGTCAAAGACAATTCCAGTATATGTTGTTTTATTAAAACGCGTGGGGTACAATGACACCATCCTCACAAAGTAAGAGCTTTAATATGGGTTTTAGCTCTGACATATAGTGATGGTCATTTTTGGTATTTTCTTGAAAAATCTAATATTTAATAATCAAGAAATTATCAGCTCTTTATTGCATCATAAAAATCATTAGCTGTACCCCATGATTGGAATGAGCTACTTCATAAATCATCATTTTGAATGTCACAGCAATAACTCTCAACAGAATGATTCATCCATCAGGCTGATAGCCTTTACGGAAAGGGTCTCATTGTCTCATTGAATCTAGATCAAGTAGCACATGATAACCGATGTTTGTCAGATACTGAAATGTTTAAGCAACATTTTGGAAAAACATAATTTGCAGAGAATGTAGAGAAGCTTGTGTTGGACAGAATAATGGCCTTTCTGTAGGCTCGCCTTTATTTGAACCAGCAGTCAAGCTGGTGACATCTGTTAAAGTGGACAAACAGACACAGACAGGCCTGCTGTTTAACACACACACAAATCAAGTGCAGAGAGAGGCTCATGATGTTTAAGTATGGGAGTTGTGTGCGTGTGGTCAAGGTATTACACACGGGTGAACCGTAAATCTGTTCGCACACATTATGTGGGCTGACCTTCCTTGTGGGGACAAAATGGAAGCTCCCATAATGCTAATTATTCCATTTTAGGGGGTAGGAAGTGAAGTAAGTAAGTAGAAGTTATGGATAATTGAATTTCATGCTGGGTCTCAATTTGTGTAATTCTATACTCACACATGCTACTTTAATTGTATAAGGAAGGACAAAGTACCCTATGTTGCACTCAAAACAGTCAAAGTAGAGTTTAAAAGATGGACACTTATCAGCCTCAGTGGTAACCATCGTGACTACGCAGTGGAAGGGGAGGGACCACTAGCGTTTTTCAAACAATGTAAGAATAAGTCACCATCAGTACAAATGATGTGTCCTCCTTGCTCTGCATTGATGGCATAATAAAAAATGTTGATTTCTACTGAATCCACGTTCATTTGAGAAAAATAATCCTGTGGAAATCCACGCACTACGCCAGTGAGTTTATCTTGTACACTGTGTATACTACATGTGCGTGTACTCACAGACTGTCTGATTTGAGAAACAGCATTAGTCTCCAGGAAGTGAATGCAAATAAATGTAATGTCTAAATGCAAGCGTGTTTGCTTGTGCCCTATACACATAAACAATGCTCTGGTTAACACTTCCTGTTCCCTCAATGGAAATCAGAAGAGCAGCTTGTCACATGAGACAAATAGAGTGGGAGTTTTCCAACAAACAGCCACTGTGGAGCATGAGCTTCTACAGCCGTTTGCTGCTTCTGTCTCACGTCAGGAAAAGGACAACATGGGCTACATAGTCACTCCCTGCCTCCCAGAGCAGATGAATTCAATTGTGGTGGAAAGGGAGGAGGGGGGTTTAGAGCTCCTCTCAGTCCAACTGTGTCACAAGGACCCTTGAACCAAAGCCAATGGAGGACACAAAGAAAGCCCTCTGACGCTGCCAAACAGGCCATGATCAAGACATTGAGCCTACTGGAGGACACTAAGCTACTCCTAATGCAGGACATCTGCAAACTAACTATAGAGAGATTTTTTCACAGTAAAGGCCTACGCTTTTAATCCACAGTAGCTCATAAAATAATAGCAACTTGACAGAATGAAAGCAGCTTGTTGTGCTGATAGAGTGCAGACCTGCTAGATGCAAATCAGTTCACTACTTTATTTGTCTGCCAGATGTTAAACATAATTTGTGTTGAGCCAAAACACTTAAAAGAAGTTAAATGTAGAATTAACAATACAAGTATGATATCTTATCCACATGATGTGGCTAAACATGCTTTATGGATAGAAGTTGCTGGATTATACACAATCCATGAATTCATCCATTCATCATCTCCTCCCACTCATATCCTACAGACAGAGGCTCGTACATACTGAAAATATCTTACCACCGGATCACCTGCATAACCTTACTGTCTTTATACTGGGGCAGGAAATCCACTTAGAGCATCCCCGGCAGAGGCCAGAACCTAGGACTTTCCTGCTGTGAGGTAACAATGATGCTACTTCCTGTATCTATATCCATTTTTATCGAGCTTGAAAGCCAACTCCTCTGTAAGCCACTGGCTGATAAAAAAAACACTAGATAAACCCAAATATTATAAGTGCACAGAAATAAATATGTAAATTCTTTCAATTTCCACATGAAATAAATCGCAATGGAAAAAAGAATGAAAAAAAATTGGTTCAAAAGAAAATACAACAAAGTACAATGGAAACTGAAACAGAAAATGAACACTGTTTGAAAGAGACAGGGCTTTTTAGTGTAAAAGAAAATGTGTGTGGGTGATTCACAGCAGTGCACTATTGTTGATCACAGCAAAAAATAGAAGAAAAGGATACTGAGCCCTGTATCAGCGTCCTAAAATAAGCTCCAAAATCTCACTCTTACACCAGCAGGCACCATGAACTCCCACATCATGATCAGACATAATATAGGTATATTAGAGATATAGAAAACAGTGTAAAACATTAGTAAAAAAAAAACTTTAAGAATAGAAAAGATTAGTCTTAAAAAAAGCACAATTTAACATATGTTAACATATGCCAAGAGTCAAGGCAAGACTCCAAACTCATTGAAGTAACCATGGTATCCATCAAGCATCACCTCCCACACCATGATCCAACGCTTACAAATGATTCCCCAGTAATAGCTCATCAGTAGAGCAGGACCACAAAACTGAGAATAGGGGAAACTGTAGTTCATCTGCTGCAGTCAATGTGCCTGTCAGGAAAGAAACTCTCACACTGGGATCTTTAAAAATGCAAGAAAACACTGGAAGATCCTGACAACCGAGATGGGAAAACCGTGTAACACTGTAGTAAGTGGACAAGATGCTTACATGTCTGGCCTCCCTGCGAAGCCCCTCGGTGTTCCTCAACCAGCAGCGGCTCAGCTCACTCAGCTCCAGGATTGGCTGCACCTTCAGCCTCACCGTGTCCCCGGACTGACGGATCATCTCCACTATCTCGTCCCGGCTCTTGCTCTCCACGTTCTTTCCATTTATCTCCACCAGCCTGTCCCCAGGCACCAACCCAAGAGCCAGATCCTTAGTGCCGGCACCAGGCTCTGCAAAATGGACAACACGCCTGTAGACTCCTCCATCAAGGCTGCGGTCCAGCATAGTAGTGCGACGCAGAGAAAATCCAAAGTCGCCTGTGTTGCGGCGTTGGAGCTCCAGCTCACGTGTTTCTGGCGCACTGGGTGCGATCACAGCCGGCAGCTGCAGCTGTGCAGGGAAGGTCTTGTCGACCACCTCAGGGATGCTCACTTTTTTGGTGACTGGTGCTTCTGGCTGCTGCTTGAGGCTGTGCTTGCGGAGCATGCTGAAAACTTTGCTCTCCACATGCGGAGATGGGGCAGCAGAGTTCTGGCCCGAAGGGGTGGAGCTCTCTGAAGGGCTCTCCTCTTTGCTCCTCTGGGAAAAGGAGAAGCGCTTCATCATTTGACCCACCTGCGAGGAGTTTTGCCTGGCAAGTGAACCGAAGTGAGCGACACGCTCGTGTACTGAGCCGCGGTGTCCGTCCTGTCCTCCACCCTCACCCTTCAGGTCATCAGTGGAGCTGGCAGCGCTGAGCTGGTCATCCAGAACCATGCTGCTTCGGTTGCTCAGGCCATCCGATTCAATGTCAGTGAGGGTGAGCTCATGGCTGCTGGCCACTTTGATGGGAATGGGGTTGGAGATCTCCAGTTTGTTCTTGGACTCACGCTTAGCCTCCCTCTTCAGGTTGAAGAAACCACGCCTCATGCTCATCTCTTCCAGGCTGCGCAGCTCTGCTGGAGACATCCTCTCCTTTTTATCTTTCTTCTCCTTCCTACTCCCTTCCCTCTCCTTATCCTTTTTCATTAGATTAAACATCGTGAAAAAAAAAAAAAAAATCAAACGCTGCGTTTCCGTCTAGCGTGGCTCTATTTCCCACAGAGCTGGAGGTCCAATTCACCAGGCAGGTGGTTTGGTTGTGACCAACAGGGACAAATCCCCTGTGGAAAGAGACAAGGAGAGAAAACTGGGTCAAACTAGTTATGATGACCACTCAAAGCACTTTACAGTTAGGTTTTGCCATTCACACACACATTCATACAGTGCATCTATGTGCAGCACTGTCTCCATCACTCATACACTACCAGTACAGCCATTAGGGTCAATTTACGGCTCAGTATCTTGCCCAAGGACACTTCGGCACTGGGAATGACATTGTTTGGTTTATTTAATAACATTAACATTTTAATCAGTTACTAATTACTCAGCTTGAACAGTCAGATATTTTCTAAAGGCTGTATTCTTGTTTTCCTTGTTCTTAGTTGTTTGGATCTTGAAACCCTGACAAGCAACAGTTTGTTACTTTAATAAAACCATCGGAGACACTGGGCATGTTTCTCTCCCATGAGGAACACGCTGTGCTCCCAGCCATATCATTCAGCTGTAATGAGTGTTTAATTTGTGCCTGTCGTGAGTCTGAGCTGCTCACTCGGACAGACACAGAAAAGAAAGGTGCTTTACTTTATAAAACAATAACATCAACACAGATCATGAGAACAGAGTGAAACATGTTGTTTGAGCATCTTTGCACCACTGCACTACTGCCCTCTGGTCCCAATTCCATCATATCCGCAGAGTAACTAAATGGTTTTTCTCCACCCTTACCAATCTTGTTCCCCGTTGCACAACTGTCTTGTACAGTTTAACTCTATTTGCACATAGGAGTTGTGTGTATTTTGCTAGTGTCTTGTCGCCAATGGTTAATCGTATGTATATCTGTGTAAGTACACCAAGTACGTGTACACACACATGGCAAATAAACCTGACTCTGATCCGGTAGATGAAACAAAACGACTGTGTTGACTCAGTTATCCATGTAGGTTTACAGAAATCAGGTGCTGGCCGGGGGAGAGTGTACAAAACAAGTCGAATCATCATGAAGTTTCCTAGAAGCCCGGCTCCAGTCTGCAGGGCCGTGGTGACAGCACAGCTTTGTGTCAACACGAGCCCCCTCTCTGCCCACAACCCCAGCGAGGACACGTTGAAACAGCCTCCACGCAGCTCCTGGAAGCTCCTGGAAGCTCTTTGAAGCTCCTGGAAGCTCCTGGAAGCTCCTCACAGGTTAAACCGACACTAACACCTGGCAGCACCGGTCCAGACGCAGCAGCCCCGCATTCAGCCTCCAGTCAGGGGACAAAAAGCATGACAGGGCTGGAGGGTGTAGCTGGTCGGCTACGTTAGCTAGCCGATCTACTGTTTGCTGTGTGTGGGGGAGACGCGACCTACCGCCCAGAACTAATATTTACCTTTTTATCCCGCTGCTAGTGGAAGAAACAAGCTCCACAAGCACACGCCGGCGTCAGCCGAGAGGTTTTCTGTGGAACTTCCCAGTGAGCAGCAGTGCAGCTAGCTAACTAGCCTAATTGGCTCCAGTCACAGCCTCAGTGCCTTGCCCTCATTCTTTTTGGGGGAACAAACCCTGGAAGGCGTCAGGTATCCAGAGAAAAACCAGCCCGTGTGTCCCGTCTGTCCCAGGCCTCCTCTCTCCAGACAGAACGTGTCCTGTGGCTCTACAGCAGGAGGACAACACTCACTGTTCTGCGGGACAGCAAATGGAGCACCGCTGGTTAATGGGCGCAGCTCTGGGAACAGAAGCCGCAGACTGGATCAGAGCTGCTGCTCCACGTCCTGCAGCAGAGGCCGCTCAACCGGCGACCCCTGCTGGACACACCGCGGAGGTACAGCCTGCCCGCCGCGTCACCGCTATGAGGGTGACCTAGGGGCAACTGTGTGTGTGTGCGGATGTCTATCTATAGTTAGGAGGGCCAATTGTGGTTCAATACCATGATTGTGAGGACATTTTGGCTGGTCCTCACAAAATAAATAGTTTTTTTGAGGGTTAAGACGTTTTAGAGTTAGGATTAGAATTAGGTCAGCGTAAGAGTTAGGGTTAGTTGTGATGGTTAAGGTTAGTGTAAGGGGCTAGGGAATGCATTATGTGAAGTTACCCTCACAACTATAGAGAGGTGTGTGTGTGTGTGTGTGTGTGTGTGTGTGTGTGTGTGTGTGTGTGTGTGTGTGTGTGTGTGTGTGTGTGTGTGTGTGTGTGTGTGTGTGTGCTGGTACAGTCAGTTTCTATAGGCGGTATTCTTTTCTTAATAAAAAATATTCAACAATAAAATACAATACAAATCTGACAGGAAGAGGTAGGTTAATATATATACATAAACACATACATATTAGTTATTCATGATAATAGGACAGACTAACCATACCAAATTAGTTGTTTTTTGTCTCTGTTATCTCTGACTACATAGAAGATTTGTAGCATAAAATCCGTTAACCTTGAATTCCATTTAGTCATCTTTTTTCTTGTAATTGTATTCATATGAATTGCTTATGTTTGTTTGTCTTCAGTAATAAATCGCAATTTATACATGGCCCAGTCTTTGTCTCGCTGTCAATGGGCATCAGAATGTTGTATTTAGGGCCGAGCTCTGACAGGCACTGACAGACGTGAGGCCCTATTGAAATTGTAGGGATTATTATTATTATTATTCAGGCAAATTGATTGAGAGATCAACGCTGCAGCCACAGCCTCTGACCTGACAATAGTGTCCACAGACAGCACCTGCTCGCCACCTTTCGATGACACCAGTGAGGAACTCTCCAAAGGGTCTGACCTGAGGATCAACCCCAGAGATAGCTCGGTCTGGTTGTCCATCGGAGATGATGACACCAGTGAGGAAAACTCCTGGAGTTCTGACGAGGCCTCAGACGTCACCGCTGCATCCAGAGCTTCCTCGGGCTGAAAGTAAAAGCTGCTGAGAAGATTTCGAAAATTCTTCTCATGCCTCATATGCTGCTGCTGTCCGAAAATTACTGTGTAATATTTTATATATATAAAACAGTTAATAATATGAGCACTAATCTGTCACATGCAGGGAGCATGAACAGAGAGTTCTGATGTTTGCAATGTACATAAACTAATATGTATGTGGAGAAATTAAATGTTTTTGCACTTTTTTGAGATTAATAAATCCTTGGAAAGGCAAGTTATGCTTTTGTTTAATTTGAAAAAAGGTTTTATTTTAGAACAGTTACACTAACGGTATATCTAGCTTTGTTTTACAATTTTTAAATGCTTAATCTGTGTGAACTGGGTAACATTATTCACATTTGTGGTCAAACATCTAGAACAAGGCAAGGCAGTGTTAATGACGTATAGAAGCTTATTTTTTTCAGACAGCAATAATCCTAACAGGTGGTGAAGAATACTTTTACAGTGTATATTTGAGATGGATATATATAGAACAGGATTTTCTTTTGCCATAAAATCGTAATTTGTACATTTTACAGAAAATGTAATTGCAGTATTTAGATGTTGTTTTTACTATAAAGTCTTGTTGTAACTGTTCCTCTAGGGGGCATTGAAAACTGTTGTTTATTTATCAGTGCTCCAGAGAAGCGTTCAGCATCCCAGTAAGTTACAAATCTTCAAGGTGTAGAAATTGAGGTGCCTTTTGCCTTACCTATCTTAATTCTACTCTAAAAAGCAAATGTTGCCGTTTTGAGGCAGCCATTTCTTTCTTGTTTGCTGATAAACTTAGTCAATAGCAAAGGAACTTGTTAAACTTTAACCTCTTTAGAGAAAATGTATCTCATATTGAAAAGTAAACTGCTTTCCTTCAGTTGCGGTACATTTGCAGGCTTCATAAGTCGACAGACAGATATATACATATTTCTTATACTGTTGTTAAAGTGTAAAATATTGGTATTTGCTGATTGTGTCTATATCCTTTTAAAAATCTACTTAACTAGTCGTTGATTTACCTTTTATCATGTTACAGGAGGAAAGACAAATTATCACAACATAACACCTGCTTTCATATTTAACTTTAATTTCTTTAGTTTCACAAAGCATGAATGACTGAACAGTTAAGACACAACAGTGGGTAAATATTTTTCGTTATCCTTCACATTTACGGTAACAGGCCAACTTCCTTAGCTGCATTCAGCCTGATTCCAGTAAACGATGGAACAACTGGGGGATTTTTTTGTGTGATGCAATGTTTTGCTGCTGTTGGTGCAGAGACTTTTTCCTCAACTTCCTGCCTCGGTGACAGCTCACTTACATCGCAGAGTATGACAATGGACAAATCCCAGACTACTAAAGTGTGACTCAAACTGTTGGTTAACTGCTTTTAGTCTTTTTACACTTGATGTTGAGGAAATATTCAGAGTATGGTTATTTATATTATGAAGATGCAGAGGGTATACACGCCATTATGCAATAAATTCAGTGATAATGAAGTCAGTAATAATGCAATAACTTGTGGTTTTGTGGTGGTAGATGTGGAGATGCCAGCCAGAGATCTACACCGTCACAGAGGTCAGACTGACGTCCCCGTCGACCTCCAGAGAGGAAATTTTGAACGCAGGCACATGGTGGGTGTAGGTGTGTGCCTGGACCCCGTTGATCAGGATCCTGAAGCACTCATTCTCACAGCAGATGGTCAACTGAAAGACAAAAAGGGCATTTTGCAAATGCATGTGAAAAAAAGGGTCTATGCACAATGTTTAGTAGAGAAGGAGAAGTAGACCAGGTTGAGTCATAGAGATACAACAAGGTGATGTGGAAGGAGATGAAGGTCTATTATCAGGGACACTGTATCTCCACCTGGTCAGAGTGAGCAGCCTTACCGTGAAAGGCTTTCCCCGTTGGAAGTGCAACCCTCCACCACGCTCCTCGGCGCCCCAGTTCTCCCCCTGCCTGGTGTTTCGAACCACAACGTTGTCATTGAAACGTGGGTTGTAATGCAGAGCTATGCCGAAGTTATAGTTGAGATTCACATGGAACCTGAGAGGACACAGAGGAAGGTTCAACATGAGACATTATTGCTCTTGATGCTCCCTATAGACGCCAACTGCCTGGTGAACAAGACATCTATAGCTTGGCACATGAATGAGAACACACTCGCTCCTAAATGCCTAGCCTGCAATGTGGACCATTTCATTTTCATTTCTTTCTTTCTAGTGTTTTGTCAGTGCATGTCATCACCATCTTTCACTTGTCCTAAATCAAAATGCCTTCTGGATTAATAAAGCTGTGTACATTGTATTGTAACCTGATGTGATTGATGTCAAAGTCATCCAAAGGTAACCTATATTACCATCAGGTGGCACCAATATAGAGAAGTTATCATCTGTCTTAAGTGATCAGATCACAAGTGGTCAGCTCTGAGTTCAGGTCTGAAAGCAACCAAATGTGTCCTCAATGCTTCTTGAGATCCGATCACTCCGATCACATTGGAAGGTGGTCTGTGGCCAAATTCTCATAGCTGTGTAAAAGCAAATGTGTCCTGGGCCACAGACGAGGGGCCGCCGACTCAGATGATGTCTCTGACCTGCAACAGTTTCACAATGAATTAAAAATATTTTGACTTCTTCTCAGTGACCATATGTTGATTTCTTTTTGGTCAATGCCACAATATCAAAGCTGATCAACACATAAAGATTTTTTTATAAATGGGATAAATATTTCTTCATAACAGATCTGCAACAGATCATTGAATAATTCAGTTCCTCTCTCTATATATATATAAATACTTCCCTGTTGTTCACTGAAAGTAATAGAATGACTTCTGGGATTACACAGTCATTGGCTTATTCTAAGTCAATGACTTAGAAGTATTCTAATGTGGTGCATGCGTTTAAACAGACAAAAACATCAACTTAACACTATACTCCCTGAACCATGAATACTTTGACGATTTTAGTTGTTTAGTACAGTTCAGTTTTGTCTAGCAATATTGCAGATATGAATGATCATCTTAAGCCTGAGGCTCAATGTATGATCAAACTAGTTTGAGGCAAAATACATTTAAATCAGTTCATATATCTTTATTTATTAGATATTAGTCTGCTTTATATCGTGTTTATTTTCCAGGGTTTAATTCTGTTATTCATATTCTCAACAACTCTGGGTGTAAACGTTTTTGGTTTAAAAGTGATACAGCTGATAATGGAGTCGAACCTTGTGGCTCCGGGGTGAGGGGTCCCCTGGATGGTGATGGACCTGCCAGGTTTGAATTTGATGGTGCTCCTGTATGGAACCGCCTGTACAGAGATGGAATCAGAATTAATTATTCATTCATTTTTAATCACAATGTAGTGGAACGCAAATAAAAAGTTCTACATATAGTAGCTTCTGTACCTAAAGCTGGAGGTAAGTGATACATGTGTTTTTCTTGCAATTTATGTGAAATGACCCTTTAACTTGGATCAAAATGTTGCGGGTGTCCTAAATGTCTGTGAAACTCCAACTGCACCGTGTCTGATACTCACAGGCATCGCAGGAGGAAAGGCTGGCTGCGAGGGGAAGCCAGGCTGAGCTGGAAATGCCGGAAATGATGGGAATCCAGGCTGAGCTGGAAATGCCGGATATGATGGGAATCCAGGCTGAGCTGGAAACGCCTGACATGTATTGAAAGCAGCCTGAGCAGGAAAGGCCACGTGTCCGGGGAACTACACAAAAAAGAAAACCACTTAAATCCCATTCACTGTTCATTGATAGTACATGAAACACAGAGTCTGCCACAGTGTCTTAATGTTACTAGCTCCCTCACCACAGTGTTCTGGAAGGCAATGGAGGATATAGTCACTTTCCCACCCACTGAGATGGTGTCCACTGGATAAAATGGAATACGATGCTTGTAGTCACTAAAGTGCATGCCGTTGATCGTCAGCTGTAAAATAACAAATATAAAATTCAACTTTTTCTCATTTACATACATTGTAGAAAAAAACATTACCATTAAATAATCTTTTAAAAATAACAACCTGAAAAAGATGTTTTGAATGCCAGTTTAATGACTCTATATGGTGATTCCATAAGTGTTCCTGGTACCATAACACCTTAGGCCAAATTATGGCAGGGGGTGGTGTCATGATCCTGCTCCTGTCTGAAGCCTATGTTTTGTTATGGACTTTGGATTTTATTTCTTTGTGGATCTTCTGTTAGGGTTGTTGTGTTTATGGACTTTAGCCTTGTTGTCTTCCTTGCATTTGGTTTTAGATTTTTTTTCCCTGTTTGAGTTTTGAGTTCATTACATTTACTACTTTTGTACGTAGCTCATGTTTCAGAGCATTTCCTGACATTGTCTATTTTTCCCGCTCTCTGTTGTTTTTATTTAAAATATAGGCATGTAATTATAAAAATGTCTGTTTGGGCTAAAAAGGGGTGTTAGGTATTTGTGAGAGGTGGACATAGAGTATGCAGGTGACATTAAAAGCTAAAATTTAGAGATGATTGTAAAATGATGTAAATTTGTAGAAAGTGATGCAACATTTTCACAGAATTGTTCCGACTTGAGGTGGATTCAGGCAAAACCTGCGGTCTAGGCATCTGATAAATGGTAAATGGTTTTGTAGCGCTTTTCTAGTCTTGATGACCACTCAAAGCGCATTACAGTACAGTTTTACATTCATTTTTACACATTCATACAGTGCATCTATTCGCAGCACTTTGTTGTTCTATGAGAGGCAATTCGGGGCTCAGCATCTTGCCAAAGGACACTTCGGCACATTGAGTATGCAGCTGAAATTCAAGGCTAAAATTTAGAGATGATTGTAAATTGATGTAAATTGGTAGAAAGTGATGCAACATTTTAACAGACTTGTTCCAACTGGCATTCATGCAAAACCTGTGGTCTAGGCATTTGATCAGAATGTCTTCTGAACATCTCTAACCGGTCAACCCAGAACCAACTGGAGATTATACATCTCATCTGGCCTGGGATTGCGTCTGAATACCCCAGCTTGGAAATGTTGAGAAATGGGATGTTTGAACTACTTTGCTTATATTGCTGACATCATGACCCAAACTGCAGAAAATTGATGGATGGATGAAATTATTAGACAGAACTGTTGCCTCAAAGCAAGAAGGTTACCGATCGAAATCCAGTTCAATAAGGGTCTTTCTGTGTGGAGTTTGCATGTTCTCATTATGTCTGCGTGGGATTTCATTCACACATTTCACATGTGTGAATGTGACACTGAATGGTTGTTTGTTGGACCAGTCATACGCTGGCGATCTGTCCAGGGTAGGGTTGCAAAGGGGCAAACAATTTCCGGTAAATTTTAGGAAAGCAGGGCTTTTGAGGCCTGCTTTTGATAGCAGGGCTATTGAGGCCTGCTGTAGTGTGCAGGACTAGTCAGGTAAGTTTCAATGATATTACTGGGGAAAATATATTAGCATGCTGATTGAGGATTGTTCACCTGTTCATCTGTTCATCTAGCCTATTTCTATTCATTTATCCATCAATTTTAAAATATTTTTAAACATGATTCCAATTGGTTGGCCAACTATTTATATCTCATAGCATTGCATTAGTGTTTTTTTACAATCTTTTTTCTCATATTATTCTACAGAACATTGCCACGTGCACTATCTCATGTGTGAAGACATTTCACCCCAGCCAATGTAGAAGGAAAGGCTGTGTACATTTGCAAATACTGTGCAAAGACCTATGTCAAGAATGACACAAAGATGCAGAAGCATATAGTCAAGTGCCCAAAGTTTCCTCAGGGCTCAAATCAGCCTATGACAAAACAAAATGTTTAAATTTATGTCTGTATATGACAAGGTGAATACAGTTAGTATAAATTACCCACACAATTGGGTTCCTGTATATTCCCGTTAATTCCCATGGAAAGTTTCCAACTTTGAATACTCCAAGAATTTTGCAACCCTAGTCCAGGGTAATGTCTGATTGGCTCTAGCTCTCCCAACGACCCTCACAAGTATCAATGCATCAGATAATGGATGGATGACAATAACTGTACCAAATATATTTTCTTGTACAGGCAAAGAAAAATAAAAGTCGAATTGATCTTCTGTGCTCTCACAAAGACACACAGATATCGCTTGAAAGACATGAGGGTTTGAATATAATGTAGTAACTCGAATTACATTTCTAGAATTGGTAACATTTGCTGGAACAATACTCCGACAAAGCGGAGTAGATCATTTTCGGACAGTCAACAATTTTGTCTCGACAGACCTGGTAGGAATCACGGCCGACTGTGATGAGCAGGCTGAAGGCAGAGCCGGCAGGGAGTATGGAGATGCTCTTCCTCTCTTCAGCACCCCAGCTGCCATGTTGGAGAGTGTTGCTTACCACACAAGAGTCACCATCATACCGGGGGTTAAAATGGAGGGCAATGTCCGCTCCGGCGCTGGAGCCACACTGTAAATTCACATGGAACCTAAAGAAAAAGAGAGTTCAATCATTTAATCATGTGAAAAGTCATTTAATGGTGTGTAAGAGCCTGACATCATTAATGAGACGTTCCATAATGCAGCTTTTTTCTTCCTTGAGAAATCTGGAGTCAAATTGAAGCTACAGAAAGTTGAAGCTACAGAAAATTATATAAAAACTAGAGCTGTGAAAAATAACGCGTTAACGCGTTATGATTAAATTACAGGATTAATTCGTTTTTTTTTTTAACGCATTTAACGCATGCGCAGAAGGACCTTCCAATTCCGCCGCCTCTGCACTAGTTGCCGCTCTAATGCAGTCTGACGGCAGCTGCCATTCAAACAAACAAACAACATGGATAATTCCAGAGCTGCCAACTCTCACGCTTCCGCCGTGTGACACACGCTTTTGCATGTTTTCACACGCACTCACGCCACACATCCAATTTCTCACGCCAAAAAAAACCTGGATCTTTGAAGTGAAGCGCATGACTAAATCTATTTTAACTTGTTGACGAGACGAGACGAAAATGTTGGTGGTTGACTAAGTCACGATCATTTTTTAAAACATCATCGCAGAGCTGCCAACTTTTCAAAAAACCTTGGAGTGAGATTTTGTCGGGGGTGACCAACATTTTGCCGCGCACACAGCCACACACGTTGGTGGCTCAAATATCAGGGAATTGTTGGAATTTGGCGTTGTATCCATGTTGTTCGCTGCATTCTGGTGGCCTTTGGGGCCCAAAGTCGTTGATAGGAGCGGCCGACTGGAGATGGACAACATTGGTTAGATTCTGTGACGCAAAGACATAGCTGAAGGTCCACCCCCAGGAAATGTTGGTTTAAGTAGATGTTGTTTCCTGCATTCTAGTGGATTTTTGGGTGGTATGCTAAAGATGTGCAATACCTGAACTTCTTCTGATTCATGTTCCTCTGATCATGACTTGTAGGGCCTTCTAGCCTTGAGCTGAACATTCAACCAGAAAACTATTGTTGTGCCTCAATGACCACAATATAGCCTAATTAATAGACCTTTGTTTAAGATTTGACCAAGGTAGGTTGATTGACATTTTGATTACAATGGTTTTCAACTAATTCTGAACTGAAACCTAACCTATATTTTAAATAATTGTATTCTTAAGAGCAGTTAATGATTTATGTTCGCCTCCCACCACACTTTTCATCAGATCAAAAAGTTCAACAAATAAAGTGCTTAAACAGTAGCCTTTTTAAGCAACACAATGGACCCTCTTCCCCAAAATAAAATTTGTCTGGAGCCGCAAAACATATTTGATAACAAAGCTAATAAAGTTTTATATAAAGTTAAATTATACTAAACTATGGTTTGTTGCATTTATGAAATTATCGAACAACAATAAAGAAAACTGTTGACATTTGATTGATATTTTTACCTGTTACAACAAAGGAAAAACCAAACGCTTATGAAGAGAAGAAAATACACAGGCAAGTGTCGGCCTACTTTGAAATAAATTAAACACAGACCTTTGTAGGGTTATTTGAGTCCTCCCCGTATTTGTGGAAAATTTATGAAATAAGAAGTACCCTATTTTTAAATAAATAAAAACATATAGCTGCAGCCTAATAGCTTAAAAATATATATTTTAGTTGGCGAAATATTTAAACGAAAAGTGAGAGCAGGTCAGGCTGGAGGCGGACACAGAAACTGCAGCTCGGTAGAAACCAACTGCAGCTTCTGCTCTGATCAAGACGCTGAGCTCTGATCAGCTGAGATCAGAGAAACTCTGTGTTTTCACTGTTTCCACTGAGCAGCCGGTGAGTCAGTGACCAGCTCCTTCACGTGAAGGAGCTCTGGTCTTGTGTCTCTGAGCGAGTGCGCGGGGCGGGGGGCGGAGCCTCGGGACCGGTGCGCTATCTGGGGCACACACACACACACACACACACTCGCCCGCTCCTGGTACTTCATGATGTTTTAAAAAATGATCGTGACTTAGTCAACCACCAACATTTTCGTCTCGTCTCGTCAACAAGTTAAAATAGATTTAGTCATGCACTTCACTTAAAAGATCCAGGTTTTTTTTGGCGTGAGAAATTGGATGTGTGGCGTGAGTGCGTGTGAAAACATGCAAAAGCGTGTGTCACACGGCGGAAGCGTGAGAGTTGGCAGCTCTTTCATCGTATCAGTGTGTGTGTGTGTGTGTGCCCCAGATAGCGCACCGGTCCCGAGGCTCCACCCCCCGCCCCGCGCACTCGCTTGTGACAAAAAATATAAAAAATGTCAACCATCCTATGGCTAAGAAGCTCAAATAATTTCTGTTTGATTTTTAAAAAAAAAGTTTTATTCAACCACACAATGGCTAAGGAGCCCGAATATTGTTTAGGATGAAGATTATATTAATGTTCCATATGGAAAAGCAATGATAACTGCTGAAGAACTGCTGCACAAAAGAAAAGTTAAATGTCATAAATCTTGTTTTCACAAAAATATTCCGAGAAAATCGGTAATGTGATTAATCATGATTAATCCATAGAAACCTGTGAATAATTTGATTAAAAATTTTAATCATTTCACAGCCCTAATAAAAACATAAACTAAACTATTCCATAATATAAATGAATGGTAGCAAATAATCGTCAGGCTCATTGGGGAGTTTTGAATACAAATGATGCTATGGATCAATGTGGGGGATTGATTGATGAGCTGAGCTGTTATATGAACTACATAGTGTCAACACAAAAGTCTGAGGTTGATTTCATTCATTAGCAATTTACTGAACTTAATAAATGATCCATTTATTCCATCCATTAACTACACACTTTATCCTGTAAGGGTCCCTGGATCTAATCCCAGCTGACATAGGGTGCAAGGCGGGCAAACATAAAGAGACAAACAACCATTCATTTTCAAATTTAGAGTCTCCATTTAACCTCACCCCAATCTATATGGGTTGGGGTTGTGGGTGGAAGCTAGAGTGCCCAGAGAGAACATGCAAACATGGCTGAACTGGGATTCGAACCAAGAACCTTCTGCTGTGAGCTGACTGTGCTAGTCACTGCACGAGCCTCTTAGTAAGATCAGAAAACCAAAATAATATGAATAAACACATAGGCCTATAGACATATATTTCTATTTCTGTGTCATTTCAATGCATATGGCTCCTCCCCTACTGGGATTACAAGATGTATCTAATTTACAAACACATACGTATAATTTTTTGAAAAATAAATAAAGAGAGGACATGTACAAAAGATTTATTTATAGTCAAGCTGAAATGAAAAAAAGAGCAGCCTGACCTGCCATATCCAGGCAGGGCTCGTCCACTGATGGTGATCATCTTCCCCTCCTGCAGACCCCCATGGATTAATCCAGTAAAGGGGATACTCTAGAAAGAACAGGATGCAACATGTAAATAGCTGCTTTTCATTATAACTGCAAACATGAACTGCGCATGAAGCAAGTGCATTTAGGATGTGTTCAAAAACACTTTGTTTATTTTATAACAGAACACAGGCCACCATACCTGATCCTTGATTCAGGCATCAGGTGAGCTTGCTCCTAGACCAGGTTTTTATTGGCCAATTTCTGCTGCCTCAAGAAAGTTGTGTGCTAATGATGCATGGACCCTGGATATCCGTCTATATAATCCTATCGTAAATGACAACGATATTTGACACCTGTTTTAGGACATTTAACTCTAAAACGCAGACACACTTGCTGTATGCCCAAGCAGCAACATACAATATTCAGCCATGGACAGTTGAGACCATAACATGCAGTTTGATTCTTTATAGCAAGTTTTATTTTACTGGCAACAAGAAATGTTCTGCTCAGGTTGACCACATCCAGCTGTAATTTGGTCAGAAGACGTGGTAGATAATAGGTTATGAATGTTGTTTGGTTTAGGTGATATAGTTTTTACAAACGATCACATTTTCGGGGGCTAAACATGCTCGGAAAGTCCCGAAACTCATCTCACACATCTGAAATGGCAAACGTTTACTTCCTATATGGGTCTTGCATATGGTCGTGGCAACATTGCTCGATAGCGCCCCCTACACAGTTTCACCAACAGCAGTATGTATAGCCAATATTTCTGCAGTACAATGACTTTAAACTTGACATCCAGACAGTGAGGTGAAATATCTTTGCCACCTATTAGGGATTTTTAATTTATTTATAAATAATCAATCGGAGCAAGTTTTGAATATTGAGCCTACTTTCACTTTCATATATTATCAAAATTCTTTTCTAAAATATCACTAAAAACTTCACATACAGACAGTGGGTGTCTCCATGAACAAGAGTGAGGCGAAACTTATTTGTCACCTATAAAGGATGTTTTTAAAAGATCATATTTAATAGGAGCATGCTATAAGTGCCACGATGAAACGGATTTGACCTTAAAATAAATATATGATCTTAAATTTCATTTTACTTATAAATGTGTTGAGTGGAAATCAAAAAAGGTTTGACTGTTTTTATCAAACGTGAATAATAATTTACATTATAGTTTGAGCACATGACCACTGGTCACATTAGAGAGTGCACAGTTCAACAGGGCTTCAGCACTGAGCCAGAACCCAGAGCTGTCTTCATTAAATATAAACATAAACCCTAGTCCTTCAGTCCAGTCTTCCTCTGGTTTCAGTGTTGTACAGAATCTGTTTGCAATTCATTTCTTCTGCTCGTGTGATTATTCGTGTACTGAAACAAGTAGGCCGAACGTAACCACACATTTTACTGACTCACAAACAATTTGCTTCTCGGTTTCTTTCCTGTTTTGGCAGGAAAACCAAACATTTTAAAAATTCCCAACCGAGTTCGGCTGGACTGTTATAACCGCCTTCTCCGTCGATCGGTAATCACATTGTCTTATCATTGTATTTAAGAGGAATGCATTTCAAAACGTCTGGATCACTTACTGGGTTACAAAAAGGTTGCTGGTTGAAAGCCATGGTCCGAATCTGAACTGCGCGGGTTTGTTGAAGTCTGCTGCGGTAAAATGGAGACTTTTCTAATGCAGATCAGAGTTTTAGTTAGGTTTCGATTCCCCTTCAGTAGGAGGTCCGTATCAATGTGTGTGGGTGTGTTTGTGTGTGTGTGTGGGTGTGTGTGTGTGTGTGTGTGTGTGCGTGCGTGCGTGTGTGTGTGTGTGTGTGTGTGTGTGTGTGTGTGTGTGCATCGTACCTCAAAAAATCCTAATAATTTAGTCAGTATTTGCTCAAATCCAGTGTCAGTTTTAAAGAGCACCACTGCCTCTCAGCTGCTGTATTTGTACATGTATGGACAGTGTGCATGCAGGCCCTGATGGCAGTGATCTCTCAGACAGTGATGACGATCCCACGACCTACACCAGCTGCTTCCTTCCTGTTCATCTTCCAGGATCCTTGCCACATGCATAACCTAACTTTAGTTAAAGCAATTATCTCACTGTGCTTTTACTACATGCACGCCAACTCTGGATGCACTACAATAGTTTAACTCCAGTAACTGTAGTTTCTCTATGAGTATATTCATACTAATTGTGTTTCAAAGTGACAACAGCGGCTAAACACATGGTGTAAATTACACCCTCCCCATACACACACAAACACACACACACATGGTTAATGTTTATCCCAAGACAAGCAATAAATTACGATTCCGTATCATTAATGTCCATCCATTCGTCCATCCATCTATCTCCTCTATTAACTATATATATTATTGTTTCAGGTAATCTTTGTAATTATGATAATTAAATATGCTATAATCAATTTACATATTTTTGTATACCATAGAGCTGCTGGACAGGTCAGTTCCTGTACGGATTTCTAGTAAATGAAAGCTACAGCAGATTTATTACACAAGTTGATGAATGACCAGTCATGTGCCTGATAGAGAGGGCAGCTATGAAATTTAACTGTGTTTAACTTTGGCTACTAAAAGTGTGTGTGTGTGTTTGTGTGTGCCTGTGTGGGTGTGTTCAATGAGTGCAAACAATAGATAACTAAAGATTAGAATCCAGGTTAAGCTCTACATTATATGGTGCAGTTGTGGCATTTGAAGTTCCTCCATTTACTTGGGAGCTGACAAGAAAATAACAGGAAGTGTCCTGATGAAAAAGGCCAAACATCAGACAATGGAATACAGATAAACTCATGATCGGTTTTAAGTTACTTCTGTGTGACATGATCCTTCTATTTGAGCAGCTCCTGTGACCTTTCTGCTTCAATCAGTGAAATCATGATCCCACATATTGTGAGTCATATATTACGAGACCAGGACACTGGTCTTTACTCGAAATTACGTTTTGTAATCCTAATAGCATTACACATATAACCATAAGTATTATTAGCCCAGCCTTTGCATCGTACATTTTTTCAAGCGAGTCACTGAAGAATTGTTTACAGCCCTATATATTTTGTTTTAGTCTTCAGTCTGAATTAGGAGGCAGGGAGGTTATATGTGTTTAAAAGCTCACTAGTGAAATCAGATGCGGGTTTACAGCCTAGAATGGTTTCAGTGGTTCAGGCAGTAAAGGCCCCTGGTAGCTGGCTGCAGTAAAGGTCATTAATCCTTCCTCCTTCATGTTTGTGGGTGGGACTAAGACCAAATTGTAGTACATATCAAATACATTTTACAGTTTGTCATTTAGGATAGTTCATCTCTTCTCTTAAGCATTCTTTTCAAGTTGAGAATGTTAATGTAATCTTTCCTTCTTTTTTTCATATTTTGACAGGTAAATGCCCATTTTAGTCTCATGTGTTTGGTCTTGATTTAAATTGGACTGGGTCAGTCTGTGATGTTCAAATGATTTTTAGAACCTGCTCTTATGGTATGCCGTTGCATCCATGACAACTGCACATGCAGGTCTTATTGTGATGAGTTTCGATCATTTCAGAAATATGAAAGCACAAAAAAGCCGCTCAGAGATTCTTTGGAGATCAGTTTTAATGTTTACAGCAGTTCAGAACAGAAACTTCAACAAATCCTGTACAAAAATTATCCCACCCCACCCCGAGAAAAAACAAACACCAATCAACTGTCAACAGTTTACAGTGTCTAAAATCATATAAATATGAAAGAAGTACCAATAACGAATCAAAAAACAGCACTGTATATTAAATACAACCTCTAGCTCTTTATATACATATATGCATTCGGTTAATGCTTGATAACGTTTGACTGGCTTCCACTGCATTTGTGAAGCCCAAAAACATTCAGACACAATCAGTGAGTGTACTGTGTAACCAAACACTTTGTTCACTTGAGTGATACAGAAACACACGAGAAATGCGCACACACACACACACACACACACACACACACACACACACACACACACACACACACACACACACACACACACACACACACACACACACACACACACACACACACACACACACACACACACACACACACACACACACACACACACTTGTGGCAATATCACACTTCTCTTTTGTATTGAACAAAACCATTATTTGGGCGCTGTCAATCTGAACCACTGAATCGTTAAGTGTGCTAATGTCTTAACATCTGAGAAGCTGTTTTCTGTTCAGCGGTAGAAGGTGTTCAGGACATAAAGATGCAGAAACCACATCCTCTCGAGATCACATCAGTTTGAGCGTCTCCATTATGTGCTCTCTTATGTGTATATCTAGACTGTATACCACTAACTCCAGGCTCTGTATTACTAGGTGAAGCAGCAAGAGCCTTTGTGCAGAAAACCTCGTTCCTCTTTGTTCAATAAATGTCTCGTAACTTTTGTGGAAATGAAAACATCATTACTTTATCTTCTTACATCACAAAACATTCTTGTAATGAAAAAACAGTTGGCGAGGGAAGTCATTGCAGCAGAACATGTACTTTTTCTAGAGGTTTAATGAATCAGTATCTGCAATTAACAAGAAACTATGTAATAAAAAAGAAAATATCTTTTCTCAATGTGAAAGGATCTGGTTAAAACAAGGAATTGAGCCAAACGTTTTTGTCATGGTGGTAATATGCAGTCAGCCACAGTAAGAGACTAGAGTTGTGCAGCCAGTATTTTTCCCTATTTTTTTGCATGTATAAATACAGCAGCTCATTTACATGTGGTAACTGATGCTCGTGGTCTGTACCTGACTAAGACAAGTAAAGTAATCTTCACAATTGTTTTGTCCAACGTCAATTTCTGCTGACAGCCATCTGTATTTTGAGCTGCTTACTGAGCAGCTGCTGTCTAGCGTGGCTGTAACATGATCAACTTTATATTCATATGAATGACACATTTACTCATTTGTGTATTTTAACACTAGAAATGACAAATCAAATTTACCAGTTTTTATTGTATGTAACTTGTTAAATAAAAAGAACTTTCCTAACCTTTGTCTTTTAAATAACTCTTTACACTATCTCTCGTCCTCAGTTTCGATTGATCTATATATCCTCTTCAGGAAATCAGCTGTCTGATCACAGTCCCTGGATCAGTACATTCTTGCTCCTATATCTCAACTGATTGTTCTGGCTTCATGGTGACTTTGGTGTGTGTCAATTGAGCCTCGTCAAACGATGGCAGGCTCTGTGGCTAATGTATGTTACACTTGACAACTTAGTGTATCGAAAATTAGCCAAGACAATGTGGGCAGAATAAATATAACATGAATCAAAAAATCCTAATAATTTAGTCAGTATTTGCTCAAATCCAGTGTCAGTTTTAAAGAGCACCACTGCCTCTCAGCTGCTGTATTTGTACATGTATGGACAGTGTGCATGCAGGCCCTGATGGCAGTGATCTCTCAGACAGTGATGACGATCCCACGACCTACACCAGGAGATGAACGGAGTGAAGAGACAGAAATCAGGAGTGTTGGAAAACAAGCGAGCGAATAGACAGACAGGCGTAGACGGAGGAGGAAAAGCAGGTTCCAAGGGAGACCGCGGAGATCAGGCACAGCAGGAGCAGGCAGGTGGATCAGTCGGCCCCCAAGAGGAAATGACAGAGGGGAGAAATAAGGAGAAGTGATTCTCAGAAACATAAGAATGAGAGTTACTTCAGACTGTGAGAAACACAATGAAAGTGTCTGTTAAAAAAAGAGAAGGACATGTAGAGAGCAGCAACTAAAATGTAATCTGGGATATAAAGAATATGACAATTTCCCCAAAATACAACACAGCAGTCAGATTAGAGACAATCTTTTATAGTACTTGATACTCAGCAGGATAGCTTCATATTATTCACATTTCTTTTCAAAATCCTATTTACAAAATTTCCATTTGATTTATCACGTATTGGTACTTTTACCTGAACCCACCTCTGTCTTCATGCTTTCGTTTTTAAGCGTTCATAACAGGAAAATGCGGATTTTAATGATAGATTTATTACTAAATAAAATGATGTAGACTCCCCCTTTCAATGTTGGTGCGATCGGTGTTGTGGGCAGGTTAACCCTGGATCAGGAATACACATTCTTTCTATGATTCATACTCATTTGTCTTCCAGAAGTGTCCGGGGTGAGACAGTCTGCGGTTCAGTTTGGGAAGTTTCTCCAGCATGTCTGTCAGCGTGGTGAAGGTGGGTCTGCCGTCTGCCTCAGGGGACCAGCAGGCAGACAGGATCTCCTGTTGGGGTGGAATACAGAGAATTAATACGTGAAACAGTAGGAACCAGGATGCTTTAAACACAGGCCATTTACTAGCAAGCAACTGAATCATGTTAGCAGACCCACCGTGACCTCCTTGCCCAGGTTGGCTTCTGCCAGCACCTTCTTCATGCCCTCATTGCTGCCCACCAGCCAGATTTTAGCCTCCACAGGTTGGTTGGTGATTGGCCAGTCTCCGGCCTGCAGCTCGTACCAGATTGTGCTGAACAAGACACAACGTAAAAGTCAGGTCGGGAAATTTGGCGACAGTGAAACCACCTCATGAATCAGATTCTCCTTCACTGGATGTTACATCAAGTTAAGGAGACACAGGGAAATACAGCTTTCAGAAAATGTGAATATCCAGTGAGGGATACAAGTTGTAGAACATGAAGCTGAACTTGTGAAGTCACACATTCAAATGACTGATGGGACTGCTTTTTGTCCTTGATTCAAATGAATGAAAGGGAACCAAAGGTCATTAGGTCAAATCTTTGTGAATAACCTATATTTCCCCCACATTCAGCATGAAGTATAAGTTAAGTTTCCACCTAAGCCCACTGTTTAAGTGTTATGAACATCAGTCAGTACCCAAATGCATAAACATCTGCAGCTTTGGAGAAAGGCAGCTGGTCCTCCTCCACCTCTGGGCTCATCTGCCGAACAATCTCTGGAGCCAGGTAGTAGATCCAGCCCCGGGGTATCCTCAACACGTTCTTCCTTCTAAACACACACGTGAACACACACTCAGTACATGCAGTTATGAAGATAGCAACTGATCCAGCAGTATTTGTAGTATTCCTTTGCTTGACTCCTACCTGCCTTCCTGTACCACGCCAGACATCCCGAACAGGCCGAAGTCTGTGATGACAACCTTGTTGGTGTCGTAGAAGACGTTCTTAGACTTCAGGTCCTTGTGGATGATGCCTTTAGCATGAAGATAACCCATTCCCTGTAGAAGAGAAGGATTTCCTTAACACAACATAGTACTTACGAGGATGATGAGTCGTTTCTTTGTAGGAAAGAACTCTATTCATATCACTTAGTTTTCATACAGTCTTTCAAACCCTTTTAAGTGGCCCCCATATCTATTGCCATTTGCAGGAATCTCAGAAGATCAGATTGTTCACTTTGTTAAATGAGGAATATGGAGCATCTCATTATACTCAAGTATAAGTTTAGCAATTAACAACATACGTCATCATTTGACTTATCAGCGCCAAAATTATCATAGGTGTCAGGGAGAAAAGAGAATGTGTAAGACACCAGTGTTAATTTCGTTGACGAAGACGATGACGAAATATATTCGTTAACGACCTTTTTTCCATGACGAAGACGAGACGAAGACGTAACGAAAACGAATCTTTGAAAATAAAAACTATGACGAAATCTATTTTAATTTTCGTTGACGAGACGAGACGAGACGAAAATGTTGGTGGTTGACTAAGTCACAATAATTTTTAAAACATCATCGTATCAGGCCGTCATGAAGTATCAGTAGCGGGCGAGTGAATCTGTGTGTGTGTGTGTGTGTGTGCCTGTGCGCTCCCAGATAGCGCTCCGGTCCGTAGCTCCGCCCCCCGCCTCGCGCACTCGCTCAGAGAGACACAGTGAAAACAGAGCGCGTTCTCGTGGAGCAGCCTCTCAGTGACCGACTGCTTCTTAACTATGGAAACAGTGAAAACACAGAGTTTCTCTGGTCTCAGCTGGTCAGAGATCAGCGCCGCAGCTTCTTCATCAGAGCAGAAGCTGCAGTTGGTTTGTACCGATGTTCAGTTTCTGTGTCCGGCTCCAGTCTGACCTGCTCTCCCTTTTTGTTTTCACATTTAAAATTAAATATATATTTTTAAGCTATTAGGCTGCAGCTATATGTTTTTATAGAAAAGAAGTTTAATGTGGCTATTAAATGTGACTAAAACTAGACTAAAATGGAATTAGTTTTCGTCGACTAAAACTAGACTAAAATGGAATTTGTTTTCGTCGACTAAAACTAGACTAAAACTAAGAAGGATTAAAATGACTAAAAGGTGACTAAAACTAATATGCATTTTCGTCAAAAGACTAAGACTAAGACTAAATAAAAAAAAGCTGCCAAAATTAACAGTGTCTATTCCAAAGAAAGAATGAAATGGCCTCTTTGTGGAGGTGGAAATGTGTGGTTGTGGTCGACTGCAAGAAACATTGAGATTGGTTCAAGATTTGGGATCCAGAAAGAAAGGGTTCACCTTGCTGCGTATGTCCCTTCTATTTTCTTCACTCTCCCAATATTTAAATAATCTAATATAATAGTAACAAAAATAACGACCTCCTTTTCTTTTGTCATTTTTACCAATAATAAACATTTGACCATACTGGATTCTTGATATTGATATTTAAGGGTTGATAAGATAAATAACATGATGACTTACAAAGTGCTCTTTAAAATATAAATATACTCTACTGACTGTTTGAGAACTTTTTTACCACAATGCCCTGTTTCCATTCCTAAACAGGTCAGTAGTAACTCAAAGGAGAAAGGACAGGAGCCATTGAATTCTAAACAACCGCATTTATCTCATGGCATCTATGTCCTGTTATCAGACAACATACTGTGAATGCTGTGTGATACATCCCTACACTAAAAAACATCTAATGGTATCTGGCTTAAATGCACTGTTGAGGTAAAAAGATGAACTTTGACTTCAAGTCCCATAATGCACCACAAGCAGGCCAGTGCAGGCTGCTCATTACGACCTGAGTTGGAACACCTGCGAATGGAAGGTCACTCTCAGCAAACAGAGATAGAGAGGAAGGAGAGAGCATTCAACTAATGGTAAGACTTTTATTTGGAAGATTAGTTAATATTGGAAGTGCTGCTATCGTCATTAATGTAAGGATGTCATGTTTGAAGAATTGTAAAATAATAACCAAGCAGCCTGCATATCAGTTTGCTGGCATGCATATAAGTTTGGCTTTTTGTTTAAGTGTACTTAGTTGTTTGTTCAATTTATATTGATGTTTGAATACTGTGCATTCATTCATTTACGTACACTGTAAAAAAGCTTTACTTGATTCGTTGGATTGAAGTTGTTTGAAATATTTGTATATCTTGTTCTTTTTGTGTTTTGAAGGTTTTCAACCTGATGAACCAACCAGCAAACAATTAACAAATAAGTTTGCCATTGCAAGTTGGGCAAGAGTTGAAGAAAAAACCTAGGACCTCGACATGCACATTGTTATGTAATACTGAGTTTTTTCAAATGATCACATGGGATTTAATCCATCCCACACAGTCTGACAGCAGCTGGAGTGTTGCTCACCTTCACGATCTCCTGTGCAATCTGTCTGGTTTTATTGATGTCCAGCATGTGACCTCTTTCCCTCACAACAGAGTAAAGAGTGACACCTTTACAGAAACTGCAGACAGAGCACATGGAGCCCTGTCAGTAAAACTGAGTTCAAAACTCCACATCACACATAACATGTAAAAACATTGTGTGGCACAAACATACATGTGTGACTGGAACTGTACTGGAAATATTGGGAAACATCAGAGTGGATATCTATTTGATTTCTAATCTGATGAGTCATGCGGCTGCACCTGGTGATGATGGCGAGGTGGGGCGGGGCCATGCAGGCGCCCATGAACAGGACCACATTCTCATGCCGGGTCTGCCTGTAGTTCATCACCTCCTTCTTGAAGAGCTTCAGGTGATCCTGGTTGTTCCCGTCAACCTCCAGGAGGCGAATGGCCACCTCGCCGTGCCAGCGACCCTTGTGTACCTTCCCCCAGCGACCCTGTTCAGTCACATTAAGTCAAAAGTGTCAGCTGTGCTGGACCCGAATGTTGATAATGTATCCCGTCTCCATCTTTACCTTCCCAATAAGCTCTCCCAGCTGCAGCTGCTCATATGGGATGTCCCACTCCTGCAGGTAGATGCTGTTCTGGCTGACTTTACGAGAGATTGGGCCCCTCCGGCGGCCAGCGGTCTGACGACATATGGCAGACGGCAGGTCCTCTAGTCCGTCCTCATCATCCTCCTCATTGGGATAGTTGTTATTACTGTTGCACCGGTCAGCTTCTTCCTCATCCTCAGCCTCCTCCTCCTCCTGAGACACATGGCAGAATTAGGGGAATGAACACAGACTTTTAGGGCGTCTTCAGTTTTGGTTTGACATTGAAGCGATACATATTTACATCCTGTCGTCACTTACTACGTGGGCTGCATCTACCTTTACACTGATTGGTTTGTAGACAGGCGAAAAAGTATGAATGGAGACTGAATGATATTCCTTATCGTTGCCACTGCAATATCATTATAGTTTGACTACCAGTGAAATGAACGTCTTCAGAGCCTGTGGTAGCAATTTGTCCTCGAACTTGATTAGAAAGAAAAGCCACAGAGGCACCTGAGGAGTGATCTTATGCAGGGAATAAAAAGTCAACTGTCTAGACAGAACTCACGTTGTGTGTGGTTTATTTCTCCATTTCTCCAGCTAACGAACAAACAAAGTAATGGCATTGACTGTCTCTCTCGCCCTGGTAAAAAACAATGAACCCCTTCTTGTGCCTGGCTGCCTATGCCAACCTACCCATGTAAATATATAACCACCTGGTGCCCAGCACCTTCAAAACAAAAGCATAAACCACCAAAACTAACTAAAATAACATTTCTAAAGGCCTATTCTAACGTGTTAAACAAAAACTAAACACTACAGAAAACAGTAAATAGCTCAAACAGAGGCAAATATTATATTCAATCCTGCGTGTCTTCGTTTTTCTTCTATTGTTTAATGCTGTCTCAACTTCCTGCAACTGGTCCGAAAGTCTGAACTACCAAAACAAATAAGTGTAGTGCAGTTAAACTGAACCATGGATCCAGACTGAGACCACCTGAGCTTGTCCAGTTTGCTCCACTGCAGAGCGCCGGCAGGACAGTCAGTGGCACATAAAGACTTGTCAAACAAAGCTAATGATTCAAGCAAATAATGTTTTTCACATCTTTTTGTTGATACCCACCCTTTCCTGTTCTGTGGCAGGTCGCTGCGCCTCAGTGACGCCCCCCTGAGACACTCTGAAAGAAGATCAGAAGAATTAGCAGTTGACAAAATCAACGACATATTATCCTGTATGCGTGTAAACAGTATACAAAAGAGACTGAACAAGAGACTGAACAATAATAGATATTCAATATTGATTCTGTTATTAAAAATTTTACAACAAAAATGTCCGACTAACAAGTTAATGATTCCTAAATTTTTTATTTTAGTATGGTGTCAGAGACAGGCCATTTCACAGGGTAAGAACGAACCTTTCAGGGCCATCTAGTGGACAGACTGTAATGAAGACAATATCTAAATGACCTTTGACTTATACACATATCAGTGATAAGCTAACAGCTGATTATGTGGCACATGTAATATGTAGTGGATGGAAGTGTTTTACTGAGTATCTGTATCAGTGTCTCTTACCCAGACTCATGGCAGCTGCCAGAATGGAGAACAGCTGTATGTGTGGAAGCAGGAACATCTGTTGGAAAATACACAGAGCTTCAGAGTACCACACTTATACAAGAGTAATGCTCATCATTCACAAATGCTGCTTATTGTCAATACTTTACTGTTTTACTTCGTGAATGAATTTCAATCAAAGGATACAGCTTACTAGTGTGGACACCAATGAGCAAATTACATATTAAGTAAGTTTTTGAAGTAAAAAGACAAATCAAGGGGACGGCTGAGAGAGAATGTCACAATTAACGAGCCATCAAGGGGGATGGATTTTTGGTCGTTAGGGTTTCCACTTACAAATCCCTTGCTGCACATGTCTCTCTCCTTCAGAACTAACAAAGCATATTTAGGGCTCTCTCTCAGAATTGGGACATTTCCTCAAGCCATGTAAACATTGAGGTACGGCGAAGGTTCATCCTTCATCCATCCTTATGTTGTCATAACTTCCACTGTGCATTCACCACCAAACTTCTGTCTCATGATCAGAGTCCAAGCCTGAACAGCTCTATGTGTCATAATTTTATTTTTTTAGGCAAAAGGCAAAACGCATGCAACGCTTCAAAATGCATGTGCTCAGGCCCACTCGATGCTGCTTTGCAGTCGTAGAAATTTTAGAAATTGTATTTTATAGTTGGTAGTTTCAAGGGTTGCGCAATCCTGGTCATATTTTTTAATTAATTTAAATTAAATTAATTTGAAAGAAAAAAAACTACTTCCTGCGCAGAAGCGGACTGCGCAGGATTAATTTAATTTAATTTGATTTTTTTAGGGCCCGAGCACTGACAGGAACTGACAGACAGTGAGACCCGATTGAAATTGTAAGGATTATTATATATTATAAATTATTCTATCTCTTTATTATCTCTTGAATGCAGTTATTCTGAAAGTCTGAACAAAAAAATTACCGGTTATACTGCAAATGAACTAAACCTTGGTTCAGGTTGTTCTGGACCAACACCAACTCATTTGGTCTAAATAATAGATCATGGATCCCGATCGTGGTCAGAGACACAGTTCACAATTATTATGTTGGTTAAACTGAAAAGTCCACAGGTCCGAACCTCATACCTTTTTGTTTTTTGGCTCACATTTTTACAAATGCTGTGTCAGTTTCTACACTTATGTCTAACTTTGTATGGGTCTTCTTTTAACAAAGAGCATAAGCACCCCAGCACAAAACCAAATATGCGGGCTACTTTAATGGCAACATTTTAAACATTCAATGCAAAATTAAAACATAATAAACCTGTACACTTGACAGTTTATTACGTCCGCTTGGCTAAAGGCAGTCATTATGGTTTTACAGAGGATATAATGGTCTGTTTCAGAAATGTTGGTTCATCTTTATGGTTATTCTATAGGCTGATAAACTCTACTGTGTTGTAAAGTGAGATGTTTGAATCTGCCAGTTTAACCTGTTCAAGACTTACAGACAGGGTAAACCAGCTGCTCTTAACCGTGAACCCTGCTGCCATGACACGAGGCCTCGGTGTACTGGAGTGACACCGGTGACAAGGCAACCGTGCTCACCTGGGAAGTGGAAGCGGTTGTCGCAGGAGCCCCGCGGTGAGGCGTTGGCTGGAGGGGTGGTGCTGACACTCGGGGGGTTACTCTGCTGGAGATGTGCTGGGGAGGAGGGTGTGGAGGAGGTGGCTGACGAGGGGTTACTGCTCGAATCCACCTGGTTTAAATTGGGGGCTGGCTCCTGTAAACGCACACACAGTATGTTTTCAATGCACTCACCTTATCTCTTCTCTATACTTCTAATCTTTACCTGAACAAGCATCTTGAGGCCAGAGCTGATTTAAAAGCATATAAATGTAGTAAAATCTCTTCTTACTCTTTTGGTTAATGCCTTTGGTAAAGTGCCCCACTGCAGTGGGATCTCCGCTATGAGATCGATGCGATTATTGATGTCTGATGGCACTGATTCAGCCCTGCGCATCCTTGGCACTGAAAGTCAGATCAAAGCATTAACGTGATTTTACATCAGCAAATGTGTTGAATGTGTTCGATAATGTCAAATAGTCACTCAAGAGCATAACACATAAAAATCACGACTTGCTACAGACTAATGATTAGTCCACAGACACAACTGACTAACTTGAGATGTTATGGTGAAACACAGCAACACAACACAACTGAATAAAAAAATTGGAAGAAAACGATAAAGTGAATACAAAAAAAAAAAGGTGATGATGTTGCTTACATGTGAGAAATGAGATCCGACATGAGGGAGCATCTTTGGTGCATTTGTTGTGGCACTTTAACCTGTGAACACACGGATGATGACGTGCACTGATGACACCGTAACATGCAGTATTATGATCGCACAAGGTGGGGGGGGGGTCATATCTAAGATCTCTTACTTGCAGTGCTTGCACTTGACACCAAACATCATATTCTTGTGACACACTTGGCACGTCTGGGAGAGCCAAGACTTGGTTGAAAACCTGAAAAGGACAGAAGACCAATGGACACCTATCATAAAGACACTGTCCTCTCACATGTGATGAGGATTTATACACATTGTGTTTTGGGCCTTATAATTCTGCCCCTGAGGCTATTGTGAATGACTGATCAAAGAAATGATTTTACATACAATGCTAATGATTTGGTGAGTAGTGACAGACTGGAATTAGTTTGATTTGTCTGATTCCAGCATTTATTCATTGCTACAGTAACATAACAATACTTTGATATCCTTATTGCTTTATGGTTGATTGATTTTAGTATTTTTTTTAATGTGATATCTAGTGAAATGAGTTATTGCACCCGAGTTTGATTTCTTGTCTGGTTCCTTTTTTGGAGTTTGCGGGACCAATTGTGTTTATATTTTGTCCATCTCTCTATCTCATTCTTGTTACCATTATATATTAAGAATGACTTATGTGAATGTCTACAAATTTGGTACAAATATTCAGTTTGACTCAAAGATAAACTATTACATTTTTAGTGATCAAAGGTCAATGTCACTTTCAGCTCATAGGGTGATTTCTTTCCCTTGTGAACTGGATATCTTATTTCATATTAGATAAACTTGTTCACTTGGTGACATAGACGACTGACTAGAACTTCTTGACCAGTTATTCTGGTTGTGGACTCAAAGATGACACATTTCAGTGGTAAGTGGTGAACTTATATGAGTCTGGAAATAAAAATGTATGCAGACTGAATCTGAAGACCACTTTAAAATCTGACCCTCAGTTTAGCAGTGATGCTGTGAGAGGTTAACGTCTGGAATTAATGTTGATCATTACAGGGGCTTTATTAATAAGCAACTGCCAAATTCACAATATCAACTTAAATTGTAATGATAATTTCAGTTGCCAAAACGATTAACTAGAGGTCCAGTGTGTAAGAATTAGGTGAAAGGGATCTATAAGCAGAAATTGAATATAAATATAATATAATATTTTCTTTACGCTAGAATGGGGGTTTGTAAAAAAAAGCTGGCCTCAAAATGCAACCAAATCCTTTTCATAACGCAGCCATGTCACACAGCTGGATGCAGAGGCAAGATTCATATTATTACCTTCACAGTCTGGTAAAATAAACATTGGGTAAGACCGAGCACTCTGCAATGTTCACATTCCTGCGTTCTAACAACACGGATGCCCGTACTCCGCAGAGGTTCATACCAGAGGGCTCAGAGCGAGGGCTCAGCGAGTCACGCTGTCTGCCCCGCATCCACTGTCTCAGGGAGTTCACAGGAAACCACAGCAACGATAGCAGAACATTCCAAAACAGTTTGTGGGCCTGTTTGTTTGTACAACTATCCAAGAGACAGCTAATTTGTCCCTGTGGGTTCATCTCAAACACATCACAGAGACTACTGAAGAAAAATGGCTGATTTACAGCTGTAAGGATTTTACACTTAAATGTCAGTTAGTCCTCCTCAACCTGCTCAGTGTCCTGACCTCGTGAAGAAGATCTGGGAAGTCTGGGAAGTCGACCATAATCGGACAGGAAGAAATTATTGCGACTTTTGTCCAGACCTTAGAAATAATCTTAATGAAACTACCCAGACTCACTCTTTAATGGTTGCATCCTGTCCTGAGGTTGATGGCAATACTTTTTCATTGCAATTATTTCTACCTTGCTTACTTTCACGTTTAAACAATATTATATCATTACATCATGTGTAACCTTTCACACCATGGACTATATATAAAGATTGATGTCAAGACCGCTCCCCAAAAGTGAAGCCAAAGCCTCTTTTCGCCATCTGGTGGCTGGTTTCAGTATAGGACATGGACCAAATTAAAAGGTCATAGATGGTTTCTACAGGAACTATCACTTTCTTTACTCCAGACAAGGCAGGCGGCCTGTTGAGGCGACGGTGACTGACCTGTGTGTTACGGCCAGGCCAATGTCTCTCCTCACTGTCTGAGGGGAACTTCTGTGCATGGTCACATCTGCGAGGAGCAGAAAAACACAACAGCGAACATGTGAAAATGAAACAGATCACACAATAATCCAGCACCAGACTCTTAACTCACTGTCCAGCAGGCTGGGGACGGCTGGCATCATGTATGGGGCTGAGGCGGGGACAGGGCCGGGCGTCCGGGCAGACAGCAGCGGCGAGCGCAGCACCGAATCCTCATGACTGTTCCCAGATCCGTTGATGTGAAGGGCAGCCAGCACTTTGTTCCTCTTACAGTTCCTGCAGAGACAGAGAGCAGCTGGCACTTAATGCAGGTTCTCAGATACTGCAATCCACTTTATCTCTGGGACACAAGTGAACTTTGCAATGCAAACCACTGACAGAGAATGGACATGTCAGAAGTAAAATGTGAACATTGGTGTAATACTGGTCTTCCTCCACTAAATGACATCTATCCATCCATTATCTACACTTCTTAACCTTCAAGGGACACAGGAGGAGCTGTAGCCAATCCCAGCTGACATTGGGTGAGAGGTGGGATACACCCGGTCACCAGTGCATGGCCAACATATAGAGACAATCAGCCATTCACTCTTATATTCACACCAGCAGTAACTTTAGAGTGACCTAACCCCAGTCTACATGTCTCTGACAGCGGGAGGAAGCCAGAGAAAACCCATGTTACATGGAAATCTGCCTGTTCTACTAGAAGATATAAGTCATAAAGACATGACTGTAGTATTAATAGTAGAAAAACTCACTTGTGTGAGGCAGGGTCCTCGATGCGATTGGCCAGCTGCGACTCCTGACTCTTGCTTTTCGAGATGATTGGGAAGAGCTGCAGCAGCTTCCTTGAAGGTAGCGGTGACGTGTGGGAGGCCCTGGCAGTGCGCGTCTTTGACGTTTGGGTGGCCGGAGGGGAGCTTGGGTCCAGGGTGAAGACATCGGGCGTTTCGTCAGGTGACACGTATGGTCTCTGACTGTCTGAACAAGGTGCCACTGATATGGAGATGGAGTGGCCGCGGGGACCAGAAGGTTGCGGAGCCGGCTTGCTAACCGGAGGGAAGGCATTACTTTGGTCGCATCCTGGGGTCAAAGAGGGAAGGCCACATATAAGCAACAACAGGAAAATATATATCTGCAATAATTCCATTAAAAATTGAGTCCAGTTTACAAGTGATTTAAAACAACATTATACACTCTACAGTATAATATGTATTGCATACTAAAAGACCTTATGAAATCTGGGTCTTCCACTGCATTGGAAGAAACCAGTGCGATCCCCCACTCACCCAGAAACCCTGCTGCAGGTGTTTGAAAGCTGCTGGGCAGAGAAGACTGTTGTATATGAAGTTCTCACAGTTGAGCTAAAAACCACCATAAAGTATCACCTTGTCTGACAAAAGGAGGCGGGGTTAAACCGCTCTATAACTTTATTTCTGGAGATGTATGAATCAAACGGTTTTATCAGCACAGTCTGGATCACCTTGTGTGAATTACATGCATTTAACTACAATCTAGTCCAGTGTTCTCTGCACACCTGTTTCATCGGCACTCTTCAGACAGGAGAGGGCAGCCGTGAGGCGAGAACGATCCTCCGAGTTGGAGCCCAGGCGTCTCATCGTGTCCTGCAGCTCAGAGCTGGACATCTGCAGCAAACCGTCCAACGAGAGCTTCCGTGCGGCAGCCTGCACAAGGACAAGGAGGACATGCATCCGTCACGATCATATGTATTCAAGTTGTAACAAACTGAGGAACCAGGGGGGCAACGTCACAAACACAGGAAACACAGCATTTTCCAGTGTTTGTTAAAGTTTAGCAAACTGCCACAGATTCTGATTTATAACTGCAGCCTCATGGGTCATCATGGAAGTGGAACTGGGATTCTGACACTAAACTGTAAGAGGCTTTTCCCCAGTTCCACTCCTTTCACCTTCAATGCTGAAAGACACACACCCACAGAGCAGAGAATAAGACACAATCCCTGGAGTAGGTGTGAACCCTATATACTATACATGTCTTACACTCAGTATGGATCATTTGCATGCAGCAACAACAAAACCTGCTTTTCATGAGACCCAGACTGAAGAGGACGTCAGCACAGTGTGGGCTGTGATTGAGCCCCTGGTAGATCAGCATGGAAGCTGTCACTTAGCTGACATCATAACAAGTTATTGTAGCTTCTCGGTGTAAAACCACCACATGTATAATATGTTCCACAACCATGCAGAGTAAAGCACCACACAACAATGCTGGCAAGAGAACAACAATGAATGACAGGGTTTATTAGTAATTCAGAACGTATGAGATGCATGTATCTGTAAGAACCAAATAAGTATCAATTTGACAGAATATTTGCTGATTTTGACTTTATGTGTGTTTCTTGTCTCTGCATGGGATGCAAATAGTGAACAGCATAGTGTAGTGTCCTGTAGCTTGTTCTCTCTCCCTCCCTCTCTCTGCAGGTATCTGTGACTCCAGAGCTGCAGGATCCAGATCTGTCACTACCTGACCATTATTATCACACACATAAACAGTCACACAGACAGAGAGAGAGGTATGACAAGGATGTTGTGGTAAATTAGATGATAAGGGCCAACAATGGTACCGATGTGCTGAAAAACAAAAACATGTGATTTCTGCATCATCATTTTCACGTCATATCCTGCGCCTTGCATTCTCCACCCAGTGTTTCCTGTAGTTAACATGTATCACCGAGATAATCTCCTGCTCTGCTTCGTATATGAAAGGCAAACTCTGGAAAATGTTGGGACACTTGGGTGTGGACATCAGTTCATGTCTGATAATGTCTTTACTGTACCAGAGTGCTGTCACCACACAAGACCAACATGCTATCTTATAAAGTTGACTAACATCATAGTTAATCAACAAACTAAGACAATCCTCACTTTTCTAATTACTAATTTCATCCCCTTCACTTTCTTAGTTTTACATTCGATGCTCTCTGAGATACGAACAAGCACAAATCCTGAACCTGTATCTACACCTGTGTTGACCAACTATTCAGCAAGTTGCTCAATGACCATCCACTCAGACTAAGTAGAACTGTCCAATTGGGCTGGAAAAAGACGTGGCCCTGTCCTGCTTCTGATTGGCCTGCTAACAGCTTATATGAGTCAGGCTATGATGCTAACCAGTGCTGTGAACCTGACAGGGCTGAGGGGAGAGTCACTCAGGCCCACAGCTTGTTGCAGCCCCTGGAGATAAGTTCATGTGAAACGCGGAAGCAGAGGTCATCAGTTATCTGCTCTTGAGAACGCATTATTATTGTTTAGAAAAATTAAGTTTAAGAAATATTATGAATGTTGCTGAATTCATTTTGCCAACCATTTGTCTGCTATACAAACCTGCTTCCACTAAGGTCAAGAGTTCACTTTAGGAATCAGCTGATGACTTCAGATCTTGTGGTGTCAACTGACCGAGGATTAAAAAAATGCAGCCAGATGAAGCGGAGCAAAGTTATGAAAGGTTGAAAATGTCAGTTTTTCCATTTCCACTCATTGGTCATCAAGAAATTGACATTAAGGAGAACCAGGGGCAAACCTTTCAGTTGACTCTGGATGTCTTCCTGTAAAAAGGCTGAGCCATGACTGTGAAGGAGCTGACGGAGGGTTTATCTGAGGCAGGAGCGGTGGTGCATTGTTGCAGCGTTGATCCAAAAGGAAACTTTACCTCTGACCTCTTCACAAAACGCCTCAAGTCTGCAAATAAACATCTGCATGTGTCAGACTTATTTTGGAAAAGAATGCCCAGGACAGATGAAGTTAAAAAACAACTTTTTGACCACCCCTACTAAAGGTGTGTTTGGAGAAAGAAGAAGCAATAAGAGCTGAATGAGTGCACAAACATTTGCACAATTCACAATTATCCTTCTCTTATTTTTAATATCATAAAATAGGAAGTGAATTAGAGGGTTTCTTCTAAATGCCATGTTTTCATTCATAAATAAAGTCTGTTCATATTTAAAACAAGACATAATGGGTCTAAAATGTGGCGCAGGTGAGAATTGAGATGTAAAAATGTTTCCTTGTATGTCGCAGGACAAGCTTCAACAGAGATAATCAGAGTGGAGAAGGGAGGACATTCTAACGTCTGACTTATCTTACACAGAAAAAAAAGGTATTAGAACCTTTTGGATTTACCTGTTTGGAACAGAACTAGATTTAAGGAACACGGCCCGATTTAGATTTTATATAGTAAAGAAAAAACATCTTTGACTTCTGACTTGATCCGCGACTGATTCCCAGAATTGGCTGGCAAACTGTGAAGACAAGTTTACTCTTCACCGCTTCTAATTTACTGGAATGTGTTTTCTCAACCTTCTGTGTCTGGTGTGTGTGTGTGTGTGTGTGTGTGTGTGTGTGTGTGTGTGTGTGTGTGTGTGTGTGTGTGTGTGTGTGTGTGTGTTTGTGTGTAATGAAAAGAATAGGGAAACGAATTGGCTTAATCGCTTAATATCCCGGCAACTGGCTGCTTCCTACATTGTGTCCAGTGTCCATGGTAAGTGACAGGGACAGGCTGGGTTATGTGAACGATGGGATTTATCTGGGAGACAATGTTGTCGCTGAATTTGAGATTTTCCCCAATTAAATCAACATATACAGCCTTAATATTCAGATAGTATAAATGTTTACTCACACACATATATATATATATATATATATATATATATATATATATATATATATATATATATATATATATATATGTAGTCAACAAAACAGTATCCCACATGTTTTAGTTTGAATTTGATTGAATTTTCAATTTTAGTTTTTTATTTATTTAATTGAATAAAGTTTTGCTAAATGTTTACTCACAACAGCCACGCTTACTGATAGGCGGGGGCTGCAAATGAAAATGACACCCTTTGCCGGACAGCATATAAAGATGGACAGCATGACAGCTCCCCAACTGTGAAGCCGAAGCCTCTTGATCACCACCTGGAGGCCGGCTGCAGTACAAGTCACAACTCTGGCTTCTCCTCAAATGTCAAACTACACATCAAATTATATTTTTATCAAAGATTTACAGCTGAGATTGTTGGGTTAAAAAAGGAGGTCACCTTGAGTGTGAATCAAACCATTGAGTTGAAGTAAATGAAATTCCCTCAAGGTGTTCATGAGAAATCATGTTCCTGAGAATGGGTCAGATTGACAAACAGTAAACAAAAAGCCTTGCACCAGGGGTCTCATTGACTCTGACTGGTGTGTTAACAGCATGCTGCGCAGTGAACCTGTGGCTGCTCTAATTTAATACATTTTCTGTTTCTTAATTAGCTTTAACAGTGATTTGATTATGGCCTTTAAATGCTCTTTAAACTGTAGCCATTTGTAATTGAAAGGTGCTAACATTAAGCCGAAATTCGCTGTTGTGCCATAAGACACCAAGTAAAATACTCAGTACATTGGTCTGTTGACTGACACACTATAATAACAGGATAATTATTACTTTTAGTTTGTGCATTTTTGAGGAGGCAACTAGAAGGACACCTGGAGAACGCATACCTCCACCGAAGGCTAACCCTTAATCTCACCATGTTAAAGAAAATGTATTGGGTTCTTCCCTGGGTCATGCCACACCCCTGAATAACATCTTCTTGAAATCGGTTCATAATCTGGTTGACAGACAGGACTGACAGATAGCTATGGAAACATAACCTCCATGGTGGAGGTAATTATTTATCCATTAAGCCCTGTTTGGATTAGACTTTTAAATTCAGGTGCATCAATAGAAGTGTACAGAGGAGATAGATGTTGTATGCACTTCCAAAATCTATTTAATGGTTTCAATCCTTAGGTCAAGAGGTAGATGGATGAGTCAAAGTGTGAACTATCAGCCCCTTTGTCCTAAAGCTAAAAAAACTACATCGACTCTAAACCTGCATTTTCAGCAAAGTGTTTCCTCCACATTCATCAGAGGGTTTCACATTCACACTCTACTAGCTAGCATTTGTTCATAATAAATGTTTTAGATCTTGAGTGTTGTAGAAACACATTTAGAGTCAGACTCTGTGCAGGGAGCAAGGTCCTGCCGATCCAGACACTCGACCAATCGTGAGGCAGTCTCAGATGTCAATCCTGACATTTCACCCTGTTTTTTGAGCATCAAATAACTATTTAAACCCAAACTTTGCACTTGAACAGACATTAATGCGATTTGAAACTTGACCTAAACAAATACCTTAAGTGACAGACACCATCTTTGAGAAAAAATGTATATGCCATATACTTTGGCATGTACTGCAGCCAGCCACTAGGGGGCATTTAAGAAAACGCTGCTTCACTTTCAGCGAGCTGTCATGTTGTCCATCTTTATGTACAACCCTGCATTCTAACCCATTAGAACTCAGTAGTCATTACTATATTATAATATGAGTAATCATTCAATACAGTAATTCTTTACTACATTATACTCAGTAGGCTAATTAGTGCATTATTACAGGGGTACTCAGCAATTAGAAGAGAGACAGAAGAAGAGTAGTGTTAGTATTTCCTTATACTAACTAATTAGGAATTTTTACTCCAGACATTTTCCTCTCACAAATACCAGGCACAGTGTAACTGCTATAAAGTATAAGTATTGCATTCATAAAATTCACCTGCATGTGTGGAGGACTGTACCGATAACTACATGTAATAATGTAATAATGACTTCTGCATGTTAGGTGACTGTGTTGACAGGAGCTGCGGAGGGGGTGAAACCATAGCAACATGTTTGCATGCATGTAGTGCATGTTTACATATGTTGTTGACGACCGGCTGCTGACCAGAAGTTCCAACTTCACAGCAGCTCCTTGACCATGTGCCTGACACTAGCTGGGGTGCTTCAAAATAAAAGCACAGTGCTTCAAATTCCATTCATTTCATTATAACAGCACTTTATTTAACTAACTAGGACTTCTGTATTGGCCTGAGAAGTGTTTCATCCCAGCCCTGAGTCAACATGTTCCATCAAGTCCAGATGAGTGGAAACTCATTTTAACAGCTACTTGTTGATATACAGTAAATATGTTTTTATTTTCTTGATACAATGATGGTTTCCAGTTAACTCTGCCTCTTTAGAAAATAAAAAAATAAAAAAGGTAAAAAACTGTGTTCACACATTGTAATGTTGATGCATACCAATACCTGGGAAGTGCCCGGGCATGCCTGAGCTGCCTGTGCTGAAAGTGGACTAAAGCCCAAAACTGAAATGAAGGAAAGAGGGAGAAGCTTCGACAGCAAGTTAGGACACTGACTGCAGAAGAAATTATAGGAGGAGAAGACTTCTTTTTACACCATGAAGGTGAGTCCCACTGAAAAAAGCCACAACCAAAACACTGAACCCTCCTTTGACACTAATAAGTGGTTTCTAACACAAATAGAAAGAAACACACAGTAAAGCGCACACAATGAATGAGAGGGCTAGAGTCCACATTAACAGGCATGCAGGTTTTGGATATACTGTACGTCTCTCCACCTCACATGCAAATACAAATCTGTCCTGAAGCTCACAACTGGCAACACTGACACACACAACCCAAACAGTTGAACAAACACACACACACACACACACACACACACACACACACACACACACACACACACACACACACACACACACACACACACACACACACACACACACACACACACACACACACACACACACACACACACACACACACACACACACACACACATATATATTGTAAGTGCCTGAGACAGCAGCAATGAGGAAGTGAAGGAAACACCTTTCCTGACGCTGTGATCTCACGCTACACACTCTAAACTGGCAGACAGACACAGTACATAGGATGGGATTGTACGTTACCATGTGGTTGACAGTATCTACTAGACACTGAGGTCCCTGCTCTCCTAATTTAGGCTCTGTCACAGAATAATCCATGAGCGCAGCAAGCTGCAGGGAAACACACTGACAGAAGCCAACAGATCTTCCCAGTGCCGTTATTACACTCCCTATTTTGTTTCCTCCCTCCCTCTTTCTTTCTTATCCCCTCCCCTCTCCCTCGCTCCCTCCCTCTCTCTCTCTCTCAGCAGGTCTTTCAAGATAGTGATTCCAGTCAGACTTCCTGACATGTCAATGCTGGGCTTCAGGCGGCCAGTGGCGACCGACCGTGGGGCGCCATGCTCCCTCTGGGAAAGAGCGGGTTCATTTACTTTGGAATCTTATTTTAGTTACATCTTGGGTTTAACAGCTGGGTGTGAGGTTTGTTTAGTGAGCTGCTCTCTAAATATCTGTGGGAACTGATAGTGAGTGCCTCTCCCTTTGTTTTTAGTTGAGTATTATGTACGCTATACTTTGGAATGACTCAGGGTGTCTGTGGGACCCGGAATCTTCTGTTTGACAGTAAAAGCTGATATGTAAGATCGACAAGCCTGGGTCAGCATTGTTTCAGGGAAAGACTGAAGAGACGGATCCACAGCAGGTGCACAGTGTATGATCAGTCTCAGCCTAAACTGAACAGAGAGGCAACTGCACCATGTATCCTACGTTCTCGTCACTCTGTTATATAAATATGAAATAATGAGCTAAAGGTTCAGTGTGTAGAATTTAGTGACATCTACTGGTGAAATTGCATGTTGCAGCTAAATAGCCCTCACCCCACCCTCCCCTTTCAAACACGAGAGAGAACATGTCGCAGCCTTCAGTTGTCATAAACACATAGAGAGGAACTGCTCCCGATGGAAATGTAAAGTATTAAATATAAAGGGCACATTCTAAGTTAAAGAAAAAAAACAATTCATACAATTGTCTATGGTGCAGAGGGAAGTTCCAGAAACATTGTGTTCATCCTACCTGGCTGCATTTTAGAGTCAATGTTTTTTATCAGATAAAACTGAATTTACTGTATTAAATATAAGTTTTAATGATTTAATGAACTGGTGTTTTTTTTTTCATACATTGCAGGTCTGTTACGCAACCAACACAATCCTCAGACTCAAGTTCACAACCGCTCAGCTGGATATCAAGCCTTACCGCAACAAAATGAACATTGTGCTTTTACTTTGAAGACAACTTGCCAAAGAAGTCGCAAAGGTATGAATGTTCTTGCCAAGTGGTGACCGTTAGAACACTGCCCCACCCCCACTGACTCCTAGAGTGCTGGTCATCTGCTTATTCAATATTTATTAACACACGCACACGCACACACACGCACGCATTGTGTCCATGGGTTGTTCACTGCTTTAGTTAGATCAAAAAAGGGGAACTTGTATCTCAAAGGAGTAAAACTAAGGAATATGACATAAGATTTTCCATTTCTTCATATTGTAGTGAAACAAATTGCTGAGTCAGCACAGATATAGGGATGTGCTGTTGAGATATAGGGAAACTTGTTGGATGTATAAGCTTCAGGGGAGACTCAAATAGTGAAGTTTCTTTCGTCATTTCTTGAACACATGTATATAAGTTGAGGGTTAGGTTTGCTGCTTTTATTTCGTTTAAACATAGATTTGTGCACTGATTCCTCTGTATTATCATATGAATTTGGGCTGCAACATACAACAACTTGTTTATTGATGCATTGTTTAGCCAATAAACTGTCATAGAACAATGAAAAGTGCCCCTACAGATTTTCCACGAGACAGAGGTGACATTATCAGATTTCGTGTTTTGTTTGGATTACCATTCAAACACACTGTGCAGCACCTGACACACGATTTCCCTCATGCAGTTCATCAAAACACTGCATGATCTTATTACATGCAATTATGCAGAGGAACAGCCTCCAGCCACCATCATGACCGTCAATCACTCGTTATTATGAACTGCTGATGTCATGTTAATATTGTGCGAACATGTCTGATCCCAGCTCCGTCCCTTAGGGCATTGCTCCGCTCTCCCACAGTAATGCATGACAGGAAGGCACATGCAAACCACGGATATGCAAATATGAATTTTATGAAAATAAAGATCAACAACCAATTCATTGCTTTCTTATCTCCTGAATCCTTATTCATATTGTTCAGAAGAGATAGAAAGAAGTAACTGGGTAATACTATTTGAAAGTTCATTGTAACTTCGAACGGAGTATAGACGTTAAAATGACCCTGCTTGTGACCTCTAGAGGCAACAAAGTCCATTACACCTTACAAATCTAAAGGGTTTAGACAACAGCCTACTGCTTACACACTCTCTGCTCCCTGACAAATATTGAATAGCTTAGATAGAAGATGATAGAAGCTAGAAAAGAGGATGTGCTCACAAAAGCTCCCCTCATCTTCAATAAATTTACTGAAAACTTGACGAGGCGCAAAAGAGTTCCATCACTGGGTCCCAACACAAGCAGTGTAAATACGAAACGTACCCACACGATGCATTTAACTGAGCTGAGTAGTCACACACATTTATAGCTGCTAACAAATAGAGCCTACGCAGATGTGGTCAACGAAAGCTGACAGCACCCTGTGTCACCTATTATAATCTTCTTCTGCTCGGTGACCAAACATTCCTGCAGCCTGACTCAGGGTGAAGCTCGCGCCACAGTCCACAGAATAACCACTCGTACGGGTCAGGGCTGCAGAGTGGGAGCAGACTCCAACCTGAACCAGTGAAACTAACACCGGTGACACATGAACAATGCCGTGGTTCGTTTTATTCATCAACCGAGCGCAAATTAGGAGAGGTTATATTACAGTGTTGACATCACAAACCAGCTTTACTTGAAACGGGGGAACTGCATTCTGTTGAGTTGAGGAGTTGTTGTGCAAAAACACGGCAGCAGAGCAGCAGCAACTGCGTCAGTGGTCTACAGATATCTTCAGACATTACACTGAGTATATGGATTGTATCACATGTTTTGCCAGCGTTGAGAACCCGAAACGACCTGTGTTGAGCTTAAAACATAAGAAAATATGACTAAAATATGACTTGAAGTGGAATTCAAATTGTTCATGAATTCTTAAAGTTGGACACTACAGTAGCTTCCTATCGGTACGCTACGAGACCAGCGTGGCCGGGGCTAGCTGGTTAGCATGCTAACTTGGAAGTGAAGTAACATTGGTACTGCTTTGCACAGCTGAAAGCAGGAGGTTAAAGTGGGTGAAGTTTGATGCTGACCTCAACATTTCTGCTAGATAGGTGAGTAAACAGCTGATACCCACCGTTAAGGTACCTAACATACAGCGACTCTAAGCCCCATTTGGTTCAAATATGAGCCAATAAATGATTGGTGGACCGGTTTTGTGGGGCCAAAGACAATTCTACCCTCATACTTCATCTGAGTATTAGCATTTTATGTTACTTTGTACGTAGCATAAAATGCTAACATGCACTCCTGCTATATTCTACAGCATTTACTATCCGATGCCTTGACAATAATTCAGTTAATACAGATTTTACATACAACAGCTTCAGTGATTTTGTAAATTATGACACACTATTATCAATTTAACCACATAAAAGTATATAATGAAGTTATTATTTGTTCCACCGCTACCAAATCCAACATTAAAAAGCGCTTTATACACAAACACCATAATGACGATCCAATATAGAGTATAACACTGTAAAGGGTCTGCCTTTTATTTAAGGTACAAGTATGACCTCAAGATCTTTTATATAAATCAAGTGGTTTTTTTGGGGCACTTGTTCAAAAATACCTGAAAACTTCTTTCACCAGTAATTAAGAATGCATCTTTTTGGAGAACATATAGTAAATGTCTAAAACTTTAAATGTTTTTTTACAAACAGTTTCCTCCTTTCATCTATTTAATCATTTGGAACACTGCACATCAAGAATCATTACTAAACGTGTTGGATTTAGCCAGAGGGAAAGATTTCACTCCGTCTGTTGTCCTTGGCCAGATGTTCTATAGGCAGCGGCACGAAAACAACCTGCATACAACGGAGTTTGAGATCGCAGAACACAACTAACTCTCAAAGTTGAATTGAAGGTTCACTTGTGGTCCTACCTCAGTGTCCTACATGTGATCCTGTGAGGTTTGGTAAAGTCCAGCTGCTCCCATGAGGGCTGACGGTCCGCCTGAGAGTCTCCTGCACTCTGCTGCTCTGTGCCTCGGAGCCCACCTGTTGCTTCCTCCTCAACACTGTGTCAGGGAAAAAAACTGAGTCACCCTGAGGCACAGCTCCAACCCTCCTGCCTCCAGGGTTTCTGTGCACTATTGTTTACAAGGAGCTATCAAATCTGCCGAGCTCTGTGTGTATCACACAACATTAGTGTGTGTGTGTGTGTGTGTGTGTGTGTGTGTGTGTGTGTGTGTGTGTGTGTGTTTTTTGTGTGTTTTGGTATGTGCAGAGGCTGGTTTGGGTGTGTATAAATAGCACACTGGGGAGGGACAGAGGATTGCAGTGCAGCTGACTCAACACATTCTAGTTTGGGTGAGTGCTCATCACGCAGGGCAGTCGGGCTGGTGCTTTTCAAAACATTGCAGGACTCTGACCAGCCAGCACACTGCAGCGCATAATCACCAGACCTCGTTACAACAGGGAAAGAATTCACTGAATTTGAACTTATCCAAGGTGGTGATCAACAAGCTGCGTGATGTGTTTTCACTGCACAGGAAAGAAGCTTCCAACAGTACAAGATGGCACCAAGATATTAAAAAGATCAATACTACTGGTTACCAGTGACTGTAGAACTGGAGCAAGGGTTATATTAACAAATTCTGTCAACGATGTCACACTGTATACTACTACATGGAAGTTATGAGTGGGCAGTGGTGACACATCTGGATGAACACAATCAAGTCTTAAAAGTTTTTATTTGTCACGGTCATGTTATAATTCGATGGCTGTCAACCTGACAGTGTCAAACAGTAGGGGACAACTAAAGCTGCTATGATTAGTCCATTAACTGGTTGGTCAATTGAAAAATCTGCTTTGCAACTTCTTTAATAATCAATGAATTACTTTAGTCATTATTCAAGCAGAGATGCCAAATAGTCTTTGGCTCAAGCTTCATAAATAGGAGCAAGAATCTGCCTTCATTGTCATACATTAAGTGTCTTCATGGTTTGTCAGACAAAACAAGCAGATGAAGACTTTCATACTGAACGCATCATTTCACAGTATGCTGTAATAGTTTATAGTCTGAACGATTCATCAAATAAATCGAGTAAATGATCCACAGATTAAGTGAAAATGAAAAAAACTTCCAGATGTAGCATGAGCCCAATTTTCTTACTTCCGGTCCCTGTACGCTTAGATGCTAAATCTTCCCATGTTTGTACCTGCATGCTTGATGCTAAATAAAAAACAGAACACACTAGAGAGAACCCTCTCAGAAGCCGGCAGCTCTTACACAACAGATGACGTCTCCAACTCCTATGTTCAGACAAAAAGTCAAAGACATTCCAACAATATTTTCAGACACTCTTTTTTCTTTCAAACGTTTGAGCTGCCATGTAACTATTTAGACTTCTATTGAGTTAGGGCCTCTGATCAGATTTTGTAGTGAGCTGTGCATTCTGCTAAATGATCTTTATATAAATCATCCCTTCTCTGCGTATATTGTCTTTCTTAGTTCTCAACATATGTGTTCAACATTTCCTGTGCCTGTTCCAAACCTGTTCTGTGTTTTCTTTCGTCCTGTGTTGATTCTTTGGAGCTACTTCAGAATTAGTCCTTGTTAGTCCTCCTCAAACAGTTCTACAATATACTACCACTTTTTATTGTTTGTGTGCTGGACGTGGTATATAAACATTTTTTTATTGTAATTTGTCGGAACACAACCATGGTTTAAAATTGCATAATACTCTCCAAGGCATTGTTTCGTATTATCCCATACTGATTTGATAGTTTCACTGGCTGGTAGTAGGATTTGGGGCATTCCAGAAATACCCAGTCACAAATCATCATGTAAATAGTAAAGTGGAATCTTTTACCAGTCTGTTGTTAATGTTTCAGTGTGGATAGAACGTTGGCATCAGTCAGGTAAGAGGTAAGTCTAAAAATGAAGGCCTCTAAAAATATTTCTGTTCAAATCCCATGTTTTCATATTTTTCAAACTTTGATATTGTTCCATTTTTTATCTGGAATGCAATGTTCAATATCTAGATACTTATTGCTCCTGGCCTTGTCAAACAATAGAAGACAAACATGTTTCCTGTCTCTAAATGCCATTAATATGATTTCCCAAAGGGCACTAGAATTGGAAAAAGTGAAATATTCTCAAAAGAGAGAGATATTGAGGGTATGATAAACCCTTTATTTTGTGCACCTAGTGGAAGTATCTAAATGTGTTTCAGAATGATTTTTTTGCAGTGAGCAGGTTACAACGCTATACATGGAGTGATGTTCATGTTGAAACGCGTTCACACATTGAATTCACCCGCATCTGTCCTCACATGTTAGAAAGAAAACACCCAGCAAGGACCCGGTTCAGGTCTGCTGTTCAGCTTAGAATACATTTTACCAACTGTCATTTTGAGCATGTAATTGTTACACTGAACATCATTTTCAATAAAGTTATTTGAATATATCAACTCTAATCAGTGTTTGAGAAGCTGCGACCCACAGAGGTAGATATAATAAGGGAATAGAATTCTCCTCAGGTCTTGCACTCTTCAGATTTTAGTATCTACAACTTGCTGCTGCTAGAATACTTACAGGAGCAAGAAAACTGTTGTAAATGTGTTGTCCCAGGTTCATCCATTAGAGAGTAAAGACTGCTACACTCATCACCTGCAAGCGTCTCACGGCTGCTTCAAAACATAGATTCATACTGAGCACGTGGAGACACAGTACCTGTATGAACTGTGGTGAGAGATCCAGGTCTCAGGTATCGAGTCAGAGCTTCAGGTCTCTCCCGTTCTGGTACCTTCTGCTTCCACAGCAAGCTGTGTCCACATGCACTTGGTCAGCTTCACCTGTAGGGGGCACCATCACACCACACACTTCTTAATGAGGTGTAGTGGAAGGTTCATCAACCAACAGGTGTTTGACAGACACTTCTTTTTATTATTGTTACATACCAATCATATTCTCCAACATTGCATGTTGTACATAATTATCTGTGAGTTTTGAATAGAAAACTTAAACGCTTTAAAACATGTTATTTTATAAATTTGTCTATGTCTTTTTAAGTCGTCCTTATTGGTCAGGTCTTAATCTATGACACTAGTCTAGTTGAATGGGTTAATTAATTGAGCTGAGCTTTCTGTTATATCAACTTTCAATGGGAAAGATGTTTCAAACTTTATAGACTAACACTGCTTATAAGATTATGAAGAGACCTTCACTTTAAACTTAGCTAGAATTATATGCAATTTATATGCAATTGTATGCAAGCTAAAGAGCTCTTTCAGAACCCTCCATCTTAAGCATGTAGAGTGCCTATACAATGTGTATACAAACTGCAAATGTCCCAGCCTGTGGAAAAGCTGTGATGGAAAGTAATCTGCCTGCAACCAAAGGATCAGTCCCTTGTGATTGAGTGGCCTGATGAACAGCCCCGTGTATAAAAGCTGGAGGGTGTTAGTTTGCACTGAACAACAACTGGACCCAAACGACAGTGATGAGCCGGCACTTCTCCACCGTGTATCTCTGTCGGGGATCTCGCTCGGCTCGGTTACATGATGACTGCAACTACATTACATGTGCCACAGGGTTCACATGTTGCATAGACTGTAAACAGCATCACATTTCTAATACAGCTACGCTCAGGTCTCCTTCTCTCATCCACCGACACAATGACTGGGTAAGTACGGGTTGGGATAGCTGATTAAATACACACAGATAAGCGGGTATCACACACACACACACACACACACACACACACACACACACACACACACACACACACACACACACACACACACACACACACACACACACACACACACACACACACACACACACACACACACACACACACACACACACACACACACACACACACGGCTGCTTTTCAGTGGGCAATCTCATCTGTCATGTCTTCAGTGTTTGATCCCTAGACAAAAGCAGAGATATTGTTGGATAGCACATAGTTGCCTAACAGTCAGAAGGTTCCTGGTTTGGCCAGGGTCTGTCTGTCTGTCTGTCTGTCTGTCTTTCTGCATGTTCTCCTCGTGTCTGTGTGGGTTTTCTCCAAGTACTCTTGCTTCCTCCCACAGTCCAAAGACATTCAAATTGGGTTGAGGTTGATTGGAGATTCTAAATTGACCATACGTCTGAATTTGAATGGTTGAATGTCTCTATATGTTGGCCCTGTGAAACACTGGCGACCCGTCCACTGTGCTCTCATTCAATGTCCGCTGGGATTATTTTCGCTGAAGCAACAGTCTCTTGTCCAACTGTTGGACAAGAGATATTCCATTTATTATCACATAGGACAAAGAAATGCAGCAAATCCCCCAAATTACAAAACTGAAATTGTGAAATATTCTGCGACAGCTCTGTCAAATTAGATGGCAAATTATTTTCTTTTCCACTTCAAAGTCACACTTTGTGCCAATCCATCTAATAAATGTGGACATACTGTTTTTTCACATGATACAAGCAAATTGGGGGATCAGAAATGTAAACTGTACAAGGGCCTGCTTCTCTGCAAAATAATCTCTAAAGATTAAAAGAGTAAAAACAAAAGTGACTTGAAAAAGGTCAGAAAAAAAATGACAGAGGAAAGAGGGGAGGGGGTGAGAGAAAACAACAGCAGGCAGTTGGGGAAACCACACGGGGCTTTCCTAACTGTCATGAACACTTTGCATACACTGCCAATGTTTCTGATTCATTAAGGGAAAGAGCAGAAGGTCAGTGATCGCACGGAGCTGCATCAGAACAAAGAGTTAGGAACTCAGCCAGTAAAGACGCATCAAGTTGCACCACACGCCTGCAATAGGTGTAGAAATGTCTCGATTCTGAGATGCAGGCGTGGACGACTCTGGAACGATGCAGAGACAGAACATAATCGATTCATGTTTTCGGCTACCTTCATTGTTTTAAGCGGTGTCCTGCCGCTGCATAATTCGAACTAGCGCTGCTTCAGGATCAGACAGACACTCATTAGAGGTCCGGTCTGTGTCAGAGTCTCTGTCAGAGTCTGTTTCCTCCTCACTACCGCTGACCTGCGCTCACTTTACACCATCACTGATCATACATACAGGACTGATGTTTACTTTGTGTTTGTTTGGGTTGCTGGACTGAGTCACAACTTAACTACAGCATTGGTCGGTAACAAACCACAGCCAACTTCAGCAGATCATTTTGATAATTAGATTTCTTTGTATTGCAGCACATTGGACTGAGACACAGACACATGAGGGGCTGATCTCTGTCCCAACAAAGTTTTCATTTTGAGAAGTTGTGAACTTGTGTTGATTGCTTAAGAGACTTTAAAATAGCCAACATGAAATGTATGAAAAAATAACAGCAGTTCAGTAAATCTTATCAAACTTAAATATAAACCACACAGATGAAGGTTTCCTTTTATGAAAAGCAATAACTTTAAAATCTTCATTACAGATAAACCAGGTAGGATGAACACAAAGTTTTTATAACTTCAATCTGAACCATAGACTGTTAATAATAAAAAATAAAAAAGCTCTGTACACGACGTCCATATATATACATACATACACACATACTCAAAGGAAAACAGGAAAATAAAATAAGATATTTTAAACCTCGAAACCACACATGAATGGTACACACATCCATTTCCCCCAGTACATTAACATACTTCTCGTCTTCTCCTCCCACTCTTTCACGTCATCCAATGTTTTTGTCAAACAAGACATGCTCAGAATGCGTGGGAGGAAACCACAGCTAGATTCTGCCTCTCGCCACAGATGTACCCAACAACCCATCTGTGCTCCTCTAAACCCCCGAGAGAGTAGGCAGCTACGGCTACTCCTCAGCCATACACACAAACAAGAACACACATACACACAGACACAAGCACAGACACACACATGCACGTCTCTCTATAGTTGTGAGGACACTCACTAAAATGAAGCATTCTCAGCCCCTCACACTAACCTTAACCATGACAACTAAATGCCTAACCCTAACCAGAACCTAATTGTAACCTGACCCCTCTTAACCCTAGTCTTAACCCTCAATCAGCCCTTTGAAAAAGTGAGGACCGGACAAAAAGTCCTCACTTTCCCAAAATGTCCTCACTCTGTGTGGTCTATGCCTAAAATGGTCCTCCCAAATGGATGAGTAAATGAACACACACAGATCTGTGATGTTACTGCTACATGACCTTTTGGACCACATAAAACCTCAAACCACACTGATACTCACACACAGGTTTATGCAGCTATCCTTATTAGGACTTCCATTTATTGTGACAACCTAACAATAACCTTGTACTTAACCTTAGCCATGACCAATCCATGCTTAACCCTGACCACATCTGACTCATACAACTTAACCGGGACCTCAGAAATTAGGACTTGGCTTTAGTCCCCATGTAGTCTACTGGTCAGTGTGCATGCTGTAAAATGTCCCAAAGAGCTAACAAAAACAAGAACACACACACACAATCAGACTGAAAATCTGTCAAAAAGGAAAACCTGCCAATCTGACAGATCTATGATGTCACTGCTACGAGACACAAAAAACATCACCACTCTGATTCTCACTGAACCAAACAAACCAGACCAATCCTGTGGGAGGGTTCAAACAGTGTGTGGACTTCAGAAAAGAGCAGAGTGATTCATCTTACTGCTTAGCAACTTAACAATGACAAGAATCATGGAAAAATATATGACGTGTATTTGGTCACTGTCTATAAACAGTGATGAGTGTCAGTTACACAGCTTGTCATTCTGATAAGGCTAGAAGTTGTTGGGCCTGCCAGAGCATGTCCCCTGTAACATCTTATAGTCCTGAACTATTTTCCAATTTATGTTATGGTGATTATGTATTAATCAGAGAGTTGTTCCAGGTGGACTGCTGGCAAACAGTGCACGTCTGTGAATGCCCAGTTTGAGGTCTGCATCCAGGTTCCTGTCTGGTTATGGCAACACCAGCACTTTGGTTAGGCTTACGATTGTGTTCGCAGCTCAAAGTATTTAAAATGCTGCTTCACACATTGTGTATTCAACATTCCATTCATTCACCAAGGTTAACCAAGTACTATGAGAGGATAAACACAACCATCAAAAGTTGTAGTCGCGAATCCATAGATAAGTTTTGATTTACAGTTTTGTTGGTCTGATCTGGTGTTGGAGCTTAAACTGGTTTGATTATATGTGATTCAGCTGAAGCGACATTCATGAATCTGAAAAACGAGCCTACATCAGCAGCCTGCGTCGACAGCGTCATGCTGCTAAATCCAGGTGTGTTTGGGTTGCTAAACAGAGGTGGACTCTACAGTGCTCTATAAAACACCTGACTGGAGTGTGGGAGCCCCACCCAACATTCATCTGCATGCATCACCTGACCTCTTTGAAAGATATAACATTGTCATCACAGAAAACAGCAGCAAAACCCATAGCCTGCCTGCCCCTGACCAAAAAGCACTTTGCATGCCATCCCTCAACTCGTTTTCTCCAGCGACTTTACCTGAACCCAATGATATGATTAAAAAACATGAAGCCATCTACTTTCCCACCAGACTACTGAAGGAGACTTAGCTTACTCTTTTCATTCTGTACAATTATAAATAGCTCCTTGACCCCTCCACTCTTCATAATAACAGACCTGTTTCAAAACTCTCTTTCTTATCAGGTTTACATCAATATATAAAGAACTATGTCAGAGACATAACAATGTTTTAAACACATAGTAAACAGAGTGCAAGTGTGAAACATTTATTTGACACTAGGCTACGATAGGTTTCCTGTCCAGCTTTGTTTCATTTCAATTTAGGCCATGCATAGAAGAGTAAGATTGAGGTGGAGTTGTTTAAGCTTAGCTTGAAATAGACAAAAATCTAAAAGATCATTATAAAAGGCTTGTGTTTTGCCAAGTTAGCAAGCAACTAGAAAATGGTGAATCACCTTGTAGACTGATTGGCCCACTGTGAATAACAATGACAAGAAACCCTTTATGACTGCAAAGCAAGTCAAGAACTCTCTCCAGGATGTAGGTGATCGCACATGGTATCTTGTCAACAATCAAGACTTCACGACATTCACTTCAGGTTTCACCACAAGATGTGAACTGTCATAAACAGAAAGGCCCGGCTGCAGTTCACATCAACACTCGAAGAGAAACTGGTGGATTTCTGGAAAAAAAGTTCTATGGACAACTGAGCAGCAGCTCATGACCCAAAGTCAACACCTCCCCTGTCATGGTGCTGGTTCTGCTATGACTCAAACATGTATGGCTGCCAGTGGATATGGTAAACTTCCATTTTTTCAACTGACAAATATATAAGAACGAATGAAAGATGTCCAAGAGCCCTCTGTGAGCCAAGATTTTGCCAAATGCATGAAGTCATTTGATAATAATCTATCATTCAGTAGGACAATGATTCTCATCAAAAGCTTGTCAAGGTAAGAAGGGGGAATAGAATTTCTGACAATCACCAGATCTCGGATCAACTGACTGATCTACATTTTATTTGGTGAAGACCAAACTGAAGTCAGGGACCCGTTAGCAAGCAAGAGCTGAAGAAGGCTGCAGTGACGCTGCGAGGAAACACCACCAGGGCAGATACACAGTATTGATGTCTATGGGTCAAAGACATCAGACAGTCTATTTGTGTTAACAGCACTTGACCTCCCACATAGTAAGTTCCTTCCACCAATGAGGTCATGTTTTCCCCCCCATTTCTTTGTTGGTTGGTTTGTAAGCACGATGATACAGAAACAGCTGAAGGGATTCCTACAAAACGTGGTTGGAAGATGCGGTTTAAAATGCGAGAAACATTTTTGTTTTTTTTAAATTGTGAATTATTCATAGATCTTGATGGAGTCAAACACCCACATTACAGGAACTGATAGTGAGAAATTTGGTGCAGCTTGCTTGAATTTAAGGAAACTGTTGGGCCTTAGTGAAGAGAAGTGCTGTGAGCCATTCCAGTTTGTGACTGTGCTTTTTCTGGTATGTCAAAATGTGCTCTGTATAAAGTCATTGTTTAATGAATCCTGACCATTGATAGGTTACCAGCACCACATGGAAACTTACTTGAATAACAACGATCAAAAAATCTAACTTATATCAAAGTTTGAGCAAAAAGTACAGTGAACCTTCCAATCAAGGTCACAGAATGTGATGGGTGTCAGAGGTGCTGGTGTTGTACCAGTAACGTTGCGGATCTCCTGCTGGCTGTGCTGGTTGGTTCAGGTGCATCTGGTCCTGTGAGGCTGACGTCCACCAGCTCCTGGATGAGTTTGGCGCTGACGCACAGCCTCCTCTGCTGCTCCCGGCTCAGCGGTGCTGTGGCCCGGCCTGTGACTGTCTCCTCCGGCCGCTCGTCTCTCCACTCCTCCGCGGCGGTGACACAAACTGCCATGCACCAGCGCTTCCTCTGAAACCATGCATGGTCTGTGTGAGCGTGTTTCCGTGTTTCTGCCTCCATCGTCAAGCTGCTGCTTCACCAAGCCACCTGACATAACAAGGCCCCAGCACAAGTTTCCTGTTGTGACCTTCAAATTAAACCAAGACATTGGTAAAGGAAGTCGGTTTGTTCAGCTTCTTTGAAAAGGGCACATCGAAAGAAACAAGGAAAGACAAGATGAAAGAAAGAAAGACAGAGATAAACTCAACATTTTCTGTCTTAACCCTCAACAAGAATAAGGGAGACATAATCTAGCCTAACCTTATTAAGAACAATAGAGAGAAAGTAAAAACAATAGAATTCTGAATTTAATCAGTACAATCTAAACGGGTAGATGTACTTTATTGATCCCAAACTGGGAACTTATTGAAATATCTGACTTTTATTCTCTGAAGTTAGAGTTTTTGAATAATATCTAACTTCTAAGATTTAAGTCAGAATTCCATTTAATTTTCAAAAAAATGTTTTCACATGGCCCTAATCATCTACCCTATCCCAGAGACATGAAGATATTGTACTCAATGATAATCTATTTTCAGTTCTCGGGGGCCCCTGTCTCAGCTTGGGGGCCCTGCTTTGCCCACCTTGCTGCAACGCCCCTGCTGAATAGTTTAGATCCAACCCAATGAGGAGATGTTCACAGAGGACTGATAAATGAAAGAGATGGAGAATTATAATAATAATGCTCAACTGACCTGACAGATTACTTTAAACTACTGTGTTACTAAGTTAGTTTCAGATGCATTACATTTGCATTGCATGGCGTTTTTCAGCGTGTTTTTCCACTGACAAAGAAAAGGCTTCTATTGATTTAAAATTGTGTTATTAGACAACAGGAACTAGTCTTATAGAAAAAGGTTCCAGTGGAAGGTTTGCCTTGTCTTTGATATAAATGAGAGTACACTGCCATCTGCTGTCAGAGTTTAGTCAGTGAAGAACCAGTTGTTAAACCCTCACACTGCTGAAGTGCCCATGAGCTGTACAGTAAAGATCTAATGTGAAGCATCTGCTGTGGTTGGGCCGAGCCTGACTTCCTGAATGCAGTGCTTCATGCTGTTATCTTCAGTCTGTTACCCTGTACCTGATGATGCAATTTGCCAAGTGAAGTGGGGCAGAAAGCACAGACAGTGGGTGTTGGAGGTATGATGTCAGAGGGTCACCTGGTACAAAAAATACTTTGTTAGAGTTTTGTGCAGTCAGGACGCTTCACACAATAAGAGCACGATAGCTGCTTTGATTCACTCCCACTGGAACTTCTTTAAAAGGGTTAGAGATTTCTGTTTTCTGAGAAGGTACAGCTACGACATTTAGAGCCATTTACAGAAAACACTGTTCAACAGTTCAATTAATCAATAAATATCAAGAGTTAATGACAAATATTGATGGGAGGGGTTGTGCTGTATCCATCAGGGCCATATTCCCAACTGTATTTTCATTAGTTCGAGATAATTTTTATCGAACACAACTTTATTCAGAAGTGTGGAGCATGTGAATATAATATGAACTATGATTGTGAAATAGTAGACGTCTTTCACAACCTCAGTGAATACATAAATCTTAAAGTTTTATTGGATTAGGCTAAAACTGATTTTTGACTTGTTTTGGTTTTTCAAGAAATCAAATAATAGTCTGTAACAAATCCCAAATCAAAAAGAGTAAATCCCGTTGTGTATATAGACAGCTGTTGCTACTATTGTTATGAGTTAGAATAGGAAACTGTGGAGCAAAATTAAACAATACAAAATAAAGAATAAACTAGGGCTTGAAAAGCAGCACTGAACGGGCCCGTGCAGAGCACTGTGCTTCACTTCCATCCGTCACGACCTGTCGATTCTTGCCTTCTAATTGCTCATTACGGTCCCCGCTATCAATTGCACATTTTATGTAAAAAAAAAAGAAAAATAGAAATATATATATATATGTAAATAAATAAAATTAGAAAAAGGGGGGGGAAATTAAATTTAGAAATTAAATAAAAATAAATAAATAATAATAATAATAAAGGAGGTGCCCAATTCACTTCTGCCCAGGAGATGCGCAGTCCACTTCTGCGCACATTAAAATAATAAATTAAATTAAATTAAAGTATATATAAATAAAAAAATTTAAAAAGCCAATTCTTTAAAAAAAAAAAATTAATAATCCTTACAATTTCAATAGGCCTCACTGTCTGTCAGTGCCTGTCAGTGCTCGGGCCCTAACTACAATGATTAAAACTACCACAAGATGGGGTCGATGTTTGTAGCAAAAAATTATAATAACACAGTGTTGGGTTGGGCTTACAGTTATTTTTAATGTAGATAGATAGATATAGATAGATAGCAGGCCGTTGGATAGATAGATAGATAGATAGATAGATAGATAGATAGATAGATAAACTAAAATGTGGAATCACTCTCTCTGACGACACAGGACACTTTCAACACCAACCTGTTTGGACATGAATCTTTATCTGTGGGTTTTTTCCCCACTGTTCTTAAAGGAGAAGTCCCACATTTATTATTGCACTCCCACTTTATATGTTTGCACGTTAGCTGAACAGGTCCAGTTTATTCAGGCTACTTCAACATGATAGCAGTGTTTTCTCTTCTAAATGAATCATATTTATATTAGTTGTGGTTATCAGCTTAATCCTGATAAACACCTAGTGACGGGTTTGCCCCGCATTTGTTCTAGATGTTTCTGTTAGATAGTGTTTTGCTGCTCCCTGTAGGCTATTCTGCATGGTATGCACACACCCACACACCCCCCCCCACCCCTCCCCCCCCCCCCCCCCCCCACACACACACACACACAGAGACACACACACACGCATACACACAACACAAAAAGATCATACAACAGTTGACTCTAAAATGACTAATAGTGTAACTTTGGCGTTGTCCCGTGGTTAAAGCCTTACGACTTTTTGATGAACAACACTTTGCTGCGTGCAGCCTGACACGTACTACATTCCCCCGCTGCAGCAGAGGGTTTCACTTCCAAAACTCAGATGCCTTCTGATCCATCTGGAAAAAATAAATGGTTTCTCACATGTTACATGTTGATATTTCTGGAACTTGTTGCTTAAAAAAGAAGACTAGAATGCTCCAGTAACTGAAGGACTGAAGCCTGCTGTTTTCTTCTGCCTGCTGACTGCCCCTCCCTTCTGTCCTTGAGAGCCCATAACACAGCAATTACTCACTTCCTCTGTTATGGAAAATTCTTCTTCACTGAGTTTCAGGTCCTCATTGAACCACATGATGATGATACAGCAATAAGGTGTATTACAAACGTAACCAGATCATTTTGTGTGTGGTACCAACTTTGAGCGAAGTGCAGTGAAACATGACAATATATCTCAATATTATTATAGTGTTGTGATGAAACACAAGAAGGAGAGTGGTGATATTTAAGTCGGTTGTGAGTTAGGAAGTGAACTTTAATTGAACTTTAATTTCATAAACACACATTGAGAGGGCACAGACAGATAATGAGACCAGGGAGTCTCTGGGCACAGACACGTATGTAGCACATTAAATACTGGAGGATTAAACTTTTTTTTATTCACCCTGGACATGAAAAGAAAAATCCATACCACTGCTCTGAACAGACACCAAATCCTACAGGACACTGCACCACTGTATACGTCAAAATCCTATGTATAAATATTAGAATCCTATTCTTAATATATATCTGAAATTAAATTCCTGTTTGACTGCCACAGCCTACATATCGTGTCTGTAAACCACATGTTTGGTTTTCATATTCAATCTAACTGAATGGATCGATCTATTTATTTGATTTGATAAAGAAACCCTCCCATCTCTGCATTGTCAGAATGCCATTAGTTCTATGTCAACATAGACAGGTCATTTTTTTCCACAGAGAAAATCACATGGCCTCATTTGTTACAGTACAAATCCGTTTTATTCTCGATCAAATTGAGCCAGACAGCAGTCGACTACACAAATGCCTCAGACTTTCAATAACAACCCAGAATAGCTTCTCTACGGAATATTTGAATGAGCCCCAAAACAAACGTCACTGGTTGGAGAGAGCACACGAACATCAGTTTCCTCCATTATGCTCCATCCTCACCACATCCCTCCAGTTATTCCAGTCTGCATGTTGGAACAACCATTTTTATTTTTCATCTTGTCCTTTCCAACAGATTTCCAACAGATATAGCAGACATAGTGTGTGTGCGTGTTTGTTTGTGTGTGTGAGAGAGAGAGAGAGAGAGAGAGAGAGAGAGATCACCAGATAATACAAACCGACTACCGGTAGTAGTTTACAGTATTGGCTCAAGTTTTGCTACTGTCTTTGTGGTCTGTCAGTCTGCTTCATTAAACTGTTATTATACTGTCAGCCATTGTCTGAGTCGTAGGTTTGGGTCCAACCCTTCTTCCAGTATTACCACATTCTGGCAAGCAACTAGAGAGTAAAAGACTTGTGGAGTTCCCCAAGGATCGACTTTAGGGCCACTACTTTTTAATCTTTTTTCACCGATATTGGTTCACATCTCGTGCTAAGTGAAACTCATAATTACATTAAATTTTATAATGGTTCAGCTTCATTAAGGCTTGGCCGGCTGAAGCAACCCAGGACAAACAGGAAGTAAAGTCAGGGCCTGCAGTGTACTTGCTAGCAGGAAGATGAAATAGTCAAAATTCAACGTAAAGAACAAGCAGGTTGTCCACAACAGGCCATAGAGGCCAGAAAGATACAGTGTGGAGAGCACAGCAGACAATCTGGGAACAGGTTGAGTCAGGTGACTCAAAGGTGAGATGCAGGGTTATGTTTGGCAGGAGGGTGTGGCACATTCTGACATGACAGCGGAGTTAGTGCTGTGGGAAAGGAAGATGAATAGATGAACGCATGCATGAAATAGAAAAGCACTCTGTAAGGCGTATACCTGCTGGCAAGGCCCAACAGGGCCTTCCCAACAGGGCCCTATTATTTCACTCAAGTTGCACCAAATTGCGCACACTCTAGATATCATTCCTCTAATTGTGCTTGATTTGATCAATATTTCTGCATTATTCCCTAAATGATTCACAACAAATTTCGCAAAAGTAACCTTATCGGGCAATACCTGATTCCTGCATCTGCCCCTTTCAACAAATCCACTCCAAAAGTTAACAGGCTCTCTCCGCCTTAGCCTTCCAGAGTCTCAATTTGTAAGCACGATTACGCAAAAACTACTGGACAAGCTACCACCACGCACTATGGGCCAGGGAGGAACCCGTTACATTTTGATGTAGATCTGGATCAGCGGGCAAATCCAGGAATATTTGTTCACTTTCATTAACATGGCAAGATCTGGTGTTTTTGATGTAGTTGACATTTTTGTTAATATCTCAGGGCATAATTCATGGATCTTGATGAAAATAATCGTAAGGGACCTGATATCTCTGAGTGTCTGAGTTCCATTCTTATTTTACTTTAATCATGTTTTTATAGGTTTTACACCCTCCTTAGCTATTTTATTTGTTATTGAAACTATTTCATTGTTTAGTTCATACATTTTCATAAACTTATTTCTCATATGCGTTAGTCTCAAAACGTTTACTGTCTTTTTATCAGCTTGTCATTCCTTTTGTAAGGCACTAAGAGTTTTACCAAAGGTGACATACAAGTAATGTTGCTGTGCGTTTGCATGTGTTGTTCATGAGCTCTAGTGTGTAGCTTAGGTCTCAGTAAGGTCAGTGTGTTATCGGGAGAAACCCTGTAATCTCTGAAAACAGATGCTGAGCTTTTAAAACATCTTCTCTAGTCTCAGCAAACCACATGTTTCATGTAAACAGTCCCCCCCCCCCCCCCCCCTTCTGAGGTCTGTTAAATAATTGACACAATCTTCTGAATAGTAACTGTTATTCAGCTCGATATGAAGCATTGCAGCAACAAAAACGAACATTGTGCTTTTACTTTCAAAACAAAATGCCAAACAGGAAGGGATCCTAAAAATACCAGAGCACTGTTAACATGTCTATAATATTTTTTATTAATATTGAACACACAAAGAGTCCAAATTGTACAAAATTTGACTCTGCACTTCCCTTGGCCACTAAGACAGACATGCCAGCTATAAAGCTGATAAGATGGAGGGTTAATGAGAAACACATTTGAAATCATTCAATGTTGTTTCCAACTGTCCTGCCTTATTCCTATTTCCAAAGTCAAACAGGCTCAATAAATCCACTCCTTCTCGTTACCCATTATGTAACACACACAATAATATATTGTATAAAAACTGGGTGATTTGGTATGAGTTATGATCATGTGACTCCACTGAGTTCTGAGTAACTGAAGACATGATATCAGGGCATTACTGAATGATTGAATCTCCTGGAGCCAAATTATGAGTCAGACCATAACTACATGAACACAATGAAGTGAAGTCATATATACTGTTCCAAAGTTTGAACACGTGTGTCTGTACTCTTCCAGCTGGCTGAAAAAAGTGGGTCAAACTAAGTGTTGAGAGTGAGAGTGTTGTGATTGATTGAATGGGGGCAAAGTCTTCCTGACTGAACTTATGCTGAGCTTCATTTGTTGCTTATTATGTTCAAATGTTTCTGATATTTTGTGCAGACACAAATAAACCAACAGCATTGTCATGTCGAAAGGCCTTTATTGAAACTACACACACACACACACATACTCACACCCCAAAAAATGCAGGAACTAAATACATTCATATATATATGATATATTTGCTCCTTCATATTACATCTCACTGAGGCAGAAATGTGTTTTTCCAATCACAATGTTTGCAGTTATACAAACTCTTACCATGCACACCCCTCTTAAGCTTTATAAACCAAGCACCCTCTGAGAGACAACCTCAGGCGGGAATTATAAAAATGACCATTTACACACACAGACACACACTATCTGAAAAGGAACCTTTGGCTTTAGCAGTCGCTGTCAGAGAATTTATTGCCAAGAATGATTGACAGCTGCTCAGTAGCCAACATCCTACAGAAACACAGAGAGGCGACAGTTAGCGCTCACTTTCCCTTCTTCCCACCTCCGCTCACTGGCACACAAACTGAAAAAAAATTATCAAACATACCAAAAATGCTGCATCTTAAAAAAAATACAAATAAAAGTCATTGCAAATGATCCTGTGCATATATTTCAGCGACCAAGAAGATATTTAACAGCAGATGGCCGCGTCTGGCAGCTAATTGGTTGGTTGCTGATGAATACTTTCAGGGTTTTTCTACATATAGAAAAGAAAATGTGACAGGGCCCGATAACAACGTGACCACCACAGTCTAAAAGTGACATGCACAAAACGGTAATGTAAGCAATGTAATGTAGTAACACCCTGATGGGCTGTAAGACGTGTAGTTTTGCTGACATTTCACATTTAAAAGGAGAACATATTACAAAAATACACAGTCAACAGAATAACCAGATAAAATAAAGTGAAAAATCCGATTTGTATATGGACATGTTACAATTTTGTATATACATACATATCACATGGAAATTTGTATACAGGGTTTTTTACAAGCTCAACTATATATATTGCGCTTAAGCAGCAGAGGTGCTCAGCTTTAGTGTGAAATCCTCAAACAAGGTTTTTTACTGCTCCACAGGGCAGGAGAGTAAATTCAAGCATTCTGATGCCAGTTTGGGAAGTGTTTTATATTTTTTGGTGACACTGTGGGTGAGCTACACCTGCATTGTGTCAGGGTTGAGCAGATTGTTGGTAAATATTATGAGTGGAGGATTCCAAATGTACCCTTTGGAGTTTTTGTCTGTTTACATTCAGCCTTTGTCACCAGGTATGCATCCGATAGGCCTGACAAACACAGTGAATACATTCCTTCCTCGGTGCATTACCACCACAGTCACTGCAGTCCACATTAATGGAAATATCCTTACCCAGATCAAGAAGGCTGACCCTGTCAGTTTCCGATGTGGCCAAAATGCAGAAATGCGATTGGTACCATACTGTATTGGGTCATTAATGGCTGATACATCTGGCAACTGCTAAAACTGTATAGGATATAAAGAACTACTGCTTAGTCACATTAGAAATCTAGGTTCCAGTGATAACTGCCATGATGGTGTAAATACTGTCTCAGACAAATATTTTAATCTTAAGCGATAACGATAACCGATGATCACTTCAGATAATGAGAATCGTCTTCCTAACCCTGCATCCGTTAAACGCCCAGTGTATCTCTTCCCTTTAGCTCACCCACTTGCCAACAGGAGACCTGACAGTAAGGGCAAGCACCGCTGCAAAGTTTCTCACTTTAGGTGCAACAGCTATTTCAGAACATACGAAACTGATGATGCGTTATTAGAACTTGGTAGAGTCAGAGGAGCACTTTCAGGTACAGACCTGCTATGATGGCCTTAGAAATAACTTAACCTTACAGGTACGGATGGCGTGATGACCCCAGCACAGGTATATTTAAAAAAAAAAAAACATTTACAAAAATAAATATGTACGACACAAAACTATATTCAGCTGTGAGTGGATTTGGTGTGAGGTTGAGATGAGGATGTGTCTCTAGGGTTTCAAAAGTGTTGTATCCTTTCCCACCTGTCCTGATCACATCCATTATCTCAACAAGGTTCAATGGAAAACTGTTTGTGTCTGAATTCATTGGTTTTTCACTATATCCCTGCTGCGGCATGTGCAGTTGGGTCAGCTGGTGCTTGGTGGGTGGGGGTTAGATGACTTTGTACGTCAGGTAGTCGCAGAGCAGAGTCGGAATGGCCAGGGTCTCCACCTGCTGGGTGGTCATCACCCGGCGGAGAGCCATCCTGCACATGTGCTGCAGACTGGCAATGCTACGAGGAGACTCATAGAAGTGCACGCTTCCATCGAGAGTCCTGCAACAACAGAAAACAGAATGGTGACGAAATATCCCATAATAACAGCTCTAAATAGTTCAGTTACCTGAAGAAGGAGTATGACCCTCTGTGATCAAGAACAGCCGATTGTTCATTAACACACACAAATCAAATTTGATGGCTGAATATAAGACACACATGCCGTTGCCATGGAGGACCAAAAGCGTTCAGGGTGAAGGGCAGCCCTAAGTGGACTGAGTGGCCTGGAGGGAGGGTCATGGTAGTGGCTCAACTGGTGTGTCTGAAAGTTTGGAGGTAATTAGGTCAGAGAGGATAGCTAATTGTTTGCCAAGTAAGAGGTGGAAAAACAGAAAATGTAGTCTAAACTATGACAGGTCAATATTAAAGAACCAGCTGCCGGTTGGACAGCAACACCCTCCATTAGTGAGACCATGTGTTTGTTTGGTATATTTTGTATCCCTCAAATCTAGAGGTGCTTTATAGAATTCTACTCAGGGGGCACACTTGGACCGGTTGTAGTCATCACATTTTCAGTAATGTAGTTAAAAAGTGTGATATATTGTCCTGCAAAAACTTTTTACAATCAGTTTTGGGTTTACAAACTTGTATTTGTAGTGTTATCTACAGTATATATACACACCTTTGTGCTTGTGAACAACCATATCAGCTCACTCCTTCCTGCATGTTATACTGTCAGCACTGTGGAGACCTTATCTGATCCAGACTGACTCATTTTGCTCTCAGAATTCACACCATTTTTTCTGATTTCTTCTCGGACCTTGTCTGTAGAGGTAGAGGAGGTTCATGCAGTGTCGGTCACGTTCTGATCGTTTACTTGAACAGATAATCCCCCTGCCGGTGCAAAAACACTCACCCCTCGGTTTTTCAGTGCAAGATTGTGTAAATAGTGAACTGTGTGTGGTGTCATTTTACCAGGACCCTCACTGTTCTCTGTTTTTGTTCAGCATGTTTCCTCCTGTACCTCCTAACCTCTTCTTCAGCTGTGTCACAGCCTGTGTTCTGTCTCTAATGCTTGTGTACCCGCCTCAAATTTTTGACGTTTCAGTCTATAACTCCCCATGTGGAGTCATGTTGCATTAGACACAACCCAGGCCAGAACTGAGAAAGCTGAGCTGATCACAGGTCCCGTATTATCCTATATATAATATAATAATTGTTTTGTCAGTGATCACAGGTAAAGTGACTAACTTGTTTTGATTAAGGTTGTACTTTGTGACCTTTGTTTTCAATCAAGTCTATCTCATCAGTTTTTTGTAATTATACATGAGATCAAAAATCATTAAAATGTTCTAAATAATACTATACTATCAGATGACACAGTGAATCATTTAACATTATTGCTCTGGGTAGTTCTCAGTTTTATTATATAATTATATCTCAGATCCTCCTCATTAAGACTGCGAGAGTGCATTTCAAGCACACATGGAGTTCGGTGGAAATATATCTCAGAATGTGCATGTCCTGCAGATTGGCACCATGAGCTGAGATAAAACATGGCTCCTTTGGCTCCTTTATCAAAAAGGCAAAAGTCAATAAGGTGTGGCTGTTGTTCTGTAATGTGGGCTGAGTGTTTAGGATAGTGTGTGTCTGAACATGTGTTGGTGTCTTACCCAACCGAAAGGACACTTCCTTCAGGAGAGAAGGCACAGCAGAGGCCATTAGTGAGAGGCGCGATGGCCTGAGGGGCCCTTTCCTCGATGCTCCAGAAACGAACCAGTCTGAGCCAAAGACACAGGAAACTTGAGTTACAGTCGTGTGGTTGTACGCGTCCGCCAACCAGCCAAATAGCAGTTTACATACATATTTACATACATGACTGATAGAATGCTGTATACGTGGAGAAGTGAAAACTTTGCTTTGCTTTCTGTCTGAACGCAGCTGCCCCCTTACTTTTAGATAACTACTGATAAAAAGACAACACTGAGATTAAAAGATTAATTTCTTATAAGCACATCTTAAATTCCATAGAAATCTATGTTGCATCTTTCTGTTGAGGAAACACAAAGTCACTTTCTAATCATTTGCATGACTTATACTGCATCTTTGCAGAAGGGACAATAAATACATTACACTGCTGATCAAACCGTTATTACTGGCTGTGTTTCTCTAAAGACTTTCTTAGAAAAGCTGCACTCTCTCTTTTCCCCACCAGCCACCATTTTGTGGAGCTTCCTGCTGCTGCTTTAATTGACATGTTTTTCCACAAACAGTTCAACGCTTGGCCTGCCAGTGGCCAGAGTGATTAGTAGCTACCCTGTGACAGACATGTGACCCGTCCAACCAGAGCGAAATACAGGAGCTCTGTGCTCTCCAGCCCCATTAAGACTCATGACTCCAGCAGGACTTAAAAACAAGCTGAAGCAAACAGTGGAACTTTTCTGCTGCGCTCTGCTGTTTACATTATCTGTCCACGTGCACTAATGGGCTTGTGGAAAAATACGGCTTTAGTGAACAAACATCCTCATGAGAGGAACTCGGATGAACACATGGGTTTGTCAGGGCTTATACTGAAGTCACCTTTCAGAAGTTCAATGCTTTGAAATATAGATGTTTGTTCTTGATTATCTGCGCCTGCTGAAATAGCCCTGCTTTTGGACACCATAGAGGTAAACAGTAGTCTTCAAACTGAGGCATTGTAAAATGCTAATAAATTTTGAGGTTCCATTTTGAAAGTACTGACATGCTAACCATTTCATTTTAAACAAGCTCACATATAAATAACAAAATTTCCTATAAAAGTGGTAAGGAAAGGTATTAAAAGTCAACTCAGAGATTCACCACTAAACTCAATCAAACCCAAAAGTGGACACTGAGATGTATGCAAGTGTCTTACCTGTCATCGGTGATACTGGCGATGTGGCGACCGTCAGGACAGAAGCTCACGCTGCGAACCCAGCGGTCATTTGACCCTCCAGCAAAAATGGGTGATGGAGGAGGGAACAGATGGCTGGAGAAAGATGAGAGTAAGGGTTCAATAACAGTGACACATGTTATAAAAAAAAAAAGGAAAAAAAAGTCGATGTGTGTATGACTTGATGAATGAAAGCTAACTTTTATTCAGTTGAAATGAAGCACTGAACTTGTTCCATATAGCTCAATTAATTAAAGCAATATTTTTTGTCTGACAGACAGCTAATGTTAGAAATGATAGACAATTACTGTTTATTGCTGTTTAATGGACAATACATCGACTTAATGACCCAATTTACACAGTTTTAGCATTTACCATTATCCTCCAAATTCCCCTTGTGACTCATGTGACCTCACACAACAAATTATAAAAATATAAGAAATAAACTATATTCCGGCATGAAAGGCAATTCAAGCTTTTTAAACAGACTTTAAGTAAAGATGCTAAAGTTCTAACAACTGGTAAATGGATTTGTATGGTTATGACACCCTCTTCCTTTGTCTTACCCAAGTTCCAGCAGAATGGTGCCCTTGTGGTGGTCCCATACGATGACCCTGGTGTCATGAGAGGCAGTGGCCAACAGTGCCCCATCTGGTGAAAAGTCACAGGACACCACGTCATTGTGGTGCCCCTCCAGCTTCCGGATCAACGTGTATGTATCCATGTTCCATAGAAACACCTGCAATGCGAAGAGGGGACTGTTATAGCATATGGAATGATATGGAAACAGTACAGGTGAGCTATGTTATTGTTAGTGTTACTATCCTCACAGAAAACATTTAGAAATTAAAAGTATGCACCAGGCATCAAAACAATTAAATGAAGGTGCTCAGTGTCATGTTAAAGCTTTGTAACATTAAGAAAGACCAAACAAATGCACATGCTACGTCACAATGCCGCTCTCCACCTACACTGACAATTATTATTAGTAATCCAACATTAAACTACATCAACACTTAAGTGTTACTAAACATACTAAATAAACACTTCTATTATTTAAAAAAAAGTTTCTAGACAAAGAGAAAATAAAACAAGCAGTAACTTATGGTAACATATTTTTTACTCCACTGGTTTCCACTCTCAGAGTTTTAGTTCAGTGTTTACAAGAGGCTCGCACCTCCGGCAGAAGCCTACGAAGAGAGACAGATACTGCAAAAGAAAAGAATATTTTATGGCCAAAGGGTTGATACCTCTGGCAAAGTGCACACATTCATACACACACAGACTGGGAGAAAGGTGCTAATCTCTGGAAGACTTTTGCTTTTAACAGTCAGCCATGGTCTGAATTTTAGCATTAACATATTTTTCCTCTTGAATTCCTGTAGATAGATAAGTTGCCACTTAACTGGTCAATTTATCAGAAGTTTTTTTTAGATTTGTTCTAATAGAAGTTTCAAGGGAAAAGCTGACATGTGTGTGGCAAAGTGCTCTGCAAAGGCACTGGTTTCATAATTATTTATTTATATCAACAGTTAAATGAAACCTGCAGACATCAGTTGTAGAAAGGAATGGCAGTTGCTGGCTAATGCTTACGGAGCACTCACACGACCGCTTTGGAAACCCTGCTCATTCAGTTGGTATGTGGTGACAGAATGCGTTGCCAAACTGCACTGTGGTTGCACAGCTTCACATCGAGTTGTGTGAGGTGGAAGTTAAGAAAAGCTTAACTTTTCAAGATGCAGATTAGTTATCAGCCAATCAAACCAAATTAATGCAAATATAGGTCCTGCCTGACATCAGGCAACAGAAAGATCCTGGAGAGAAAGTGAGCCTGCTGTGTGCTCATCTGGTTGTAGAGTTGAGGTCATTTCCAATGAGCTTCACATTACCACTGCATGGATTATGTTGTGTCCCAAGTGGGAAACTGATTGGCTGTGGTTATTATAGCGATGCACCGGCACCAAGTATTAGACATGGTCACCATCAAGCATTAAAGCAATGCGTATGTGTGAGTGCTGCGTAACAAAGGGGGGAGTTGGCAGGTTGGTTGTTAAACTCTTGTGGCTGAACTGTTTTATCTAACTTGCCACTGACAGCAGTACAATGTCACAAAGGAAACATTTAAAGTGACAGTAACACAAATCCTCATAACAGAAGAGAATCTAGTATGTGCAGATGGTTGATGGTGCTATTTTAAGATGATGTGGGGGGAGTGTGAAGGTAGGTTTGTGGGAGAGGTGGGGATTGAGGTGGAATAGAGGGGATACTTTAAGCACCAGTTTAATGAGAGTTTCAGACTGAAATTAATAAAATAAACAAAGGAACTGCAACAGCAGAGGAAGACAGACACGGAGCAGCACCTACGTACAGATTGACCTTGCTGGTCAGGTGCCAGGCTGCCCCTGGCCAGGCTTTTGGGCATTGCGCATTGTGCGTCCCCGGTTTACACCGGCTGCTCAAAATGTCAGCGCGGCGGTCCTTTCAAAACCAATCACACACTGAGCTCTGCCCCCACCTGTGACAGGGAGAGCAAGACACACACTGTAGGGACACACACAACCTATAAAAGCTACCACCATGTCTACCATAACCACTATGTAAATGTAGAGCTGCAACACTATAGATAAGGTGAATGAATGGTGGCCAGTCTGTAGAATAATTATCCAGAAACATATAGGCCTTAAGAGCTATAGTGTATGTATGGTAAATAGCAATAGTGAAAACAGTGGTCTGCTCTGCATGCAAACACCAAAATCCTCCCCCCCCCCCCCCCCCCCCAATGCAAATAAAAACCAAACATAATCTAGGTGCAGTTAGCTCAACTTATAAAGACACCAAGCCCAGTTTGTTCTGTGGTGGGACTGGGTGGACAGGGCAGATGAGGAGTGTTTTAACTTGTAGGTTGATCAAGCATAACTGAACACAAGCCACTGCAAACAGATTAGCTAGAAAACCCATTAAAGTCAATAAAAAGGAACTTGTATACGTACTGCTTTGCCGGCGCCAACTGAGCACAAGATGGAGGAGTCTGGGGTGAAGGCACTGCAGTAGACCCAGTTCTGATGCCCCCGCAAAACCTTTGCCATGTTACCTGCAAGACAATGAAGCAGTGCACCAGTTCTTTTACTCTCCAAGCTGCACAGCCGTCACAATCCACAAATAATGGATCCCTCTTTTGATGCTGTAGAAATATGGTGTGCACCTTTATTATTGAACCTTACGACTTTTTTAAAAACTAAATAATTTATTTTATTTTATTTTGTTTTAACTCTTTTCTCATCCATAGCCAATTTTATTTTTGTAATGGTGTGCTCCAAGGCTGTGATTTTAGATTTGCTTTTTAATAGCTTAATATTGTTTGCCTTAAATTGTACATTTTTTACATGTAAAGCACCTTAAACTGTTTTTGAAAGGTGCACTATAAATCAAGTTTCTTATGAACATAATTTTGATTATACTTAAATCATCTACATGGAAACCTTTGCAATAAGTCAGAGTTTTTGATTTATAAAATGTTTCATTCCCACATTTTCTTTTGGTCTATAAATTTTGTTTAGATAAGGTGAAATGTATTTGTTGTAAATAATTTATAGCAGCAGATAATATAGATTTACTGTTACTTAGTAAGAAGTGTTGGTTTTGGTCTTTTCATTAAAGTTTTTGACAGTAAGACAGAAATATAGATTTCATCAGACTAACCCTAACCCTTTTTTTGAGACAACACAAACAAAAAAATCATTTTTATAAATTGAGCTTGAACCAATAACAATAAATAGAGTATACGCAGCATTTAACTGATTTTAACTGACTTGTTCACAATTAATGGAAGAGTAGTAGGTCATAGCAGTTAAGGTTTGAAGTGTCTTCACTCATACAACAGATGAAGGTCTTGCACAGTATCTGTGTGTCACTTAATTTCTCCGCAGACATTTACATACTGAAATAGATTGGGCATTAGTTAGACTGCTCTCTGCATTTAAAGCCCTGGATCATTACAGCTAAGAATGATGAATATAAATGGTAGCTTTCTACAACGAGGGGTCATCTACATACCATCATCTTTGAGGTCCCACACACGCAGGGTCTTATCTCTGGATGCAGAGACCAGCATGAGGCTGCCATCAGGAGCAAAGGTCAAGTCTCGCACTACATCAGTATGGTCCATCAGATTCAGCAACAGTTTTCCTGCAACAAGCCATTACAACGAACAGAGGTTTGAAGAACTTATCTCTCAGTGCAACTACAAGTCAATTTACGTCCATTTGATTTATATAGAATCAATTCTAACAGAAGTTTATTCAGAGCAGTTCTCATGTACAGCAGGTCTAGTCTATACAGAGACCCACTGGAATGAAAATATCTGGAATATATTGTTAACAGACACAGCCCTCAGATCCTCCAGTTCTGTGAGGTCAAGAGAAAACTAAAAGGTAAAAAAAAAAAAAAATGAAACAACCTGATCTTAGATTAAATTCTTCTTATATCACTGAAAATACAGATACATTCTCAAGGAGCACAAGTGCAATGACAAACACAACTTTAACGTCTACTGAACACATAAAACATAATCCCAGGATCAACTCTGAGTACAACACTGAGCCTACACTGGGGAGATATCATGTGATAGCATGTGTTCGAGCACCTGTCTGTGTATATGAATCACGCTGAGTTATTGGTATTTGCCTTTAAAGACCTTCTGGAAAGAGTCCTGACTATCAGTGTGGTGAACAGTAGGGGTTTCGATCAGGCTCCAGAGTTGATCCACTCATTTCTGGTGCCTCTCCTGCCTCACTTTGGTGGCAGATAAGCAGGTGAGATCAGAATTATTCTGGCTATAGAGTATGGCAGTTACTTTTCATACATTAAGTAACAACAAGGTATCATCCTCCACATTTATCTTTACTTGAGTTTAAAGAAATGTAAAGCCTTGGTGCAAAAGGTGGTTTATATAATCATTTTCCCCCGTTTGAATATTATTACATTTTAAAACAAAAACCTACTAATGATGAGATTCCCTTTATATCTACTCACAGTGTGCCTATAGTAATGTTACTACTGGTTTCTGTTTTCCAAACCTTTCAATTACATTGTGTTACCTCCATGAAGGAGGGGGAGGAAACAGACCTGCTTTCCATGCAATGTTGTTAGGGAGTGGTGCATGAGCAAATTAAGAACTTATTACATTTTGGAAGAAATCCAGGTACATGACCTCATTCAATACTTTGTTTTCATTATTTTATGAAATCTCATTCTATGAGATAATGGGCTACTGTATGAACTAAATCTAATCACACAGTCTGATTTTCAACAGATGAAGGAGAAGAGGTAGTAAAGGCTTAACTATTTCTATTAACTATAATGTGTTCTCACCAGTGTAAACATCCCAGATCTTGATGCGACCATTGTTGAGGCCTGTTGCCAGTAGCAGCTGGTCCTGGCCGAACTTGAAGCGGTGCCATCCGATGTTAACACAGCGACTCTGCTTCTCTGGAACAGAGGAACCGAAGGCCAGGCCCCAGACAATGTCACCGCAGTCGATGGTGTGTTCGCATGGCTCACCGGACGCTGGGATGAGCTGGCCTCCGTCACTGCTCTGACAGGATAAGCGCCGCGGGCTCGAGGCATTGGTTCCCACTCCAGACTGGCTAGGTGAACTGTGATAACAGAGAGGGGAGAAAAATATACAAGAGGTGGTCAGTGGGCATGACAACTTAAGAGGATGTAGCTTCACTATGTTCAAAATTTTTGAGATTTCCAAAAAAGGTGAGTCATGCCATAAACACATTTTTACGCCTTGTTGACATGTTGTTGGTATTCTTGACTCTAACCACTTCCCACCATATTGTACACAATTTATCCATATTTGGTTAATTAGGGCGGCTTTTTTTCAGGTGTATCACAACCATTTAAGTTCCAATGACTAAGTTTATATTGCACATTTCATTTTCTATATCTTCAAAGGTGAGTTTGAATGTGAAGAAGCAACAGTGGGAACAGTTTGGTTTGTATCAGCAGTGATTGAACAAACATGACACGGCGCTGTTGCCTCACAGCAAGGAGATTCTGAATTTGAACCAGCTGGCTGGTTGGCCTTTCTATGAAAAGATGGCATGTTTTCCCTGGGCCTGTGTTGGTTTGCTCAGCCATGACTGACCATTAGCAATTGAGCAACACTGGCCCAGTGTGTGAAAGACATTTGCATGTTGGCCGAGCTACCAAGCAGGACCACAGCAGTCTGGCTATCCCCTGCTGTGTAGCTGGAGTAAAAATCCATGTCCTCACAGCTCGACTCTGCGCAAATCTTAAATGTGGTTTAACAGCTGCAATGTTTGATATTGGTTTTGTGTGCACTGCGGGAAAGAAGCAGCTAACCAGCATGCTGTTTTGGAACAATCAGTACTTGTTCTACAAAGAATTTCAATATGAGAGTCACAAGGTCTGATGGACTGGAAAAAGAGCCTGTTAAGCAGAAAGAGAGGTGATAAAGCGAGCCACGTGTCCTTGGCACTGTGGAGCACCTCTTTGTGTTCATTCCTGCATTAGGGTGGGATTCTGGGGACAAATAAGCTGCTGGAAAGTTCTACAAGCACATAGGGTTGCCCCAATTTTTGTTTTTATTCTGATCTATTAACATTCAACGAGAGAGCAAATTAGAACATGCTATTTAAAGCAGTACAATTAAGGAATTGGGGCTTTCCGCTGCCTAACAGCTACAAAAGATAAAACCTAACTAAATTTGGAGCAATAAAATGTTACTGCAAAGCAGCCAGTGGAATCATACCCCCGCTCCCCTCCACTCATGATTTCTTTATTTCAACTCAAATGATAAATTTGGCATAGTGTACCTTTAAAACGGCTCACAAATAAAATGTATGCTATAAAGCATAGTGATTTCTGAAACAGCTGGTCATTTTAGTTTTTACAGAAACCGTTTATACAGAGGTCTCATACCAATAGGACTCCTTGCTATGCCTCTGCTTGTCTACACTAAAACAAACAAACCAACAAGTGCCTGCTCTATAGACAACATGGCGTTCCAGATTCTAAGAAGCAATGACTCGTGAAAAGGGGTTAAAAACAAGTGGTAGGTTATGGGTGAACTATTTTCGGTGCATTCTATGCCTTTACTACCATGTCAACAGTAGAAATATGACAGAAGGTAAGGTGAGAGAGATGGGGTTCACAGTCAATAAGAGTTACATGCTGGAATTCAAGGAATCGTGCAGCTCATGGTCGGTATGTTAACCCCTGGATTACAAGGACTTCTCTTGTTTTCACAAATTATGAATAAAACCTCATGCATGCTTGTGATCAAGACAAAGGTTTTCTGATATCTTTACAAAGTTTGCCCTCACATTTGGAGTGTTTTTTTTTATACAGTAAATATTGTCCTGGAACATTTAATGATCTCCGTTTTACTGTTATTATTGTTGCTGTATTGGAATGAACATGGTTGCCTTGTTAAGGCAGTTGTAGTGACTGAGTGCAACCAAGTATCAACACTTACAAGCTCTTCAGGCATTTTTCCCAGGGAATGAGCCTGACAATGCGACGCCCCTGAGACCAAGCGAGGTAGGAACCATTGGGTGCAAAGGCTACTGTCCAAGCCTCGCGCCCGGACTTCTGGTCGAAGGGAGCAACAGGCACCTGGAGTTCAGCGATGAACTTAGCCTTACCTGGAAAAAAAACAACAACAAGGTTACTTCAGCTATAGGGTCACTTATTAACTCTTTATAACGGTTCTGTTTACTCAGGGCCAACCGCAGGAATTCCAATCATCCAAAGGTAACATCCTCACTCTGATGCAGGCATCTGATTGGCTTAAGCGTTAAGCGAATCATTTGTACAGAAACGGTGGGTGTGGAGCTAGATACACGATGACAACAAGGTAAATAAGTTAAAGGTGCTGTAATATAATTGATTGAAACGATAGTGTGCTTGAAGAAATAATAAACAAAACGAACCAAATATATATATAAACTTTATCCATGTTTAAGCTCTGAATGATTACACATTAAACTTCCCGGAGCCCATAGGCATGAGGCCGTCAGATCTGAGAACACTTCCCTTTTCATTCTTAAAGCTTACGGAAACTCAACTGATGGACTAATGCCTACAATTTCACAACTGTACATAAAATACAGGAGGCAGCTGTTATCACCAGGGAGGAAACAACTGAAAAATACGACAAGGTTTACTTTAACATATTTGAAAAATAAAATCCAAATTTGAACCATTTTTGAAACAACACGTTATTTCATTGGTGATGACAGTTTAATAAAGAGTAATAAACCTAACCTATGCATTCTGCAGAGGGGTGGGTAATGTAAAAACTGGGGAAGAACGAGTTGATATATCTTTATAAGCACACTAGAGTGAAGGTAAACATAAAAAAAAAACATGATGTTGAATAAAGAGTTACATATACATCAAAGTTCGTGGTTCTGCAACTGGCTAAAGTTGCAGATTCTGACAAAAAAGGGGAAAAAACGATGTGTTCAAATACTACACTGAAGAAGAAGCTGTATGTGAAAAATGAAACTACCGAGCTAATACTGGTGGTCGTTCACACGCGCACGTACGTCTCGATGAGGATATGAATCATCTGCTGCTGCTGGTGTGTGGGGGAGGGAAGCTCCGTCTGCATCGGCAGCCCCGCCACAGCAAACAGCATTTATCAACAGTAATTCGTAAAAAAGCACGAAGAGTTACACAAAATGAACCGATAGTCCCAACTAGAATGTGTTATACCGGCCGGAGGTCTTTCTTTTAGTCAACCAGGACGGCACTGGAACAGCATTTAACCCACATTCCGCTCGAGACATAAATACGGATCTCGAGTCGCCACCGATACTCGGTGAACATTGGCCGCTGCTCCGGAGCGTCTCCTACGCAGTTGTTTAAAGTCCTGCGGGGGCGGAAGTGTTCTTAACATACACTCAACATGATGTAAAACAATAATAATAAAATAGAGGTCAGCTACAGTTTATTTTATAGATATAAAGCAGCTTAACCACTTCCGCCCAACAATGTGTACTGAGAGACCCTTTAAGCTAACTGACGTGTTATGCTAACTTGTTTTAGCTCGTTAAAATAAAGTTATACTTCATATTAGCCCGTTAGAGACCTGCTAAAGGGTAAACCGGGTAAACCGTGTGAAGTGAGCCCTACCAGGCTCCTCCCGGGACTACCACAGACACAGCCCACATGCAGCACGCCTACTTACCTATTTCTTTTTGGTTTACAGAGTCTGGGAAGCTTGCCATCTAAATGAGCGCAGGAGAAAAGTCCAAGCACGGCCGAGAAAACGATGATAATCGGGAGGGGAAAAATCAACCGGCGCGGGTTGAAACGGTGGTTTCTCCTCTTCGGATGTCTGCGAAAACCGGCCAAATCCCTCCGCCGAGCACCACGTCCCGGATGCAAACTACAGTCGTCGTTTATTGAGCCGTCACGTCCTCCACAGAAGACTTTATTAGAGTTTCCAGCTGGTATCCGCCGCTCAGCTGCTCCGTGTTGACACACTCAGAATCCCAGTGACACTGTTAGTTGCAGGAGGCGTGAGGACGATCTAGGGGGAAACAAATGGCTTCTGACCGAAAGCAGAGGAGGAGGTGATCATAACACAGTGGGAGGGGTTTCCTCTCCACGTCAGCACAGTTGCCACGGTAATACTATTAACACCTCCCCCCTTCGTCTTTTTTTTTCATCATTGTTTCCTTATATTGACAAGAAACAACAAAATGGCGCATTACTGCCACCAGCTGGCGGAGCCTTTCAACACTTCACACGAGAGACCTAGAACTTTACAAGTGAAACATCCCCACAGATGTTCTCCTTCATATTTTTGCTGTAAGGATTTTAGTTGAGATTGAGTTTTAGTTCATACTCACAATACTGCTGCCTGAGTTTTTCAGCCAACCCAAATATTTTATAGCTAATAAAACAATTATTAAAGCGTATCAGACGACATTTGTTTATTTTATTTTATCAAGCAATAATATCTGGTTTTAAAGAAGTTATGATGAAATAGGCCAAGTCTACTGAATGATGAATTATAGAATGATTTTTTTTCCGAAAACACAATTTTGAAATTAAATATAGCAGTGTATTTAAAACTTTTATTTGTCAATGCAAATTAAATCAAATAAATTCTCAATTTTCTATTTAAAAACACGCTTCATTTAAAACGGGACTCATTGCCTGCTGTCTTCACTTCCTGCCGCATAAGCTTGTCAATAATATGTTCCCTACTTCTGTTGGACACAGATAAGTCTGTAGTGTATGGCAGTGACAGATAATAATACCCTTCATTCATGGTGAAACTGCAGCAAATCAGTAGGCGGTCCTTCATATGTTGCCCAGGCTCTATTTGCAATCACACAGCGACAATAAAATCAATCAATCAATCAATCAATCAAATTTTATTTGTATAGCCCATATTCACAAATTACAATTCATCTCATAGGGCTTTAACAGGGTGTGGCATCCTCTGTCCTTAACCCTCAGCAAGAGTAAGGAAAAACTACTAAAAACCCTTTTAACAGGGTAAAAATATGTAGAAACGTCAGAGAGAGCCACATGTGAGGGATCCCTCTCCCAGGACGGACAGAAGTGCAATAGATGCCACGTGCAGGAAAAATGTGACCATAGATCCATCTGAATGTGGTCAGATGACCTGGCTGACAGAAGGAGGCTGTGACTGACGATTGTTGACAATTTGCACTGGTTTCCACTTCATGACAGAGATTCTGTACGCACCAGATTCGTCTTATTGCTGCAGGCTGAAAAGTCACTTTATATAATCATTGTATATCTATTCCCCTTCTCAATGAGTGACAAACAGAGGTCGAAGGAAAGACATGTAATCTCTCCACAGTCCTGGCACTGATTTCCAGTATGTTTTTCTGACCAAGGTGTCAAGCTCAGCAGCAAATTAGGTTTTGAGTTCACATTCACCATCATCATACAACTGTTTTTTCCGTCTGGAGCCGGCTCACCATACACTTTCATGGAAGGTTCCTATCCAGTTTATTGATCAATTTGACCTTCCTGAAGCTTATAATGTTCAGAGTGTTTTTCTTGGTTATGTTAGAAAATATTGGATTTAACTTCAATTTCGAATGCAGTAGTAGTGTCCCTCTTTCTCTGATGATTCTAGGTCATGGTATCTGCAGGAGTTCTACATGTGTACAGAGACAACTTGACATACATGTGTATCTTCAACTTTCAGCCCTCCTCCAAAGGAATTCTTCAGTTCTAACTGAATAGAAGGAGGTTTCAGGTATTTCAAAGTTCAAAGTTCAAAGTTCAAAGTTTAGTTTATTGTCACATGCACCAATGACAGCGTCATCGGAGCAGTGAAATTCGTGTGACATGGCAGGCAACATCTACGCAGTAGACGACTTTACAAAAAATAAAAAAATAACATATTATATAACATATAACATAACATCGTAACATATAACATAGTCAAAGGAATTTACCTCTGTGTATGTGTGTATGTGTGTGTGTGTTTGTGTGTGTGTGTATGTAGCCCCCCGATAGTCAGTTAGAACTGAAGAAGCCTCTTGGATGAGAGGTGAAATGGCTTTAAGAAACACAAGCAAGTCCAGTTGCTTCTACATGTACAACTCCTGAAGATAGTCTCTCACTTACTGTATCCACCCTGACCGAATAATACCTGAAAGTTGTTAATTAACACTGAAAATGTAATAATATTCATTTAATCTTTTCACCCTTCTCACCATCACCCAGCAAAAGAAAGTTACATGTTTAGTGTTTATCAGTTTGTCCTATGTGAGCTATGACATGTGCCAAGCTGCCATTGTTTTGAGCGTGTGACACTGTTTGGCTTGTCTTCATTCATCTGCTACTGTTTGAACAACCCAGTTCCCCAAAGGTGCATAAGAACAAGATGCATAAAGTGACATAGGAACTATGATATCTCGCCCTTCAAAATAAATGGGTAAACGTGTCTTCAAAACGTGTGCAGTAGTGAACATAACAAAGATTGACCGAGCCCCAAAAAAACAGTCTCAGCTACATGTTTCATCTAGATGCACTAAGATTGGCAACAGTCGCGAATCTAGGATTTGTAATAATTAGACAATCAGGTTTTCAAATGCTTTGCCGCAACCATAGGAACAAAGAGAACTGCTACCAATGCCATTCAAAATATCAATTTCAACCAGTTCAAAGGACAACATTTATCCGTGAGGGGGAACAGGGACAGAAAAGATCTCCTTCACTGCAGGACTGGTCAGTTAGAGCAAGCCCGAGACTGGGAGATGTTGGTGGATTTGGACCAGTGGCTAACAGACTCTGCGGGTCGTCTCCTCCATAGAAGACACACCACACACTGTGGAATGCTGCAGCCATTGTCTCTGGATCAGGAGGAAAGAATATTTATGTGCTCCTTCTATGCCCCAGTAAGCAGTGTTTTGGGCCAAATTTGAAACATAATTGATCAAGATATTATATTCAATTAAATTTGACTTGTAAGACAACTTACATTATCTAAAAGCTCTTAAGTAAGATCTAGACCTTAACAATTATAGAGAGACCCAACAGTTCCCAGAAAGAAAGATATTTTCACTCTTTTATTTATTATTATTTTTTCTTTATTTAGCTTGTTTAATTTATGCTTTAATTGCTTCTTGTCTTGAACATTTAGTATTTTAAGTGAAGTACTTTGAATTGCCTTGTTGTTGAAATGTAATTGCCTTACATTTCCTTAAAGATTGAGTGTGTGTTTTTTTTTCTGCAGTTGCTTGTGGCAGATGAATACCCCTCATCTCACCCTCCCTTCCAAACATGAAAGAGAAGAGTAGCCTTCAGTTCTCATAAAACTTGAAAGGTGTTAAGTTTGTCCAGTTTTAATTACTGTAAAGAACATGTCGGCCTCCGTAGAAAGGCCCAGCAACTGATGTAAATATACAGTATTTAAATATTAATTGCCCTTTCTAGTGTAAAGAAATCAACAATTTGTACAATTTAGTTTATTACAAACTAGTCAAAACATCACTAGGATTATTTTATGTTCAATTTCTGCCAACGGATCACTTTCTCCTAAATCTTACACACTAGTTCTTTAAAGAGGAACTTTCATCAGGAAGAAACCTCTGGCTTTAGCCGATGTGTGCGGCGGCCTGCCTCGAGAAAAGTTGTATGCTTTCCTAATCACCCACGTGTATAAATGCACTTTTTGTCTTTATTGAAATACGACCCATCGCGCACCATACACGTGTCTTTTATGTTGAAGGAGACCGTGTGTTGTGTGTGAGCTGGCACATCCGGCGCTGTTTTGTGTTACTGCGGGAGAAGGTGGGGGGAGGAGGAGGAGGAGGAGGGACAGACGCGCTCCTGCTGGTTCCCGTTATGATGCTACACCCCCCCCCCCCCTTCGTCCTGCCGCTCGGCTACGCTTCCTGTCGCCGCCGGAGCGAACCGAGGATCCGTGTGTCCGTGCCGCTGACAGTGAGTACCACCGCCGTTCAGACGCATCGCTTCCAGGCGCCGAACCAACATGCACACAGCCGCGGGACCGGGTCGGACCTTTTGATATATTAAACACCCCACCATAGTCCAGCGTTTCACTTTGCAAAACAACAACACGACCGAGGGGTTCCGCGGCGGGTCTGTTGTTGTCAGCGGTGGGAAGACGAGCCCGCTCGGTCACATCCAGTGCGTGGAGGTGGGTGACATGTTTACGCGGAGCTGATGTTGGGGTCGAATCTGGGCTCGAGGCCTTGCTGGTGAATCCCTGTGTGGAGCGGCTCGGTGTCTGCTAGTGATTAGTGAGCGAGAGCTGCCCGGGGGCTGCTAACAGGTCGCTGCTAAGCCTGCTCTCACTACAGGCCGCTGCTAATAGTAGCTACCGTAAAGTCATTTGCAGTAAAAGAGAAACAACAACAACAACAACAACAACAGGGCTGAGGTGACACGAGAAGATGAAGCGGAGCAGAACGCGAGAGCTGGGGTCCGGCGAGGAGCTTGTAAAGTACCGTTAGCCTGCTAGCAGCGAGAGGAGCTGTGCAGTGTCAGGTTAGCTTCACTTCATAAAAACCATATGTTCGTGTGAGCCGGGTTATGGAAACATACAAACTGGAGTTATTCTCCCCCCACCCCCCCCCCCCCCAGCTCTCTTTAAATCTGCTCCTTTCGTCAGCTGTTCCTCCTAAAATACCCTCATCTTAAAATACACCCTGCTGGCCACTGTGATGGAGACTGATACAAAGCACTAGCGGTGGGGGAGGACACCGAGGACAACTTTATTTTAGCAACAGCAGCCATATAAATATGATGGATGAACATGATTACAGTGGCTGTGCAGCTATCAAATTTGAGGTGGACAGTTTGTGGAACACGTGGATTTAATGCTTTTTTTGTTATCTGACGTTCACCTGGAGAAAACTACATTCTCCTCAAATCAGGAATATTGTCCAGATCATTCACTTCTGTCAATAACGCTCAAACCATCAATCAAGTTTGTGTCTCCAGCCCTTTCTTGACCAGTGCTTCTCAAATGTCCTTTATCGTTACTATAATTTTATCTATTGGTATCAAAATGACTATATTCCTCCGAGATTCCACACATGACATGGGGTTTGTGTGTTTTTTTTGTGTCAGTTTGAGGGTCCTTTACTTGCAGAGTTTGAGCCCCACTGCTCTAGATTACTGTTACTCATTATCTACAAGGCTCCACTGGAAATCAACTTATTTAAACCTCAGCAGCTATAGGGTTCTTAAAAGAACTGTATAAAATGAGCACATCACACCCAGTCTTGCCTCATTGCCAGGTGGTGAAAACTTTGATAAAGGAATGATTGTGGTGGGAGCACTGGGGTGTCAGGTGGGACTGTGGCAGTGGCAAATGGTTAACTTGGCTGAAGGGTCAGGTAGGATGGAACCCTTGCAGTATTTTACCTAGGGCCTAATGGAGGTCAGGACCGGATGTGGGCATTCAGGGACATTCGGCTTTACTCGCCCTCCAATGTGTGTTTCTAAATGAGACTAACGCAAAAGTAGTGCACAGCATTTAGTACAAGTGATGGTTAATACTAGTCCCTCTTAAACACCATAAATTCCATATCTAACTAAATTAGCCTGAGCCCTGTGTCTAACAATGCATATTTCACTTTTACAAATGCAGGGATATTTTATCAGTAGAAACTGTGAGGTGAACTGATCCGGGCCCCTCAGGCTGCACTTCCTCTCAGACTGTGCAGATTTCTCTTAAACAGAATCATTTGATTGGTGGAGCTCACTGAGATTAGCACACAACCAGAGAGGAAGTGCTGCTCGAGAGGCCTGCAGGGACAAGAAAGACCTGCAACCAAGGAGTAGTGCGTTTTTTTATGTATATGAACTTAGTGATGTCATGCAGATGGGTACGATGTGTTAAGCCCTCCCTGTCCCAGAAAGCAAATTTACCACTTGTTGAGAAAAGCCTCTACATGAGGCTATACATGTAAATTATATTTTCCAATGATAACATTCTTGGTTAATACCTTTCTTTCACAGAATTGTGAGGCAGAGTAAAGGTACGACAGTTTTCTGTCACTTATGGCCACTTTCTGTCAGGGTGTTGTGCCTCCTGCTCTAAGTGGATCATTAACAAAGTTTGGAGTCGATGTCTGTCCATCTTTGATTCAAGAGGGATTTATAACACTTGTCGTAAAGCTTTTATTGCACCTAACATAATGAGTCGTCAACCTGTCTCAGTACAGTCTGTGTGTGGAGGAGCAAAGACAGTCACACACAAACTCTCACACTCTCAGTTCACAAAGCAGTGGAGAGACACACGACTGTAATTGACAGTAAAACTGGAAACTCTGACTGAGCTAAAAGTGCAGTTGTCTTTTTTATTAAATTAATCTTTGGTTTCATGGGGAGCACCGTGTTCCATTCCCCAGATGGCTCCTGTACATGTGCTGCTGTGTCATCAGGTTCAATGTCCATTTCCCTTCATAGCCATTGGTCACATTCATGATGGTGAAGAGGAGACACATTAAGAATCATGGCTCCTCTGAGCTTGATGCTCAGCAGCTTTAAATTGGCAATACACGGAACAAAAGACAGTTTCAACATTTTGCGTTCGTGTGTGTGTGCGCAAAGTTGTGTCTGCATTAGAAGGAGAGAGAGCAGAGCCAGGATGGGCTGATTGAATCAATGTGCCGCAAACAGCTTTACAATAAGATTTAACCGTTTGCAGTTGATATGCAAACGGTGTTGATATTGTGGCAGTGGCCACAAATAAATCAGTCTATGGGAAACTGAGAAGTGTAAGCATGTTTTTGCTTCCTTTTGAAACTGTCAGGGTCAGAAGATCAGCTGAGTTGGCGGTCCCTCGATGTGGTCTCATTGAGGAAGTGAAATCTTATCACTCAGACCATATTTGGAGGTGGTCATGGACATGTTGCCACATTCTTTTACTGAATACTCACATGTATGTGTTCCTCTAACCCTTGACAGTGGTTGTGCCCGACGCTTGGTGCTTTCGCATTCGTCATAACGACAACAATTAATAACAATAAAAACACACAACATAGCTAGCTTTGTGCTAATGTGCCATGCTCGCTGTGGAAGCAGTGCTGCACACAGTAATTAGACTCCATAACCAGGGGAACAAACCAGGTTCACCAGCTGCCTCGGACTCCTCTCTCCAGGCTCATTTGTCATTAGATCAACATAATTACAGATGTACATATGCTGGGCAACAGGTGATGTGGGAAGTCGATTTGATCCCACACTGTGGTCTGTGACATCTGAGGCTCATTGTAGAGCTGTGAAACATTGTTGATAAGATGCAAGTGTAAATCTAGACCAACATCATGTAACGAGTGCAGACAAGTGCAGCCCACAGCTCAGATTCCATCATCACTTCTGGTACCAGTAAGGAAGGAAAGCAGCTGTCTCCCATACACCTGTACAGAACCCCCCCCCCCCCTCTGAGGACTCAGAGTCCTGGATTGTGTGCTAAATATAGCATGTTTTGAAGGTTGTCGTTAAAGAAAATCTAGATACTGTAGAAAAAATTTAAAAATAGTTCTTAGTTTAATTATAGCTGCATATTTCATGTGGCTGTGTCCTTCTGCTATCTGTGTGTCAGCATTTTCAAAATCCCCGTTCTCCATGGCCAGCGACATTGACTTGACCAATTTACAATTCTGTTCCACTTTACCTGAGGTTCTGTGATGCTGATGATCACTTTCTGCAAAAGCCACATACAGTTAGCAAACCACCTTGAGTTTAATCAGGCTTCACCTCCAGTGCACAGATTGTCAATTTAGTTTTGTTGCCACTGGAAGTTTTAATAGTTGACATGCATCTTTTTTGTGGTGTTTTCTTTTATGGGGAGATTGACAGCATTAACGTGCAGAGATGATGTGATGCAGTCATGTCAACATGGAGCAGAATCTCAGAGGAAAGTTGACATGAGCACCAGAGGCTGTTTGAGATCAAATGGAAGAACTCTTCAGTGTTTGGATCGTGTTCCTTATAAAGTGCTGAGTGACTCTGTCTTACTGTCCAGGGTTTTTCGGGGAATATGGTAAAAACAGGAAACAGTGGGAACAGCTTTAAGTTCTGTTTGATAAGAAAATTAAGAATCCAACATCACAGTTGACAAACTGCAGGCAGATTTCTAAACCTCTGTGGCCTCAGGGCTCCGCACCTCTGTGCGCTCAGCATGATCCAGTGAAAGGTAATCGTAGTGTGTCTCAGCCACTCCACATGCCAACCAATTAGCCCCTAGCCATAAGCACATTTTGAATAGGACTTACAGTGGTATAATTTCATTTTAAAACTAAGTGTTAGTAACTAATCCTTTGTCTGTCCTTTCTCTGTAGGTGACCCCTGTGATGCAGCTATGCATGTTCCTGGGTGGATTTTGACTCTAACCTTTACCTGGTGACAGAAACTTGGACTTTTTCATTTCTGTCACCACCTGACTGGTACAGTCCCTGCAGCACTGGGCGGGACAACGAAAAGCAAGTGAGACTGAAGGGGCCGTAGTTCTTGTGGTGGTGGTGACAGAAAAGTAGAGCCACCCTGTCAGTAGGTTGGTGGCACGTGAGACAGGATGACCAGCCTATTCAGACGCAGCAGCAGCAATGGAGGCTCCAGAAGCAACGGAAGTGGTGGCGGGAGCGGCAGCGGACAGGGTCAGCTCAACAACAGCAGATCCAACCGGCAGGTCCGACGCCTGGAGTTCAACCAGGCCATGGAGGACTTCAAGACCATGTTCCCCACTATGGACTATGAGGTGATTGAGTGCGTGCTGCGCTCCAACAACGGAGCTGTGGACGCCACCATCGACCAGCTGCTCCAGATGAGCATTGACGGACAGGGCTCGGATGACAGTTCGGATTCAGATGACAGTATCCCACCTGAGGTCAGTGAAAAGGACCAAGGGCACCCACACCAGTTAGGAATCCATGGATTTGTTTTCATAAAAAAAAAACATCATATTTGATCTGAATTACACTATTATGCATTACCTGCACAAACATCAGGAACATTCAGACATGTACGTGCTTCCCCTTTTTATTTTTTTCGAGTCGAGTCCATTAAAAGGAAAGAATAATTATGAGCCCTGGTTTTATTTTACAGAATGAATGTATCAAATGCTTAACAGAGCAAACCCACCAATTTACACATACAGAGGCTGCTGATTGTCCATCTTAATTTTACAAAATAAATACAATATCACAGAGAGGGCTAAATGTGGCATGTTACATTTCCCTCTGGTCTAAACTGACTAGTTTGAGGGTAAAACATTTGAAGGGAAAAAAGCTCATATTGTCTTTGTTTCTAGATTCTGGAGCGAACACTAGAACCTGACAGTTCTGATGAGGAACCGCCTCCAGTCTACTCTCCACCGACGTATGATATGCACATTTATGACAGGAAATATCCAGAGACCCCACCAACCCCCCCACCAAGGTGAGTAAGGGACTGGACATCCTCAGAAGAAGCTTAAGCCTTGATATTGTAATTATCAGATTAGGAGCTACTTTAGAAACTTGCTTTGTAGGTGGCTAAAGGTTAACGTGCTTTGCTGGTGTAGTTCTACATACTTTAGGCACTTTAAACATGAAACCATTACTTGATTCTAGAAGAGGTTTATTGACCGATGATTCAAAATGATCACAATTCTCTCATATCAGAGGTGCGTCTCTGCATTGTTCAATATTGTTTGTATTAAAAAAACCTTTCAGTAATTAGCCACACTGATCACTTTTCATTTGAACTCAGTGCATTCTATTACATGATTCATAATTCCATGAAAATGTAGACAACACACTTATCTAACCTTCAACACTTGACATCACAACATCGGCCTGATCCCAGTGAAAATGCTAACATGCTGAAAATAATTAAATTACCATTAAAGAAAAAGGTTCGACCAAGTCTGAGGGGAACATCTTTGTTTTGCATGTATTCGTCATTAAATATGACAGCATGTGACTCTAACCTGATAATGGCGCTAGATGAAATGTCAGGGAATCAATGCATCGCTAACTACGAACAGGAGTTTACGATTCTTTTTGTGTCTCTGATTTCACTCTGGTCTTTAAATAATAGTAGTGAGCCTAAAGCCGTTGGTAGAATTACTATTCTGTTCTGTGACTCTTAGATTTGAAGTCCAGCCACCTCCCGGTCACCAGCAGGTCCGAAGCTACCGGAACTGGAACCCTCCAATGCTTGGAAACCTCCCGGATGATTTTCTACGTATTTTGCCGCAGCAGTTGAACAGTATAAAGGTAAAAACTCTGAGCATTAAGTTTGTGTGTTTATCAGTGTGGCGTCAAACAGAGATAACAAATTAGACAAATATTCATCATCTCATCTAACTCTCAGAGAGAAAGCGAATAGTTGGTATATTCCAAAATGTGGAGCAATCTCCATAGAGCACTTATAGTAGTAGTAGTCCAGTTTGTATGCCACTCATGTTTATATATGAGTATCACCAGGGTTAGGTAAAGTAAACTGCTGTTGGTGAATGGCAGTAGAAGATTGTTAGTGTGGGGTTTGACAGCAGCAGTAGCACAGGCCGCTGTGTTTCAAGATACCAGTGATTATACTGAACAACTTTTCAAGTGATCTCTCATCTAAGCACATGAATTGATTTGTTTTACCAATGACCCATGCTGTCTTAATCCCAGCAGAGCTCTCAGAGCAGTGTGTCCCAGCCTTCATCGTCAACCTCCTCAGTTTCTCCAATAAGCCAGTGGACAGCCCAGTCTAGCTCTCGGTCCGGAGCTGCAGGGACCACTGGAGGTGCGGGATTAACAACGGGCGGCTCCGAGCAAGACAAGAAACTGAAGCAGTACCTGGATGACGAGCGCATCGCCCTCTTCCTCCAGAACGAGGAGTTTATGAAAGAGCTGCAGCGCAACCGCGAGTTCCTCATCGCCTTAGAGAGAGGTATGACCGTGACTCATTCCACAGAGGAATCCTGCTCATAGTATTGTTTGGGTTTCAGTGGAAATGATGCGTAGAACATAAAAACCTACACATTTGATGTTGTGAATCCAATTTGGTGCAGATCCTGATAAAATCAGGATCCAGTGAATTTAAATGTGCTTTCATAAGGTGACTGTTGGGAGAAGCATGCACTCCGCTGAGTGCCAATCTAGTTTAAACTGAAAGAATCCAGATGATAAAAGCAAAGGTTACCTCCTTGAGGTTAAGCAGTAATCATAATTTTGGTTTCTTGCTGCTGCTGTTTGTGTTATTTCTGCATTTGTCTGCACTCATCTTATGATCCAACGCATTCTCCCTCCCAAGTCATAACATTCAGACTGAACCTTAAAGATTTAAGAAAATTATAATGAAAAATAAACAGTAATTTTACATAACAGGACGAACTGCTGAGTTCTCAGTTTCCTAAATGTCCTTATTCACATACAATTAAAAAGAAAGAGGACAAAATTATGAGATGAAAGTTAAAGCCTGACTTTAAATAAATGTCTACTAGCTCAGATTTCAACAATTTTGAGTTAAAGCTCAAGACATTTATTCGTCCACAGGCCCATCGTCTTTTATGGATCTTAAGTCTTCAAAAGATCTTCAGTGTCTTCTATCAACAGCCCTTGTTCTTCACATGGTGATAAACCAACTATTTAGCTCTTAACTGATTTAACACCATTTTTGAGGAAAGACCGTTTACAGAGAAATGTTGTAAGCAGCCCAAATACAATCATTTAATACTTTCAGAAATGTTGGCCTTGTTAAGACCAGCTTTTTGATACACGATTGATGATTGGTCAAACGGTTTGTTGCGGCTGTTCTGGTGCAACAAAGCTTTAAACTGTTTTCCCTCCTCATCAGATGCTTGTCAGGATGAATTGATGTGGTGGTTTAGACCTTTGGGAATTTCTATCATTCTACCTGAAATCTTCACATCTTGTTCTTCCCGTCTTCCTCACATCAACAACATCTGCTCTCTGTTTTTAGATCGCTTGAAGTATGAATCAAAGAAATCAAAGTCCAGTAATTCATCTAGCATGGAGAGTTCCACAGGTAGATATCACTCATCCGGCTTCTTCTGCCAAAGCTATTTATAATGTTTCTGCTCTCTGACTTCTCTGATAGCACTGGGTCTGTGTGTGAGTGTGTGTGTCCCTTTGATATTTGTTGATGCTGGATTCACACTATAAATACTTAACATATGTTTGCGTGCAGGAGAACAGCACACTGCGGCTTCAATGGAGGCCATCTCAGATGACGCTCTGTTCAGAGACAAACTCAAACTCATGGGCAAATGTAAGTCTCACGGTTGACAGTAATACTACTATTAGTAGTATTCCACAAAGCACTGCAATAACCTTTTAAGGTAGATGTGTAACTGTAAACAAAGTATATTTCAGTGTGTACCAGTTTTTGAAATAACATCTTGGTAACATTTTGTTGCAGCAGAGAAAACAAGTAATTGCAGAAACAACAGTTGACAAAGCCATAATTATTACTGTTACAGATAAGATACAAACACCCTAATGGTCAAGGTCCTTGTCTGGTGCAGTTAATTATTTATTATTACTTTTTCACTTGCAGCAACGAGAAAGAAGCTGTTTGAAATTGCCAGGACGTTTTCAGAGAAGACAAAGAGGAGAAAGTCAAAAAGAAGGCTCCTGAAGCACCATTCGTATCCTTTGGTCAAAACTTGCTCACATTATCTGGATCATTTTATATTTTTTATTATAAAGTCGAATCGTATTTACTTACAACAATCAAATTCCATTTAAAGAGAAGGAGAGGATTTAATTCTGCTTTAAAGGTTCAGTGTGTAGAATTTAGTGACATCTAGTGGTGAAGTGTCATGTTGCGGCTGAATGCCCTTCACCTCACCCTCCCCTTTCAAGACATGAAAGAGAACCTGTTGGAGTCTTCAGTTGTCATAAAAACTCGAAAGGTGTTGAGATTGTCCAGTTTGGTCTACTGTAGAAAACATGGCGGCCTCCGTAGAGAGCTCCTGATCTAAATATAAAGTATTTAAATATAAACGGGCCATTCTAGGGTACAGAAAAATAATTAAATTACAATTTGAACACTTGGTAAAACATCACTAGGATTTATATAAAGTTTCTGCCACTTGATCTCTTTCACCTAAGTCCTACACACTGGACCTTTTAATAACAGCAATTCATTCAGCAGTAACATCTGACTTTGTACATTCTTGTCCTCAATGACAGCTAACAAGTGAAATTCTGTTCTATACAAAGAGCAAACACCTGTCATGTATCAGCCTCCGTAACGTATCTGTTTGTCCACATCACTGAGACCATGGTGTTCTTAACTAAGCTCCTGTCAGACTGGGCACAGCCAACTCTACAGCCAATCTCCTGGACAATGTGGAGGGAAACCCCTGTGGTAAGAAGCGATGTCACACCCACATCCATAACCACAGAGCTACGCTTCAATTCTAATGCATAGAATTTGAACTTAAGTTCATCTGCTTGACGATCAATCAGAAGCACTCAAAGCAAGAGAGGGCAATGTATAAATTAACATTTGTTGAAGGGGATCTTCTAACTCAGCATTTGTGTTTGTGACCAGACGAAGATGGTCAACGGAGGAGGGCAAACACTCAGGAAGAGACTGAACAACGTAATGAGCCGATATCATGGTGAGATGCTCCTCGGGTGTTCCTCAGGGAGCTTCACAAGAGTCCGGTCACTGTTTGGGTACAAGTTTTCTTTCACAGTTAATATAAGCCATATGGACACCTCATTTAAAGTGTTTAATGAAAAAACAATACAGATATTCATATACTGATACAAATCACCATCTCACTCCTTACACTTGTCTCTAATAGATACACAATTTACCACAAACCCAACACCAAACCGATATCATACATACTGTTCTACCGTCAACAGAATTCACAGTTTAGAGTTTGGTTTCATCACAAATCTCATTAGAAAATGATTTAAAAAGCTGTTGATCAGATGTAATTTTTTGAAGTTAATGCTCATTGGCAGAGGGAGCTTTTCATATTGGTTCAGATCAAGTTAAACTTTACCTAACAGCTTGCAACATCCCTTTGAAAAAAGAAAATAAATATACAGTAGGGCCCATGATCTTTTATGGGCTATTCATTAATACCTTTATCATAGGCACCAACTTTATATTTATTTGTGTGTAAGGCAAAGTGAAAGTGAATACTCCGAAACTCCTGAGAACCCTGATATAAGAAGAATTTATATGTGGTATTAACATCACACTGGTATCGGTTTATGAAAGGTAATAAATAACATAAGTATGTAGGTATGAAATGAATGAATAAATATGTAAATATATATAATTAAATAAATGAAGAGATAAATTAAAGTAGAAATATATTTAGAAATACAGAATATATTACTTATATGTAATACTTATTTATTTATACGTATACTTAAGATCTGTCATAACAGATGGGGACAAAAAATAATTTGGGATTGCGTATGTGTCAGTGTCATGGTTTTGTTGTGAACAATCACATTTTTGTAGCTTTGTTAAAAAAGACAAAGGTCACCACACAACCCTGTGTTGTCTGTGGAATTGTTCAGTCCCAGTTGTATTCATCCGGACTCTGCTCTGCCTTTCAGATCCTCCCGTGCTGCACCATGTCAGGGTTTCCATGGACAGAGCAACATGACCCACGGGTGGTGGCCTTGCAGCTCTTCCAGTCTCCACCTGCCCACCCCCACCCTCATCCAGACCAGCCAATACAAGGCTCAGCAATGAGTTGAGCCCCCGCCCCTCCCTTCCCTTCCTTTACCCAGGGAGCAGAAATGGGCTGTTCCCAGCACTGGGCTGACTGTCTATAAACGTCTTATCTGTATTATAACACTTTGTTGATATATAGTTTTAAATGTAAAGGAAAAAAGCATTAGTCCTCACCAGTATTTGTTAACGGCTTCCTTTAGTTCCTTTAGAGGAAACACACACCTTGTGAACCTTTGTTACTTCTCCTGTTGTGTTCAGTAGCAGTCTGTGAGCGGGGTCCCTCAGTTCGGGCATTTCAAATCCAAAGTGTGCACATTCCCCTTTATATACACTCAACCATGTAGAGCTCTTTTTTACCATGTTTTCTTATCCAGATTGTGATATTTAGCTGTTTCTCAACGTCAGGGGTTATGGAACAGAAACTCTTTGCTGTCAGAACATTGTGGCCGCTTGTGATGTAGCTCACCCGATCCCAGTTAAAAGACGGTGCTCCTTTTAAAGAACGACTGGTTTGGTTTGTTTGTCAGAGTGCCGACCAGTCTATTGTAGCAGCACGGGTGAAAGCTGTGATGAGATAGTGTGGTGAGAACATTAAACATGGGTGGCAGACCTGAGTTTCACACTTTCAAATAGCAAACACTATGAAACTTTAATCCCAGCATACAAGCTGGTGTCGTTTGAACTGAGAGAGGTATTCTAAATGTCAGAGTCAGCCCAGCTGATGTTGTCAGAGTGGGTGTCACATCCCTACACAACAACAACAACACAACTTCAATGACAGTAAAACTGATCATGTGTGGGTTAATGGCAGAGAAGCAGAAAGGACAAATTAGAAATGCTTATCAGTGACTCCTGCTGGTCGGTTTGGGTACCATCACCCCTACACGGCCCATGGTGACCCCTGGCAGCATAGCAGAAAGAGTGATCCACATAAAAAGTATACAAATAATAGCAAAAAAAAAAAAATCAAATGCTCGTCAGAGCAAATGTTGACGAGTGGCTACCAGATGTCAACATCTACCTCCTCCTACCCATAAGCCCTTGCATTTCCAGGGTCCTGCCCTGTTGGTTTGCTTAATGTTTTCTCTCATGCCACCTCCAGAGGAACTTTGCTGATAATCTACCAAGTTTCCACAACTCTTACGTTAAATGGTTTTTGCAAGAAGTTGATGAAATCCAAGTTGTCCTTCTGAGCTCTTTGCTGTATCTCAGGTCGTCCCTGTCCTCTCCCAGCGAGTCACGTCAGAGAATTGTGATGGTCAAGTGTGTGTGTTTGGGAGGATGACAATGAAGTGGGGGACTGAAGTTGGGGAAAATGAAAAAAAAAAAAAGCTTTTGAGGTTTTCATCCTCACCGTTCTGCTGTGCATTTCCTTTGTATGTGTAGATGTGAATCTAGCATGGTTTAGAGAAGTAGTACCAGGCTGATGTAGCCTGTGTGAACAGAGGATGTCGGGAGAGGAACACTAAGCGTAAATGTGTGTAGTAGAATTGCATTGCAAAGATTTCTTGGGAAAGTGTCTGGATTTCAGATATAGACAATTTAGAAGAATTTACTTTCTCCCTTTTGTACATACAATTTTTTTTCTCATCACTTTTGGATTATTATTCTCAGTCATGTGAACGTTCTCTTTCCCCTTTGATTAAAAGTATTTAACAAACTATTTGCTGATTCAGTGATGAGCAAAGTTTGAATGTTGGGCAGTAACCAGTCAATGGACCATTTCAGTGTAAATGCATGTTGTAGACCATTTACTGTAAGCTCCATTTATGAATACTTTTATATGAATCTAGGATCATGATGATGTGAAAACGTGGGAACCACCGGACCAATCACCAACGCTCGGATAAAACACTTCCTGTGGAGAACCAAATAGCAACTAGCTCGGTAACATAATGGCTCCTTTTCAGCCAAAATGTCAAATGTTTTTCTGAGGTGGAGACCAAAACTGAGCAAAAATCTAAAACCACAAAACTCTCAGCGTTATGTTGGGAGGGGTTGTATCTTGGTCTGGCTTAGGTTGTGGAAAACAGGTCACATGGTCAGTATTGTCACATTGTGTCGGTTGATAAATCCTCAGCTTGTGTTCAATTGTCCCTGAAATCTGCAAAGTTCCAGAGAACAGGAGACCGCTGACAGGTGTTCGGCTTTCCAGTGAGTCCAGTATCAGTCATTCCACTTGAGCCGAATCCACTGGCTGTGATCTGTCAGTCGCTTCTGAGGCTGATCTGCTGGTCTGTTGGCGCCCAGCAGTGGTTTCCAATCGCTGTCAGCAGTCTGATGGTGGAAGAAGCCACAATTTACTGATTATCAGGTGTCTGCGTCGTAAGCACGACTTCAAATGAACCCTTGTGTTGCTCTGTGTGTGCTGGATGTGTCGCTTCTCTGTGCTGACACATTTATATCAACTTCAGAAAGCAATATGTAGCAATTTTACGTCTACTGCTGCCAACCAGTGGCCAAAAAGAAACAAAGTTAGCTTTAAGGAATGGGCTGAAATGTGCAAAACCAGTTATCTGGTCAGGGTTGACCTCTCTTATTCAGGAAATGGTTGTTGTTCATATTCTCATTTAATGTTTGAAGAGTGAATTCTAAAAGCAGAAGAGAGAGACACAGTGCTGGGCTGTAGCGAGTGTGAGGGCAGCGACATGACTGTTGTTGACCTGCTGTCCAACGCTCGCTCCTGCAGGTTGTGTTTACAGGCCGACCCACACTGGTTCCACTTGGCAGCACCTCAAGAGTAGATTTCACAGCGTCACCGGAAGACTGGTGGTGCTGCTCCTGTGTATGTGTTGGACAGTCAGCAGGTTGAGGTGCGGATTAAGAGGAGAGAGAGAGCAGTGTTTCTGTAAGAAGTTAATCCACAAAGCAATCCCTCCATCAGAATTACCCGGACGTTGGCCTGTGTCGGCTGTAAGAGTCGCCTCATTTCTCACTGAGATTTTAGCTCCAGTGTGTTTGAACATTGATGAGATCAACTTGCAGAGTTTTCCTTTTGAAGATCAGAGAGAATTTTCAATGGACATTTATCGGCTTTTGGGGAATTGAACAGGCATGACAGGCACAGTTGCTTCCATAAGGATTCAGGCAGTGATAATTTATGAGTTTGCCTTTGTACACCACCACAGTGAATTTGAAATGTAGCCATGAATGAAGTATATATATATATATATATATATATATAAACTACTAATGGCTTCCGATTTCATTTTCATAGGCTCAACAGAGAAAATAACATTACTATAAAATGTAATTTTCAATGCTTGGATATTGCTGTCAACACCGGTCTGGAGATCATTGACATTATTAGTATTAGTTTTTGCAGCATTTGGGGGAATCTGAGCAGAAGATATTAATCTACTTTAGCCCCAACACTTCAGGATTTCATCCTGCTGCATTACCAGCAAACACCAGTAAGCTCATCTCCCTCCATCATCCTGCAAGTCCTGCCTGGTTTCATCTGTTTCCCAGGTGAATGGGCAGAGGCCTCTACAGGGCTGGTGTACAGAGGCAAAACACTGTCTTTAATCTAATTATGAAAATAACCATTTAAAATAGGTTTAACGAGGCAACCCGACGACCACACGAGTCTTAAGAAGGCTGAGGGGATGGGCGGCTTTTGTTTCACACGCACTCCCTCACTCGGTCACTTTTGACTCCACATGTACACAATATCACCACACACTCACATATCCACGGCCTGTAACACTTAGTGGAGAAGAACAGTGTTTGAGGCTCTTTTAGGATCTGCTAGAGACTATATTTGTCTGACTTGTTGTGGGGAAGCTGTTGATGTGTTCTCCTCTCAGGGACCCCTCCCCCCCACCACATAGCATCCCCCCTCCCCCCACCTGTCCAGAGAGATATTCTGCTCCACTTTGATTAGTTTGACACACCTGACGAGCACAGATCTGCCATTCAGGTTATTCTTGTGAACTTAAAGCATCATTTTGACTGTTTGGCCAGAGTGTAACATAAAGGAGACCAGGATTACTTTTTGCATAAGATGATGCAAAAGAGTTTGAGAAAGAAGTTCAAGTTGCTTCCTCTACTCATCGGTCACATCACATTCAGCTTTTCTGTTTTAAAGTTACTCACTAAATGATTAGTCTTCCGATACACAGAGCATGATTTCAACGATGTCCACATGTGACCGAGCACTAAAGGGAAAATACGCTAAGAACGACCCAACTCAAACCACGTAGTGCTTCACACTCAAGCACGCTGGTATTTGGAACATGAACATCCTCCTTATGAAAGATTTTCATAACACAACTCATCAGAAATGACTAAAATTGAACACAAATATAAAGAATATCGCTCAATAATTGAATTTTAAGCTGCAATCATAAAGTTCATTTGACATTTGAATTCACTGATGTGGGTGCTTGTCATTTACAATCACAGTTCAGTTTGTGTTTAATTACTTAAAACAAGGAAGTTATGTTTTCACCCCCTGTCTGTTTTACACAGAAGCAACTGAATGCATTACGACCACACTTGGTGGTAGGCTGTGGTTTGGGTCAGGGAAGAACTCACTTAGATTTTGTTGTAGATCTGAACCAGGGGGTGCATCTATTTTTTTCACCTTCTTTAAAATAAAGAGGGAGAACTTTTTCACAGTTATCCCAGCGAATAATTCATGGATCTGTTAGGATATTTATGTTTGGAATTTTTTTCTGCTTGATTGAATTTAACCGTTGGGGCAGGTATGCGCTCTACCAAGAGTCATCCTAGTTAACAGACTGTCTTAAATTTAAAGACATGATCAGTGTGCAACCAAAAAAAGAAATTTGACAAATACATATTAAAAAAAACAAAAGAAAATATCCATCATCGGTTATAGCAATGTGGGGAAATGTATATTTTATATTGTATTAAAGGTTTTCTAAAATTTAGTTTTCAGCTGAAATCAATTTAATATTTTGATTTTGAGTTAATTTCATCTCACTTAAACTTTCTGTTGAATAATAAATGCTGAACATTCTGCCACCGGCACACTCCTCATCCTAATAACAGTTTGAGGGGAAGGGCCTGTAGAAGTCATTTGGGTGGATTTTCTCTTTAGTCTGATGTCTGATTGGCTCAGTCAGTCGTTTGTGGCTGACTTGTGTGTTGATGCTCATGTGTTGTACAGGTGCAGTGCTGTGTGTCATGACTGTCAAGCCTCATCACAGTGTGAGAATGTGTCATATCAACAGAAATCACATCACTGTGCAGATGCTGTGCTGCAGGTTTAACGTCACACAGGTTTATTTCTCTTCACACTCATGTTATGGTTATTAGTGATTGTTCTGTTTTTACATTTTGATTTCCACAGAAGTTTTCTTACGTGAGGATTTCTTAGTCCTTTCTTACTCGTGCTGTACCATGGTCATTTCTTTATGAATTACTGTATATTTGTAAATATATTAACCATTAAATTTTTTTCTATAAAGCAAAACCTTTTGTCACAAGTCATGATTTCACACACACACACACCCTTAAGGCAGTTCTCCTCTTTGCTATGTTTTCCTTTTGGGTTCTCCTTGTAAACTATACTTACAAATCATGTCATCCCAATTTATTTTTAGGACGACCATGTATCTGTCGGTGTATAGATTTCTTGTTTTTTGTTTAAACTAGTGCAATGCCCTTTCTAAACTTTCAGATTTGTTCCTTTTCCTTAGTGAGTCCTCCTCAAACAGTACTGAATGATTGTTTGTGTCCAGAGAGAAGTTAGAAAACTTTGTTAATCCTACCTGGTTTATCTGAAATAGCGAATTTTATAGTCAATGTTTTACATAAAAGAAAAAATTTCTTACACTTATATTTAAGTTTGAATGATTTTTTCAACTCCTATAATTTGTTTCATATGTTACGTTAAATTTTCATTTCTGACATCTGTTAAGCAATCGACAGTCTTCAGAAACAAGCTCACAACTTTTCAAAATAAAAGCTGTTATTCAGCTCGATATAAAGAATTGCAGCAACAAATGTCGTAGCAGGAGAGGTGATTCTATGAATGTTTTTGCCATGGAAATCAGTCCCTGCGTCACCTGTGACTGTCTGTCTCTGGATCTGGTAGTGCTGTAGTTTATCCAAGGACGTAAAAGAAGATACAACTTGGTCCACAGCCTGACGGCTACAGAGCGCTGGTCATCTTTTGTTCTCATTAATATTGAAAGCATTGGGTCTATAAATCGCACCGAATTCAATAATGCATATCCTTGGGCTCTTAAAATTACAGGTACCAAGTGCGGAGCCGGTGAAATGAACGGTGTGTGGGATATAGGAGCTACAGACAGACTTTGTGAAAATATCAGGTAGATGACCCACTAGCAGTTCTATTGGAGAGCACCGTGATTAAGCCCCTTCAAGGGTTATTTGCAGCTCCATCACATTATGTATATATATATATGAAAATCTGAAATCAACCATATCTTGACATGTATCCTCTTGTTTTGTAAATCCCTTTCAATCTATTGTAGAAATGTTCTCATCACACATCACCAATGAAGACACGGAAAAAGAAAATGCCAAAACACTTTCAATAACTTTTATTTTTTTCTCCCTAATAGATCTGTACAATCAGCAAATCAAACTTAAAGATGGGCCTAGCAAAAAAACCTGATCTGTACATGTTAAATGCTTTTAGGCAACGACAGCTTAACATCCATTTAAATAATCAAATGATGACTTGTCTAGCTGTGCAAACACTTACAAATCAGTCCCACGGCGTGACAACAGTGAGTGAGTTGATTGAGGAGGCGGGGGGATGAACTAGAGCAGACCAAACGAAAAAAATGTTCCCTTTATAGCTTGTTCTCTCCAGTGTTATAGAAAAGTACAGTCCAATATCTTATATACAAAGAAATTAACACTAGTCTACAGGGTCTATGGGCAGCAGGGGGCAGCGGTGGGATGGATGAGGGGTTATTTTAAACAGTTGTTTAAAAAAAGGAGAGAGAGAGAGGAGCAGAGTCCATGTGAAACAGGAAGGATGCACACAGGCCAGGGACAGACAATATGGCTACTGCTCCGATCCCAGCACCGACGTGTGTTGACCTTCATCAGGAGGTCAACACACACACTGACGACCCACTTACTGCACGTCACTATCCAATGTTTTCTAGCACAATCCACCATCAGCTGCCCTCGTGCATGTTGCTTTCATCACCCTATTAACCATTCCTGAGATAAATTATTGAACTGAACAAGTGTAGATTACCTTACAGTGTGTTACCGTTGACAGCGGTTATCCTTCTAGACATGAGTGTCAGATATTTAAACAGTTAATACCCCCCCCCCCCCCAACATTCTGTCCTTCAAATAGTCCAAATAAAGCTGCCTTATTGCTAGAATAACATTTTTTTCCACTGAAAAACCTCATTAAAACTATGACATATGTAGATCCAACGTTATTTAGAATTAGAGTCATAATGTGGAAAGGAATCCCTTCTTCACTCAGCCACGTCCAGCTGAGTCGATTGTTAGTATATACGTGCAAACACAGGGAAGGTCGGACTGCATGATACTGAATAAACATGTCTGACAAAAATAAACAAATGTCTACAATAGTGAAAAGACAGTTGAAGAGATAGAAGTTAAAACCCGTGGTAAAATGCTCCCAGCGCAGCAGGACCCTGTTCTTCACATGTGGATAAACTAATCCAGGGGTTCGGTGAGCAGCATCAGCACGTCTAGATCCGGTTCTTAAAGCCAAAGTTATCATGGATCCTCACATCACCAGCGTGGCCTCGTCCTCATCAACCCCCTCTTAACGTTTTAACTCGTTCTTCATCTGAACATGTCGTGTTTACTAGATCATTAACCTGGTAACTAATCTGTGAACAATAACCCCTGAGTCTCTTTTGTAAAACTCCCCTCAACAAGATGTCAACAATCTGAAGTCATCCTGTTTCTCAATCAGCAGACTTGGTTTGATCCCATTTTTTTCCTCTCAAATTGTTATTCACATTTTTGTGCATCACAAATCTGGCTCACAGTTAACTGGGATATATTACCATGGTACCACAAGCTGCACAGATATTAATAATGACTTGTTCTGCCTGAAGTGGACGGCAGTCAAGGCCTTTCCTACTCACTGTCTATTAGACAAAGAAATCCACATGCTCTTAATTAGCTCCTATTAAATCACAAGAGCATCCTTTAGGTCAGACAGATTACTGTTAAATTCTCATGTGTAACATCTGAGAATGATGTCCCATCTCCAGAGAAAGGGGAAACAGATGATTGCTCTTTATGTTGAAAGGCAAAAAAAAGTTCTTCTTTAACCTATGAATTCACATCTGTAATAAGAATATTTCGATACTTCTTTCTGCTCTTGCATTTTGTTCAAATTAAAAACATTCACCTCAAGAAGCCAATGTCTCTGATGATGAACTTCCACATGAATAACGCTGACAGCGGGAGTGAAAAACCCAGAGTTAAGGGTCAGCTGAAGATCAGCTTCATGATACTTTCTATCCAGGATCACTAATGTTAATGCTTCACTACACCAGCTCAGCATTCCTCAGGTTTGGCCTTGAGGACGTGATGCTCTGAAGAATTGAAAGATAAAGTTAACTGTTGTCCACATGTGAAGAACAAGGCTCTGCTCTGCTAGTGAACACAGGCATCAGCCTGATGAAAACTGTCAGTGTCGAGCATTGATAAGTTTAAAATGTGCCATAGGACGCAGCAAGTCTACAGTGAGGGCAACAGTGACACTTCCTTTTTCATGGGTCCCTTATTGAAGTCACAGTAACAGCAGCAGTCTGCCATTACGTCACATTAATCACTAATATAATGTATTAATGCAGCAACCAGCTGACACAGTCCACTTTCTTTGGAATTAGGATTAAACCTGGGGACGTGAAGTAGTTGCAGAACATCTACTAAATTTTGAATGGGAGTGCAACATTATTCAGATTGTGTTTTTATCTCCATAGAAATATCTTGTGCACTAATGTACTGTATATAAATTCACTGAGCACTTTGTTGGGAACACCACACAGATGGCACGGACAAACGTATCGCGGGTCAAAGTTGTCCACAGGAAGCCATGCTGCAATCTGCCTCGCTAGAGGAAGTAATTCAGTCACCTCTTTGCTCACACAGATTGGAAGTGAACAGGAGGCGACGGTTCACCACTGAAACATTCAGGTGTGTGTGTGACCTCTTAGAAAATACAGAGCTGCTATTCACTGGATATTGTTGGGCTCAATTTGGACACAAGAAACTGAGAATCTCAGGAGATCAGAGGGTTCAGAAATATTCAAACCAGCAGATCTGGCCCCAACAATCCCAGGGATCTGTTTTTTTAGTCACTCTGTTGTGAACATAAAAAAGTTCAGTGTGTAGGATTCAGGTGAATGGGATCGATTGGCAGGAATTTAATATAAATAATCCTAGGGATGTTTTCAATAGTGTATGTTCATCTAAATTTGATAAGTTTATTTTCTTTAATTCAGAATGGGACTTTTATATTTAAATACTTTATATGTACAACAGGAGCAGGTCATCTCTATGGAGGCCGCCATGTTATTTTTCTACGGTCGTCCAAACTGGACAAACTACCACATGTTCTCATGTTTTGGAGGGGAGGGTGAAGTGAGGACTTTTCAGCTGCAAAATGCACCTTCACCACTAGATGTCACTAAATTCTACGCACTGAACATTTAACTGAAGCGTCTGACCTGTGTCTCCATGACTATGGATTGTTCCTCAGATCGCAGCGTGAATAGGCAGCTGTTCCTAATAAAGTGCTCAGTGAGTGTGTATCATCAGGTCTCAGGACTTTGGGGACACTCAATGTTAGGACTTAGAGCCACTACAATATTGTAATAAGTGTTTACAGTAAAGTCAGTTTTTAAAAATAGAACAAAAGTAAAACAGGCCCAACACAAAGAAGCGTATCAGCTGGATGTCGCCTTGAACAGGCAGTTAGAAAAATGCACCTTGGAAATAATGACTTTGAGAACTATTGCCCAACTTTCCAAGTTCCACTGGGAAAAGCTATTCAACTGCTTGTTGTCTGGGTGCTTGAAATTCCTGGTTCTTCTTTAACGCAGTGAAAGTTGGTGGAGAGTCGTAGAGCAGAGGCAACCAGCTCGCTCTTCTATACGAGCTGGAGGTGCTGTAGCTCTGGAGGGAGACCCCAGAGAAGTCCATGTCTCATGAGGCCACAGGGCTGAACAGACCAGCTGGGTGCTCTGTGCTCCACCAGGGTCAACAGTCTCAGTTTCTCTGCCCCCCCACATTCTATCCAGGCGACTCTCTGACCACAACATCTGCTGAGTCAAGTTTGAAAAGCAAAGCCCTACAGGCGACTCTAGCCGATGTGTCAGTGAAACTCACTCTACATAGTCTGATGGAGGCGCCAGTCCTTCCACACAGCATGATGATCCACAGTCAAAGTGCAAAGGCCCAGAGCAAAAATGAAGGTAGGATGGAGGAGGAAAAAATATTTTCTGCACCTTTATTTAGTTATAATATAGATTTTTCTTTAAAAAAAAATTCCCAAGTACCTCTTCCCTTTCCTTCTTGGAGTTCTTTTTGTACAAGTACAAGAGGGGGACGTTGTCTCATTTTAAAGCAGTGCTGGGTTCTTTTAGAGTATGCCTGCAAACAATCTTTACATTTTCTTTTCAAAAGGAATGAGGGAGGGTAACGATGACAACCACAACAAAAGAAAACAAAAACAAAAATGATGAAAGAAAGTCGAGAAGAACAATCTTCTTAGATCCAGTGGTAGGGCTGGGGGCACGGGTCAGGATCCCAGATTGCTGACCACGAGAGACTGGGGGGGTGCAGTTGGAGGTGTCGAGGTCAGAGCATGTTAGGAGTTCAAAATCCCTCCACCCAAGAACCCAGGCCTCTCTCTGCCAGGGTACGGTTCACTGAAATCACCTGGAAAGAGACAAAAAGTCATTCATCCTTTTCAGTCGTCTCTAAATTGCTTCAATTTTTAATGCATAAATTGCCATGAATGAAATTCCAAATTGAATTCACATTGAAGACAGATACTGGCTTGACACGCGCACTTGTTCCTGAAATTTTATAGAGGAGCTGTATGTTAGAGGGTAAATGTCAGTTGCTCCAAAAATGTGTGTGTGGCGCCAGTGTTGATGTGCTGTTAACAATAGCACTAATATACACAGGATCATGTTCCGCCTCCTGTGTGCTCTACCCTGGCTCCACCGCTTGCCTGAAGGATCCAGAAATGTTCTTTTGTTGTGAATGTGTCTGGCCAGGACAATTTATTGCGCTCTGTGTAAACGGTAAACACCAGAATGTCCAGATAATTGGGTCCACAAATGTTTATTATAAATTTTGAGTAATTGAACGTTTTTTTTGAGAAGAACTGAGCAGGAAATATTGAGTTTAACCGATGGCAGCTTAACACCAAAGGAAATAATTTAGAAGTGTACAGGGAGGCAATACAGCAATTGTCAATGTATATTGGAACTGTCAAGCAGAGGTTTATTATGTGTATTATTGGCAAAGGGCACAGTGAAAAATTGTGGGTGCACATTAATGAAAGAGTTAGAGGCACTTGTGCATTAATAAGTTGGTTTGGAGCACTGAGGGACATGGAACAAAGTAGTTATTTTAAGTCGTGTTGCAGTATCTACATTAACATTTCCAGTAAAACTGCAGGTAGACGTCACCCTCAGTGTGGAGCACAGTGAGATTGTTCATGTAGGTGTAGCAGAGCATCATACCTCCTCTCCGACCATATTCCACAGGTGGACCAGCGGGAGGCCTGTGTTGTTGTCATAGTTCGATACCTTCACGGAAAGACAAATGAAAGGTTAGAGACGAGTGTTGACTCTGGGCAGAGCTTCAGTGGTGGAGGTGGTCTCACCTGTGCAAGCAGCGCCACTCCTCTGGTCAGCTCCTCCAACGCCGATGTCGCCTCTGGTGAAAAACGATCCTCTCCTGATGAAACACATTTCACATAGGTCACAACATATCAGTTCCAACTAACTATATCTGCACTTTGCACACATTAGTTCAGACTTGGACAAATTCACAAATTAAATTAAGACAACACTGAAAGAACTGACACTTCCACTGTCAAACTGGTGTTGATTCTGTACGTTTTTAAATGTGTAAAGACAAACAATGTTGTACCTGGAATCGGGGCGATGCTGTCGAGCAGCACTTCGGCACCTTGAAATGGTAGTGTTACAAAATCAGACCTGGAAAATAAGAAGAGGGAAAAGGAAAATCACATGTTAGAGGCATATTTAATCTAAAAAATACTGGGAAAAGATTAAAAACGTGGAGCTTTAAGATTTTTTTCTGAAACGTTCTATATTGTCAGTGAGTAATAATAATATTAAAACACGTATGATATTATACCTCCTCTTTGGTTTAGGAATTCCAGAACAAAAACAATAGCCCCCTCTAGAGTCTCTTAAGGCCTCAGCTTCTCCGAGTCCAGTCGAGCTTAGACAAGCCTACTTCATGAGGTATATAGAAGAAGTCCACGCTGGTTTATTTACGTCCTCCCGGCTCCTCACACACAGTGAACGATGGCAACTAACAAAAAGGATGTTGATGACGCGACAGTTTTTGCTGAATAAAGTGACACCCAGCGGGTCAAAATGCTTTTGTTATCATGTCTTAACGCAGCGGTTCCCCGGTCTTGTTTCCAAACTGCGTTGCTAATTCAACAGCTGCAACAGCTTGAAGCTACACGGAGGCAGCTAGCTTCCGCCCAGCTTCCACACACAGTCAGCAGGGACTCCCGATACTAACTACTACCAAGTGTTTGCTTCTAACCTGACGGTGTTTGAGAAACAGTGTCATGACAGCCGTGGGATTAAAGTCAGCGGGTTTTTGCGCTGTTCCCACCGCAGTTAGCATGGTGGCTAGCCCGCTAGCCCCGTTATGAAAGTTCGTTATAACCGTATGTGACCGTACACACATGCCGTAAGTGCTCTAACCAGCCACATTCAGCCGGACAACGCTGCTGGCTTAACACACTTGTCACATTAATCATAGAGTCGTAGTTGTGATTTTGGTTTATTGTGATGTAGGGAATGGAACAGGAAGTTTCCATTCCGAAATGCTGGCGTTAGCGGACCAATCACAGCCAAGTGCTATCCGTGGGCTGTCCGTCATTTCGACGTATAGTTAGAAAAATGAGCGCGGCACGAAAAGCTCTCCGAGGAGCCTCGGAGAGGCACGGAGAGGGCGTTCCACTTTGGAGAGGGCGGTCCTATCTGTCCGTGTCCGTCAAAACGGAGAAGCATACATTGGCCTTTACCCTACATGGCAGAGAAATGAGGCTGCACAGGTCACTGCTCCCTGCCTCTAGGATATTTCCATCACACGCCGAGCCCACAACAGCACCAGCACAGTGAGCGACCCCAGTCAGTGACCCCACTCATCCCTGTCATAGCCCCTTCAGTCTCCTGCCCTCTGGGAGAAGATACCAGACGCTGATACACCACACTGAGAAACATCTTTATCCACCAGGCTATGATTCTGCTCGGCTCTCTCTGCCTCCAAGCAGTCTGGACTGTGAACTTACCCACTGCCCCCTCTACACGTCCGGCAGTAGCCGCAACGGGAACCTCTTATAACAACATTCACGCCGAGCATGAAATGTTACTGGCATATTGTTCCACCACTATTTCCCCTACATTTGTTTTTATTACAGTTCTGGCTTGTTTCTGGATTGTGAAGTCCAGAGAAGTCCTGGCAATATGCTTCCAAGAAACCCTTTTCAATTTTAAAGTTTTGAGTGTAACAACAAGTCTCAACTTTACATGAACACTGTAATCTTACCAAGACATCACTTGGAGTCAGGAGTTTTTATAGCAGGGGTTTTCAACCAGGGGTCCGCGGCCCCCTGCGTACCTCACAGATGTTTTTGCGGAGCTTAATAAGTTGAACAGCTCCATGCAAGGGAGAGATGCAAACGTCAAGTCTATGAAAAGCTTGACGCATTCGTAATTTTTTTTTTACTGTAATTGTACATTTAAGTCATGAACGTTATATATTGATGTACATATGGGTCTGAGGTGCAGTACAGCTACAAAATGCATTTTAATTTGGTTTTCAATTCTTAAGCACTGAAAAATCAAACGTTTTTGTCGTTTTTTACACAGATTTTCCTAGATTTGTTAGGTTTTTAAATAAAACCAACATGGAAAACCAAATGTTATAGCTTCCTCACTCACACGCACGCACGCACACGAGTGGGCCGCGGATTACTTTCTAGTCAGAATGGTGGTCCCTGGGACAAAACCAGTTGTAAACCCCTGTTTTATAGCATTAAATAAGTAATTAAAGCCAACCCCCAAAAGACCATCAACCCTTGAACATACAGCAGTGTGGTAAGAACTACCTAAAATTACAGGAACCATCTTTGAGAAAAACTTGTTTTTAACTTTAGTTTTGTGAATGTTTCATCCACCATCATGGAGGACACAAGGTTTATGACATATACTGCAGCCAGCCACCAGGGTTCATTGAAGAGGTTAAGGCTTCACTTTTGGGGAGCAGTCATGTCGTCCATCTGTTTAAATGGTTTTAATACAGAGAAACTCACCTTATTTGTCGTAGTGAGTCGATTTTCACTCTGTCGTAGCCTCCGTAATCCACATATCTAATCTCCACCTCATTGGTTTCTTTATAGAAGGTGATGACCTGGGCTCTCCACCAGGCACCTTCCACCGCCGGAGCTGCACAGATCACACCAACTGGAAGACACACAAACACACAAATTATTGATGCTGTAGGTCCAAGGGAAACCACGCTGAGTCATGCCCTGTGGTCATGGCAACTATTTTTGTGTTGAAGTGCTGACTTTAATAGAAACTAAATATTTACCAAGTCAAATTTTAAAAAAGTAATTTATAATCTTAAAGCAGGATTTGATTTATCTAATAAAGCGTGTGCACACTTAAACTGCCTTGAGTTTCATGTAAGATGACAAGACATGCAGCTGGTAACAATGCATATGACCCTTCTTCACTCTAATATATATTAATTAAATCTAACAAGTTGCATAAAATGCAACTTGATGAAACACAATTTTGCTTCTTTTTAATTTGCTAAGAAAAGAAAGTCCACAGTCCTTAACCAATTATTTTTGTTCTCACCAATTTAACTTTTTTTTTTTTGGGTGATATTTGAAGATGCAGTTCAAGCAGCTTATGGTGTCAACGATTTACAAGGGAAGAGAATGACTGAAAGGGCAGAAACATCAAGAGTGTGCTCTGATCCCACCATGTGATCACGGTTACCTTCAGCAGGTGAGGGCAGGGCCGGGGTGCCGGGCTGGGAGTAGCAGAGGAACATCTGCTGGTCGAGGCTTCGCAGGGCGTGGAAGGTGGGGTGCGTGTGCTGCTGGACAAAGATGTGGCCGGCTGACACGATGTTCACCACTATCACTTCAACTGTCACTCCACTGGGGAGCAGGAGCTGAGAGGTCAAATGACAAGTCAGGAACTGTTACTGCTCCAGCAAATTAGGACAATTACCATCTAGAGCTCATGTAATTTGACTAAAACCTCACTAATCTTGTCCTGGAATGTAAAGCAGCAGCCAATGAATAAACATTCAAGATAAAACACCTTGAAGGTTATAGCTTGAATTATGCCAATTGTAAAATCTACTTTGCAAACACTGGGATGTAGAAGAAAATGACTATTGATGAATTCATGTTCCAATGTTGTAAAGTCCTGTCTGACATGAGAACAAACCTACGTGTATGTGCAGCATGTTGGTGTCGTTTTAGTCTTTTAACTGGATTATCTGTTGCAGTATATTTTCTCACCAGTGACCAGAGGAAACACTTGTGGTGCTTTGTCGTTCTAATGTGACAGGATGGAGTACGAAAGATTTTTACAGGTTCTGAATCTCGATTTTTCCATTCTGTACTTCTAGGTAGCTTATTTGGATGAAAATTATGAATATTGTTATTTCAACCAGTATTGTATATAAACTACATATTCTACTGGGTTGACTGGACTTTAACAACATATTTTGTCACTGCACTATGATGTCTGAGAGAGAGGCAAAAGGGAATGAGAGATTTGTTGGCTGTTCAGCTTAACAAATCTGTATTTTACCGAACTAAAAATGAATCCAAAATGGCACCTGTCACCAACTGTGGCTCAAGGTGAGGCCACTGAACGGCTTAATGTCTTTGTCGTGTAACTTCCACACAACAAGGACTAAATTAGTCAATTTGATTAACATTACAAAACTAAAAGGATTTTCAGGAGTTATATGGCCCATCCTTACCCAGGAGGTCATAGGAAGTGATGGCAATGCGAGTTGGGGCACTGGAGGTGCATATAGGTTTGTTAAGTCCAGATCTTTGAACTTCTTCCCAATCAACGACAGGGCTTTGTCCACCTGCTGCTGCGTACCTGCAGAGAGAGACCTCACAGTTAGTTTAGGTGCAGTCCAGAACAAGTTTCTGTGACACGATCTGCTGGTTTTCTCCCACTGACAATCTGGTTTCCTGCCATCCCAACCCCTTCACACCAAATCGACATGAGTATAAGTGAAGACGTGGTCGGCCTCACTCACCCTCTATGTGACAGATCTGGAAGTCCTGGGTGTAAGGCAGGGTGGAGATGTAGATCTTTGCACCAGAGTTTTGCTTGATGAAGCTGACGAATCTTCCCTGCTTGCCGATTAACCGCCCGACAAGTTGCTGGTTCAGGAAGAAACGTAGATGAGAGGTCAAAAGGTCCACGCATTAATACAAAACAAGAACGTAACAAACACCAAGAGCCAAGCCACAATACAGACTCTTCTTAATACAAACAAACTTATTCCCTATAAATTATTTGTGTCTAGTAAGTTTAGTCTTGAGACAATACATTTCAAAAAAGAAAAATCACCTGATCTTTTCAATGAATTCTCAGTCTGCAATTATATTATTATATTCCAAAATATTGGAAAGCTGTTTCTTCCAAGTCAATTTTATTAAGAGTCAGTCATATATGGGTAAACTGCTGCACAAACGCTGGGAAAGAGGAAGTGAGCTTTATCCCTTTTTATCCCGTCACTTGTCCTGACTCACCTTTGGCACCTCGATCTCCCAGATGATGAGCTCAGAGCCCGAGGGGACAGCGTGGTTGCTCTGGCTTTCCCCAGTACCCATAGTGCAGCCACTGTCCATTGAGTCCATACTATTCACATCAGAGCCTGGACACACAAACATACATACACAGACAATGATCAGTGACCATCCCCTTTACCAGCAATGTTCTGATTCACAACAATGTTAATAGTTCAGGCACAGGTGCACATTATATCCTACACTACTTCTTGCACACAGGAAATCCTTGGGACATAAAAACAGTTTAGGAGAACTTCAGAAGAGTTGTCCTGAGCTTTGAACTTGTCGTTGCTTCTCGGCTCAGTGATTGTGTTGTAGGTTTTCAGGCTCATCAACATTAAACGGCTCAGCAAATATATTCAGTTCCCTTTGTTTACTTTTCAAAGTAAAACGTCTCGCCAAATGCCTGAAGGGCTTTCGCAAAGTCACCAGCATATTCAGATTTCATAGCAGACTTTTGTTTTTGCACAGGAGGAAAATACAGTGTTTGCACACAACAAACAATTTGACTCAAACAACAAGGCTCCTTCAAAACTTCTCAAACTGAACGAGGTTTCAGCTTCCTTGCTTTAAGCTTGTATACTACAAAACCTGCCTGGAGAATATTGTCTCTGTCAGTGTGGACTTGCTGTCCACTCAAACTCTGCTGAAGAGTATTTACGTCATTCAAGTGACTTGTAACTCATCCAGTTTAGCTGCAAGTTTCCAGCTTGAACGACACTTGAATAAGTCTTTTTCATCACAGCAAGCACATTGCTGCAAACTGGCCGGTTCTTTTACTTCAACAAAATAAATGTTTTGTTCATTTCTATGGGAAAGTCTGTACCTTGTTTTATTTTCTCGAGTCACTATGATTCCAGCAGTGACACATAACAGCTGCATAGGTTTCTTTCACCCTGACAGTGACCTTACAGACATGAAGCCTGAAGGCACGACCTTGGAGCGCATGTTACTCTACTATTTTATGATATTGTCTATATGCACTATGAGGGAAACATTTTTGTATATCTGAGAGGCTTTTTGTACTTTTTGCCTCGAGGATGAATATTCTTCAACCCTGCTTTGGGGATATGTTAAGCATTTAAATGAGGTTTTTGAGAGACATTAGTGTGCTGGTGTAAAGATGAGTATTTACGTTGAATTTTACATCACAATCAGCCTGGTTGCATTTAATAGGTAATGCTTTTTTTCCACTCAGATCTCCAGTCAAAGTGCTCACTCATGTCCTTCTACGAAAAGACAAAGACACAAACATCATGATCACTGCTTCACAACAAAAGCGTTCCACTACAATAACAAAGTATTTGATACTACTGCACTAATTAAATATTGAATGTCATCCCAGCCAAGCAGAAGAGGACTATTCTGGTCATGTGGGCATTTCAGGAAAGGTAGGTCTGACACGAGACACGTGGGACAAACTGCACCCTGAAGGCCTCAGGGAGGAGGAGGCCATCAAGCTGCTTCAGGAGTATTCTGAGCTTGGGCAGATCAAATTCCACAGTGACGTCATACCAGCTGGCTGAAGGGGAATACCATGGGGAACTATGTTCTCTGACAGGACGGGTCCTATGGAGTTGCCATACCATATCGGAGAAAGGGCCATGGAGTCAATTTTAGAGCTGTCACTTTTATTCAAAATTCTACCAATTTATTCAACTTGTTTGGAAATGTTTGTATTCAACCTGTAATGGCCAATCCAAATTCAAAATATCCAATCTAGAAGCGCATCAGACCACGTGAAGTAGTTTGTCTCCAGATCCAGCAGAGGGCTTTCACTGTCAGCTTGATCTATTGCACCCCCTTGACCAATCTGTAAAATAGGTCAAAGGCTAGCAAGCAAAGCCTTCCTGAGCGGAGTATCATGACACCAGAGCATCGTAGAAGCAGCGTGTGGAAGTATTGTGGGTTCTACAATGTAAGTGGTAAAGTTATGATCAAAGGTGAGACTGTCAGTCTTTGTACAACGCAACTGCCTTATAAAAAAAAATCTGTGGGCTCACCTCTGAGCAGCAGCTGAGGAGGCATCACAGACCAGAGGAATGTGTTTAAGTGTTCAACCTCCTCTGAATATATTTAACAGAGTGTGAGTCATGTGAAATCTGTTCAAACTTGATTTTCGGGAAAACTCTCTGACCTAGATGTTGGATTGATTGAAGCCACTGGAGCAGAAAGGCGGTGCAGTCATGTATTAGATCTGTGCTGCAGTCTTTGACGTTGGCTCAGTAATTACATTTAGAAGTGTAATTAAAACGAGTTTGAATTGGGGGCTCACTTAGTGGATGGTACCAGACCTTTTTAGTGAAAGGGAGCTGGGGGAGATCAAAAAGGCTGGGCCAGTTGAAGACTGATGATGGTTCCTGGAGGATGTCAGACATTTTCACAAGGGGAGTTAAGGATGCACCGATCCAACAGTCATATGGTCTATTGGTGTGATACTGACTCAAATAGCTTCGGGATAACTGCCAATAGATTTGACCTATTCTATATCATTCAATGTTAACATCTACTTGAGTGTGTCACGTATCAGCAGTGCACTGGTGGATCCCCACACAGGCAAGATGAGTTGATTAGAGGGGAAAATATGTTTAGATTGCAATACTGTATAGTATTGTGTAGTTTCTTGTTTTTTTCATATCAGTATCAGATTTCATTTGTATAGCTCATATTCTTAAATCACAAAATGTCATAGTTAGCAACACTGCTTACACCAAAGCACAGAACAATCAGATTGATGTCTCACCTCCCGACTGGTCCGTCTCCACCTCACATGTCCCATGAGCTCCATTCCTCAGGCCCATTCCGTTGAGTCTCTTTATTTCACATGCAGCATCTACAGAGTTTTCTTCAGTCACGTCCAAAACTGATGGGTCTGTGGCAGTCTCAACCAGCGACCCAGGCTGTGTGGCTTCTCTTGCTGACAAGTCTGTCACTTGGATTACATCCATTTGGTTATCGAACATGCTGTTTTGAAGATCCTCGCTGCTGATGCCATCCTCAGAGTGGCATGTGCTGCAGGCTGAGTCCTCGGCCAGCACGGCTACTTCATCACCTTTCAGTTGCGTGTTTAGCAGTGGCACACTCTGTGCTTCTTCCTGCGATGGGGTTGGCCAGTGGCCTGTCTGAGTGTTTGTCTGATGAACCCTTTGCCTGATCTCATCGGTCTCCCATAAGGGAGCTGAGGAGCATCCATTAGTCATTCCTAGCTGTTCTTGCTCTGTTGCCTCTCGAGACTCACAGCTGATCTGCGAGGAGCTTGTCAGTAGATGATGGTGGTCCTGCTGTGCAGTTATGATTGGCTCCTGTTTGGAGTGTTGTCTGCTGCTAGCCAGTGGTGTGCTGCTGCTGCAGCTGGGCTGGCTGTTGTCTGTGACCTGGCACATGTTAACCCCAAGGACCTCCTGGGTGGCTGCCGAAATGACCCCACATATGAGTCCAGCTGCCAGACGCTCAAGATCCTGCTCCTCTTCACTGCTGCTGTGTATTTGGATGTCCCCTCGGCTCACTGATGAGGTGATGGAGTCTTGTGCAATGGTCGAGGCTATGGAGGTTGGATCCGTATCTGCAGGTGTGCTCGTTAGAATAGGTTGATGAAGATCCTGCGCCGATGGCGTTTCTAGATTGTCAGCTTCTGATCGGATCCCTCTCTGCACTTTGGCTGGGGTGACTGCACAAACAATGATCTCATCTTGGGCATTAATAGTGCTGTGGTACTTTGCAACTTCTCCCTCTGGCTCAGGCCTCTCTGCATCAGACAGGTAGGCTGTTGTGGGGGGGCAGCTGGTGACCTCATTAGACCGGCAAGGCAAGACCTCCTCCTCTACCGAGGCTTCTGGAGCAGAGGCTGGATCATTGAGCTGGTGTATCTCCAACTCTGTTACCAAACCAAGTGATGAGCTTTTCTCTTGGTCTTTATGGTCTTTCCAAGACACCTGCAGGCTGTCGCCTTTGCCAAATGCTGGTTCCGGCAAGACACAGGCATTATGGACTTCCTCTCCCCTTATTCTGCCAAGAAGAGAGGCGGCTTCTCCAGAATTTAGTTCTGGGAAAGGTGATGCTTTGCTGTCCAGGACATGGATTAAGGAAATGTTCTCAGGATCGCTTTTCTTGTCAGTGACCTTTGGGGGTCTGTGGGTTGGGCATTCTGTGTCATTTGTGGGGGACACAGTGCCTTTTTCAATCAAACCATTGCTACCCTCTGCTGGAGATGTTCGAAGGCCTATGTCAGTCGGAGCCTCCTCTGGGTTGCCAAGACTGATGAGCCGCTCTTTCTTCCGCGAGATGTACCACCACCAGCCGATAAGTGCGAGTACTCCGGGAAGCGTGTAGGGTACAACCGCGCGAAACCTCAGCGGCATTTCCTCAGGACACTAGCAGCTACACCTGAAAGTTGCAAAGACAGACAGATTAGTATTAGTTGACTGAATGCAATTCATAGCAGGTCTGGCAAAACTGGTACGATTTAAGAATTTAATTTCACCCTTTAATCAATTCTTTTAACGGACGGGCAATACGCTAGACAAAAAAACAAAAATTGTATTTCATATCATCAATAAGTCTGCTGTGATCCTCTTGAAAACAACGATGCATCCATGTGTAACTACTGAGGGCATGACAGTTTTAAGATCCAACCTTGGGGTTAGGGCACTCACAGCAAGATTGTGAGTCTTAGGTAGGCTTTTATAACAGCAGGATACATAGGAGTGGAGATGTCAGATCCCAATCCCAAACCTAAATACTGAGAATTGGCCAAAATGGTAATTGTAGTAATTTGTAGTTCCAGGACTAGGAAATGAAAGCTTTGTGCATCTGTCAAGTAAGGGAAATGAAACAGTTACATTAATGACATGCTATAATGTTGCGAAAAACATTTATATTACTTATTTTCTACATTAAATATGCAATGTAAAGATTGAGCTACATTCCGTCAGTGACTACTTGTTGTTGGACACTTTGTTTAGTAATAAGATGAGCATTGATAAAATAGGGTTTTGCAGCTGTCGTCTGTCTCTTAGCAAGTCAATTCAACCAGTGAAAATAGGCACTGGAAGACATGTGATCATTAGGTGAAACAGAAATCATCAGTCGTGTATTTCAGGTTGAAAATTTCAACCTGAAATAGGTCAATCAACTGTTAATATGCATTCTCTCTGATTTTGGTCAAAGCTCCTGTAATCATGGACGTTCAAGTTTAACAGTTAATGCTGTGCAGACATACTGAAAGTCAAAATCAGCAAGGGGTCCTTTGCCAATTCGCTCCATGGTTTGAAATACAAATATGACAAGAATCTGTAAAGTGTCCAAGTGGATTTGGTAAGTTGATGTAATACAAACGCTGCTGTTAAATGTCAAAGTATCTCTGAACACATCAATAGGTGAATTTTGAAACCTGTTGCTGCATGGCTTCAGGTCAGTATCACAGAAAAAGCATTAGCACTATAGACATTATGTGTAAACAGCAATTATGTAGATAAATATTATGAATTCAATCCAACGGAAATAAACAAGACTCATCAAAAGGTCTACAGCCTCTATAGCAAGCAGAAAAGTAAGATGGACTGTCCATGAGCTCCAACAATATACTCACATCTAGGAAATAAAGAGTGTGTAAGATGTGCACCTGGTTCTTCCTGGCTAAGAATAAGCAGCCAGTTCAGTTTCTAAGGGATCATATGACAAGAATCCCCAATGAACTGGTGAGCTGAAAGCAACAGCCACTTGAGACTGGGTTAACTCCAAACCTCCAACATATCATAGAGCTACACGATGTAACTGAACACAGAATTCCTAATTTATGAAAAGACATTTGCGTCATAACCTCTAACCACAGTTGGTTACGGCATAAGGCAAGTTTGTGGTTTGTTGGTTTATCTTAGGTAAGCTTATAGGTTATAGCAGAAAATGTAAAGCTTTGTAATCAGCACGTACAACTACTACTACTAGACAAGCGTTTACCCTTCAACTTTTGCACACTAAATAAGGAATCTATTATTTTTAGGAGTTTGCTCATCAACAAACGATTTGGGCCTGAACAGGGAGTGCTCCAGAGTTTAAAAAATGTATTTTCACGATAAAGCTAAAAATTTCATTATAGCAATAAAAGTGCAAAAATTTAAGTGATCAACAATTAAAAGGTCACCATATGGGCCTAGAACAGGAAACGAGTAAATCAAATAATGAACTTTTTATTTAATGCAACTTTGTGTGTGTTTAAAGTAAATATATAAACACACAACCAAACACATAAATAAACACTTACACAACATTCAACTATATCTAACCCTTGTTATGTTGTGGCTGATCTGAGCATGTGCCTATGAAATGGTTGCCCACACTACATTCACCTTGAACAAGGTTATAATACAAGTTACGGAGAGTCAAACCAATCCACAGCGCTCCTTACAGGACGGACTGGTATTCCCCGGTGCTGATCCTGACCTTCCAGTCAGGCTCCGGCTCTGTGACCTTGGTGGCTTGAATAGGGGAGTGGTCAGGCTTAATTTACATGTTGGAAACTTCCAACAAGCCCAGCACAAGCCACCTAAGCAGCTTGCACAGTGGATACAGTCTAGTGTCCTTACTAGCACCCTCATCACCCAATAACGACGTGCCCCTATTACACACCACACTTCTGCTGATCCTTTGTGATATATATACACTTTCTCTTATCAGCCTCATTGTTCTGCACTCACTCAGCACAGGCTCGCTCCCTGTCACGCAACATGACCTTTGAGCTTACGATATCAGAAAAAGGTCAATCCAGGGTTAGTAACATCTGACATCTAGTAACTAGGCAGGACTCTGCGCCGCCGACATGGAGTTAACTCCACTGTGCTGTTCTTCAGTCACTGCCTGCTCTCATGGAGGAGTGTGGTTTGCAAAACACAAGCCCAATTCTTGAGGGCGACATTAACATTGATGTGGAATCTGCCTGCAGGTTGAAATGCAGGCCGGCTCCTCAACACGTCTCCTGTGTGGAATAATAATTACAATCACCTCACACTGACGGGACACCAGAAGGCAACGGTGGCTGCACCTCTACAGTCGCGTTGATGTTAGCTACATGCTAATCCTGCTGTTTAGCCCACGGACAACCAAACCCCAGAGAAAAGCACCTCACTGCCTCAAGAACGCGTCGGGAAAACCGCACCTCCGTCTTCCTCGTTGTCCATTAGACGACCCGACGTCCAGAGGCGACTTCGCTAATATCCCACGAGCTACGTGCTCATAATACACACGACGAGCGTAATACATAATCCCAGTGGCGTCGTCCGGCACTGGCGTGTAAACGCAAGACTATCATCCCCGTGTGCGTCCGCTCCATAAAAACATCGGCTAATGGCACTAGCTAACCGGTCCGTGCGACAACGTGAAGCTGCACGCTAACTTCTCTGATTAAACCTTAACATGCTGACGCCTCAGTGCAGGAAGACTACGAGATAAAAACAAGACCCGGGACGTGTGTCTGTCTGCACCTCATCCTGCCTGTGTCTTAAATAAACTGAACTGGCGTGGGACAAGTTAGCAGGCAATGGGAGCAATTTATGGAAACGTGTGCCCCTGACATTGGAGCCGAATTAACCAGGGCACTCTAAATATCCACAGAGGAACTTGGGACGGGGGATAAAACCCACAGCAATCTGCAAGAAGCATGGTCGAGTGTTAAATGACAGATATCCACGGGGAGTCTGGTGTGACTCGGGCTGGAGGCTGTGACCTGACGTTACACTGCTGGGAATAAAGCATGGCTGGCTGGCAGGCCGCAGTGCGGGGAAGCAGGCATCACCTAAGTTAGCCAACTAACCAGCCTTTTGGTTATAATCCTAAAAACACGTCTCCGATCATTGTAAACACGTATTAAAACCACGGGGCGGCTACACGCACATTCCCCACACTGCATTGCTTTTGGCCCGGCGACCATGAGCGGTCGGCCGGTAACACGGTTAAAGCCTCGTGTTTGACCCGACCTCAGGACTTCCATTCACCACACTGAACACAGTGTTGTGGGCCACTACACGCAGCCATTGCATAACGCAGCTTTACACGCACCACAACGCACCACCGAGGGCAAGTGTCACAGTGGCGCAGGGTTAAAGGACATTTCGAGTCGAGGAGCGCTCATGCTCTGCCTGGGCCTCAGACCTCCGGAGTTAGCCTGCTAGCCGGCCTGGGCTGACTGAGAGCCGGGGACATTGTGCCGGGACGCGTTTGTCACCATCCAGGCCACACGATCCGGTTGTCAGTCCGATGCACAGAGACGACAGGAGCGAGGGAATCAGGGGGGATTTCACTTACACAACAGGGACAGAGGCTAGCACGAGTGCGCTGGCTGTGAACTCACTGAGATGTGTGGGCTAGTCGTTTCAATGACATGGGATCACTGCGCCCCTCCAGCGGCACCGGGCACCGCAAACAGCTCCCAGGGCGCCGCGGGCGATGTCAGTCAACCGGTGTTTTCTCACGATGTGCGTGTGTGACGCCTCCGTGTGAGGATTTGAACTAAGTTGCACGGTGTGGACATGATGCAGATGCTACTGACTAGCACGCTCCTCCACCTTCGCCGCTCAACGCGCCCCCTCCTCTCCGCAGTGTCTGGGTTTACTTACAGTATTTTAGGTTCCACGGCGCCGCCACGGTGAGAGCTCTACTGCTAGTTGGGCTTTCTCTAACGTGTCCTCTTTGGAAAGTCAGTCTCTACTCCCCACGTGTTGACCGACTAGCATCACTCCCAAAAAAAAAACAGACCCAACAGCTGGTGAAGCCTCGCGATACTTGGGCGCTCTGCTCGTCCTTGATCTCGCGTTAACTGAGAATGCAGTAGAGTAGAAGGCTACTATGTCAGACACGCATTTGCATGACTTTGATGGCAGCTCAGGCCTGAAGGTGTCATGTCCGAATAAGCTCCCCCTTTGTGCACAGTCTATGATTAGCACCCTTCTGGCTCACCGTGTCATCGTGGCGCAAATCTGAACCGAACTGGCGTCAGATCCACTTAAAACATGCAGTAACAGCACAAGGTGGAATATGCCGCGAGATAAATGTCATATGTCAATCATCATCTCATAAAAAAAGAATCGAAGAGAAGATTAGCAAAGATCCAGTTTGAAGCTCTTCTCATATCTGACCAGTCTATTAGAGAAGATTTCCAGTTACCAGACCAAAAGAATAAAAAATCTTTATTTAATTTATTAAATTGAGTTCAATTATATTGATGAGGCGCCATATCATAACATGGTTCTTGTTAAGATAAAGGTACTGTCAAGTCTAATTAAAGCCTACAGGAAAATGAATGTAAAAGAAAACTGATCTCACTATCCTAGTTTTTCTCGTTTATGTGCACACACACACACATACACACACACACACACACACAGAGAGAGAGAGAGAGATCATGCAAAACTGAAAATGTATTTGCGAACATTTTCCATCGAAGAGGATTTGTATGACACAATTTAAATATGTGAAATGTTGTCAGTGGTGGGTCTGGCAGACCGGGCTCTTTCCCAGTGGGCTTCTAAATGGTTTACATGCTTTCCAGGAGATCAGAAACAGGTAGAACACGCAGAACAGGTAGAATAGGTAGAGGAGCCCATTCCTTATTTTTCCATGATTGACACCATGCCGACCTAATCATATCTTTAACCCCCCACCCCCACCCCAAAAAAGAACAACAAACATCCACAACAAAACCAGACTCCTCAGGTAGATGCTTTCTAATTTGCAGAGTGAGGAGGATGAGGGTGAGAGGAAGAGTAGAGCTTGCACTTAGCATTATCTGCCTGGCCCTGCAATATGGAATGACAAATGATTGACATTGGGCTAAATGCTCGTCCAGGAAGCCATTACCCCATGAAATTGAGCCAAAGAGCGCACCCAACAAACTAGATATTGTTTGCAATAGAGTTATGTAGATGACATTGCAGTAAATCATATTCTGCAGTTGTAGTTTGCTAGTTAAATGTCCACATTCCCATGTAGTTTGAAAAAATAGAAATAATTAGACACAGCCATGGATTTATTTATTTACCAAAACAATTTGTCCATTACCTTCACATATAATGGTGGTTCGATACACCTCTTTATTAGGGAATTGATTTGATTTTGGATCTTCTCAAGTTTTCACAAGTTGATCTAGCTGCAGAGGAGATTGTCAGTGGTTGGTGGCTGTAAGACCTTCAAATGTACTCCCTGAAACGTTGACTGAAGCAAATAGCAGAGCAGGTCATGTCTGAAAGTGGCTTTACAGAGTCATTTACAGCATGGTGTGTCATGATGACGACATGAACAAGCTGATAATCATACGCTCAAAGGTTTGGACGATGTTGAACAAAAGTAAGATCTTGTTCCCTGGTAAGAGAAAGTAATGGATGATGTTTTTCAGTTTGTTGTGTGAAAAGTTCCTCCAAAAAGTTCTTTCCAAAAGTTACCGAAGGACATATCCATCTACCACAGCTTTGAACCTATACATAAGCTCCCAGTATACAACCTACAGCAAGCCTTGGTCAAGATCTATCACTATTAGATCAAGCAAGATAGTCTTCCCATCTACAAAACAATTAAAAAACTCATCCTGTGCAGCTTTGCAGGGAAACGGATCCTTGGGTGATGACTGTACCTCCCTGTCTCTCACAAATGTTGGGATTCTGTAGCATTTTGAGAAATTATAATTTAGGATCAAATGCACTTATTTAAACTTGAAAATGTTTACCCATAACAGACAAACTAACAAATCCAGATGAAAACAAAACCTCCTATCTACATGGTAAACCTGCTTTGATCTGCAGCTTTTAGTGTAAAGTGTGGTCACATACCCACGACTCCAGGCTTAATCCCATAATGAAATATCAATAAAGCAGCTTTTCATGTATTTCCTGAAGGTCCATTTCTGCTTGTGTACATGACAAGACTCCTTATGAGACCCCGTGTAATATAAGATAAATAATCAAACAATGCCAGCTAGTGCGAAAACAAGTTTATTAGTAACAGTGAAAAACAGCGAACATTTGCAAACAGGAACCAGTGTGTGTGCTGGTGCGTGGTGGTGAGAGGAGGCTAAAAAAAGATTAGTGATGGTGTCAGAGTCTTACTTGTTTTCATGTCAGACTTATTCAAAGAAACATGTGTTCAGACTATCATCCTTCTTGGAGTCTCTGGATAGGTCGTAGACAGATTTAAGATGGGATCTGTTGGGGAGTAACAGTCGGACATATTTGAACCTAAATTATGCTTTGCTTTGGGACTTCTGTGCTACACAATGAGTTGTCCATAATAGGCATCATGTTCCAGTGTAAGGCTGTACATTATTTTATGTGGTATCAACCCAAGTGACTGACCAATGGATAATGCCGTTTCACAAAAGACGTGGAACTCAGAGGAAGCCCTCATTCATATCACACTGAGGTAGCAGTGGTAAGGCACCTGGGTGAGAGGAGATTTGCCCTGAGATGTTGAAGGGTCTGAACACTGAAAAATGTGTTTCTTACATGTGATGCTAAACTGAAATAATACAAATAGTTCTGGATGAAAAAGAGGAGCCATAGAAGACACATCAACTTCAAGATACAACAAGATTCGAGAGCATTTGGCTATAAGGACCGATGCTGAAATTCTTGAAGGGACACAAGAGACTTTATACATTATGTCCTGCCTCCTGTGTGCTCTACCACTCGTCTGTATGTTTAAAAAATGTCCCTGTTACATATATGAACCCGACAATCTGATGAATTCTTCATACGTGACATTGTCTAACATTTGAGACAGAGAGCAGAGCTCAGAGATGATCTATGGGAATGTCTGTGTGAGAGGAGATGACATAATGTTTTCACTTAACAGTGATAAACTGATTCATTGGGTAGGTGCTATAGAAATATCTGCCTAACCCTAAGCTAAACCGCATTCTAACCCTAACTCTAAAACCAAGTCTTAACCCTCAAACAGCACATTAAAAAAGTTTACATTCAGATCAAACATTAAGCTTCAGATAGCACCAAACCTCACAGCGTGAGCATGCTGTGTCCATGTGACATTACTGGACGTATTCAGGAAACAAATGAACAGTGATTAAAGTGAGTAATTCACCTATTTTGCTTAAAAACGTTGATATTGCATATGCATATAATACAGCTCAGTATAAAATCATTAAGGCTGACAATTTTCTTCCAACTATGATCTGTAAGATTTTTGATTGTATTATAGGATGAGTATAAAAACACCAAATATTGGTAGGCAATCGTAACAGAGCTTAATTTACAACTATCAACATGTTAAAAACAATCTAGCTCAAATGATTACATTGATAAACAGGAAATAAATGCTTTAGGACTCCATATTCATTCATAAGATGAGAAAAAGAGAAAAAAATAACTCATACATACTGCTCTCATCCAGTGTGCAGTTATAATGACACCATGATTGAGCTGGAAACTTGTAATTTATTTTCACTCTTTCAGGCGCAACACATGCAACCTGTTCTCCAGTGTGTCATCCGGTTGTTTGTGGGAATGTAAACGCTGTATGAGCACATCTGCCTTGTTGTGAAAACATTTCTGTCTTACAGGAATATGAAATGTACAGTTTGAGGCTGCAGTATATCTGCCCTCCGTCCTCATGACTGGTCTGGCTGTGTGTGCAGAAGTTAAGTTCCTATGTCTGAGGTAAAACAGGGCAGTCAGAATGTATTGCCTGTCCTGTTGGCAGCAATGTGTAAAATTAAATGAAATTCCCACATTACAGAGGTTGTTTTTTTGTGCATAGATAAAGATCAGGAAGCGACGACATCAGGGAGAGCCATTTGATTTAAAAAACCTATCGCTCAGAATTGATCTTGTAGCGCAGGACAACGTAGGTGGCCAGTCGTAGGACGATGAAGAAAATGCCTAGGACTATGAAATCTATGTAGAGCTTTGCGTCTTCCACATCCAGTAACTGCAGAACCTCCTCAGGCTGTTGGAATTTACACACCTTCCCGGGACACTCCAGTTCGGAGCGGTTCATCCCGTAGATAGACAGGATCACTCCTTCAAACCCATACCTGTGGGAATGAGATACAACCATTGAGGCCAATTCACAATTGCTAATCGTGCATCGTCTCTTGATTCTGAGTCAAAATATCAAAAGAAATTAAACACATGACCAATGGCTGATTTGGTTAGTGGGAGAAGATTATAAAAAATTTGGTTCAACTATAAAGATTGTCCTTAGCATAGTAAGAAGAGTAGTCCATGAGGTGAGGTAAGTCAGTGGAGTTAATTCTCTTGGGGGTGTGTTAGTAGATTTAAAGGCAATCTTGTTATTAGGTTAGAAATTTGACATGTGTCTTAAAGAGAGGCCACTAAGTATCTAAAATGCAGAATGTTCATCATATGGATACCATGAACATGTCTGACTCTGAATTGGATTGCTTAGCCAGATGATTAAAAAACTCACATTCAAATACAGTAGATCCTCTAGGGACCATGAATAGCCACGGACAAATTTATTAAAATTCATGAACTATCTCTTGACAAAGCTTTTATGGACTGCAATCTCTGTTGATTGGAGTGTTGGAAAACTACTCAAAAATCAACCTCTGAGGGACCATGATCACAAATATCTATTTTATACATATGTGTGAAGTGGTTGGAAAAAGATTTCAGGTTATTACATTTTGGTTTGTTACAGGCTGTAAACTATCTAGATCACTTTATTGGGAGTAACATTTTAAATAATCCCTGAAATACACAGAATAGGTGAGTGCAAAACTGCAGTAAGTGTACAGTACTATGGATCAAACTGAATGACTAATTTGGTCTACAAACTGTGAGGGATTTTCTCGATGGACAGCTATACAGTATAAATAATTTAGTATGCTGGGCCAACCTGGAAGTTTGTTAAAAACCTGTCTCCATATCTATTGCTATGTTTCTTGACCCTTGTTAATTATTTTGAAGTTGCTGTATCCACAGATCTAAAAGAACAACTTGCCAAAAGTAGAAATGACCACCAGATTTCTGAAAAAGTGCCATGTTTTAATAAATATGGATTACTGATAAATATAGTTTGATCTAGATTGACTTAGTGACCTGCATCTCCACATGTAATGCCCCACAGCTAAAAAACCAAAACACATTAAATTGTTATTTAGTCATTCATTATTAGGTGTTTTTTTATTTCGCACTTCATTTCATGTAAATCATGTTAACCAAATATTTACCGTTTGTAATGTGAATGTGAATTGAAAATAGGAAACTTTTTGCTGAGTTACAGAGTTACCCACCTGACATAAGACACGTATGAGCTCCATTGCAGATACTTGGGTATTGTGTCAAAGTTCACAAAGAATCCGGAGAAAAGCAGCACTGGGATAGCTGTGACAGGTCCAACAAATGTGGCTACCTGGATGCGGAGAGCATTATCTGTTTTAGATGTGTAATGTATGCCAAGAAAGTTCATGTGTACCAATGCATACCAGCCATACCTGTAGTGAGCTGGAAGCGGCCCCCACCAGCAGGCCGAGGGATTGGGCTACCAGGGCCGTACAGGTGGACAGGGCTAAGAAGAGTAGGTAGCGGGTGGCTTCAGGTGGCTGTTCCGTCATCCAGTACACTATGCTGCAGTACATGATGGGGCAGATAACCTAAAATAACACTTTGATTAAGCGTTAATTAGTGAAAGAATAGTTCATCTCAATATCTTTGTTTGTACACAAAAACTCAGACAGGTTTTAAACACAGGTGAACCCACTGAAAAAGGTGATAGACCCCTGTCACATTGCCAGTAGCGGAGTTTGTCTTCTTGAGTGTGAGATGCTAGGTGCTGTGTGGACTGGTTGACACACGTCGGTTGCTAAATGTGTGTTTAAAAACCAGTGCAGCACCGACTCAGCAGGCCTGCAATAGGGCCGACTGTTTATTACTTTATTACTTTTTCTGGAGGACAAATTTGTCCCTGATCTTTCTCCACAGCTTCCTACACTCGTCGACCTGCAAACCGAAGTAAGCCGAGATGTCCTTCAAGGAATTGCAGGCCATCTGCGTGTCCTTGTATTCTGTCAATGACGGGTTATACAAGTGGTCATACTTTCGGACCTCTTCTGCCAAACGCACTTCTATTTGGTCCATATTCTTTCTTCTAAATCTTCCGTGGTTTCTGCCGGTATTATGAGGCATGAAACTTGAAATGTTCTCCGGAAAAGATGTACTTAGCGGACCAATCACAGCCTTGAGGGCTGCGTGAGGCTTGCGTATATTTGTCGTATAGTTACAAAAATTGGGCAACGCATGCAAGCACGCAAGAAGTTGTACGCAAGCACACAAGAGGCACGCAAGGGGCTCTTGCTTGCTTGCGCACCCCTTCTTGCATGTCTCTGAAAACGCAGAGGCATGGGCCGGCCATAAGTGCATCAACACCGAGGGTATAAACCCAGAACAACAAGAATCAAGAAAGTAAAATTTCTTCAAAAATAAAGCAAAACAAAGTGCTATAAGTGCTACTAAATTGTTAGTTTAAAAAATAAATAAAAAAAATAATATTTTAAGACATTGATGCAGGCCAATTAAAAATGGATAGCGGGCCGCAGTTGGCCCGCGGGCCATAGTTTGGACACCCCTGGGCTACAGGCTAGTATGACCGCTAGCCTTGTTAGCATAGCTGTGTTGTGCTGTAGGTGGACCACAATGTATACAAATAAGGTGAAACTGTGGCGTTTCTTGTTTCAGGGGACAGATGTTATTACAGAGTTCCTAAAACGCGTCACAGCACAGAAAAAGTGGCAGAAATGAGTGTCCACAGGGGTGTCATGTCTGCATCACTAATGTATGCCTGTGACTACAGCAGAGCCATTAGAATGAATGCTGACTGTCTCTCCTACTGAAGAAAGAGCCAAACGTTAATGGATGTTGGTGGGGTATTTTGATGGTCCTGGAAACTGAAGTGAAGCTGGTGTCAAAGTGAGTTTGATCCTCAGCTGAATCAAAAACAACTGATCACAGAGTTGTTTTATTTTGATTGAGAATGCAGTTGCATTTACACCTGTGTTTAATATGGTCAAATGTGCCCCTGACCACCTCCAGTGTTGGTTTGGCTCATCTGATCGAAGTCTATCCTCCACTTGGGTGTATGTACACCTGTACTTTCATGTGGTCAAGCTCAATTCAATTCAAATTTGATCAGCAGTATTTATTTTACCATCAGGTGTAAATGTGGTAAGAGATCAAGTCTAGCAGAGATGCGAGCTGTGCATTGGAAAAAAAACAGATAGTACCTTCAACAAACACTAGAGTGCAGTAGTGAACTATGTAGTGGTATTTTGCTGCGTGTGTGGTTTGGCAGAATGACCCAGCCCAACCCTTCAAATTCTACACTGCTAGCTCACCTGAAATGGGATATCAGCCATTGTCTTGGCAAGGTAGTAGGCTTTCAGGCTGTACCAGTAGTTAAGGTGCTCCCTCAGGAACACAGACATCTCCAGAGGAACTGAATAATGGTGCATTGAAACATGTACATTCATCTGTTTATGACACAATATTTAAGATTTTGAAAGTTAACAAATTTCCAAAAGGCATGAAGTTAGACATTTCTGTTCTGTTTTCATCTATATGAGTTTCAAAATAATAAAAGAAGAAAACATCCTGAAACTTAGGTTTGGGCACCTTGTGGGTCAGTGCTTTTGACAAGCAGCTTTTTGTAGCAGTAAAGATTCTTTCAAGGATTCTCTCAAGAGTTAGATTGGGCCATCCACAGAAGCTTGGAGGTTTTATCCCTGGCTCCCTTTATACTGCGTTAAGTGTCCTTGGTCAAGATACTGAGCTTTGACAGGTGCGGTGCAGTGTATGAATGACGAGTAATTTAGTAGAGCATATAGAAGCGTTGTACGAATGTGTGTGTGAATGGGTGACTGTGACTTGAACTGTAAAGAACTTTGAGTGGTTGATAAGACTTCAAAAGCGCTTTAAAAATACAGTAAACCCATTTATCCTCCGATGTTTGATAATGTTTGTATTAAGGGGCCGAGGTTGTGCATGGTGCATTATGAGTTGCCTTTAGTATCATTATCCTGTTGAAAAAGCAAGAATATTTTTCATCTTTTATTTTTTCACCGATGGTGTGATGTTAACTTCCAGAATTGTCTGTTATTTACTTGAATCCATTCTTCCCTCTGCCAGTGAAATGTTTCTATGACTGACCGAAGAGGTGTTTTAAATTCATGAAATTTTCCTTCACAGCCCGCAAGACTTTCTTTGAATCAAAAACAAATAAGGCTTGTTTTGATTTTCCTTTTCAAGCTTCTGATGAGGAATTTGTGTTGAGGACCAAGAACAGGTTTTCCCTTTGATGATTCTTCAACAAGGTAATATTTGTGCAGATAGAAGAGTGCACAACCCCTGCAGAATCTACTAAATCTTCCTGAAGGTCTGGGAGTTCATTAATTTGCCTGTCTAGCAATCAGCAGTCCTTCCTGCTCTTCCAGATCTCAACTTGACCTCCATCATAACTTTAAACTGCCACTTCCTAATTACTTTATGATTTGTGGAAACAGCCATCTGGAAACACCTTATCATCTTCTTCTTTCCTTCACCTGCTTTGTGCATCAGTTATTTTAATTGTCAGGGTTTCAATAGCTGCTTGGAAGAACACATGGCTGATGTAGGAGCAAGGTATGAGGAGTCAGAATAATGATAAAGCATTACAAAGTGTCCAAACTTTAGTTTGGTACTTCTTTGTTTTACTCTGACATTGTACTAAACAATGTAAGACAAATTCTTGCTTAATATGTTGAAAATAATATTTCTCTTTTAATTTTATGAAATCAGTTCATTTTCTACTGACGCAACTATAACACATTAACATCAATTTGACCAGGGGTACCATCCTGACACTGTAAATATTAGTCAATTCCCAGCCCTAGATCATACTCACAGGTTAACACGGTTGGCATGAGCGCACCAAACATGAGGAAAAGCATGGAGAAGAAGAGGAACCCAGTGTTGTTAAAGACCTTGCTGGCATCATTGCCAATGTTCAGATAGAGCAAGCCTATTAACACACCTATGGCGATGTGGGACATCAGTCTGAGGTGGGTCAAAACCTGGCAACAGATCAAATGCAGAGTAAAATAGATGACAATCTTAGACTTGGAGGGTTAAACTGTCGGACAGTTTTCACTTGATTGTAAGATCACTGTATCTGACAGTTACACATTTTTAACTAGTAAACTAAATATTTGTGCAATAGTTTTTAAAGATGTCACCTACCTGGTCTCGACATATTGTTATGAGGGTTCTCTTGAAGAGGATACAGAACTGTGTTAGTGTGCTTGTGGAAAAAGTATGGCTCTCGATGTGTCCAGCATTCTGTAATAGAAACAGGTAATATTATAACAGTGATTATAAAACACATGAAAATGCAGTACACCACAGCATACTACAGTCAGCAGCAATATATTTCTGGTCTGTTCAAAAGACCATGTTTTGTGCTTAAAAGTTGTAGAGCCTAGGTCTGCTACGCACTGCAAGGCCAGATACTGCTGTTAAGGCACCAACCTGGAGGACGATCAAGCATATGAGGCATTGCTTTTGCAGTAGAATCGGGGGCAGACTAATGCTAACCTCACTAGACAGATGGATCAATGTATGCTCACAGGAAAGACGTTTGTCTTTGTCCAGCTCAGACATGGCTACTCACGAAGAACTGGACTTGAGGAACTCCTTCTTCTTTGTTTAAATTGAACATTTAACATGGTTACACAAAACTTGTAACTTGCAGCCAAGCTGATGGGGAATAATCACTAACAATACATCCATCAATACTTTATGTATACTGCTTAAAGTCCGAGGGACACTATGGACCGGCCGCATGGCCAATATACAGAGACAACAACCAGTCACTCTATCATTCACACCTACAGTTAATTTAGAGTCTCCAATTAACTTAGTCACAATCAGCATGTCAGAGGAAGCCTGAGTACCCAAATAAAACCCACTAAGTCCTGGGGAGAACATTCAAACTGCACATAGAAAGATCCTGGCCTAACCCGGAACCTTCTCGCCACCTCTGTGTTTGTACCAACAGGAATTTGGAAATTATTGATTTGTTGGTGTCCAACTCCTTGACCCCGCTAGGGAAGTTCATGCTTATGAAGTGAAGGTCATATCATCTGCTAAGGTAGTTTACTGCTGTTATTGCAGCAATCTACCATTCCCATTATATAATATTATGCTTTGTTGGTGCATATCACCAAACAATTTAGCAATCTATTGAATCACCACCAAATATTACCATACAATGAAAATGTGGGGTTACTGAAGGTCAGTAGCTCCAGGATAGCACCGTCTTTCTTTCAGGTGATAATTCAGCCTTGACTGCAGTTTAACAGCACATTACCTACTACGCACCGTAGGGTACTTTGTGGCACAGACCGACGTCCCATTGGTACCACACTGGTTCTTCTTCTCCTCTAGTGCACACATTCCACCTTGGACTGCCTCGAACAACACAGGGTTCAAGTCTCCATACTCTCCTGATGCAATTTCAATAACTGAAGCGGAGACAAAAGCAGAAGGAAATTAACATAATGGGTGATGTGAAATCATCCTCAGCAAATACATGTGTAAATGTGGAGTGAACATACTGAAGTCTGCAGGATTGTGGTAGGTGGGACAGTAAAGGCCCAGACTCTTCAAATAGGGGATGAGGTAAGGGACTGAGCCTTTGTAGATACATTGTCCCTGACTGAGAATGTAAAGCTGTGGAAGGAAAGATTGTTTAATGCAACAAGTAAAACACTTTTCAAAAACTGGGACCTTTCTTTAAACTGGGACCTTTCTTTAAACAGAAAAGGCCTGTGTAAAATATTACCACAGCTTCTCATATGATAAATAGCATCTGGAGGTTGAAAACAGTTCCTTATTTCCTCCTTTATTGTCAGAGGCCTACCTTGTCAAACATCTCAAACAGTTTGGCACTAGGTTGGTGGATGGTGCAGATGATGGTCCGTCCTCCCAGCGCCAGAGAACGCATTAGTGAGACCACCTGATAGCACGATGCACTGTCTAAGCCACTGAAGAGAGAGAGACACACAAACAGAAGTGACACCTTTAATGAGCAGCTGGGAAGTCATTTGAAAAGCCAAGCTCTCATTAGATATTGTTTTCGTGTTTAATTCAGCGAAGGGTACACAACCTGTGAGTCAGAATTTAGTAGAATTACAGAATACAATTTTTCAAACGAAAATAATTCCAATTTAACTGTCAAGTTGCATTGAAAAAATCAGAAAGAATGTTTTTGAAGAAAAATTATAATGTCACAATCGAATAGATTTTGAACTTTTGGATATAAAATGCAACCAATGACCTTGACTTATGACCTTCAGAATCCTATAAGTTCATCCTTGAATCCATGTAAATGACTGTGCAAAATTTGTTCCTGAAATGATGCATTGAAGATGAATTTTTCACAAGGTCACAGAGACGAACTTTGACTCCCGAAATCTAATCAGCCCATCAGTTCTGTATGTAAACAACAGACTATATTTAAAGATAAACAACATGTCTCCACTTCCTCCCACTATCCAGAAATAAAGCCAAAATATCCTGGATTAGAAAGCTGAGCAGTACTGATCGGGGGATGGTCTCATCCGTCCATCATAATGTTTCACACTTGAACGTCCATCAGTGTGATAAGAACGACCTAAAATAACATAAACCATCTTTGAGAATAATTTATTTGATGTGTACTGGACGTTTTAGTTAACATGGAGGAAGATGGATTTATGACCTATTCTGCAGTCAGCCACCAGGTGGCAATCGAGATAATTTGGCTTCACTTTGGGGAAGCAGTCATTTGTTTATCTTTATATACAGATAAACTGTAAACCTGTTGTAGAAAAACCTCAAATTAACATTATGAACTTGTTAATGGTGGGCACTTTCAAATCTACTGTATGTGGCATTTTCAACAATTCAATTCATCCAGTTACACAATCTACACAGATAAAATGAAGTAAGTCCTATGCAGGACACTAGTGCCTGACTCACCTTGTGGGCTCATCAAAGAACATGACTGGAGGATTGTTGACCAGCTCAAGGGCGATGGCCAGCCGTTTACACTGACCTCCTGACAGCGAGCTGGTGCGAGTGTGAGCACATTCAAGGAGCCCTAAGGCAGTCAGAATCTCATTCACCTGAACAGGAAGAGCAGGAAGGACAGAATGGGGTTTCATGATCTGTCAGTTTGATGAACTTTCTCTTTTAACATTTATTAAAATACATATGTTGAGCTATGAGTGAAAAAAAGAAGACAGACAATAGACAAAGTAAACACTCGCTCTAGAGAGTGCCTTTCCCGTTTTTTACATTCCCTGGAAGCCACTGCAGGTCCTCCTATATACTTAGAATGGGAGGGTAAGGTGAGGTATATTCAGTTGGTTTCAAAATGCTACTTCAACACTAGATGCCACTAAATCTAACGCATTTGAACTTTTAATGTGTCAGGGAAAGTATATATCATGTCAAAACAATATAATCAAACAAATATAAAAATAATGCTGCCCTACCCCACCCATCTCCCTCTTTTTAATGTTCATATATGGTTCAATGCTTCATTTCTATTAATTTATTATCCATTGTAACTAGCAGCAGTTTAACACCAGAAATTTAATATTTACAGATTTTGGAGTTCTGAAAATTCGAACGAGGGAGTGGAACATGTCCTTTCAAGGATTCTAACTCAATCTAACTTTTTATGGGAAAATCCCCCACCACAGCTCTGTAACTTAACTTAACTTAAGTGATTATTTTTTATTTGCCTGTATCCTTACTGTAACTGAACCAGTCAGAAAATGACTTGAGTAAAAGTCGTAAAGTAGCTCATATTAAATGTACTTAAGTATCAAAAGTATCTGGTGTTGAAATGTACTTAAGTATCAAAAGCAAAAGTAGAAGTACCAAAATAAAAAATGCAAAGTGCTTTTTATAGTACTCCTATACAGACACAAAACCACCCAAAATTGTCCTCTTCAGGATTTATTTCAACTTACTGAAAAATTATAACACCAATATGCATATAATGTATAATTTTACAAATTTGAAACCCTACAAGAGGTTCAAAAAGTATTGGACTAGTGCATCTGAACTTCTAGGGACAACAAATAATCAACACAACAGAATAAACAAGTGCCTCTTGTGTCTACCTATATAACACTTATAGACCACAGTATAACCACTAAATAATTCTGTAAATATCACTAAACATTGACCTTACATCAGTAGCAGGAATGATACAAAATGCCCCTTATGATAACTCAGCAAAGGGAAACAAGTTCTATAGGCACACAAAATAAGATAGTTTCTCTTTTGTTAACAGCCTGCCCAGTGCTAGTACAGAGGAGAAAAAAATCACTGGACCCAGTCTCGTTTTGCTGCAGGCCAAATTTCAGAAATCAGAAAGTCCAACTGAATCATTCAAAACTAAAAAGAGGACTCGCAGAAAGGACTCAAGTGAGTACCTGTTGCAGGCCCAGCTTAAACGCCTTAAGTATATTTGTTTACGCCTCAAATGTATATGTCTTCTCCAGGATATCCTTGACGTGCTCTGTTATACAAACAGTGAGAATATATTTTTAACAATACCCTATTTGTACCTCTTTTTTTTGTGCAAATTGTTATGCTTAAATGTGGATGTTATTTGATTTGCACTGCATATGCCTGCGTTCATATATAATTATTTTTGCTATAAAATTAATAATATGTATGATTCTAGTCCTGTTTGTGGATCATATAGTTGTGATTAAAGGTGTTTGGGAATGGCTGATCTAGAGGAAGTAAAACTCTTAACAATGTTTCTGAAGGTGAACCTGCGGTCGACCAAGGCAGCCCGATCAACATCCGGACTTTTAAGGTCATGTGCTGCCCCCCCGACGGCAAACACGCCGCCGCACCTGCACATCTCTGGAGGCAGCGGGCACACAAGTGAGTGAGAGAGAAGTGGGCCGTGCGTAGAGGCGCATCTCCTCTGCTCAAGTAACGAGTCAGTTTTGAGAGTATACGAAGTAGAAAGTACAGAAATTTGTGCTCAAATGTAGCGAGTAAAAGTAAAAAGTCATCAGGAAAATCAGTTCTCAAGTAAAGTACAGATATGTGACAAAATCTACTTAAGTACAGTTAGGAAGTATTTCTACTTAGCTACTTCCCTCCTCTGCAGTTCACTCTCATGTGTACCAGAGTAATTGTTGCGGGAACCCACACAGCTCCCACAGGTAAAAACCTTTATGGATGTGTTGACGGTCCACTGTACCACCAAGAGGAGAGATTTCTCATAGTCCGACAGACGACAGTTGGGCACAGAGCGCTGCACACAGCCCTACAATGAAGCTGTAGCCAAACAAAACTGGGTGATTATTATGAGAAGTGTAAAAAAAATGAGGATCGATTGTGGTGGAGGAAATCAGATGATGGCGGCTGCCACAGTGGAGGTGATTAATCTGAAACACTGTCTGGACCTGTTGTATTGATATTTACTCACGTGTCAGAGAAACTCATTCATTCTTATTAGAGCATTTTTACCTTGTCGGCAAATGGTAGGTGGTCATTTATTAAAAAAAAAATCTGAATGTACACAAAATACCATTGCCAGGTTGAGCCTGACAAATATTTTTGAACACATCAGCTGAATTATATGTTTGATTTGGATCAAAACATCTTTAGTGATCTCTAATGCTGGTGATATTCAAAGAGCAAAGGGACAGATGTTTGACAAACGCAGGTGTGTCCTAACTGTCACCAGAAAGAAGCATTCCTCCAATAAACTGTGATAACTGTGAATGTGTCACGATGCGTTTGTTGTTACTCATGATTTGCTTTTCAAGGGGAAGAAATATTGTTAACCAGTTTTTGTTAGTGTCTGTGAACTAAGAAGATGTAATTTGTTTAGCTCACCAGTGCTTTTTTCACATCTTTAGTCTCATTCAGCTTCAAGTTGGCCGAAACCTGCAATAAAGAGAAATACAGTCACAATTGTGTTAAGCAACATGTATTCTCTGTGAAGCACCAGCAGTAGGTTTCAGCCTTAAGACTTTTGCACCTCAACACACTAACGATCATCTGTTTCACGTTCAGAAAGTATAATATTATTGCTATGGGCCTGTCAGTACTGTATTAGCTCACCATCATGGCCTCCCGTGTAGTGAGATGTGGCAGCAGCATGTCCTCCTGCATGATGTAGCAGGACATTTTCCTGAATTTCCTCAGGTCCCTGGGTTTACCATTGACCATGATCTGACCCTTCATCCCCGTCTCCCTGGTTAGCAGGAAGGACACACATACACAAATAATGAACTTATCAGTTGGCGACATTGAATGGACTGAAGGCAGGACTACATGGGCTCGTTGAGTAAAAACCTGATGATAACAGAATTATTAACCTGCTTTTGGCTGTTTGCAGCAGAAATGCTTTGTCTCAGATAAAGACAAGATTACTTTTGTTTTAAAATAGCTGCATAGGGCAATTTTTGCTCTCTCACCTGTATCCAGCCAAAATGTTCATTAAGGTGGACTTCCCGGCACCTGAGGGCCCCATGATACCGATCAGCTCCCTACTGCAGAACCTTCCAGACAGGCACTTCAGTAGGGCTTTGCACCCTAACAACAACAGAGAGGACGCTAGTTGACATTTAACAACAACAGGAAGGAAAATAGCAAAGTATTACACCTGCGCAATGCGGTAGTAGGCAGATCTTTGTAATCAGAGTTACAATAAAATAAACAGTGATAACCCGGGCAGTTTTAATCCAATTTAGATTTAACTTGGCAAGTTGAGTGGGGTTAGGGGAGAACCAAGGTCAAGGCAGAGCATGGGATCCAAGTAAGCCAAATGCAAACTGCAAAATGAATAGAAACTCTCAACTTTGACCAAACTTGGTATGCAGCATTGAAGGACTAAGATACACCTCGCTATTACAAATGGGCAAAATCTGTCAAAAATGTTTAGAAACACATTTATTTGTTCATCCTACCTAGTTTGACTGCAATGAAGATTTTTATAGTCAATGTTTTTCATTAAATAAATCTGAATATGCTTTAATGACTGTTCATGTGTGTGGTTTATGTAAGTTTGACTGATTTACTTAAAAAAATTACTGCTGGCATTATTTATGAAGACACCAAATATAGCAGAATCGAACCCAGAGGTGGTTTGGGTAGTATGTGGGGTAGCTGCTTCCACACATACACTGAACTCCGGATAATCTCCGGGTATTCTCCAGAGGGAGATGTGAGGACACAAAGTGTACATAACACATACACCGATGTCGATGTACTGGAAACAAAAATATGTGATCTCTGCAGCAGAATTGATGCATTATGAGATTTCTTTGCTGTTTTGAATGGATCTGAGCAGAGAATCTCCTGCTGCGTTGTTCATGTCTGAAATGCAAACTCAGCAGAAAGTCCGACGCATCTTCTTCAGTTCATGTCTGAAAAACAGCAGAATGTCTGGGGGCCTTGCTTTTCGCCTTGTAAGGTGTAAGGCCCCACCGCTGAAGAGATGCATAATAATTGTTGTGATGGTTTTTATTATATAATATATTTCATTATACTATATTATAGGGTATATTTGGGTATATTATAGGGTATACTGTATGTATGTATTTTTTTATTTGATTTTATTTATTTATTTCATTGTTTTGGTAACATGTATAAAATATCGTCATATATTTATTACTACCTCAGTACAAACACCACATCCTTTCATCTCTCAATCAACCAGTTAAAACATAGACCTGTACCATGGACTCATGCAGACATCGCTGGCACACACACACGCAAACACACACACACACACACGCACAAAAACACACACACCCACGCAAACACACCCTAAAAAAACTGTATTCAATCACTACATTATCATACACATCACTTTAACTGCATTATGTCATGCCTGTATGTCTTTTCATTACGTACATATCTGTGTATCTCTTTTATGTCACTTTCTGTTTTCACCATTTCACAAATAAAAAAAGAAGAACGGTGTTGTCTGAACCTTGGTGTACTAAGGTACTTAAAAATGTAGTCATGGCTCAGAACCAAGGTGACATGTTCACACAAGCATTACTGATGTGATCCTATCTCTAGTTGTAAGTACCTATATGGTAGTTATACTGTACAGCTCACTAGCCTACCCATTCACAAACTGATTGAAAGAGACATGATAGCAGATGTGTGATACCTCTCCTCCTCCAGCATGGTCCCTCTTGGATGGTGTAGGAGAGGTCTTTGAACTCCAGGTCCACCGCTGAGCGTTTGGGTAGGTGGGAGAAACGTTGGGCTTCAGTGATATCGTTTTCAACCTTCTTCAAGTGGGTCAACATGGACGGCTCCTGCTGCTGCTGAGGTTGAAGCTGGGCCAGAGGTTGGCCGTCTCTGTTACAAATAATGGCCTCCTCCATGGGGATGCTCACAGAATCCGGTTCCAATGCCTTATTGTCCATACCTGCGCTCTGTTTGTGTACAGAAGGGTAAGAGAAAGGTCAAAAAAAATCCTCAACACAAATACATTTCATGTATGTGCCCCCTCTTTTCAGTACATAGTTGACAGAACAAAACAAAACATGGACATATTTAAGTTTAAGTTTTCCACTTTAGTTGCTATGGATATGAAACCAAAAAGAACATTGATATTGCATTTTTTCGGGGGGGGGGGGGGGGGGGGGGGGGGTTCGGTCAGACTATTACAGGATTATGCAAAAAAGTGCATGGAATGGAATGAGAAACATTTATCAGATCTGATTAGGCTGTGGATCCAGTTTTCTTTTAGTTTTTTTTTCTAGTTTTCCTCATTTCCACTATTGTGTAGTAAAAAAAAAACACAAATTCTTTAAAACAGGTGTATTGAAAGCCACCTACTTATTTAGTCAGTGAGTCAGTTTGAAGATTTTATGTCGAAGATTTCTAGAAAATGTTCAAGTCACAAAACATTAGTAATAGTGCATTTTCAGTCAAGCCTCATTGGAGATTTATATATGTTTCCTGGGAAAAGGTAGCTTAGGTATGACCACCGTCAGACAAAATCCACGACCATTGTCCTGGCAGGACTCTAAGCAGCAGAAATATGCAATCCTCCCTGTGATCGCAGGGTGATTAATGATCACTGAAATGGAGATACGTTTAATCTACTTTGTTCCGCACTGACCACTGTAAAAATGGTTCCCAAGTCTGAGGTGGTACAGTAATTTATCCTTTTTGAGACAGAAGTCTCATTTAATCACTCATGGGGTTCATAATCTCCTTGTGGATTAAAATCAACTTTCTTTTCTACCCTTGATCTGCTTGGAGCAGGAGGGGGCTAGAGTTTCCAGTTTGGGAAAAAACTGCAGACTGAGGTACACTACCAAGGACTTAGCCAAGTTATTGTATGGGAAATGCCTGCTCTGTCACTCGCCTTCCAGATTACACATACATGCAGACACATTTCCCTGCTATCATTGAGTGAGAAGCCAGAGAACACTCTTTTGAGAATGTCGTGCTCCTACGAAGGAGGAAGGAAAAAGAAGAGACATGCTATGTCTGCCAAAATGTCACGAGTCAGCTGCTGTGTTCTGGAGGAGAAGGGAGGTCCATGGAGGAGGTAGAGAACTCAGTGAACTGGGATCATACCACTTCAGATTATCTACAACACCACTGTTAAACTTGTATCTGACTTTAAAACTTGATGGCCCAAATACATCTTCATTAAAGACTCATGAGACTCAAATGAAGTGCTCAGGTGGATGCAGCTTAATGGGGACATCAAAGCGATGAGAAAAATCTGGTACCTTGTGTGAATCAACTGAATTGAACAAAAGTCTAATCTGAAGATCTTGTGTACCATAGATCTCTCTATGGTGTAAAATCGAATCATCTACTTGTAGTTCTTTGTCTCTTCCAACCACTACATTCATGTACAGAAAAAAGTCTGAGAACTGCGTCAACATGTAATTATCTCTCAACAAAAAATAAACAACAACGTGATAGGTGGAGGAATTGACAAGATTTCACGCAAAGCCTTAAGGCCGGCGCATGCTTCTGCGCTTTCACGGGCCCGCAAGCGCAAGAGCCCTTCCGGGCCCCTTACGTGCTTATGTATCTCTTCTTACGTGCTTACGTGCGTCGCCCCATTTTTCTAACTATACGACAAAGCTCGGCGAGCCTTACGCAGCCCGCAAGGCTGTGATTGGTCTGCTAACTACATCCTTTCCGGAGTCTCATTTCCGGTTTCATGCCACATAATACCGGCAGAAACATCGAAAGATTTGGAAGAACGAATATGGACCAAATAGAAGAGCGTTTGGCAGAAGAGATCCGAAAGTATGACCACTTGTATAACCCGTCACTGACTGGTGGATTTGTCCGCCAGAAAAAGGCTACAAGGAGCCGCAGTGGCTATGTAAATAAACAATCGACGAAGAAAGAAGGAGTCTCTAAGGTCGTCTTCGACAAAAAACATTACTCCGCCTAGTGTTCTGGCGGGGAATTGCTTTGTAAGACGAGACATGCTTGGGGAAGCATGAATGACAAAGAGTCCTGTGACACAGCTGCGTGAAAAGCCGCCGACGCAGTTGCAGAAGCATGCGCCGGCCTTTACTGCACAACTTGCAACAGTGGAATCAAACGATGACGCTCGGCTTTTGTGGCTGCCCATCTCCGCTTCAAGACACAGCTAGTTGCGTACTGTGCTGCGAACGGATCGGGTCCAGTCTACACCCAGGACATGGTTAAACCTTACACCCCAGTCCGTCCACTCTGCATCGGCCAATCGGCTTGCTCACTGCACGGGACACCTAGCCACTCAACAAAATCCAGACTGCTTGCTGTCCTGGCTCCTAAATTGTGGAATGAGCTCCCAAGTGACATCAGGACAGCAGAAAGTTTACACATCTTCCGCAGCAGACTAAAACACATCTCTTCCGACTACAGCTTGGTTAAGAAGATGATGTCTAATTACCATCGTCAACTCTGGTGTTCATATTTAATGAAAGAGTGAATGATTAAGTGTGGTTCCACTTGTATGTGGCACTTACAAGTAACACTTGGGGTTTGGCTTTTTTAAAGCAAATTGTACTCATGAGCTAAATGATATGTAATGTAATGTAATTAGTGACGATTAGGATTCTGTCCGAGCAGACTTGAGAAATCTCACATGAGAGATCCATCCATTCATCCTGACAAATATAACACTTGTGCCTTGAAGATCACATGGGGAGCTGTAGCCAGTCCCAGATGACATTGGGCGGGGGTCCACTCTGGACAGGTACAGAGGTACAGACTAGGAATATTGTCTAGGTGTGTTTGTAGCAGCTATGAGACAATGATATGATGTTTCTTCACAAAGTAGAAAGTCCCTTGCTGTCAACAGGTATTAAGGGTGAGAGTTGTTTGACCGCCTTACTTTGATGGTTATGCCACTATGTTGGATGTGTGTCTCTTTTGGAAATTATTTGGAAATAGACTTTACTCGCCAAGATGACTTGATGGTGATAACTTTGCGAACCGAAGAGCGGTCTGATTCTTTATGGAATGGATCACACAACATATGTGGGGAAAGCAAATTGGGCAAAAAAAATTGGAAAAACATCAACAAACGATTTAGAACTCCATCAATGTGCATACCATTGCTCATTTGTAGTGGTATCTCTTGAACTATTTGTTGGGCTAATCTCTCCCCACAGAAAAAACCAAAAGCCTTGGGTGGGTTGCAACTCGTGGACGTAAATCCCATTAAAAAATATTGTTCTGAATACTGACAGAATTTAGCTGGCTCTGGTTTCGCCTTCTTCGTCCCTCCGTGTTTTCAGCAGCAATGCTTCTACGCTTCAACCACGACTCCATTAATGAGTTTTCAAGGCAGCAGTGATTGACAGGTGATGACAGGTGGCGTGTGCCAGGTAGGGTCAAACCATCCTGGTATGGGGGAGACTCAGGGTTTTTAGGATAATGAAATTGAATAGCCTACTGAATATAAAAGGAGGATGTCTTCAGACATGGGTGTAACAGGAGCTGCATTTCTTATGTTAAATGCGGCTGTGGAGAATTGTATCACTGGATCACTGTTGTTGTAATCACTTGTTGTACAATGGTTATACTACGTGTTGCGCTAAATTTTTGAATGGCAATTTAAATTTGTGTGCACACATAATTGATCATTAATCCGCTGCTTTGATTGCCAAACAGGCAGGATTTATGTATAGCCTTTGGATTGGTTGCATTTTTTAGGTTTCCTAAGGACAGATATTTCATTGTGGGGACACCGAATATCTGACATCTGACATAACTTTAAACACGGTGACCTGTCTGCCAGCTACTAGTAAACCAAGTAGTGTGACTAGTGAAACAAAAGCTGTTAAATTGGTGGTTTAGCTCCAGAGCAGGCAGGAACTGAAAATGCCTGTAAACATAGGAGCCATTCTTCCAAAGAGGCCATTCAAACTTAGGGAGTGATAGAAAACCATAACGAGACAACAGAGTAATAGGCTATATTTACCCCACCTGCAAATCATCTATAGACTCGCCTGAGAGAGTTAGGGAGCCAACATCAGATCAAGGGAATGCTGAGAAATCCCCTTGGCCCTGCTGTGCATATATTCTCTATTTGGAAGAGTGCAAACAGTTCCAGGAAAGAAGCTCAAGGAAAAAGATTCTTTCTTCTTCTAACCAAAAAAACAGAGTTTGCTTTGCATGCTTATATGTTGGTCACATGATTTGGGATCTGGATTGGTGCTTGACACGCACGGATTGTGGTATAACTGATCCCACTGTGCTTCATATCAAAAGGCAAATAGCAGTTTGATAATCAGCTAACTTAACTAAACATTTCCACCAGTTGAAAGTTACAGGAGAGGACAAAGGGTAAGTTTGCTCTGTCTGGTGGCCAGGTAGCCATTTTTCCTCATCCTCATGGAGAATAGGATGAAAACACAACTGTTTGCTGATGCTCCTGCTTCTAATTGTGCTGCTAGCATAGTTTCAATGCACCTCGGCATAGATAATACAAGTATCTGGATCTTAACTGTAGGAATGAACACCATTTTACCAAAATATATTCCCTAGTTTTTTTAATGATAGCAGTGGAGAGTAACATAAAATGGTATGGTTTAAGCATAGACTATTTTAGTTTAGGGTCAAATTGGGGTTTGGTCTTGAGCAGGTACTTCCTTGAGGTTCATCATGGTTCCAAAAAGAGCTTGAGCCAGAAACCAGGCCTCATGGCTTATTATCATAACTATAAAACATTTGATTTTGAGCAACAAACACTGAAGGATCCGATCATAGCCGACATGGTTGTGGTAAACAATTTGATCGTAACAGCGAGATGCACAAATTGGTGACGTCTCTATTACCCCTGAGGTTTCTGGGTTTAGTAGTATATCTCCTCGACATTCGAATAAAACATGTTTTTCTTTAAAGGAAGTTGACATCATACAAAAGTGTGGCTTCTACAGGAGCATCTCACATTGTTTCATCATCTTGTAGTTTTCTGTAAGTCTACCATAAATGTTACAGCAGTTTGTCTGATAACAAAAATCTCTATTGAGGAAATGAAGGGATCTTCCAGAGCCATGCTTGAGCTCCATAACCACGTAGTTAAGGTGTAGTTAAGGCTCTGGAACTGTGGGACACTGACTACTGGTTTGGAATGAAATACAAACTGGGGTCTTTTGTGTTTTGTGCATCCATCCAACAAGCTCAACCTCCCCCAAATGTGAACTTTGTCACTGTTTCCATTAAATCACCTGACCTCCTCTTTAGTGCCTGCCATTATTACTCTGGTTGATGGACGTTGCTTAAGAATACAATGTGATGTGGGTCATAATATGCTGCTGGCACAGGGCCCACAGGATTTCTTTGATGCCAACATTCATCATTTCTATGTGCTTGTTTGACTGATTTCAGTAAATTTACTTCATGTAAGGTTGAATTTCTGATCATTAATTGATGTATCCATACTGGTTGACGGACATGTCAACCACTAGAGTCCAGAGGTCATGGCCTTAGAAAGTGCATAGAAAGAACAAAGTTATTTCTCACAATCAGGTAAAATATATATACTGGGTAATTGTTTTGCAAGTATTCTTTGATAATCTTTCTTTATTGTTGTTATCTGAATTAAATTTCATGATAAAAGAGAATAAAGGGAGAAAAAAAAAGATTGAAGTGTTCTTATGAAATAATGAATGCTTCAAGTAAAGTTTTCAGGATGTCTCAAAGTCACTATTCTTTGGTGAATGAGGTCAATGAGCTTAAGAAGAATTATAAATCTTGTCTTACATCATATTTATCGGATATACCTTCCCACCTTTTCTTACCTACTAATATCTTCAAAAATGTCTTTAATTTGTAATAAAATGTGTTCACACCTAATTATCATTGACGTAAGTGTATGATTGAAAACTTTTGACTAGTGAACAAAAAGACAAAAATCTAAAATAATAGCACCTCCATGGAACAAAAACCTTAATTTGTTTAGTATGTACAGGTTTGGGTATTTTCCGTAAAATTGGGAGATAACTGGGTCAAACGTCACTGAACTTTGAATAAACAGCTGTGCAGCCCTCTCCTGCACAGCTGTTTCATGTAGCGGAGAGCTTTAAAGTTCAGTGGATTGACTTTTACTGTTTCCGAAAGAAAGCTACACAAGCTTTACCACTGTTTGGTATGGAATAGTCCATTCCATACAGCCAGGTTTAGAATGGACTTTTTAATTCCCTGAGGTTGCAGACTACACACCCACTTTAGGAACAAAAATGAATTACATAAATTAGTTCAGCGGCTGTCATTATAAACTCTCATGGTCCAATTTAGCTTTCCAAGCCAAACCTAGAGACAAACAATATGATGTGACCCAGTCCACTGAGCTGTACGTGAAACAGATTGTATAGGCTGCAGGTAGATGTAATGGGTACCTGTAAAAACGCTGAAAGACGAATCACACACTGCTTGGAGTCTTGTCTAACAGCTGTATGCACTGTGTTGTGTCAGCTGGATTTTCACCTAGCAGCTGACAAAATGGCACGCTATACTTGGACTGTTCTGCAAGTGGACATCAAGCCTGAGAGTCAGACTGGCGGCTCTTACACAACACCAGAAGACTGAGCATAAGGCTATTAAGATCAGGCCAGTAGGTCAACAGTACTGGTCTCCCATGACTCAGTATGGGTGAGAACCAATTCACTGGACAGAAAAAAAAAACTTGTCAGAGCTACAACAAGCTCAGACTCCATGAGCCACTGCAAAACTCTGTGTGTGTGTAGCATTCTCTCATGTTCACAGTGTCGGCAGAACGACAGCTCATCAGCGATCAATAAAGAGAACCATAAACTGCTTGTATGATGTTGGTGATCATCATTAATAATGGATGATAATAGATGATCTGAAACAAAAGTTTTCTTTTCTTTTCTTTTACTCTTAAATGGTAGTTGTAATCTTATGAGATTGGTTGTGAAATTTGTGTAAACTACCAGCAATATATAATATTTCGTTTATATTACATGAACTGCACCAATTTCTTCGATGTATCACTTAAACTGGCATTTTGATTCCTTTCAGTGTTCCCACATTTAGTGAATCTTTAAGTCACTTCAGCTCTTCAATCATTATTTACGCTCGAAACTTCCATTTCATTCAGTGCTTACACTTCTGAGCTTCTGTCAGCATTCCCATTTTGCTTCAGAATTTGTATTTCAACCTCCATTCCAACTTCAACATCAACGGCTAAACCTCCACGGTGAGCACATGTAGATCTCTTCAGAAAATGTTTAGTCTCCTTAGTTAACATATGTATTCTTACCTGTGTATCTCTGCTGATTTTATCATTTTAACATTTTATCAGTAGTTAGTGGATAAAATAAAGAGTAGGACTCAACCACTAACACTATATAATTACAGAGTAAATATTAGCTTATTGAAAAATAATTCAGTTGTTCTTGTGAACTTTTTTACTCTCGAAGGGCCATTCATAGTTGTATGTTCTCAGCTATGAATTAATGTCACAACACAGTAAATCAACTCAATAGTTGGAGCTGGAAGAGTTTAAAATCAACTTCAGTAGCTGAATATTAAGAGACATAAAATAACAAAATGTTAAATTAATAGCACATTTCAGTTGTCTTTGAACCAAGAGATGATGATTCCACTTCTTTTCTTTTACAATTAAGTGATTTGATGGACAATAACTCTGGTTCAATCATTTCAATTCGCAAACATCAACCAAATCATCAGGCTTCTTTCTCTGCATCGTAAAACAACTTCACAAACTAAGGAGATTCATGCCTGTGTTGTCATTTAAAATGTAATTTTTAAGTTAATAATAAATATCCCCATATTCTAATGAAAACATGATTTTTTTGCTACATTTAAAAGACTGCTAAATATAAAAAAACAACATTGAATGTATTCTAATCAATTCCTTAGCTGTACTGAAGCACCCTACTTTGATTTAAAGAATAACAATTCACTATTTGTTGTAGGTAGGTACTGGTTCTACTTTGCAAGCTTGTTAAAGGGGAATATGAGTCATAAGAAAATCTAAGTTACGCTTCTTAGGAAAAATATTAAGAGCTTACATGAGCTGCTTTCCAGTAAAGAGTTGATGTCCTCCTCTGAGAATGATGTTATCCTCCGTTCCAGCCTTCTGCAGCATCTACAGCATCGCTGAATGCCCCACAGCTCAGAGCAGAGAGGGCGGATCAGTGCAGCCGGGGGGTGGGTGGGCTGGAACGCTGCAGGACGGATTGAGAAAGGACACTGAACCACTGTGCGGACCCTCCTGTCAGGACTGGGTCACATGGGCTAGAGACATGACTCCCCTGTTTCATAGAAATGTGGATTTCTGCCTTTCTAATCTTCATCATGGGTGACAGGTGTAGGCTTATGTTTATGTAACCCACAATTCCACACCGAGGGACTTTTTTCCCACATTTTAAACCTAGGCCAAAATGGATAGTCATTATCCTAATAGAGTCCCATCAGCTGCTAAATCAGTTTCTAGTTTAAGTAAAATTGTATTGATTCAAAGTATTGGTTGATTCAGTGCAATGGACAAATATACATATAAAAATAAAACAAGGTAAAGAATGGGCAAGACAGTGGTCTGAACCCTAGTCCATGCCAAGTTACATACATTTGTTTAATATCTTTTAATGCAAATGTCAAAATTTGATCTATGTTTTGATGTTTTGTTTGTCAGCATTCCATCACACTGAAATTGTTTGTTATCTGCTCATATAGGTGGTAAATGGCTCAACATTTAATTAATAATTTAAATGTAATTACATTTTTACAATATATTAAACCATATAACTGTCAACTACAGCTTGAATGGAAATTTCATATGGAAAGCTTGTTGGGAAACATCCTGCGGAAGTTGGAGACACTGTTAAATTCCTCAAAGTTTTTGTGGATGGGACAATTGACCAACAAGCCACCACAAGAAGTGCATATCTCCGAGTCTGAGTGCACCGGGACACTTGAGGCTGACAAGTTCTGACTTGAGAATATACAAATATATACAATAGACCCCCCTTGTCTGTCAGCCAAAGGGGAGACATTCTCCAGTGTACACACCTGGTGTCAAACAGGATGATTGGACTTGTTGCAGTCACACACACACACACACACACACACACACACACACACACACACACACACACACACACACACACACACACACACAAACACAGTGAGGGGGTCATAGGATGGGGATGTAAAGATGATTTAAAAAAAAGGTTCTGTCTACTAAGCAAAGAACTTCAAGACACATATTCAGTGTGTCAACTTGTAGTGACAAGTCCGGCTAGTTCAGCATCAAACTTCATTCCTTCACTCTCCATGAGCTGTCTCCAGAGCAACACCAATGTTAACGCTTGTTTCTATTTCTATTACTCCTCTGCTTCCACTAAAGTTTGCATGCTAATGAGCAAACTATGGCCCATTTAAGCCCAAGTTTTTGATACCGAGTCACAGCAGAGTCAAGTCTGTCCTGAGGAAGAACTGCGGCTCAAAGGACATTTTCACATCGACTATAGCATTTAGAGAACCACCCTCACCACCTGACAAGAGATCAGAGAAAAATACATTTAAATTACTTACCCTCACAACTATAGATAGACATGCACACACACACACACACACACACACACACACACACACACACACACACACACACACACGCACACACACACACACACACGCACACACCTTTAACCATTAACATCTACACACCGATGGTTTCTGCTTTCTCTCGCTTAGTAATATTAGCCGTTGCAATTAAGGTGTTAATGTGTGTCCGTATGCTCTGGTAGGGGGAAGCGGGGCTCTGGTGTCGGCTTGGTGAGGGTTGGGATTGACGGCCTCTACCTCGCTCAACTCGCCGCTCGCCTGGTCAGGTGCCCCACCTCCTCCCTGAAGGGATGCATATTAAATATGATGATTTTGTCACCTTTAATTGTTTCAGATCATTAAACAAATTTGTATATTAGACAAAGATAACCCAACTAAATATAAAATGCAATTTATAAATGATGATTTCATTTATTAAGGGAAAAAAGCTATCCAAACCTACCTGGCCCTATGTGAAAAAGTAATTGCCCCCCCATGATAAATCATGAATGAATTGTGATTAACAACATTTTTCGGAAAGCTGAATTAAATTTCACAAGCCACACCCAGGCCTGATACTGCCAGACCTGTTGAATAAAGAAATCACTTAAATAGAACCTGTCTGACCCAGGGGAGTAGGCTAAAAGATCCCACAGCGATGTGAAAGACTCATGGCCAGTTATCGCAAATGCTTGATTGCAGTTGTTGCTGCCAAGGGTTGCACAACCAGTTAGTAGATTTAGGGGGCAATTGCTTTTTCACAAAGGACCAGGTAGGTTTGGATAGCTTTTTACCCATAATAAATGAAATCATCATTTAAAAACTGCATTTTATATTGACTCGGGTTATCTTTGTCTAATATCAAAATTTGTTTAATGATCTGAAACATTAAAGTTTGACAAATATGCAAAAACATAAGAAACCAGGAAGGGGGCAAATGCTTTTTCACAGCACTGTATGTGTTTATTTCTATTTGCTTGTGTTTTGTTGCAGTGCATTGAGCTCGGCCACCGTATAAATAGGTAAATAAGAGTAACATACAAAAGAAAGTAAACATGTGATTTTAATAACTATGCAAACCCAAAGCCTTTATTAAGAATGGGCTGTAAGGCTAAGATAAGCTAAGATAGGTAAATGCTTCGCAGTCTGACACTGAAAGGCTCAGTTACAACCAATTCACAAGTCACATTCACAAAGAAAAACAAATGATCCAATTAGCTATTTTCAAAAGGCCATTTCAGCCATCTTGGTAAAATGGCGCTGCCATGGTACAGATGGATGTAGCTGTTTGGTATGAAGCAGGGTCGTGATTTCCCCTCAAAGCTTCAGAAAAAATAAGCGTAAACAAAGTATTAATAGATAAGATGTCAAATTATGACATTTAAATTATGGCAATTATGACCCAACACACTGAATCCTGCTTTTGGCCTTTTTTAATATTTTTAACAACATTGAATCTTTCTGCTAAACCAGCTTGATATTTATGTCTTATACAAATTCATTCACATAATTATTTTGTGCATCTGTGCATAAGTACGCCTTTAGAGAATGCCAGTCTAGCAAGGTGAGTAGTGAGTAAGTTAGTAAACTCACCTTGACAGTTCAATTTATTTGCAAGTCATTGTTCATTGTACTGTTACCAGAATTTACCAGTGCAAACATTATTTCATATATCACCTCAAGGTGACACTTGGGAGAACATTGCAAAACATAATCGGGAAACCACCTCGACCACGTCAGTGTGTAAACAGTGATTAGGGAATAAAACCCAGTGCCTGGGACAGCTTTCAGTCAGCTCCGTCCACTACCCCACAGCCTTGATGATGGTGAAGCCTGCCCTCCACTCTGCAGCGCTGCTGCTGCTGCTGCTGCTGAGTCCTGGGACTCTGACTGCAGGTATGCTGTTAAATTCGAAAACATGTTATTTCAAATGATTGTTATGGAGATTGAATGTCAAGAAATCCTTTTAACAGATTCCCATGTTGTTTTTCATCTGTCATTCAGATCATGGTTTTGCTCCCATTGAGGTGATAGTGAAAAGCAATCTACTAAGCACCCCACAGCTGAGCTTCATCACTTCTGTGGCTCCAAGAGGGATTCTACTGGGTGCACTGAATCGACTCATGAACTCAAACACAGACTTTAAGTAAGATCATAACAACCACTGTCAACTGAGAGTGAGCCTACAACTGGAAACTGTGTTATTCATTCTGATCGGTTAAGTTGGATCTCCTTTAAGTCTGAGATATAGACACTGTCTAGATTAGATGGGTTGGTGGTGGCAAAGTTCTTTTAACCAGATCCATGACAAACTAAGTTACACTGCAAACAAACAGCTTCTGTTTTAGCTTCACAAAAACACCTGCCTAATAGTTTAACCCAGGGGTCGGCAACTTTGACTATCTGGAGCCGCAAAACATATTTAATAGCACAACTTATAAAATGTTATACATAGTTATACTCAATATTGTTGTGTTGTGCCAGTTCACACTTAAAATGAACTAGTTCAAAGTTCAGTTAATGCAGATGATAATTAACTATTTACCGTTCATAGAGTTGCTGAGGTCAGGCAAAGAGGGCAGTTGAGGTAATCTCTATATCACTCTCTGAGAGTCTTGGGAGATGGCAGCTGGGTCTTTGCGGGAGATCTTCCCTTTCTCCACTTCTTCATTGCCCTCTTCTTGGACTTGCTCAGTTTGATCTTAATCTAGGCCAGCTCGATGTTCTTGACTGTCTGTGTTCCAAGACCATACTTAGCAGGATGAAAATTTAGAAGATAATTTTAACCTGATAAAAGCTAATTAGTAACATTTGAAGGTCAGAGTCAGTATCAGATGCATCCGTGGTGACCCACGCTCTTGATCATTTAACGAAAACTTACTTAGTGGATGTAATTTGTTCTTGTGTTTGGACCTGCAGGTTTACCTACAGAGAGGATCCAAACTATGGCCCATTCCTGGAGAGTGTGAATGGTTTGGCTGGAAGTCAAGAAGACCACACATACTGGGAGGTTTTTGTCCAATTCCCAAATAACACAATCATAGCAACAGATGTTGGTAAGTCCATTATTAAACTATCAGTTGATCAGTCAATGTCATTTTGAATCAGATTAATAATACATCAAATGGATCTTGTTTGTAGGCATTGGGTGTTACATTCCCAAAGAAAACGAGAAAATCATTCTGAACTTTACAAAGTGGTGGAGATTCAGCAACTGATGTGCATCAACACGGGATCAGAGCCGGCGCTGGAGTTGTCTGCATATGTCTTTATTTCATAGGTGGACAAGTAAACAACGTTCATCTATGATTAGTATTGACTGTTGAGTGACAACAACATCTGAATAAAGGATCTGCATTACATGTGTTGTAATTGATTGTAATTAAAAGAGAATGAACTGTTGTCAACATTAGTGACAAGGCGACAGATCCGTCAACCTAACATCAACCATCCTGATAATCTTAACTACAAAACTGGTTATTAACTGTCTCAGTTAACTCTGAGTTTTCTTATCCAGAGTCCTTAAGCGGCATCATCACAACCATGAATAAAACTTTTATTAACATATAAGAAGAAATGCTGATACCCGCCTTTGTAATAACAACATCCAAAAGTGACATTCAACAAGTGAAATGTAAATAATAACAAAAGAATAAAAAGAATAAGTAGATATTAACTTCTTAAAAGTATAAGGCTAAAAAAAACTAAATAATCAGATGAATTATATTGAGGTTGTAACTGAGTATTTCAGTTTATTGTCTGATCATATTCAAACTATTCTGAACACATTTGATGCAGATACATTTTTTTAGGTGATGTCAGACTGTTTCTGTTTCCAAAGCAGAGAGAAGAGAAGTAGTTGAACTGTGACAATATCAGCTTGACTGAAATATTCATTTATAATGGAAATATTGTGTGTTGATAATTGGGATCTGTAATATGATAAACATCAACATTCTCAGCTATTATGTGTTGTTGGATATTCGTTTATCCTAAATATGAGAAGAGCCGGTCTGGTCTAATTCAAGTATTTATTTAGAAGCAATGAAAAGGTTTGAAAAGTTACAACAAAACAATGGGCATGAAAAGCACAGCCCCCGGCCCTCTAGCGGCACCGGGCATGAGTCGCATCAAACAGAAGGCGTCTGTACTTTTTTAAAGCAGTAGATAGAACAGGATTGGTCAATAACGAGGGGAAGATTTCCTTGGTTCTTCCTCGATGGTGCGCAGGCTAAGTCCACCCTCTTGGCATTGGAATACGGATATGAAGAGCAGCTCCGATTCGCTCCTCCTCTGATGGTTGCTAGGCTAAATGTTCACTTCCTGACCAGCCTTGACACAGCTGACGCTTTGTTGGTCAGTGGTGTTGTTCATTGGAGTAAAGAATATTGTGTTCCTGCTCTATCGGCTGTATGTTCTGTTTGATTAAACATTCGAAACCTCTAAACCAAAACAACATCACCCTGTCTGTCCCCCAGAACCTGGGACAGCTGCTTGAACTCTGTGTGTTGTCTTATGATGCTAAGGGAGTTATGCTTTAATATAAAAAGTTAGAAATGAGAACAAGTAAAAGATTCATGATTAACACCAAGCAGCAACAGCTATTATAAGTCATTTGTGTGAAGGCCTTATATCTGGCCCAAACTGCTCCTGCCCGCACCCTCCTTTCTTTATTGTTTAGAGTTCAGTCAGACACCCAGACCAGCTAAAATGTAAAATCCCAACATGTCAGTAATCAACAAGTCTTGAAGCTATAACAGTTGTGATGTATTTACACACTGTGATAAACTCTCCCCCTGTTCATTAGAAGCTCTCTATGAAAGATTCAACTCATCTATTAAATATCTGCTGACATTATTTTCTCACTAAGCTACAGACCAACCTCTTTTGTCCCTGTCAGGATCCTGTAGCTCGATGACTCTGGTTTTCCAGTCATCTGATTGGTCAGGAGTTGGGTCGTTGACATGTTTTGATCTGTTATCTGGAGCAGGCTAATTTAGCCTCTTGTAGAAGATTGTCGCGAATTCGCATCAAACCGTTTCCGGTCTTAATGCAGCCGAGGTGGCGATTGTATCCCTCTAATGCCTGATGGTGCAAATACTACACATACCAAGGAAGGTTTTGGAAGCACTCTGCCGCCATCTAGTGGTCAGAGGGGAGAATACATCCAGTGGATGCACCCGAAAGATAAACATTTGAATTAATTTGACTTTTAATGATTAAAATATTGTTGCTTCGTGTATGTCTTATCCAAATTCATTCACATAATTAGTTTGTGCATCTGTGCATAAGTATGCCTATAGAGAATGAGAGGTGAGTAGTGAGTAAGTTAGTAAACTCACCTTGACAGTTCAATTTATTTGCAAGTCATTGTTCATTGTACGGTTAGCAGAATTTACCAGTGCAAACATTATTTCATAATATCACCTCAAGTGACACTTGGAAAACATTGCAAAACAGGTCGGGTAACCACATCAGCCCGTGTCAGTGTATTAACAGTGATGAGGGGAAAAACACACACACAAACACACACAAACACACAGGGACAGGGTTATAGGATGGGGATGTAAAGATGATTTAAAAAAAGGTTCTGTTTACTAAGCAATACACATATTCAGTGTATCACCTTGTAGTTCAGCATCAAACTTCATTCCTTCACTCTCCCTGAGCTGTCTCCAGAGCAACACCAATGTTAACGCTTGTTTCTATTTCTATTACTCCTCTGCTTCCACTAAAGTTTGCATGCTAATGAGCGAACCATGGCCCATTTAAGCCCAAGTTTTTGATACCGAGTCACAGTAGAGTCCAGTCTGTCCTGAGGAAGAACTGCGACAGATTCACAACACATGGACTATAGCACTTAGCGAGCCACCCTCACCACCTGACGAGAGATCAGAGAAAAATAAATAGAAATAAATATACCGTGGATGAGAGAACTCAACGCACTGCAAATTAACACACCCTCACAACAATAGATATACATGCACACACACACACACACACTTATAAACATACCCAATCGTTTCTGTTTTCTCTCGCTTAGTAATATTAGCCCTTGCAATTTAAGGTATGTGTGTCCATATGCTCTGCCTGTTCCCCCAGGTAGGGGGACACAGGGCTCTGGTGTCGCCTTGGCGGGGGTTGGGATTGTCGGCCTCTACCTTGCTCACCTCGCCGCTCACCTGGCCAGGTGCCCCACCTCATCGCTGGAGAGATGCATATTAAATATGATGATGCTTTTTATTCTTCATTATATTATAAAACCTATTATTATATATTATATTATACTATATTATAGGATATATTCAGGTTTATTATAGGGTGTATGTGTGTATTTACTTATTCATCTTTTTTCATTTTCTATTCTATTATTGTCATTACTATTATTTATTTACCTTGTTTGTTTTCCGCATAAAATAATGTTATGTCTTTGGCTTTTCATTATCAACATATATTTGTGTTTCTTGCCTATCTTGTTTCTAAAAAAAAGATTACGTCTCTAAAATGAATATAAATAGATGTATACATGCATGTGTTTATTTCTATTTGTAGGTGTTTTGTTGCAGTGAATTGAGCTCGGCCACCGTATAAAAAGGTAAATATGAGTAACATACAAAAAAAAGTAAACATGTGATTATAATAACTATGCAAACCCAAAGCCTTTATTAAGAGTGGGCCGTAAGGCTAAGCTAAGCTAAGATAGGTAAATGCTTCACAGTCTGACACTGAAAGGCTCAGTTACAACCAATTAAATTCAGCCTTTCACATGATTTATAATCTATCACATTCACAAAAAAAAAAAAAAATATGCTCCGATAAGCTATTTTCAAAATGCCATTTCAGCCTTCTTGGTAAAATGGCTCTGCCATGGTACAGATGAATGTAGCTGTTTGGTATGAAGCAGGGTCGTGATTTGCCCTGAAAGCTTCAGATAAAAAAGCATAAACAAAGTAATTATAGTGTAACAGGATCTCCCTTGTCACCGTGGGTTAGTCAGGAAACAGTGGGGACACAGGTAAGTGTGTCTCAGTAGTTTCTTTTATTACTTCAGACACCCATCTCATCTCATCTCATTTTCGTCCGCTTATCCGGGGTCGGGTCGCGGGGGGAGCAGCTCAAGCAGGGGGCCCCAGACTTCCCTTTCCCGGGCCACATTGACCAACTCTGACGGGGGGATCCCGAGGCGTTCCCAGGCCAGTGTTGAGATATAATCTCTCCACCTAGTCCTGGGTCTTCCCCGAGGTCTCCTCCCCACTGGACGTGCCTGAAACACCTCCCAAGGAAGGCGCCCAGTGGGCATCCTTACCAGATGCCCGAACCACCTCAGCTGACTCCTTTCTAAGTAAAGGAGCAGCGGCTCTAATCCGAGTTCCTCACGGATGGCTGAGCTTCTCACCCTATCCCTAAGGGAGACGCCAGCCACCCTTCTGGGAAAACTCATCTCGGCCGCTTGTACCCGCGATCTCGTCCTTTCGGTCATCACCCAGCCCTCATGACCATAGGTGAGGATAGGAACGAAGATCGACCGGTAGATCGAGAGCTTTGCCTTGCGGCTCAGCTCTCTTTTCGTTACAACGGTGCGGTAAAGCGAACGCAATACCGCCCCCGCTGCTCCAATTCTCCGGCCAATCTCACGCTCCATAGTACCCTCACTCGCGAACAAGACCCCGAGGTACTTGAACTCCTTCACTTGGGCTAAAGACTCATTTCCTACCCGGAGTAAGCAATCCATCGGTTTCCTGCTAAGAGTCATGGCCTCAGATTTAGCGGTGCTGATCCTCATCCCAGCCGCTTCACACTCGGCCGCCAGCCGATCCAGTGAGTGCTGAAGGTCACAGGCCGATGATCCAATGAGGACCACGTCATCTGCAAAAAGCAGTGACGAGATCCTCAGACCACCGAACTGCAACCCCTCCCCACCACAACTACGCCTTGATATCCTGTCCATGTATATCACAAACAGGATTGGTGACAAGGCGCAGCCCTGGCGGAGACCAGCTCCCACTGAGAACGAAACTGACTGGCTGCCGAGGACGCGAACACAGCTCTCGCTTTGGGAGTACAGGGATTGGATGGCCCTGAGGATAGACCCCCTTACCCCATACTCCCGCAGCACCTCCCACAGTTTCTCCCGGGGGACCCGGTCATACGCCTTCTCCAGATCCACAAAACACATGTAGACCGGATGGGCATACTCCCAGGCCCCCTCCAGGATCCTTGCGAGAGTGAAGAGCTGGTCCGTAGTTCCACGTCCGGGGCGAAAACCGCATTGTTCCTCTTCAATCTGAGGTTCGACGATCGGCCGAACCCTCCTTTCCAGCACCTTGGAGTAGACTTTACCAGGGAGGCTGAGAAGTGTGATACCCCGGTAATTGGCACACACTCTCTGGTCCCCCTTTTTGTACAGGGGAACCACCACCCCGGTTTGCCACTCCTTTGGCACTGTACCCGACTCCCACGCGATGTTGAATAGGCGTGTCAACCATGACAGCCCCTCAACACCCAGAGCCTTTAGCATTTCTGGCTGGATCTCATCAATCCCTGGGGCTTTGCCACTGCGGAGATGTTTGACTACCTCAGTGACCTCCACCAGGGAAATTGACGACGAAACACCATCAACCTCGAGCTCTGCCTCCAACATAGAGGGCGTGTTATTCGGATTCAGGAGTTCCTCAAAGAGTTCCTTCCAACGTCCGACTACCTCCTCAGTTGAGGTCAACAGAGTCCCATCCTTACTGTACACAGCTTGGATGGTTCCCCGTTTCCCCCTCCTGAGGTGCCGGATAGTCTTCCAGAAACACTTTGGTGCCGACCGAAAGTCCTTCTCCATGGCCTCTCCGAACTTCTCCCACACCCGCTGCTTAGCCTCCGACACGGCAGCAGCTGCAGCCCTTCGGGCCTGTCGGTACCCTGCAACCGAGTCAGGAGTCCTCCAGGATATCATATCCCGGAAGGCCTCCTTCTTCAATCGGACGGCTTCCCTGACCACCGGTGTCCACCACGGTGTCCGAGGGTTACCGCCCCTTGAGGAGCCTAAGACCCTGAGGCCACAGCTAGCCGCCGCAGCTTCAGCAATGGAGGCTTTGAACACCGCCCACTCCGGCTCAATGCCCCCAACCTCCACAGGAATGCCAGAAAAACTTCGCCGGAGGTGTGAGTTGAAGATACCTAGGACGGGGGCCTCCTCCAGACGTTCCCAGTTCACCCGCACTACTCGTTTGGGCTTACCAGGTCTATCCGGAAATTTCCCCCATTCCCTGATCCAACTCACAACCAGATGGTGGTCAGTTGACAGTTCCGCCCCTCTCTTTACCCGAGTGTCCAAAACATGCGGCCTCAGATCAGATGACACGATCACAAAATCGATCATTGATCTTCGGCCTAGGGTACTCTGGTACCAGGTACACTTATGAGCACCCTTATGTTCGAACATGGTGTTTGTTATGGATAATCCATGGCTAGCACAGAAGTCCAATAACAAACGACCGCTCGGGTTCAGATCAGGGAGGCCGTTCCTCCCCACCACGCCTCTCCAGGTGTCTCCATCGTTGCCCACGTGGGCGTTGAAGTCACCCAGCAGAACTACGGAGTCCCCTACTGGAGCCCCATACAGGACTCCATTCATGGTCTCCAAGAAGGCCGAGTACTCTGAGCTGCTGTTTGGTGCATACGCACAAACAACAGTCAGAGTTTTCCCCCCTACAACCCTTAGGCGCAGGGAGGCGACCCTCTCGTCTACCGGGGTAAACTCCAACACCGCGGCGCTCAGCCGGGGATTTATGAGTATCCCCACACCCGCCCGGCGCCTCACGCCCTTGGCAACTCCGGAGAAGAATAGAGTCCAACCCTTATCCAGGAGTACGGTACCAGAGCTGAGACTGTGCGTGGAGGTAAGCCCCACCAGATCTAACTGATAGCGCTCCACCTCCCTCACAAGCTCCGGTTCCTTTCCCCACAGCGAGGTGACGTTCCACGTCCCCAGAGCCAGCTTCTGCCGCCCGGGTCTGGTCCGTCGAGACCCCTGACCTTCGCTGCCACCCATGTGGCTGCGCACCCAACCCCAACGGGTCTTCCCACAGGTGGTGGGCCCATGAGATGAAGAGAGGGGGGGTGCCACGTAGTTTGTTCGGGCTGTGCCCGACCGGGCTCCGTGGCAAACCCGGCCACCAGGCGCTCGCCATCGAGCCCTCCGTCTGGGCCTAGCTCCAGACGGGGGCCCCGGGCTTCCTCCGGGCCGGGTCACATCTCCTCTTTTTTCGATATTCAACATACAAAACATAAATCAAACTTCTCATACGCATATCATCATTCGCTTTGCAGCGTATCGCTCCTTCTCCGGGCGTGCACTGGCTCCTCTCGTTCCCGTCCCGAGCCCCAGCTCGCTACTGCTGATAAGGGGATAGAGTCATTCGTGGAACTGGAACACCTGAGTATAATTAGACTCTCTCCCAGGCACCGATCCCAGCACCCCATCTCCACTCCCTCCCTCCTGTAGCCGACGCTGACCATCCCCCACTACCACATACCTCCACCGCCCGACTTAGGCCGGGGAGCCGTCCGGCCTAACCTACTCCCACCCCCACTCTGAACGGGAGAGGAAGTCGGCCACAACCATCTGTGCACCCGGTCTATGGATCACCTAGGCCTGTCACGATAACACATTTTTCTGTGCGATTAATTGCCCCAGAAATTATTGCGATAAGCGATAATATTGCCGTTTTGACACCATTTTCAACTTATATAATGATAATGGCATAATAATGCAAGGCATCATCTCTCTAGCAATGAAGCGAACTACACAGTCAGTGAGCGCGCACCATTTTGCGCTGTCCTGTTTGTACTTTGTTTGCCGACTAAACGCCCCAGTGATTGTGGACAGTTGGGAAGACGGAGACTTCCCAACTGTTTGTTTTTTCCCAAGCTGGGAAAACTGCATCGGGTGATTGTGTTTCAGGTGAAGATGCAGGTTTGTTGTATTACCGCGTTTTGTCAATACTGTTTTCAAACAAATGCGACATGTCGGCTCGCATAAGTTATTTGGTTCGCCCCGGCCGTTGGGTTTGAAGCCGAAGTGCTCCCACACGGCAGCTGTCGCGTTCGGCTTAGAAACCAACTCCATCTTTTTATTCTTCCAAATGTTTTTTCTCTTCTCCTCTCGGGACTTTCATGCTGCACTCTGCACTGCGCAACGCCAGGGCTCCGCCTCCCACATAGAGACCAATGCTACAAGTGACTGAGACGTGACGAGGGGGTTAACTTATTGTGCCCTCAGCTCGGCCTTTAAGGCTGCGCTGCAGGAAATAATAACCATCACCAACTGAATGCCTAACCCTGCGCGCTGCCTTGAAGAATTCAGTTGGGGCAAAAAAACACCATCCGGCGATTTATTGCAGCCGGCAAAAAATTATCGCTCATTTTAATTTATCGCGCAATTAATTGATTTATTGCATATCGCGACAGGCCTAGGATCACCTTGAATTTGAAGGGTTGTAAGGCCAAATACCAACGGGTGATCCGCGCGTTTGCATCTTTCATGCGGTGGAGCCACTGGAGCGGAGCATGGTCCGAACAGAGGGTGAAAGAGCGTCCCAGAAGGTAATATCGAAGGGTGTCGACCGCCCACCGGATTGCCAGGCACTCTTTTTCTATTGTGCTGTATCTGGCCTCTCTCTCTGACAGTTTACGGCTGATTTACAGCATTTACTGCTGAGACAAAACCGCCCCCAGCCCCCTGTTCGACGCGTCAGTCTGTAAGAGAAAGGGCAGAGAAAAGTTAGGTGTATGGAGAAGTGGTTCCCCACAGAGGACCTGTTTTACCCTCTCGAATGCCTGTTGGCACTGCTCCGACCACTGGACCGGATCTGAGGCACCTTTTCGGGTCAGATCGGTCAGTGGGCTGGTCAGGTCAGCGAACGCGGGGATGAACCGCCTGTAGTACCCCGCCAGACCCAAGAACCGTCTCACCTCTTTTTTGGACTTCTGCGATAGCTGCCGTTTTATCCACCTGAGGGCGCACCTGCCCGCCGCCCAAGTGGTACCCTAGATACCGAACCTCCCTCCGTCCAACTGCGCACTTCTTCGGGTTGGCTGTGAGTCCGGCCTGCCTCAGAGACTCCAGCACTGCGGCCACCCGCTGCACGTGCTCCGCCCAGGTGTTACTGTGAATGATGACGTCATCCAGGTAGGCGGCGGCATATGCAGCGTGCGGACGCAGCACCCCGTCCATGAGGCGTTGGAAAGTGGTCGGAGCCCAGAACAACCCGAACGGCAGTGTGACAAATTGGTATAACCCATACGGAGTCGCAAAGGCCGTTTTCTCCTTAGACTCTGGAGATAGGGGAATTTGCCAGTAGCCCTTGGTCAGATCCAGTGTGGAGAAAAAACATGCAGTGCCTAGCCGATCCAGGAGCTCGTCGACCCGGGGCATTGGATATGCATCAAACTGTGAGACATCGTTCACCTTGCGGTAGTCCACGCAGACCCGTACAGACCCATCCTTCTTGGCGACAAGAAGGATGGGGCTGCACCAGGCGCTGTTAGACTCTTCTATTACCCCCATCTTGAGCATAGCTGCCAATTCTTCCTGAACAATTTTTCTTTTACGTTCAGGAAGCCTATAGGGTCGTGAACGCACACTCACCCAGGGGAAGTCTCAACGTGATGTTGTATGAGCTTTGTGCGGCCTGGCAAGGGGGAAAACACGTCAGCAAAATGCTGCTGCAACATGGCAATCTCTGCTCTGTGGGCCGGGGAGAGATGGTCATCACAAGGGAGCGAGGCCGGATTGATAGAATTTGGTACCTCGGGTCCCTACTCATCTCTTTCACTCACCAGCGACACCAGAGAAACAGGCTCTGCCTCTCTCCATGCTTTAAGGAGGTTGAGGTGGTATATCTGTGTGGCTCCACCCCTGTCAGAACGCACAACCTCGTAATCGACATCCCCCACCCGCTGTGTGACCACAAAGGGCCCTTGCCACTTGGCGAGTAATTTAGAGCTAGAAGAGGGAAGTAATACAAGTACTTTTTCTCCCGGTGTAAATTGTCTAAGCTTGGCTCTTCTGTTGTACAGGCGCTGTTGACGTGCCTGGGCCTGGAGCAAATTCTCCCGTGATAACCGCCCCAGTGTGTGGAGTTTCGCTCTCAAGTCCAGGACGTACTGAATTTCGTTCTTACTGGGGCTTGGACCTTCCTCCCAGTTTTCTCTAAGTATGTCCAGTATACCCCGTGGTTTTCTGCCAAACAAAAGTTCAAAGGGAGAAAATCCCGTGGAGGCCTGGGGTACCTCCCGCACTGCAAACAACAGAGGATCAAGCCATTTAGCCCAATTGCGCTCGTCTTCGTGAATGAACTTACGGATCATGGATTTCAATGTCTTATTCAGGCGCTCGACCAGCCCATCAGTCTGTGGGTGGTACACACTGGTCCGAATAGATTTGACTCCCAGTAATCCGTAAAGTTCTTTAAGTGTTTGTGACATAAACGAGGTGCCTTGGTCAGTCAGGATCTCTTTTGGGATCCCGACTCGGGAGATGACCTGAAACAGTGCCTGCGCAAAACTCTTTGCAGAGATGGTGCGCAGTGGCACTGCCTCTGGATATCGCGTTGCGTAATCCACCAGGACCAACACAAAGCGATACCCACGTGCAGACGGGTGAAATGGCCCGATGAGGTCCATACCAATGCGCTCAAATGGAACCTCCATTAATGGTAGCGGGCGCAATGGCGCTCTTGGGATGGCTGGTTGGTTCACCAGTTGACATTCACGGCAAGACGCGCACCAGCTGCGCACCTCCCCGCGAATGCCAGGCCAATAGATTCGGGTCATTATCCGGCTTAGTGTTTTATCATACCCCAGGTGACCAGCCATTGGGTTAAAATGAGCCTGGAAAACCATTTCCCGACTGCTTTTAGGCACCAGCAACTGGGTGGTTTCTCCTCCTAATTGAGTGTCACGACTCACTTGGTATAGCCTGTCCCTGATCAATGAAAAATATGGGAACGTCTGCGCAGCGTCAGGGCGCACCATGTGACCATCAATTTGTATCACCTGATCAAAGGCTGAGCGTAGAGTGTCATCACGAGACTGTTCGAGTGGAAAATCTTCCATGGAGTGAAATTCAGGAACCAGCGGCGCCTCCTGTGGAGTCACTGCTGGTTCCTCCCCCCTGTCTGCAGTGTCGGACAACCTTGCGTCACCTCTGAGCGCAGCGCACACGTCATATGTCCCTGTCTGTTGTGAGCGCACCCCCACACATTGCCCCACTACAGAATGAAACCCCGGCCAATCAGTCCCTAGGATTAGGGGGTGCGTCAGGTGGGAGCTAACCGCGACCTTTGTACTATTCTTTTTCCCCTGGTGTCTAATTTCCACTGTCACCATCAGGTATCTGTGAATATCCCCATGCACACACCTAATATTTACCCAACAAGCCTCCACCAAAGCCCCGGGTCGAACCAGGTTCTGGTGAATCATGGACTGCATGCAGCCTGAGTCCACCATAGCCTGATGTACAGCCCCCTGAATTCTTACCGGGATGCTGTATGTCGCTCCCGGACCGGGGGAGGGTGTTGCAGGGCCGGCAACCCGGATCACTTGCCCCACCTCCATGAGGGGGCACGCCTCCCGGAAGTGTCCGAGCTGTCCGCACCTCCAACACTCCTGCCCAGGCATCCGAGGCGCCCCCTGCGGGTTGGGAGCGGTGCCTGTAGCGGCTGGGACCTGCGGGTGAAAGAACCGAGACAAAACAGGGTTAACACGGGGATCAGGTGGGCCCCGCCCCGGGTTATGGGGCTGAGGAGGGCCCCTTCGCCGAGGGGCTGGGATCGGTCGGGTCCGGGTGGGGGAGCGGTTGCCTCCGCCCTGGCCGTCAGGATGTACGGCGAGGTGGTCCTCCGCGAGAGTGACGGCCGCTTCCAGCGTCGCTGGTCGGTGATATCGCACCCACGCCGAGGTCCGGTCCGGTAGCCCCCACATGAACTGTTCCAGGACCACCTTCCCAAGCATCGTGTCCTCCGCTGAGGAGCCCCCGGGCTGCAGCCACCGTGTAGCCGCATCACGCAGCTGTTGCGCGTAGGCGAACAGCCGGTCCTCCCCCAGCCTGGCGTCCCGGAGCCTCCGGCGATGGTCCTCCGGCGTCAGCCCCAGCCGGTCCAGCACTGCCCTCCTGATGTGACTCAAACATTTCCAGAAAGGACTGCGGGTCGTCCGCCTCCGACATCTTATGGAGGGTTATACCCGCCAACGGGGAGCATGCCGCGGGGAGCGGCGCTACGGTCGGCTTGGAGAAAAGATGCTCCATCTGGCTCTGGAGCATCCCCGGGAACTGCCGATTAAATGCGGCCTGCTCCCGCTGCATGGCCGCGACGCCCTCCGTCATCTGGCCGAGCGCCACGGCCGGCTGTGTCGGGTTCTGGTCCCTCTCCTGTTCCATAACGATCCGGTTGGGCTCCAGTGTAACAGGATCTCCCTTGTCACCGTGGGTTAGTCGTCAGGAAACAGTGGGGACGCAGGTAAGTGTGTCTCAGTAGTTTCTTTTATTACTTCAGACACCCATATAAAACATAAATCAAACTTCTCATACGCATATCATCATTCGCTTTGCAGCGTATCGTTTCTTCTCCGGGCGTGCACTGGCTCTTCTCGTGCCCGTCCCGAGCCCCAGCTCGCTACTGCTGATAAGGGGATAGAGTCATTAGTGGAACTGGAACACCTGAGTACAATTAGACTCTCTCCCAGGCACCGATCCCAGCACCCCATCTCCACTCCCTCCCTCCTGTAGCCGACGCTGACCATCCCCCACTACCACATATAGATAAGATGTCAAATTATGACATTTAGATTATGGCAATAATGTGCCAACACACTGGATCTGGGTAGAAAACTGCTTTTGGTCTTTTTTAATATGTTGAACAACATTGAATCTTTCTGCTATACCAGCGTGGTAAAACTGTCATTGCATGAGAAAAAGAAGAAACATCTTCACACATGTTCAGTAGATAGGACCAAGCCTAGAAATGTAACACTTTTGTGTATGTCCAATGTATATATATATATATGTATGTATAACCTCCAGAGAAGAACCAGAGCACCAAAAAGAAGTGGGCTGCTAAATGAAATCATTTTGATCAAAGTGGAACTTGCAGAAGCGCTTTCATTTCATTTCAAAGTGTTGAAGAAGTGTCTTTAGAGGTACAGATTGCAAATTTGGAACTCAGCCTATCAGAGGTCGGACCATGAGTCCCGACTCGGGAGATGACCTGAAACAGTGCCTGCGCAAAACTCTTTGCAGAGATGGTGCGCAGTGGCACTGCCTCTGGATATCGCGTTGCGTAATCCACCAGGACCAACACAAAGCGATACCCACGTGCAGACGGGTGAAACTCAGCCTATCAGAGGTCGGACCATGAGTTCAGTTTTTATTATGTTGTATTATATTATCTTAGCTTTCTTGTTGATATTTAATATACACAGCAATTTAATGTGACCCCCAAAATATACATTTTAATTAATTTGACTTTTCGTCAACACAAGGCATTGGGTATACATCAAATTCAGACGTAGCATTCAGCTTTCTAAAGTCATTACAGAAACGTACTGTGTTATCAGGCTTGGCCACCAGGATGATAGGGCTTGACCAGGCATTCTTTGACTCTTCATCACATTCAATTCCAACATCTTGCTTACATCTTCCTCAATCACTTTTCTGCGGGCCTCTCGTACCCGATACGGCCTTTGGTTTACTGTTTTTCCTTCCTGGGGTGCGTACTTCATGCTCCACCAGGTGTGTGCAGCCCGGGAGGGATGAGAACACATCTTGGTTGCGGTCTACCAGCTCCTTTGCTTGCTGTTGCTTGTGAGGGGAAAGTTCGGGGCCAAAACTCACTGCTTCCCGGGCTAATTATTTTGGCTCCCTTGGGGTACGGCCAGTAAACAATGTCTCTCTGTCATGCAATTTCTTCAAGAGATTAACATGGTATATCTGCTCCCCTTTACGCTTTCCGGGTTGTCGTACTTTATAATTAACTTCCCCAACCTTCTCAATGACTTTGTATGGTAATTATTTTGTGCATCTGTGCATAAGTATGCCTTTAGAGCAGGGGTTCTCAAACTTTTGCAAGCTGGGCCCCCCCAAAGCTGGTTAGGGGTGGTTGCCCACACAGAGTTGTCAAAGTTAATAGTCAGGTCGTGGATGGGAGAGTCTTTCCCTGGAAGGAAAACCTCTTTTAAAACCTTTTGAAAATTATTATAATTATGAAGTATGAATTTATACATTAAAAAATACATGATAAACTAACCAAATTCTAACAGTGGTCCCAAATGTCCACATATAAAACAGAGGGAGAACGACTCCTGAAATATATCACAACAACCTGTAATGGAGAATAATTGATCATTTAGTGTACATGATCACACCATTAAGGATCAACACATAAGCACAATAAAACTTGTGTGATAATAATAACAATAATATTAAATATTTCTCACCTTATCAGTGGAACATTTACACACAAATTATACCTATTAAATAGTTATCACCTCAATAAACAATAAATGAATAAAAAGATTACAATAAATTCAATGGCAAATATTTCTAATTAAACTAATTATTCCTTATAGGTTTACTTGTATTCTGTTTTCAATACAGCTTGATTCTGCATCTCTATTTACAGCTCAGCTATGGCAACAGTAAACGACGTTAGCAGCTCTTAGCTAGCTTAGCTAAATCATCTGAACAATAATAACCCATAATAGCACAATTCGGCATTTTAAAACAAAATCAAAAACGTTTTCTACTTTGTTTTGGACATGTCTCAAAAATGTAGCCTAGCCAGCCCCAGGCCAACGTTACTTACCACGTCTGCCTCCACTCGCTCATCATTGTCGAGTCCTCCTCGCTCGTCTCCCGGCGCAGCTGCTGCTGCTGAGCTGGTGAACCCGGCACCAAATAGCTCCGTCAGTTTGGCACATTTAGCAGCCTCCACCTCCAGAGACTTCAGCTTTTTTTCCCGATGCTTCTCAGCGCCACCCGGGCGCTTTTTACTCTTATTATCCATTTTAAGTTTCTGTCTCAGCAGCAGCCCGTCCCGCGACTCCCCCCGCCAATGCCATGAGGTCCCGCCCCACCCTGGTTTGTGTTGTGATTGACAGCACTGTCAGGGCTCTCTGAGTCTGTCAGCCCATGATTGATTGACAATGACAAACAATAGACCAATAATATGCGTCGATGCTGGCAACACACTGCTAGCCCTCTGTAGCCAATTGGGCGGCCCAATTGGAGGGAATTTAGAGAGGAAGAAGAGAAAAAAAAAAACAAAAAAAAAAACAGAGCGGACCAGACCGGCCCACATTGGGTCAACGGCCCACTGGGACGATGCCCGGTATGCCAGATGGCCAGTCCACCCCTGACTATTAGGTTAACCCAGGGGTCGGCAACTATTACTATCAAAAGAGCCATTTTAGCCCCTTTTCCACCAAATAAAACTCATCTGGAGACACAAAACATATTTGATTGCACAACTTAAAAAGTTTAATATATAGTTATTCTCAGTGTTGTGCCAGGTCACACTTATAATGAATTAGTTCAAAGTTCAGTTAATGCAGATGATAATTAACTATTTACCGTTCATAGAGTTGCTGAGGTCAGGCAAAGAGGGCAGTTGAGGTAATCTCTATATCACTCTCTGAGAGTCTTGGGAGATGGCAGCTGGGTCTTTGCGGGAGATCTTCCCTTTCTCCACTTCTTCATTGCCCTCTTCTTGGACTTGCTCAGTTTGATCTTAATCTAGGCCAGCTCGATGTTCTTGACTGTCTGTGTTCCAAGACCATACTTAGCAGGATGAAAATTTAGAAGATAATTTTAACCTGATAAAAGCTAATTAGTAACATTTGAAGGTCAGAGTCAGTATCAGATGCATCCGTGGTGACCCACGCTCTTGATCATTTAACGAAAACTTACTTAGTGGATGTAATTTGTTCTTGTGTTTGGTCCTGCAGGTTTACCTACACAGAGGATCCAAACTATGGCCCATTCCTGGAGAGTGTGAATGGTTTGGCTGGAAGTCAAGAAGACCACACATACTGGGAGGTTTTGGTCCAATTCCCAAATAACACAATCATAGCAACAGATGTTGGTAAGTCCATTATTAAACTATCAGTTGATCAGTCAATGTCATTTTGAATCAGATTAATAATACATCAAATGGATCTTGTTTGTAGGCATTGGGTGTTACATTCCCAAAGAAAACGAGAAAATCATTCTGAACTTTACAAAGTGGTGAAGATTCAGCAACTGATGTGCATCAACACGGGATCAGAGCCGGCGCTGGAGTTGTCTGCATATGTCTTTATTTCATAGGTGGACAAGTAAACAACGTTCATCTATGATTAGTATCGACTGTTGAGTGACAACAACATCTGAATAAAGGATCCTCTTTACATGTGTTGTAATTAATTGTAATTAAAAGAGAATGAACAGTTGTCAAGGCAGGTTTATGCAGCAGAAATGTATTTCTTATTTTTTAGACATCTGCTTCTCACACCCTAACTTCGTTTTCAACAATAACAAAACTGGGCTGAGCTTTATCGGCACACAGGATATACACAAAATAGGGTATATTAATCTTCCTCAGATCAGGTGAAGGTAAATTCATTATTCAGCTTCATTTAACCTAACATCAACCGTTCTGATAATCTGTACTACAAAACCGGTTATTAAATGTCTTAGTTAACTCTGGGTTTTCTTATCCAGATACAAGCATGTTCATGCAGAACAGGCTCCTTAAGTGGCATCATCAGAACCATGAATAAAGCTCCTATTAAGAAATGCTGTAGAGTTTGTAATAAAACATCCAAAAGTGACATTCAACAAGTGAAATGTATATAATAACAAAAGAATAAGAAGATATTAATTCTTTAAAGTATAAGGCATAACAAATCTGTAATTAGGCAGTATAATTGTATTAAGTTTGTAACTGAGTATTTCAGTTTATTGTCTGATCATATTCAAACTATTCTGAACACGTTTGATGCAGATACATTTTTATTTAGTTGATGTCAGACTGTTTCTGTTGCCAAAGCAGAGAGAAGAGAAGTAGTTGATGACCTCAGCCTGACTGAAATATTAATTTATAATGGAAATATTGTTTGTTGATAATTGGGATCTGTAATATAATTCACATCAACACTCTTAGCTATTATGTCGGTAATCATGACGTCTTTGTTGAATTTAAATGAAGCTATAACAGTTGTGATGTATTTACACACTGTGATAAACTCTCCCCCTGTTCATTAGAAGCTCTCTATGAAAGATTCAACTCATCTATTAAATATCTGCTGACATTATTTTCTCACTAAGCTACAGACCAACCTCTTTTGTCCCTGTCAGGATCCTGTAGCTCGATGACTCTGGTTTTCCAGTCATCTGATTGGTCAGGAGTTGGGTCGTTGACAGGTTTTGATCTGTTATCTGGAGCAGGTTAACACTTAGCATGTAACCACGGTAATTTACTCTAGAAAGTAAACCAGCTTCGTAGAATTAAACCTTGAAGTTAAACATAAAGCTACGTCGATAACTGCAACTCCTGCTTCAGAGTACAAGACACAGGCTGAGCAGGAAACCTGTATTCTGCCATCAAACATCTAATTGGTCTCTTCTCATTGGCTGTTCCCTGAGGAACTCATTAAGTCAAAGAAGGAGACTGAAACCACAATATACACTGAGAAGAGCCAGGATGTGGTAATCTTGTTGACCCACAGCAGATGGAGCTGGAGAGTGGTGAATGTGAATTGGTGAGTGTTATATTTGAATCATTGTAAAAGTCACAGAATTTAAAAGCTCTTCACCTAACAAAAATATAATCTGTTGATATAACATTGATTGTCATTGGATAGGTTTTTGCTAATTCCTGTTATTTGCTCAGGCGTTTTGTTTTCTTTGCTTGGAGTGATGGGCAATAAAGCAATAACAATAGTAAATTCAATAAAATGTCATCATAAAAAAATATAACATTAGTACAATATACATTGATATATTGATGTGTAAGCACAGTGAGGAAGTTTAATACATTATTGATTTTAATGCTCTAACTCACATTTGTAAAATGTTTGTCATTCTCTGCCTATAAAAAAGAGATTCAAACCAAAACCTTCACTGAGGAGCAAAAATTTGTCTTTAAAATAAATAATGCATAACTTTATAATGTAAGTAAAGAGCTCGAGACAAGTTAGAAAATGGTTAGGGTTAGGTTTTTGTTAGAGTTTCAATGACTAAAACGAATATAGGATCCTCGGATGCATTCCTGATACTTTTCGTAGAGGACACTGCTCCCATGCATTAGGGATGTAGGGCCTATTGACATAAGGCTCAGGTCTTTTACCAGCTGTGACTATAGCAGGTATGTCTGTTATTTAGTTAAACTGTCTTCATTATGGTCATTTGCATGATGAAATTTAGGTCACGGCTCTACAAAGTGTGGCTCACATGTGTTTATTAAAATGCACTGATCCATAAGTCAAAGAAGCAAATGTGTGAACTTTGCCCAGAACTCCTACTGGGATAACTCCAGTGCCTCCTTAAATCTAGTTTATGGGGGTCACAGAAAAAAAACAGGAGGATTTTGGTTCCCTGTAAAAAAAATCCAAAGCAATTATTGTAGACGGGTGAATCATTGCTATTTAATAGTGCTCTTCTATTAGAGCTTTGATACTAATTTGTGATTGATCACGTATTATCATTGACAGTATCTCTGGAGATAACTCAGGCCCCTTTTTTCTTTTCTCAGCATGGAAGCAGCTATTCATTTAAACTGTCGACCATGTGCCTGTTCAGAAAGCTCAATAGGCCTCAATACATGTGAATAATCATAATTGCCTTTTTTCAATAAAGAAGTTGGAACCTCTCAACTATAAAGTGCAGGGAACCCAATTTTATCTTGTGGTCATGTAGCTAATAGTCTAATTTATAAAACAAAAAAATGTTGTCAGGAGAATATCCATATCATACTTTAATCCTCAATCCCCACATCAAATAACTCCAGTTGTGCTTTCTCACGTTATCGACTGCAGTGCCGAGTCCAGATGGTCTGATAACCTTTTCAGTGTAATGACAGGAGTGTCTCTTAATAGAGCACCGATTGATGTCGGCTGTTTGCATGTGAATCACTCTCCTACAAGGAGCATCATCGATGACAATGTATTTCTTCTTTTCAAGGTCGGATCGATTGAAGTGTGGGTTTTGTCTTGGAAATCTATTCACTCAATTCTCGGTCTGCTGCAGGATCCAGACTATAAAAGTGGAGCTGATGTGGTTTTGCTGCTCAGAGCTGCGGTCCTGGTTCAAACAGAGGAATTCAGAAGCCTCCAGAACCTCCTGCTAGACGACTTGCAACTGAGCAGGTAGGTCATGACGGCTCGGACGAATAACTGTCTCAGATCACTCTACCTAGATTTATGTTTAGACGGCTACAGAACAGCTTGCAAGCCTTTGATACGAAACGGTAAAACGTCCATTTAGCATTTAGCTTCTAATAGAGCCAGTTTATATAGCAACAAAAATGTCATTGATAATCCCGCAAAGAGTTTCAAGGTTAGTTAATGGATTTATTGGTTGCTTTACTTTTTTAATAATATATAAATGAATCCTTGAGTGTTTTAGGTTAAAATAACAAACGCTTGCTTGTTCCGTTCTCTTAAATGAGGCGTTAACATCATAATAAAAGATAAAACATATATCTTTCGGTTTGGTCTGTTGATCTGACAAAGCAAGTAACATCAAGATGTCATTTTGGACCAGTTTTTTTTTACATTACTTGAGAAGAGACTTTGTGTGCGTGTGTGTTTGTGTGTGTGTGTGTGGGGGGGGGGGGGGGGGGGGACTTTCAAAGTGATATATTAGTTACATGTGATACGACAGTTATGAGATAGTTCCAGCTATTCCCCCTCTCTTGTGTGTGTCACAGAAAAGATCTCAGCAGCCTTTATGCAACAGTTATCTCACAAGAGCGTTGACAGTGTGACAGTGACAACAATGATTTACTATAATCAGACTACATTTTTAATGATTTGTTTTCGTAGATTAACACCTCTGGCGCTTGCTCAATGCAGTGTGTCGTAGGAACTCTGAAGGGATCCGATCAATTATGAAAATCATTTATCACGTCCCCATGTTTCCTGTGACATGTCAAAAGCTGCTGTATAATATCTATATTCTTCATGTGACCCTATAGTTGGTTTGCAGTGAAACAGGCTGCTTCACTACAATGAGCAGTTATTACAACTTTTTCTCTGAGCTTTCTTATTTATCTCCAGTGTGATCACACTGTACACACAAAACCACCGGAGGTATAGTGCTTGACCTGGGGTTGGGACAAACTTAATATGCTGGTTAAATATGTATCTATATGTATCAATAAATATATAATAATATTTTCCTACCACACACAGACATCCTATATAGCCAAAGGATTTTCAGGGATTGATCCCTCAATAGATTAAATGCAGTATGATTTTTGTCCAACGGGTGGTGCTAGTGCTGCATCCATGGGGTCCCTCCACCTGCACTAGCTGTTAAACAGCCACCGCAAAGGACAAGAGGGAAGTCTTGTGCTGCCTGTATCACCACTTCTCAGTCCGCCGCCTTGTTTCATGTTTCATCTCCTGTAGTTTAACTCAAGTCACTATTCTCAACACACTGTCCCTTACACTGCCTCTGCAGATAAGCCTATGTCTCTAGAACGATCCTGTGTTACAGTATGTGTAGTTACAGCGGGCTGCAGGGGTTTACAAAATGGCTGTTCCCTCATTTGTGCAGATGATACTTTGAGCTTATTTGTCATTATGATAGCATCCAACCATACCCTGCCAATACCGGCAGCACAAGATCAATACAATTGATTGTGAGATCAATTAATTGTTTTATCAATAGGTGACTGTGTGTGAAAGAGGAATTATGACCGTTTCACATCCGGTCATAAGTTGTATGAGCCGAGTGTTTAGGAGATGTTTTCTACCAGCTGAATAATACATTTTTAAGTCTGTTCTGATCAGAATGCTAAACTAACTGGTTTAATGAAATGAATGAAATGAATGACATTTAATATTTTATGTTACAGGTGTGGTGGTGCAGTTTTTATTGGATATCCTACTTTGTCAACATTGATTCTAAAGTCTGGAAGACAAACTGTATCTATCTGCTGTTTAATAGTTTGAGATTTCCCTGCCGTGACTTGAGGATCGCCTTGGGACACATTACCTACAGTTTATCTATTGTTACAGTAGCTTGTTGCTGAATTGTGATTTCTGAGCTAATAGGTCAGTTTTAAGTTATTTTGATTGCTTTTTATTTTCATGTCCATTCCAAATTAGATCATAGTGACCTCATTCTCAACATGAGTGAATTTCTTGTTTTACATTAGTAAGGTAGGATCAATAGACGACACTATAACATACAGACGCAACACTGCTTAGCAAGTTCAACATGTCTGTTTGTTCCTTAGCTACTCCTTTTTGGTTTATTGACTGAGAGAATGAGAAAACTAAATAACTGCCTTGCCACCAGTATTGCTTTCCACCGCCCCTCACTATGCATTTAGTGTAAGCTCGCTGCAGTTCACCTCACACATCTGTGTTTGCAAAGGAGCACGTCTATTGCCTGTAAACAGCATGTCATTCCCTGCCCAGTTGAGGTGGCAGGTCGGTGGGGTGGTGGTCGTTGACGGGGTTAAAGTTTATGAGCAGTGCGTCATGTTTGCCTGACCCACTTCATTTAGTCCAGGACAGGCAGCTGGGGGCTGCATGTTGTTGCTGAGGGGGGCAGCCAAGCCAAATATAATGACATGTCTTTGTTGAGAGCTGAGGCTCACACCAGGATAGGCTCAAGCCAGACAATAGCTTAGGTCACAGGTCCTCAGATGCCAGGATGAGCAGGCTAATGAGCCAGTATTGAGCTCAGAGCAGCAGGCCAGTGTGGTCCGCAGGCTCAGATGGTTTTGACACGGCCAAGGCTAATTTGTCTGTTTTGTTCCTGACAGGGGAGTCTCCTGACAGGAGTTGCCAAGAGTTAACTGGAGAGCTGTATGGCTAGAGGCCTGTTAATCAGAGGTCTTCCCCAGTCCAAGAGCGTCGGATCATAAAAGGGACCGTTGGAAACCCCACTTGACTTAGAGTCAACATGTATCAATTTAAAAGAGGGACCCAAGGACAGTCAGACCTGTTCCAGCATTGACATCCACACTAGCAACAGAACCATGAGCCACAAATTTAACAGCAATCTTGGTCCGAAATAGCAGGAATATCAAATGAGTGTGATGTACAACATGGTCAGATCTGATGGCATGATCCCTCTGATCCTCTTGGATGCGAGACATTTGACACCCTCAGCAATACAGTGGGACCCTACCCAACTGGACTGGCACGCAGTTTAAACTGGGGTTTGGTTAGTCAGAACTAAGTGGGTTTGGGTGTCTTTTGGACAAAGAAATAGCCACACCATTGGTCTGGCTATTTTCTGACATAATCTATTGTCTGAATTGAACCTGTCAAGAGAAATAAATCGGTTTGAAGCACTGCGCCAACACAACAGGTTTTTGAAATTCAGAAAATCAGCTACTTTGCCATCCTCTGTGACAAATGATTACACATAACACCCTATAGCAGATGAACCAGGACACCACAGGCGCTGACATCTTAGCAGAAGTACAGAGTCGTGGGTACAATTGTCTAAACGGCATCACGGATCCGTTTGCATAGGTTGGTTTAAACATGAATACCTTTGTGGAAAATAGGCAGGGCCTTTTCCTCATTTGCTAAATTAATCTTCTGAGGGCTACAGAGACACACAACAACAGAGTTCTGGCAGTGGGGGCCAGGAAGAGGTTATGATGGTAGGGTTTTTCCCACCTCATGTGTGGACGTATAAACACTTTGGCCTTTATTATACAAACTACCTCCTTTTAGGCACATACTCACTTGATTTCTGTTTAAATGAGTGAAAGTTGTGGAGCTGACGTTTGCTCCTTTCTTCGTACTCACAGTATTTCTGAATTAAGCTTGACTGTGACTCCCCAAGCTTGACTGGCCGGTCACCTCCTTTGTTCGACTTTGCAGCTTTTAATTTTGACCTCTTCACACTCTCCTGCCACTCCCCCTCGCTCCATCAACCTCTGCGACCCAGACACATGCGGCTCTGGCTTATCCAGCAATGGCATTGACCTCTCATTTTCATATTGACCCACTGCTTCCCATGACCTCTGCCCTCTCAGGGTCAGGCCTCCAGCCGTCTGGAACTCTTCCTCCTTGACCTGGTCCTGCTTGCCACATTTTGGAAGGTGCAGATGGATTGCTGTCTGCTCAGGATGGCTCCAGGATTACATTGTTGTCTCCATCCTCCTGGCCTGAACAGCTGCTCTGGCCACAGAATTATTCAGTTGATTATATAATTTGGCTTTAATGTTTTTAGTGATTCCAAAGCTTTTCTTTGAATTAAAATTTTCCAATTTCCCTTTTGATAGTGTTTATAATGTAGCCTCTTTTACTGCGAAACACAATACAGATGCCAGGGGAACTTTATCTGCTTGGATTTCTCTTTACCACTGTCTGTCACCCTCTGAACATGTTGTCCTCATTCCATAGCCTGGGTTTGATACATAATGTCCTGATAGTGTGCTGGGGAGAATCTGGGTCAGCTGAGCCTGAGATAGCACAGACACGAGGCTGACGTCACAGACGTCACACAGACCAGAGGACGCAATGCTTGGCTGTTCCTGTATCTGCTTTAGGTTTAGTCATATCTCCACGTGTATTGGTGGGATCTGTAATAAGGCACAACGTAGCCCCGCCCAGGCATACTTTAAATAGAAAAGCCACACAGATCTAAATAATGTTTTTATCTTACTGAAGCAGAAATGACGCACAGAATCAAAATGTATTGCCTTGCCATTTCCAATGACATGTCCATCAGTTTTGATAAAATTTGACATCTCTGAAGTTCAGAGAGCCGTTTAAATTGCACATGACTGAACTATTGGACCGAAAATATTCTGCACACGAGTAATAATGGTATTTTTGGCAGTTTGTGATTGAAATGATGTTACTCAGCAAAATATTTTCTTTTAAATTTTATCTTAAATTGCATTGCACTATTTATTGTCTTTATTTTCTGACATAGGTCCAAGCAGCATTCCTAATCCCTGCTGTACTGAGACCTGCAAGGAGGGGGGGAGGGAGGACTGGGTTGGGAAGGGAGGGAGAGAAAGAGCCGTGAGGGAGGAGGGAGAACACAAGAAGTGAGTGTTCATTACAAAGTGTGCTTAGTTGTGGGCATGCCCAGTAGAGTTTGCCTTGCAGCCTGAAAAGCAGCCTCTAAATTTGAACAGGAGGGAGACAAGGTGACTGAGACTTTTGTTGCTGCTCTCTCTCTCTCTCTCTCTCTCTATTATGTCCCTTTTCTCCTCCTCTCCCAGTAGTGTGTAAGTGTGTGTGTTCATTTTTTATTTTATTTTTATGCAATGGAAGAGCAAGAGGAGTTGCAGATTTCAGCTTGTGAAGAATACAAGGGGAAGTAAATAGACTCAGAAGAAGAAGAGGAAAAGGAGGAAGAGGAGGATGAAGGAAAAAAGGCAAGAGACAAAGACTTCACCTCATCTCCCTCTCACTCTCCCTCATTCCCTCCTCTGCCAACGACTTTTACCTCACAAACAGCGGAGGGACCAACTTCAAAAGGCGGCCAGGAGGGAGCTGGAGTGTGAAATCTGAGAGGAGAAGCAAGATGAGAGGCTGACCGGCGCTGTGTTTGCTATGCTGTCCAGGTCAGTGCCCAGGGAAGACCCAACAACTGCTCACTCTGTTTCCTTCTACTTGCTTTTTGTACTGCCTCCAAACTCCTGTTTAGTTTGTGTACATTGTGCATACAGTCCTTTTACATCTGCTTGTTTTATGACTTGGAAAAAACTCTGTGTGTGCTGCCACGGAATTGTGGAACAGGACTGACTGACACACTGAATGAGCCGCTGTGCATCCCAGCATCTCCTCTCAGCACCATCCGTCAGCAGAGTGAGAGTACTGAAACTCAAGCGGCTTCCATCACTGTACGGAAACTGATCCGTTGACCAGCTCAGATGTTCATGTGCACACGTGTGGTGAGGGAGGACGAGCTTGATGAATGCTGACACGTGGTTACGATAAGGCAGAGATCATAGAGACGCACTGTAGCCTGGTTGTTCACTCTCACTCGTGTGTGTGTGTGTGTGTGCGTGTGTGTGCGTGTGTGTGCATGTGCGTGTGCGTGTGTGTGGGTGTGTTTGCGGTGCAGGGCTTGTGACAGAGGCATGATTACATTTCAAGTTGTGTGGAGGGGTCTTAAATGTGTTTGTCCCAGAACATCTTTCTATTGTCTGTACTGAATACGAGTGAGGTTGTCCACTAGTTGGTTTCATAACTATAAATTCTTGCTGCCCTCTCTTAAACTTAATTTCCCCAAATCTAATTATGTTTTCTGCATTTAATCAAAGTTACAATTAAGGATTAATTAAAGATACCTGTAAAAGCCAAACCTCTTTAGTTTTTAAGTCAACAAAGGCAGAAAGGTTATTATTGATTATTATTTTATATTAAACACGACTGACAGCTCACCTGTCTGTGACTGTCCTCCATCTGAGGGCCCCCTGAGGGCCAGTCCCATTAGCCATCCCAGCATGCTTTGCCACTGACAACTAAGTGTCAACAGTGGCTTCCCAGGAGACTTGTTTTTGACAGGTTTATTATTCCTGAGCTGTGGAAGTGGGGCACACCATGGATACTATGGCAAGAAGAGATCGAATTTTGAACAGTTCATATTATAATTTGTATTATTATTCATATTCTACTTACTATTATTATTATTATTATTATTATTATTATTATTATTATTATTATCATTATTATTATTATTATTATTATATTGTCATATTCAAGGAATATTGTAGATCGTGTTTGTGTGTGCGTTTTCACTTTTTGGGCAATTTGGGCTTATGGCTAAATTTACCAATAATTGTTATATTTCTGATCAAATTGCTGGTAATTTTCATGATTCATATTTTGGGGTAAAATGACAGACAATTGTGAAAAACAGTGTAATTTCCTACATCCTGAAACTGCTTTTGTTATTCATACAAATTAAGTTTACAGTGAGATTTGACAAAGAGCAGAAACTGATTTCCATAAGTTAGATTTTGAGTTTTAAATCTAAAAATTTGTAAATTTGTCAATTGATTATCCAAACAGATGCAGATTAATTAACAAAGTCTGATTAAGCTTACTTTAAAGATATCTTGCACATAAATGTCCAGACAGCAACCACAAAAAAGAATGCAATGTATTCGACATTAGACACCGAAAGGAAGCAGTTAGTTATACAATTTCAAAATGATGTTTAGTCACTATACATTCTTGCCTCCTGACTTTTTATTAACTGATAAGCTTTACTTACAATATGTTTACAGTAATAACGGCAGTAGTCATCATCTCTGAAATAACAGACATACTGAAGCTGATATTTTCTTTTTTCATGAAGTGAAGATTTACTGGCGACACTCATTTCATTATATTAGTCACAATTCCTTTTCTATTCAGGTAGGTCCAGCCTAACTAAAGCCCACATATAAGTGGCAAAAAAAATCATTTTCAACTCGGGACTTTAAAGGAGCACTCCACTGATTTTGCACACGCTTTGAAGGTCAGTTTAGCCGTCACAGTTAGTACTGTTCAGCTTTTGAAACCAACCATTATCCATGTTATCTCAGATTGGGCTTTGACACAGAAATCTGTATTACAAACATTTTGAAAGACAAAGGTCTAATGACAGATGATGCTTGACTCCCTACAGGTCAAGATTTCTCATCGTCATCATCATTTATCTATAATAGAGGGAATCATTAAGGAAGACCCATCAAAAGAGGAAATGAAAAGAATGACAAATCATGACCTCTGCTGTTCTAAATCAATCTCCTGCAGTCGCTTTGTGGAATCTAAAGACACAAGATTTCTGGAGGTTTGCCTCATTTTGATTAAATAATCCGTCAGTTGCAGCTGAGGGGCACTATTGTGAGGTCTCAACTGCATTGATTCAGCAACATCATTCAGGACATTTTTCTTTGTTTTCAGAATACGTGTGAATGTGAGGTGTTGTCTCAAGCATCGGCCTTGTCGTCTTTTTAGCCGCAGTATTGTGGCTCCGTATGGGGCAACTCAGAAAAAGCTGTTGGAGCTGCATACATCACAACCATCAGGAGTTCATTTGTTCAACTGTCAGGATGACTCCCTTCTTCGTGGGGGGACCGGGTCTCCATGTGTTCCTCCTCGAGTCCCACCCCTAATGGCCCGTCTGAGGCTCCATGATCCATCACACAGCAGGCAGCCATGTTTTGTGAAAGGGCTGTGAACTTGTTACCTCCCTCGGCCCGCCTGGCTGAATGTCAAACCCATTTTTCTTGTCTTGCGTTCCCATTTTCCCAGGATTGCTGGTGTATTGAAATAATTGGGCTGCATTCAATACGAGAATGTTCGGCGCACCTTCGGAACAGAGATATCAAGTGTGGTGCCGCCATTTGCCTCTGACCTCCCTGTCACCGCTCATTCCTCCGCCTTTGCCTACTTCCCTACGAGGTCCTGATGGGTCATCATAATGACCCCAGCCTCCCAGTACAATGACACAACACCGATGGTACATTATCTACAGTGGGTCAGCTGGTCTGGAGCTCGGTCTATAGGCCATTCTTCGCTGCTCCATTGTCTCTGGGATCTCTGGATGAAGCCTGTTCAACATGGCTCACATTCAAAATGGCAACCTCAAGGGTCTTTTATTCCTCCACCAGAATTCAATCACTTTTGTCTCTCCACCCTCCGCCTCTCTACTGAGTTATTCAGAGTTTAATGAGGAAGGGAAATAAAGGAAGGCTTATGGTTTGCTGGATGATGGAGAGGCTGCCATTTTCTTTCTGTCGGAGGAGCCACACAGTGTTCGTGTGAAATGAGTTTTTTCTCTCGGAGCAGTGAGGAGGGTGATTGAGATGTCTGAGAAAGAGCCAGGGAGTCTGGAGACGCTGGGGTCATTAACGTGTCAGAGGGAGAAGCAGCAGCCCCTCAAATATTCTTCTGCATTTTAGATACAGTCCAGTGGGGGTTTCGTTAGTGGAGGAATTTCATATATGGCGCTTTGATCTGCTGCGAGGTATTAGGTTTATCAAACATTAATGCACTGATTTCACCAAAGACATCAAATAGTTATGTGGCAGTATACCTCCAGTGTTGTGCATCATTTTAACGACTACAGAGGATTATCCCCTTACATAACCGAGCGCGGGCGGTTCGGAGACAGCTCCTGGCAGCGTGGGAGGGCATGAGACCGAGCCAGAGGAGGTGCCGTGCTGCTGCTGGATGACGGGGCTGTTGCTGCAGGGTTCATCGCCGGCCGCCGTCCGTGCAATGCATCAGCTGTCAGAGAGTGTTTCGTTTACCGGCTGCACGGGCGTCAGCAGTGATGCAACGTTCTTCTGTCTGACATCAAAAAACGACGCACGGCAGTGGAGAGGTAGACGAGTTCAGCTGGCTTACATGTTTTTTTTCTCTCTCTCTCTCTCTCTCTCTCTCTCTCTCTCTCTCTCTCTCTCTCTCTCTCTCTCTCTCTCTCTCTCTCTCACATAAACCTTGGGTCACTGAGGTCAGAGCTGGTCTGTCTCTCCAGAGCTGTTTGTCACTTCCCCCCAAAGCAGTTGTACCAGCCAGCTGCAAGGAGGTGCAGTTCCCAGAAAAACAATAACAGAAATGTTTTCAGTATAAAAGGACAGTTTTAGTACATGAACAAAGAAGAAGAAGAAGAAGGGGTGGACTGAGCAAAGAAGAAGAAGATGAAGAAGACACTGTAACAGTTTTTTTTGTGTTGTGAAAGGCAGCTTTTATCAGCTACGGACTAAAGCTAAATTAAAGGTCATGTTTATGCAAAAATTATAATCCCAAAACAATCATCCATGCTTTTATCTCCTTTTAGCTAAGTTATTTTAAATCTCTGTACATAAGGCTCCACCCTCTCCCAATGACAAAATGGTCCAAAATGCAGCTGTTAGACTTCTAACCGTACTAACTAATAGTAGTTAAAAAAAAAAAAGACATATCATTCCCATTCTGGTAAACTTGCACTGGCTGCCAGTTCAATACAGAATCCAAATTCTGCTATTGGTTTACTAAGCTCTGAAAGGTCTTGCCCCTCATTATACTTCTGATCTCCTGGTAGCTTTCTCTGCCCCCAGGTCACAGGTCATCCTCACAACAACTCTCCACAGTCCCAGTTTTCTGTTGAAAACCCAAGGAGACCACTCTTTCTCTGTTTCTGCCCCTAAACTGTGGAGTAACGTCCCGTCCTACATTAGATCTTATACCATTGATCATTTAAAATCTAATTTAAAGTCTAATCTAGCTTTTTCATCAGCCTGATTCTGTATTACATTCACAAAAGGTCAGTCTTTGCTATGAGAGATTTCTGTGTTTGTCTATTTATGTAAGCAATGTTTGAAAAGATGATGTCTTGTTTCTCTGTCCACCGAATTTGACCTTTACATAAACAATAATTATAGATGTTTTATTCCAAATCCAAACTTTTTTTTGTTGCTTATTTATTTGGTCACACATATGTCATGTTACAGAAAACACTTCCAGGGGCCTGAGAACTAAAACATGAAAAACATGCATCATAAATATACAGTCTTCATATCAAATTTGCAGTGACCATTCGTGTTAGGGAGGACAATATTGTGAATCTTTCATTCACAATTTAAATCATGGCCGGACTTAGGGCTGAGTATACTGTACTGAATTGTTCTTTGAATGTAGTGATATAATCCCTCCCTCTTTGAATTGTCTTTTGTACAATATTTAGCTCAAGCCGTTATTTCTGTGCATTTGCTAGATTGAGGTTCTACCGAAGCTGAGTCTCTATGAACTAACATCCATCATATGATCATGAAAGAGGTCATTTATGCTGTAAAGTACTTCAACGACAACCTACCAGTACTGTGTTTTACTTAAATTCTGTAGTATATCTACAGTTCATAGGCTGTCCCAATCTTATACTGAAATAACACTCTGAACTGAATTGAACTTGAATTAAGTCATTTACAGCACAATTTAGTCATGGTATAAATCATTTGATTCAAGGTAACTAATCAAGTAATTGAGGGTACACATTATTGAATTATGGAAAGAAGTACGTTAAATGTTGTCAGGTGGCGGTGGGGCATGAGGGTTTACTCTCTCTTTTTAACTCTACATCTCTGACTGTCTCTCTCCAGCTTCCCTCAACCAATTTCATACCCCTCTGTTCTCTCTCGACAGGGGTGCGAGGTGCAGGTTGACAGCCATGCAGGTCTCCTCATTATGCCGAGTCGGGGCCAGCAGAAATTTATAGAGATGATAAAAGCAGTCTGGAGGGCAGTAATGACCACAGGCTCTGAGGACAGGGGGGGGGGGGGGGAGTGGGGGTTCTGTCTGGTCACTGATTCCAAATGAAACGACTCAATATATAGTATTCAAATCTATATATATATAACATACCTTATGTTGAACTCTAAACTTGTTTCCCAGCAATATTGCATTAAAATAAAGACATTTACAAAACATCAGGAGCAAACTGGAGAATTCCAATTTTGCACTTATAACCTATTTCAACCTTGTTCAGTTACATAGAATGGGTGCTACAAACGAGATAAAGATATTCATATCAGTTTACGCTCGAGGATTCCTCTAAATTTTAAACCTTCCGGGGAAATCGTGCACAGTCCCTTTGGAAATACCACTGTCTGTAAGGGGTCGAACGAGACATGAACCGAGAGGGACAAAAAATACAGGTTCAGGTTAAGTCATCCACTGTCTTGTTTCACAATACAAGGCAACACAACCATCATACCCCAACACACCGACACCACTGCAGGTGCAGCCCGTTGAGCTCTCATTACTTTAATAATAGGACAAAACTGCCTTTTATTCCACAATTACCACTATGAGTTAGACTAGTGTAGTGAGATCAAGCTCGATTATAACTCTGAGACTGCAGAATCCATCAGGCACATTCAAGTCAGAACTGACATTTTGATCGTTTTCAAAACCGAGATCTCAACCAAGCCATGCTCCCAAAATGATGGTCTGAGTCAAACCATGAGGCAAACCAGGAATTAGAAGAATCATTAAAGCATTCGTGGAATTATTTTTCATTACTATCTAGCCATTTGCCTTTTGAAGGACACTGTTTTAATAAGCCTGGTCCAAACACAGTGCTGCATGACAGCTATGAGATGAACTGAAAGAGGAACTGTGGCTAGAAGAATTCTTTAAGATGACCTCCATGGATAAGCTACATCTAAAAGCTATGGCAAGGAAAGAAGCTCTCAGATGACAGAGTTTTTCATGGTAAACGACATATAAAGTATTCGTGTGACTCAATATATGACAGACTTCAAATGAAGTGATGCAGGAAAGAAGTGGAAGCAGTCAATGGTCTGCCTTGTAAAGAAGAGAAAATAAGAACATATGGTGTGTTCAATGTTGGCGGTGCTGTTTGCATCGCTGTCTGCTCCTTTTATTTTAGTTACAGATCATGTTTCTCTCTCAGGCTGCTTTATATTTGCATTGGGCAGCTTTTATATCTGCACCAGATTTCTGTTAAATCTTGAATCTGATTTGAACAAAAAATAAGATTTGGCATTGTCCTTTTTAAACCCAAATCCCCTGATAGTTACCATTTATTTCACTTAAGTTCATCTAAACATGTACAGTCTATCCCATATATTATGTTCTGATCTTCGTCCTTATTTGGCCTTTATTCATTTTAACACCTGCTCTCTCTTGTTTCAGTCATGTAAAAACATGGATCAAACCCTGGTTAAGATGGACAACACTGTTGCTAACTGTTACTTCTTTTAAAGATGTTAACTATTAGGAAACCTGTAGCCACAACCTTTTATAAAATGTTCTGAAAACAGTCATGCCATTAAAATGAGCCGATAATACCAATCTGAAAGAACAACTGACGCTGTGAAAGAGAAATGCTGAGGTTACTTGTGGAGTCGGAAGTTAAGAAGCCAGGCATAAAGTTGATCCTTGGATTGAACATGTTTTCCATGAATTAAATCTAGAACTGCAAATATTTTTACTCTTATACAGCTGAAGTACATTTTCCTAACTCCTCAGAGTGACCCTTCAGGGGATATCTGTGCATGCTGTGTGTGTCACAGCAACACAAAAAGGAAAATTCCCTTCTCTGCGAGTGAGAAAGGTAAACCGAGGTCTAAAAAATGAACCATTTTGCCTCAACTTAATCTCTCCTTTCTCATTCCCTGAGTTCCATTTTCTGGTCGGTTGTTATGGTAATAGGGGTCAGAAGATGAGGGGGTTCTCACGTTCAATGTGAAACTTAGCCCTTTGTGTCTGTGTGGCTCAAGCTGCAGAGGCCAGAGGTGAAATTGAATTCAGCTGAAATTCCCCAGTGAGTCTGGCCCTGGGGCTGGACTGTGCCAGACTGGACCAGAGTGGCTTTGCTGCAGGGTGCAAACCACAGCCCTCTGCTCAGCAGCCGTTCAGGGGTGTTGGGAGCTGCTGGTTCAGTAAACCTGAGGATGAGTGAGGGCTGAGAGAGACATAATGCAATGTTCAGCTGGTCAAGATGTCTGCGTATTTTGGATCTCCAAAAACCATGTACTTCATATTTTGCACCATTATCAGGGCAGTTAGTTCATTTAGAGGTTTAGGAACAGTGCCTACATTCATTTAGCAATTATTTAATATCACAAGAAACAAGCATTTAGTTGAATTTAATCAGAACAGATCCCAGAATAAGTTTATATTTCTATGATATCTTGATATGGTTAGATTGTCACTTTGGCCTATGAAATGAAGGTTAGATAACTAAGACACTTGGTTAAGGTTGGACAAGGACTGGGATCACTGTTAAACAAGACTAGCAGTCTAGAGCCACGCCTGATTTTGTGGGGCTGTAATTACCAGGGTCAGTATGAAAAATTGGGGTTAGGGTTAGCTATGATTGTTTGTAAAAAAACAAAATAGTAATTGAAGATTGTGACATTCTACCAGATAGTTTTATAGTAAATTCATGCCATAAGAGGAAAAGTCACAGGAGTACCAAAGTCCTTATGAGTCATTACTATTCAACCTCTTGGCATCATGAATGGTAACACAAAATTCTACGTGATTGATATGCAACCAACATTGCCATTGTGAACCAGTCTGGTAGCATGCCCGACAATGCAAGATAACAATAATTGCAGATCTGGTTTGGGAAAACAGTCTTCATCTTTCATTTTTATAGGATTTACAGAGGTTGATATCTTACTGCAGAACAATAGCAATTCACTTGCAGCTCTAACAAGATCTTTATAGTATAATTATGACATGTTTGTTGATGACAATTTGTAGACTCAAGAAAAGTATGTTCTACCTGATTTTGCCCTTGAGCTGCCAATCAAAGTTATGAGGTGTTTTGTTGTGTTTTGAAGAGACAGCACTTGTGTCTTTTGTTCGCCACAAACCACCCTGAGCTACAGCCATTATGTTAGTTCAAATAACACAAAAACTACTTTGACTCTAGGTACCGGGGGAAAAAATCAGCTTTGTTGTGTTTCTGTCCTTTTAAGAGTGGGAAATTATAAGAAAGAAATTTCTCTCTAAATTTAATCGTTTTTTACTCTGTACACTTACAGTTCCACTCACCATTGACCTTTTACTGCTTTATGCACTTAGCTCTGTCCAGCATGACTTGGTACACACGATTAAACCCTGTTTTTATGTCCTGCAGTCAAATGCAATTTTCATGAATCATGTCATAATTATGCATCTCGATTCATAGAGTTTATTCTTTTGCCAGATTCCTGAAAAATACAAATTACATGTAAGATTTCAAGCCAAGTAATTGTGCAGGAGTGGTCCGATGCTGAAGGCTTGTGGGTAGATGATTTAGTGGTAATTGTGAGAATGGCCTTGTTAAACTAACAGTGTTTTTTTTATGAATATACTCCATTTTGTGTGTAGAACCTTGAGTAGCAGTGAGAGTATTTTCTCTTAAGAGAGATGTGAATTCAACCCTGCCATCCTCACCCACAAAATATGTCTATGTCCTTGGGACCTCCAACAAGCTGGAGTCAGAGCTCAATTTATCAAATTTCATGCTTGCAAAACAAACATTTGTTCAAGAAAATGCCATGTTTTTCCAACATGCAGAGTGTTAAAGGTTATATGGGATTTAAATGGGATGTCAATGCAACTCTGTAGGAAATCATAGGCTTCAATAACAAATAAAAAAAGAAGCATTCACAATTCATAAACTCTATTTAATTGTGCCACACTTTCCTGTTCGGTGTCCTGTTTTAGGAAAGACGAAGAAATGTGTGGCTCTTTTCAGACCGCTTTCAACAGACACACATGGCGGTAATGCTGGGAAAGAAGAGACGACTATTTCCAGCTCGACTAATGGTACTGAAGGGTTTGGAGAGAATAGCAACCCTCACACTTGTATCATAATTTAATCACATTTGTTTATTACCTAGTAAAGGGACTTATGGCGTGGGCCGAATCCATCAAGCCTCTCAAAGCATTCTTCAGAGAAACACACATATATTAGGTGTCTGTGGAGAGGGAGCATGGAGGGTGAATGGGGTTCAGACAAAAATCCTGTTTACAATAGGAGCCAGTTTCTTCTATTGGTGGCGTCTGAGCTAGCTACCTGCCATTCTAACATATTTACATTTGTATAGTGCAGTTAAAGTATGGAAGCAGTTACAGGGTGGTCACATTTGGTTCCTGGTGGAAAGAAAAGCAAACTAGCAGCATTGTTAAATATGACTGAACTACCCTGAATCTCAAAGCTTGTGTGGGTGGAGGGCTTTGCTGGCCGGGCAGGCCCAAGGCTTGATTCATGGGCCACCTGCACCAGCGTGGGTTTGATCTATATAGAGCCACTGTTTGTAGATATTTACTACCTATCAGTTTATGATCAGTACAAAATTAAATGTGTGACCTGTTATTGATTATTTCGTCCTGCACTAACTGATTCTGTGTCAGCGTATAACAAGCTGTAAAAATACAACAACGGGTGCTATCATACAATAAAGTTGTAATTTTTGGTCATTTGAAGAATGTGAGACAAATATTCATCAGTGTTTTCAGTTCCTCAATGGTAAATGTATTTTTAGGTGTAATATGTTTGCTAGATACTAACATTGTCTGCCATGTGCCACTCGTCAAATACTGAGCACTGGGTTTAATTTTTATAGTGATAGCAAATACTGTTTATAGTCATAGTAAATATTCTTAATAGTGATAGTAAATTTGCGTTGTAATAAAATAATTACCTATAAGTTTTTTAGGTTATCTTTTCCTGAACACACTTTCAACTGTTTGATTACTCCGTGCCCTCAGGAGGTTTTTAACTCCTTGATCAAACAGCACACAAGGACCTACGCTGCCTGATTCAATGTTTAAATTTGGCCTAAGCAAACTGACAGCAGAGAGTAGGCTGATGTCATGACTTCCCATGTTTAGCTGCTAGTTACTGTTAACTTATTAGCTGGCTACTGTAAAAGCCAATCAACAATTTCCTCCATAACTAAATACATAAATATGTGGAATTAAATTGCTTTGACATCAGTTTCACAGGGTCATTGAATCAAAGACAATCTTTCTTATCACCTATTAAAAAACTGTGAACCCTAAACTCATTAACCTCAAATCATCTCAAATCATAACACATTGTAAGTGAAAGTGTTCACTATTTAAAAAGTTGTCAGGAAAACTTTTAGACAAAAAAACGATAAAACTCTGCCCACTCAAAGAGTAGCCCTAATCCCAGTTCAGTTCTGTAGTACATACACTGTAATCATCTCATAGAAGGTAACCGTCCTGTATCTAATGTTAAGTCAAAGCTTCAGTGCTGGGTTACGTTTGGAGAGATGGATTTATTACTTTTTCCTTGCTGTTTCTCATTGAATGCTGCTGTTGGGCCAAGAACCACGGACGAGGTATATTTTGTCATGACACATGTGGGAGGTGCACGTCAGCGTTCTCCTATGCATTCTTCCAAACCGTTATCCCCCCCGAGGGTTTACACTGCAGGACTCAGACTTGACAGCTCAGGAATGCTGCTTTTTACAGTGTTCTGTCCAAAGAATATTCAGCACGATTTTTTGGAATACAATTTTTCAGTCTGATATCTGGAAGTTTTCCTCTCTTAATTCAAAGGTGGGGTCTTTCAATTTGAGAACAGGATTTACTGAGTTCATGTTCAGATTTCATAAACCCTATGCTCGCACTCAAATAGCCCCTGCTTGTGCTTAGAACTGTTCGCTTGCACTCAGATATTTTGCTGCTTGCACAGAGCTGTTCTTCTTTAACTCACGCTACTTCTTTGCACACATGAAACGTCTACTCTCGTATTTCTCCGAGTCTGTCAAAGTTCTCCAGCCAATTAAAAGCCAGGTATAGTGACAGGTGCAGGGAAGTAAAATCTGAGTGAGAGCGCAGGGTTTTGAGTGAAATAAATTGAAAGAGAAATCAACAAGTCCTACTCTAAAAGTAAAAGACTTTGCTTTTTAATAAAGAGGGGGGAAATAAACATAAATAGACTGCAGGTATTAAAACATTTACGCCAGATATATAACAATATTTATATATATAGAATCTTATTTGAGTTTGAGATATTACGTGACTTAAATGCAAAATGTCGCTATAAGGTCAAGCATCACCTCCTGAAGAATAGATATTTTGAGACTTTTGTCATAAGATTCCATATATATGCGAGTTATTTCAAATGTAGATGGGCAGACTTGTTGCCTGTAGTTTCTCCAGGGTTTCATGTGTGTGTGATTCCCTGGCTCAGACAGATGACTGACAGGTGGTAATGAATTGTGGTGAAATATGAGAGACCAGCGCAGTAAGGGGAGGCAAAATGAGGGAATATGGGTGAATGAGAGTCCAGTAATTTAATCAGGGCAAGAGAGGGAGGGCTAAGTACACTATCCCAAGACTACTTCATTTCAGGGTGAAAAAAAATCCCTGATTCTCACCACAAACTATTGCCGCTGTGTGACAGGTAATTATTTTGGCAGCCAGAAAGCCTTTCCAAAGCTTGGCTGCCAACCCGATGTCTCAACCTCTCTCAGGGGGCCATCTGTGCTCAGCTACCCAAGATAAGTGAGAGGAATGTAGGGCAGCCATGCTGTGATGTGAGGGGCTTGCCTTGAGCTTAGATCCTGGAGGCTGGGGCTCCACCCAGACTTGGTGCATAATGGCACAATGGAGCGAGAAGTGTTTAGGAGGGCGTGGCAGACAGCGGGAGGGTTTTTGGAGAGGTTGGCTAGAAGGTGGTTGCTGAGTGTTTAGGGTGTGTTCATTCAAAACAGTCCGAGTTTTGTGTTTAATAAGCACCAGCTCTGAAATACAGATTTTTCATTTAATATTAAGTTTGACCACCACAAAAGCATTTCCTGACATTCGTGCCAATTTTATGCTTTTCAGGTTTTTCCTTTGCCATAGTTTTTTTGTGAATATAAAAGTTCTGCTAAAAAAGGACATAGTCGGTAGCAAAAGAAGAAATGTTTGCTTCTGAGAAGCCTGACTTCGTTCCCGTAAAGTGTCTATGTCACCAAGTAACATGTGATCTGCCCGTCTACCAGCTCGTCTGACTCCAATCTGCATGGCAGAGGCAATGCCATTGTCACTGTGGCTACAGCAGTGTTTACAGCTGATCAGGAATTGTCTGGGTGAGGGGCGTGACATTTCCAGCACACACACTCTAAACAGATGACCAATAACAAAAGGTTAGGCCAGCCGACCAATCATAGGAGACTGAGCTTTTTGGGAAGCGGGCCAAGAGTTAAAATGGAAGATATTAGACAGAGGGTAAAAAGAGTCGCCGCAGCAGTGTACTGTATATGAGAAGAATACAGCAGGCAAACATATTTAAGTACAAACCCAACTTAACATTATGAAGCAGTAAAGGAGAACTTACCGTTATATTAAGGAAGTTAACGTGAGAGAGAAAGCTCTAAAAAGTTGCAGATTTAACTTCAGATAGTCAGATATATTATGTGGCAGTCTGGCCTTCGTAGAGCATGGTCACACTTTTTATTTTATGCAAGGCTCAAGTGAAGTGTATTCACCAGGTAGCAGTAAAACCAGTCATAACATGTTTACTGCAGCAGCAATTTTTTCGCCAGTAAAGATTTTACAGGCTCCAGTAGTTAGTATTCATGACAGGAAATTGTTCTAATTGTTCTACAGGAACCTCTGTTTATTTGAACGTCCCGAAACAGAATGTCTGAGCAGGGAGAGGAAGCTGGCCTGTAAATATACAGGTTGGCCACATGGGGCTTCAGAGATGAAAGTCTTCTGTTGAACGTGTGCATGATTTCACATCCACAGTGCACACAGCATACCTTTGTCTTTGTTTGCGATTGTTAGTTGGGGAATGTATATGTACAAACATACAGCCACAGACACACTGGATGGGAAAATATACATTTCAACAGATGCACCCAGTCTCTGTGTGTTTATTGCATCATACTGATTGTTTGTAGCTCAACACTACATGGAATCAGTCGATGGACACCTCAGTGGTTTTAAACCATAACAATATTTTAGTCACCTCACTGGGAGACGACCATGCACTATGTACTGCATTTTAAAGGTATGAGAATCCAGGTTTATCTAGGATTACTTAAATTTAATGAATTAAAGGGATATTGAATATGTGAAAAATACTGGACTATACTATCCTGTACTATACTATACTATACTATACTATACTATACTATACTATACTATACTATAAAATACTAAAATGGCCAGTTCATTTCCAAGTGAGATAAATTAAAATGAATTGACATTAGTACATCTTTGACAGCCAAACTGTCTATTTGCTTTAAGTGGTTTTCACACAAATACTATTGTTACAGTTACATCGTGCTATTACGTCTGTGTTTTTGAGTTCTTAAATGATATAACTGAAGTGACGGCTGCTGAGTGCAGGCGAGTGAGAAACAAAAGACACAAACACCAGACAGACACAAAGTTAAGACTGTGTACAAGAAGAGTATATGTCAAGGGCCCAGTGTAGAACAGCAAAAGTACTGATTAACACAGAGGGAAGGAGCAGGCAGACAGCAGGTGGCTCCCAGCGGTTCAGTCACCTTTCGAAGAGGTGACTTGTCCTCTGTGTTTGAAGACGCAGCAGGACGTTGCTGTCATGTTGAAGTTCCTCATTTGAGTTGCAAAGACAGAGACAATCTCTTTCATTCGTGTACATGGCACCTTTTCTTTTTTAATCGTGTGAGTCACAGTCCTTCATTTTTGTCAACCCACACCTGCAAAGCTCCACACTGGTCTGAACCCATTACCTAGAATTATGTCAAACCCAACTGGACCAGTTAACATGTCCCGCGAAACCCCCCGTCACACGTGGTTAAACACACGTGCCACATAAACAGTCACTCACATTTAATGGGCCATGGCCTCCTTGTCCTCCTGTTTTGGTGGTTGAGTTGTGTTCTTGGAAAAGTATCTGTCAGTTGTCGCAGCACCCCCGCTGTCAGTGTTTCTTCAGTGACGACGTGCCTAGCTTGTAGAAACCTAAAGCTAATGCGTGTTGGCACTTTTTACAACGCTACTGAGAACGTACTCATTGTTTTTGTCAATGCCATTTTGATGTAGCAAGTTCGATGACAGCAGTGACAGTTATCTGAGCTGAAGTGAGGCTGTCAAAGGTGCTGCCACTGGCTTTCACAATAAAACAAATCCTTACAACTGACTAGGCTTCACATAAGATGATGTCTAATTGAAACTTCTTCATCATTGTGATTTCTGTTTTCTCCAGGAATACACACTCTAGTTCTCACCAGCTGCCCACATCAGTTTATTTAATGTCTGTACCACGTCCCTGTGCAGGACGCTGTTGTAAAATACCAGGCTGCAAATAATTCTGCTGTGCGTTAAGGAACTGGACTGAGTCTATAGTGCTGGGATGTTTTCTTCAGCATGGCTTCAAACATACCAATGTATCCGGTGGTTTGAGTGTTCCAGTACTGTGGGTTCCACACCTCTCAGGCCACATGCACATGACTCTGTTATCAAGTGAAAATCAGTCAACATGCTATATTACTTGAAGCTGATGAATTCATTAAGGGATTTAACTTGATGATTGAGGTAATGCAACATGTATATTATATTTACGGTAAAATTACCCAAACGTGTATGCATGCTCTTTTATATGACAGATGCTATTAGAAATAACCTAGAGACAATAAAACTATTCAAATCAAAATGTAACACAATCATTGACACTGCAGACACTAAAGGTTGTGTAACTCAGCCCAACTGCAGTAACAGCTAACAAGCTAATGGGCTAGCTGGATAACAAGCAGACTGCTGTCAGAATGTGGTACGCAAACAAAGCAGCCTCAGCCAGTGCCACTGCAGCTACCAGTCCTACACAGGTATGGAGTAAAGCTACACATAGAAATACTGCTCAGCTCAAATGCTGCACAACTGTATCAGTAGATCAAGTCCTCGTTTGTCAGCAGGATTATGCCAAAAATACTCGAAGGTTTCGCACCAAAGTTTACCCAAGTTTTTTAATCGATTCCCTTTACATTTCGAGATCAGACATTTTCCCACACAGTCAGGTTTTAAGTAAAAAACCTGTAAGAGGATTACTAACATGGTGGAATATGATGTCCTGTTTGTTAACTTGTGACTTTGTGATAGACAGAGATCCTCAGAGGCCGACACAGTGAGTCAGTGTGAGGCCGACAGGAGCTCACGACATCACATAGAGGATCTATACTTTACATGTGAAGGCTTTAGAAATCTCAAGCTCTTCCCCAGGGGACTTCTAAACTAATTTTCTATCGTTTTACCAAATTTTGTCTCCTTTTGAATGACTTACTACCAGTTTGTTTGTGGTTTTGATTACACAAAAACAACCAAACAGATTTTCACAAAACAAATATTTTTGTTCTGGATCTGGATAAGTGAGTGGACCCAGAAATGTATTATTCTCCTTCCATAACATTGCAATGTTTTCAACATTTTCACAGTTTTCCAGGGGAGTTATTGAGGAATCATGACGAAAATTCACACATCTAGGAAACTGATATCAATGAGTGTGTGAAATCTGATCATATTTAAGGAGACTGTACAGCCTTGGTGGCAGTGGGCGCTCTATCATGCCATCCTAGCTGCTTCTAGTATTGGTCTGTCTCAGACTTCTGCATTGCATACTGTACTTATCTAGCAGGGAGGATTAAATGTGTTGTTTCTGATTTCTCGTTAAACCTTAATAATAAATACTTCTTTACTTTGATCATACAATACTATGATTTCCTTTTATCACAGATGTAAAATAAAGATTATATAGTTGAAAAGTAATTTCCCGCTTGAAGTTCAGTGGGTTCACTCTGTCGTGTTTTCTCTCCTGGGCCACCTTCTCTATTTGTTGAATCACTTTCAGTGGAAAACGTCCTCTCTTGTCCGACTGCTTGTGTTCACACACACTTCCTCTCGGCTTCCTCTCTCTGCTGAGCCGTTAAAAAATACAGACTGTGCTGCTGATAATTTTCCCCAGCAGAAGGTGCAGTATGCTGTGGTGACTATAGCAACTTATGAGTTATGGCTCTGTGAGGGAGCCTGGAGCTGGCACACACTCGCAGGAAGGGCTGGGGAGGGTTTTGTCGTCTGTCAGTGGTGTATAAGAGGAGGGGACACTGTACTATGTGATTGAGTACAATATAAGTACAGGATGTAACATTACCCTATAGGTCCCCATTCACATGTCCTCCTGTTTCCCATGACCCATTAGGCTGTGCTCATTCATTTGATAGGGTTAAGTAACAGGTGAAAACATATCTGATAAATCTCCACTCACAGTCATGCACTATTTATGTTTGCCAGACAAAATACTTTGATGATTAGGACACAGCATTACTTTCTTTCTGATAGAATGAAAAAATATTTGTATGCTTGTATGAACTCATACCCTACATTTACTGGGGAATGCTGACCTCACCTAGTCAGCATAGAAAAACTTAAACACCAAAATAGATCGCTGTAATGGCATAATTTTGCACTGCTTGTTCGGCAAATTTTAAAGTTTACATAGACATGGAGACAATGGGCCCTGTCTTACACCTAGCGTGAAACAAGCTTGACGTGTGTATGTGTTACTTTGTCATTTTCCCATCCATAATCCATGTTGTTGAAATAGCAAATGCATATCCCCCATTTGACTGCCCACGGGCATGGAGGTCTGTCTTGAGGCAACAGGAAGTGATTTGCTGTTATTTTAAAGGCCGATTATTAAGATAGTATCATACAGCTACATAGGCAGGTGCACAGCAGGTGTACTCTCTGCTTCCTTGTTATTTAAGCAGACTGTTCTCTTTTTGCCTCTTCAGCATATCGGCCACGATACTAGTAATTCACCAGGGTGCCAGCTGACCTATCTTTTAAAGGAAATACTTTATTGTATGTTGCGCCCAACAAACACCTATGATGAATTAGGGGGTTAAGTACAACTCTTTTTTAACCTTGTAACAGGTGCTGCAACTTTTTTTCCATCATTAAAGAGGAAATGGATTGCACACATCCTCAAGCACTTGCACCATCTGCTTCAGACTATGACCTCAGATAACTCACCTAGCGCCCAATAAAAATGTCTTTGTTGCTTTATACATATACCTTATTTGATAAGTGGGTTAACATTTTTAAAAGTTATTATTAGTGCTCGTTTTTTTAGTAAAACTAGCTTGATGGTTAACCTGACAAATATTATAGGACATTAAAATTGTATTTTTTTAAAAGACCTTTTATTAACATTATGTTAGGGGTTTTTCTTGGTCTCTGGCTGGGATTGGCTAACGGAGTTAATGCTGACAGGCTTCGTAGAGCTACAGAACCTGAGAACAGCATCTGTGCAGCCCCAGCAATATGTAGTCGTACATTTTGTTATTGTGTTGACGTGCTCTGTTGCATGTGGCATCTATTCCTCTTGTGTCGCTCCTGGAAGACGGATCCCTCACATGTGATTCTCTCTGAGGTTTCTATGTTCCCCCCCCCCCCCCCCCCCCCCCCAGTTTAAATGTTCTTTTTGGTAGTTTTTCCTTACTCTTGTTGAGGGTTAAGGTCAGAGGAAGCTGCACCTCGTAAAGCCCTATGGAAGAAATTGTGATTGAGACTATGGTCTATACAAATAGAGCCAATCTCATTACACAGAGATTTCATTAGTTGTTAACATCAGACCACTGGGAAACTTTGCTTATTTGTTTTTTTATATTTAGGTTCAAAGTGTGTGTGAGTGAAGTAATTGTGCAGAGGAGATTTAGTGAAACACCTAGCTTACATATTTAATGGAAAAATTAGTTCATCTAAAATGTTGTGTCCTTGATTTAGAATGTGGGTTGCACATTAAGTACATTTATGTTGTATACATTTTTTTTTCTTTGAGCTGGACTCTCTTCTGCTGTTTGTCATTGTGTTGCTGGTTATCCTTTGAATAACACATCCTGTACCCACTTTACTTTTCTCTAGGAAACGAACTGACCCCCGATGGTACACACACTCTGCTCTCAGCTCTATGTAGGCTGCAATAGATCCGCTTTTGACCTCACACTGTTGTTCCTCTGGAAGTGGAAGTAAGAGTAGGAAGGTTTGTCGCGAGCGGGGAAACTTTGGATGATGTAACTGGACGGTAAAGCAGGAGGGAGAGTGCTGAAACCAACCAGGAAACAACATCACCTGACCCTCCTCCTCTCTTCTCTTCCCTTCTCTTCTCTTCTCTTCTCTTCTCTTCTCTTCTCTTCTCTTCTCTTCTCTTCTCTTCTCTTCTCTTCTCTTTCTCTTCTCCTGTCTTCTCCTCTCCTGTCTTCTCCTCTCCTCTCTTTCTCCTCTCCTCTCATCTCATCTAGCAGAACTAGAGTGGACTGCACCAGACACGGCAGATGGTGTTCGGGGGGGGGGGGGGGGGGGGGGGGGGCACTTTGCAGTTGTGGCGAAAAGTCGATTGAATAATGAAAAACTTACTGTGGTTGTTCACAGCCGTACTTTTAATAATGAGGAAATATACATTTTTCTTGCTGCATTACCGTGCAAAAATTGGCAAATGAATGACACACACACTCACTGTCGGACAGTCGGACAAAAGGTGAGCATGGTTTGCCGATCTTTCCCTTTCATCTGTCGCTCCCTTTATCACCCCCCACCCCTCCACCGTCCCCTCTGTCCGCTCTGTCATGCTCTGTCCCCTCCGTGCACTTGCCTTTGTCTGGGTCCGGCCAGAGTCTGGCAGACACAGACAAAAGAATGCCGCCTGTCATGGAGATAGAGCAAAGGTTCTGGGCTCTCTGGAGGGGAGGTGGTGGGGGCTGCAGGGGTGATGGTGGTGGTTGTTGGGTCTCAGGGTCGGAAAGGCATTGTCAAAGCTGTGGCTATCCATTGTTGTTTCTGGGCTCACTCCTGATCCGCCACCGACCTCACCCATCTCTTCGGTCTCCGATTTCCTCCTTCCTTCTGTCCACTAATTCTCCGGGCCTCTGGGTTTTTTCCAGAGTGAGGGATGGAACAGGGTGGAAATTCAACAGATGTCTGACATGAATCTGCTCATGGACATGGCTGCTTCAGGCGCGGCGGTGCACCACACCGTCTGCTGCCTCCTCTTTTGGTGCCGGTTGTTAATAACTCCACAGGAGGTGCTGGTGCCTGCAGCGTAAGTGCAAACTTTCAGTCAGCTCTTTCAGTCACTACAGTGCTCTCCAACAGTCTTCTGGCACATTAAGAGGCATGGAGTGGAAGATGCTCTCTAGAGAGTATTCATTTGTTTTTGAATGATGTAACCTTGTAGAATTTGAGTAGAACATTTCTTTTCTTTTTTCCGGGCTCATTAATCATCCGACAACATCTCAGGTTTATCTCGTGATCCATGTGATTACTAGACTGGATATCAGTGGAATAAACCACTTAAATGTATATCAAGTACAAGAGTAAAATACTGCCTAGCCCAGATAAGTACTTAACAATCAAGAAATGTATAGTAAAGCCATTTTTGTCCGGTCCTGACTTACTCCTGGTTTTCCTTTCACACGTGAACAACACAGCAGGAGATTCTCAGACACGCTCATGTCTCATACATCTCCAGAGTGTTCAGGTGAAGGTCTGGTGCAGCAGACAGAGGCAGGACGTCACGAATGAATTACGCTGCGGAGATCCCGTTTGTCTGCCCTTTTTCACCGAAAGTGAACAGTCACAGGGAGCATCGGTATTTGCAGTAATACCTCGGTTCTACATTTTCTTGTTAATAGAGAAGAAAGAAAATTAGACTTTAAAATATTATATATTTTACTGGGACAAGGTAATGGAAACATTACTTTCTGCTTTCAGTGTGCAGTTGTGGAACATTTTTGGGAATTCCTGGTCAAATGTCAGTTAGCCTGTCGTCAAGCGACCGTCAGATCTCAGAGACTGAGACTCCCAGTTCAGGCCGTGACTCAGCCTGTCTGAGTTCTGACTGGAGACTGCGAACCAGAGTCGACAGCTGATGTCAGACTGTAGTCGACATGGTCTCTGTGTGAATGATTAGTAGAATATTGAAGTTGAAGCTGTTGTTTTTCAACACGGGGAGCAGAGGACCAAAGGTTTCAGACTCCAATTGACGTAATGATTCTCACCTCACCTAAACTCTACTCTTTTGCCTCTGCATATTTTGCTCTTTTAGCATCGAGTGTTGCTATGCAGCAGTCGGGGGACAAATTGATTATTCAGTCTGGAGCCCAGACAGCCAATTGTCCCCTGCTCTGCTTTGATTCACTGAAATGTCACTCTGACTGATGCCACCGTTGATAATTTCCTCAATGGCACAGTAAACACTCAATATTTACTGAGGCTGAATTGTCTGTGGCCAAATCTGATTCAGATGGTTTCTCAAAGTCGTCTGGATAATAATTCTCTGGTGCATATTCTGGCATACAAATGGAAAACCCTTTTTTTTACTTCACTGTTAGGACAGAGGACTGGAACAGTTTTAAATAACTATTTTGATCGTTTTATTCACTGCATTGTTACAGATTTACAAACCTCTTGATTGAAACGGCACCATTTTCCCATTGTGAGCATCATTTAGCTATTTTATGTTTAATTTGCTCTATGCATTTTCAGTTTAATCCTCACATTAACATTTATGTTTTTTGTTACTAAAACTTCAGACAGATTTCCAGTCATCTCATGTGTCTGTGATGACTGGATGTGTGCGGCCCCTGCATGTCCTGCAGTTTCTGTCTCGAACCAGCAGATGGGGAATGGAAACGTGTTTGTGGGACGGGTGAGGGAATCACAGTGGGAGAAGCTTGCAGAGCTCACACTCTCCGCTCTCATCCACTCGCCACTTTCACTGCTGCGTCAAAATTGTCGTTAGTGTGTTTCATTTCAAAAGTGTGGAGATTCAAATCTTACAAATGTATCAATGCTCATGATTTTACTGTTTTTATAATCCAGCTGCCGGTAAGGTTTATTTTAAGTGGAGAAACATTTGGATTCAAATCTAATTAGCTTTTGTTGTTAGCAGCAAAACACAAAGGTTTCTCTTTAAATTCCTCTCTATAAAAAATTCTCGATTTTAATGTGTAGAGGGATCTTTTTTTCCTCATTCGCTACTACGTATATTGTCTTTAATTTTAAATGTAAACAGTATACAACAATAAAAACCTTCCAAACTTTCTTCAGGGAGGTTGACGAGGGAGGAGGCAGTGGGGAAGGGAGATTGGAATCAAGTTACATCTGTACTTAATGCTCATACAGCATGCTTCATAAATGCTCCATACGGCCACACACAGACACACACAGACACACACAGACACACACACACACACACACACACACACACACACACACACACACACATACACACACATACATTGTTTGTACTTCTATTTTAGTAAGGATACTAATACATTCCCTAGCCCCTTTCTCTAACCTTAACCATCCAAACCAAATGACCAACCCTAATCCTAAACCTAACCCTATAACCAGGTCCTAACTCTAAAGCAAGCCCAATGTCCTCACTTTACAAAAATGTCCTCACTATGTAGGATCTATGCTTAAAGCTATACGTACAGGGACACTCTCTCTCTCTCACACACGCACACACCTCTCTCACACACACACTCTCCCTCTCTCACTCCCTCTCTCTCTCTCTCTCTCTCTCTCTCTCTCTCTCTCTCTCTCTCTCTCTCTCTCTCTCTCTCACACACACACACACACATAAACTCCCGCCCTGAGAGGAGTGTGTCCGGGAGATGATTTCCTTCCCTACTCGTCGTCCCCCTCGCACCCCCACCCCGCCCCCTCTCTGCTACGCAGTGTAAACACAGTGTTCCAGAGGAATGTTGGACTCCCTGACCTCTGCTGCAGTTCACTCGGTTCAGCCTGGCCGCGCTGTGCTCCGGCATCAGCAGCAGCGCCCCCCCCCCCCCCCTCCAGAGCCCCCTCACTCCACTCACTCTTCTCCCCGCCTTGCCTCACTCCTTTTTCCTCATGCCGCCTCTCCTCCCCCTTCTCTCCTCTTCCCTTTTTCTTACCTCCCCCTTTCTCTCAGCTATACCTCCCCCTCTCCCCCTTCCTCCCCGTACTCAGTTTTTTTCCTCACTACCCATTTTAGTTCTTTTGAATAATTTTCATATTTAGCCGACTATCCGAGAGAGAGAGAGAGGTATTTTGGTTTTCTACTACTGTAAAATTGCCAGTTACATACAAAAAGATCCTCCACTCAAAATTTGACAGAAATTGGCTGCAGTTGAGCTTAAACTGCTGCACTTTGTAGTGGAATTACTAAAGGTAAATTACAAGTATCCCAAAACCCTGTAGTTAGATGAGGTAGTCGAGGAAAGCTCCATGATCAACAGCGTCATACTTAATTTAAGTTCAAACGGAGAATAGCAGAACACAGTGATTCCATTAAGATGTGAAAAAGATCCCCTTCCAGTTGCAGCACCTTTCATGGGAACGGATTGTACAGGGTCTTAAAGGTTATGTGAGTGAGATTTAGGTGAAAGGGATTTGTTGAAAATGAAATAATCCTTCTGATGTTTTCACTAGTAGTTTGTTCATCAAAATTTGATGAAGAAAAAATGGGCCCTTTATATTGACACCAGGAGCAGGTCTACGATGGTCTCCATGTTTTTTTTTACAGTTGTCCAAACTGGACAAACTAAACACCTTTTGAGTTTATGACAACTATAGGCTACCACAGGTTCTCTTTCATGTTTGGATGGGATGGTGAGGTGAGGGGTATTCAGCTGCAACATGAAATTTCACCACTAGATGTCACTAAATTCTACACACTGAACCTTTAAGTATGCAGGAACTGATAAGGTAAGTTTAGTCTGAGTGATGAGGGGACGAGTTATACTCCTCGATAGCAAGGCATCCTAAATTTGTTATACAAAGCCTGAGACCTTGAAATGGGGAAATAGACTTGTGGCATTTTTGAGTCCACTGGATCATAGTGGCTCTCAAAGACCAGTACATGTGTTGACCTAGTGCCATTGTTTATATATTAGAGTAATTTACCCTAAATGTTATATAGTTACTTACCCATTGTTCAAGTTTTTCCTTAAAATTGTCCCATATGTGTTTTAAATCTGACATTTCAAAGTTGTCCTATATTAACAATCAGCATCAAAAAGTGACATGTAAGTTTAGAATAGTTCTCAATACTCCATACTGTGCCTTAGTGGAGTTTGAATTGAACTTATCATTGTAACTGTACTATATTGACAAAAATTGGGTCAGTTAAGATCCAGTATTGAAATACGAGGTTTAACAGATGACAATATGTAGCATTGGACTGAGAAGGGGGAGATGCTACTGCTTTGCCGATTGCTGTTTGGTGCACTTGGTATTTAAAGTGGTTTACATGTCACATGACTGATCAATGGACTGTATGTAAGGAAACAACCTTGGATTTCATTGTGGATCAAGTCACTCAGAGTTCAGACTGCAGACTTCATTGTGTCTTGGCGCGCATTGTCTAAAACAAATCTTAGGATGAAAAATGCAAAGAAAAGATGAATTCAATTCATTGAGTCGGTGTTGTTCAAGTTTTCCATCCTCCTCATCCTCATCAGCATCTGTATCAGCAGCCTGAATGAATTTGTGTCTGTCTGCCTGTGTGTGTGTGTGTGTGTGTGTGTCTATGTCTGTCTTTTTCTGTATGTCCATATGTGTCCGTCTGTGTGTGTATGTGTGTGTGTGTGTCTGTCTGTCTGCTCCTCCATCTTGCCTCCTGCTCAGTGACTGGAGAACATCCCAGCTTTATTTATTTACTCACATAAATGCCACCCGCCGTCTAATCAACCAGTTCCTATATACATATTACTATGAATTCATTTTCATTAAAACGTTACTGTTGCTGCGAGCATGCAGGGGGGGGATCAGCAGTTACTCAGGCAGCGTAAATGGTGCACACAGATGATGAGAGCGATGCTGGTGCAGGAACATGTGGCTGATCTGCTCATTATGCTGACAGGGAAGAAGAACTTGGCTGACCTCTGCTGGGCTCTGACAGGCAGTGTGGCAGATGTTGATGTGCTAATGATTTGATCCAGGATGAATGTATGTTCTCGAGGCTTCCTCTGGCTCCTATGTCTTTAGGAGGGTCTCTGCTACTTCCTGCTGTTGATCAGCAAAGACCGATCTGTTTAATAATAGTCGATGTGCTATTTTGTGTGAAACATCAAAAGAATGCTTAGATATTCTCAAAATACAAACATCTATGTAAATAAATATTATTTTGACCCTGAATGACCTGATTTTGATGGCCCCCGAATGCGTGATTGGCCAGAATAATGGTCTACTCAAGCAGACCAATGGTGGCAAGAGGTCAAAGCTTTAAATATAACAAAAAAATCGATTTATTTTTTCCACAATTTCTAAACATGAGTTATTGTGAGCCTCCATCACAAACCATAATGCAGCACAAGAACGACCAGAATCTTTAGTGAGGGACTAACTGAGAAAGGAAACGAGGGATGATGGAGGAAGAGCGAGTGAGTGAGTGTGTGAATGAGTAAGAGAGGGAAGCAGATGGCTGGAAATATAGCCTGCTAAATTATTCAGCTGGACTGGAGTCTGGAGATAGATAGATGGATAGGAGCTGGCATGGACACTTTTATTAGGATTCCGAGAGCTGTGAGGAGAGTGCTTCAAAAACACCGTGATTGCCTTTTGAGACCAAGAAAAATTAATTGCATCAGATCTGGGAACAGCTATTTGCTGGAAGAATTAAATCTATGTCCTAAAACTAACGTGTGAAACAAGGACACATCTCTGCATGCACCACAGTTGTGAAGTATACACTTAGTTGTCTTTGCATATATTCTATGTAATTGTATGATTGTCTCAACTGCTGTAGTTTTCTCTCCTAACTCAAAGGCCCCTGGGGAGTATAATAGAAAAATCATCTATGAATACCCTTATTATCAATTTTGACCAATACTGACTCTATGAGGTCTGGATACCAAACAACCCTGAAAACATGGGTTTCAGAATGACTTGTCTTAACAGTCAGGTTGAATTAAAATGAGTAATTGAATACAATAAGGATTTGGGCATGAATATGTAGGGTCTCCTGGGGGAGGTTAGGGGTTTCAGGGTCTCCAAGCTCACTGAGGAATGAATGAAGTTTGTTTTAATATACCTGAAGGTCTTCCTCTAAAGGGGATGTACGAATTAAAATCTTCAAACAATAACTCCCATATTTAACATTACTACATGTATCTTAAAAAAATTGACTATTTGCCTCATGATATGTGTTGTATGCTTTATCCCACCCCTTCAGTCGTACATGAGCTGACAGTAAATACACTCTCTCCTCTCTTCTATTTTTCCATTAAGCTTTGTGCATCGTGTTTGACTCTCCCAGATTCACAGACACACACACGTTCACAGATGCACATATAGTCCTGAGTGGAGGGCTCCGGGGAAATAGAGCAGAGAGGAAACTACGTGCCTCCGCCAAGCAAGGGCTGTCTGGTGTCATGGCAACCGGTGCAGATTGCCCCACCCTCGATCAGTCAGAGAGAGGAGAGGAGATGAGGGGAGAGGAGAGGATGAGAACGAGGGATGGGCACACACACTGAAACACAAGTGTCTGCAGACACACGTGAAATGGCCACACAATGTACAGGATGTGCTGATAGAGGTTTACATTTTTTCATATTCAGAATCATCAGTTAAAAGATGTTGTGCCTTCTGTGATTTAGGAATAGTGTCCGCAGCCGCATGTAGCGGCTAAAGCCCTGACTCGACAGGTAAGCACAAGATGGTGTATGGAGAAAGAAGACCTGGAAGGAGGAGGGGAGGGTGGAGAGGCGAGCAATGACGAGATGTGGTGCAGCGAGAGGTTGAGATGTGTGGAGCGGGGCCATAAACATATAGTAGAGCTTAATGTCTCCGGAGATATTAAAGGCAGCAAGGTTACCTGATGAGCAGCTCTGCTGTGGAGGTGGACGGTTTGCAGCTTGCATGCAAACACCTTTCACGCTTCCAGAGACCTATTGAAGTGAGCTATTACTGTGTTTGTGTGTGAAGGTGAGCGCCGCAGCCTGAGAGAGAGAAAGACGGGGGGGGGGGGGCTGGAGGGGAGCCGAGGCAGTGGTGCATGGACGAGCTGACAGCGAGAGAGAGAGGGAAGAGAAGAGGAGGCGAGGGGATAATATTAGAGTCTGCAGGAAGGGTACCGAAGGGTGGCTGCAGATTTTAGCAGCAGAGAAAAAGGCGAGACAGACAGGGTGTGGATGAGATAAATGGCATCAGCACGAGGAGAGGGTGGGGGGGGGGGGGGGGGGAGAGGGAGGGAGGGAGAGAAAGGAGGGAGGCAGACACAGAAAGAGGAGGAGGGGGGGATGCTGAGGTCGTTTGAGGACATCGAATCCTAAATTGACTGCGGCACAGCCATCGTCCACAGTTACATCACAGCCGAGCTCAAACTCGGGATGAACCTCTCTCTCTCCCTCTCTGCTCTCCGTAGAGCGCTTCAGAGGCCAAGGCGTAGCGTGTGTGTGTGTGATGGCGTCTGTTTAATGGTATGCACAGGATGCAGCTGATTACCGTTGGCTGTGTCGGTCTTTGTGCAGCAGTGGCTGCCATCAGCCTCGTGGAAGATCTTGTGCGTGTAGTAAACATGGCACCATACGTGTTAGAAAGGCTGTGTCCTCCTCTGAGCAAGCCGTCTGCGATTAGAAATCAATTAGCATCACCGCCGCGACCGTGGTACACTGAATCATCAAACCACTGCACACAAAGAGGCTCCGTCTAACGTGGAATATCCCCCCAATGTCAGAGGGCCTCTGACTCTGAACAGATGTGTTTTAACAATATTTGTAAAATTCGTTTCCCTTTTTTTTCACAGCATAAATAAAGCTGTGAAATCTGGCTAAATGCCTGCTGTTCTCAGGCAGCACTCCTCCTCAGTCGTACCTTCACACGTTCACATAGGGAGCTGCCCCGTGCTGCCGCAGTCTGCACTGTCGGGGGTTCAGTGCCTGGTTCAAGGGCACCTTGAAAGCACGTGCTAATGCATGGAGGCGTACCTTCTTTGCTCCAGCATGCATCACACATGTGGGGATTTGTAGTCCTAATCGCAGTCATGAGCTCACGGCTTTACCTATCATCTTCAAATAATTCCACTTGAAGCATCATTTCTCCTCAGCAGTCAGCCATCTTCTTTTTTAATCTCGAGGACGATTGTCTATATCTGGCTTCACTTCAATAGGAAGGCATGCATCAGATACCAATTTAATATCTCAACCCCCTGTTGGCATGTCGATACGAATGGATAGTATTCATGTAGGTAAGATAAGTGTTTATTTGTTGAAACGATAGCATGTTCTTGTAAGGACATTGAGAAGGAAACCGTACTAGATTACAAATGTGGCTGTGGCTGAGGGGGCTAGAGCATTCGTCCTCCAACCAGAAGGTCGTCAGCCCGAGTCCCAGCCCATGTTGAAGTGTCCTTGGGCAAGATGCTGAACCCTGAATGGCCCCTCATAGATGTTGAATGCACAAAATGGAAGCCGCTTTTGATAAAAGCATCAGCTACAAGACATGTAATAGTAAAAATACTAATGATCAAATATGGTAGATACCAAGTCCGTGCGACAAAGTAATAAGATGCGAAGAAAGTGATAAAGGATAAATTTGTACCAGAGTCTTTGTGTCAGAAGACTCAACCTGTCTCAGGGCAGTTTATCCTGATTTACACTTTGCACTAACGTTCCGTCTGTATCTGTTTACCTTCGATGGAATATTTTAGATTAATGTTGGTTTATATGGACACACAATGCATTACAATCTTAATGCCATCAGATCGACAGTGATCTGGCTCCTATTACGATCAGATGGTATCCTCGCCTTGTGGTCTGTACTTTGTGACCACCTTCTTACAAACACTAGGTTGAAAGGTCGCCAAACTCTCAGGGCTCTTGGTTCCTTTTAATCTCCCATCAGTCCCACAGACTGGTTTGTAGCTCTAGAAAACTACACAGTCACAATAATTCCAAAATATAACATACAGAACTGAAAACTGAAATAAAAAAGGCTGTAAAGAAAGCAGGAGGCTGTGATGCCATTAATGTAAAGAGCTTTAGCTGCGCATTTTACAAATACTCAGTTAAAAGGGCTTCACTGCTTTTTATTCCATTAGTGAATCAGTGGTAGGGCTGTTAGTTTCTCCAACGATCAAGTTTGAATGAATTGACACACACTTCATATGAATATACACCGATACAACCGACTCCTGTCTGTGGTGCCTGTTACGTGGCACAAAGACGACCAACAGCTTCATCTTGGATCGTAACTTTAACATCTACAGTGTAGAATCCGAAATACTTCCACACGCCGCTTCTCAGATGCTCTGGTGTCATGATTGTTTGCTCAGGTTGACTTTTCTTACGAGTCCACCATTTCATAGCAGAAAAACTTCAACATTACGGGTTTATTTTACTGATAGGTCAAGAGGCCATGCAATAGGTCAAGCTGAGAGTGGTCGCCCTCTGCTGGACCTGGAAGCAAACTACTAGTGTGATGTGCTTCCAGACTGTAAAATTTGAATTTGATCGGGTCGAATATGAACTTTTCTAGTCTAGACGACCTCTCAAAAGGCTTTACAGGTTCACCCATTCACCCACATACTCGTACAGTACATCTTTGTGCAGCCCTTTCTCCATCACACATCAATCACACTGCCAGTTCAGTATCTTGCCTCAGAACAGTTCGGCAAGGCGGAATGGGGGAGATTGGGATCAAACCGCAGACTTTCTTGTTCTTCATTCCTTTACTCACCAACTGCCAAGTTAACTGGTTTTTTGAGGTAGCACCACTTAACCCCAGCCCAGCTACTCCATCCAGTCTGCCCTGGAGACGTAGCACAGCTCAGAGGGCGTATTGTCTCTGAGCTGGTGCTGGGCAATTAACCGAAAATGTATCCAAACGACATTTAACCTGTAACTGACCTAATTTTGCTAATGTCAGTTAACTAGGTTAATACTTTCCCCAATGCTTGTATTCACAAACAGTCGGGTTTCCGCTACGCTCCGTGCTGTTTCAACCTGCCTCATGTCCTCACCTCTCACTCCCCCGCTGACCTGCACTCACATTGCATGACAATGAACACCAACACTGTTAAGCAGTTTTTAGGACCTGAACAGAACGGACGTTTACTTAATGTTTGTTTGATTCGCTCTAAAGTTTGAAGGCACGTATTAAAACAGATAAAAAAAGTCCAACATTTTGCGAGCACTACTCGAGACGTAACGTGCAGAGCCAGGACATCAGGGTTGTAGTGACCAGAACGATCCAATTACGATAGATCGTTCATTAATCCTAATCGAGGTTTAAGTTTGAAATAATCATGACATTGATACGAAATCATATCCCCAACTCCCCTCTGCGCAGTTGTCTCTTCAATGGCTGAAGCTCTTGGTGACAGCCCTCACCTCTACATGAAACCAGAGTCAGAGAAAACGTACATATGGCACCTTTAAGTCATTTATAGTACCAGTAGCAAACAGCTCTGGAGTTCTGGGAGCCCGCTGTCCTCCGTTACCAGCCTTGGTACATCCACGTAAGCACTCTCTTTAAAGAGGGAAGCACCATGTTTGTTGACGCCTTCACCTACCAGATATCCATATTGTAATGTGATCACAATGTGGGCAGAATCAAGACTCATCAAACTCAGATGTAACATGGACATGGGCTGCATTCCACTCACGAGTCTGTGCTGTGGTCTGTGCTGGCTGACTGGCACACTAAATGGAACAGAGACATTTTTAACATTATTATTCGCACCTGCTAGAAAGGGCGTATGGGTCTCAGCTTTCAATATTACACAAAAGCGACTGTAATTCAAAGCAGGTACATGTGAGAGGAGAAGGAAACAGATGAGACAACCGGTATGAAAACATTACCTCCTCTCTTCTTTACTCATTAGACACAGAGAAGCTGCTTCACCCAAATGGCAGCTGGATGGTTAAAGGTTGAAACTGAACATTTAAATGTCTGCCATGATGTATTCAGGGACAATCCATCAGAGTATATCCCTCCTTTTGGCTCAGCATAATCTCGACACTCATTTAGATATTAACTTGCTTTATGCTTTCCTGTCCTCAGGAGCAGCCAGGACGACAGACCAGAACCTGACCAGGACACTGGACGTTAATCTGTAAGTACTGATACTGTGTTGTGAAAGCTGTATTACTGCCTTACCCCTGTAAGGTAGTAATACACATGGTTCTCTATTCTTATGACATTTACAGGATGTTAAAAGTGACATAGATAGATCCTTATGAGGAAAACATTAATATGAAATAGTCATTTATCATAGCATTAGATTCATCTCTGTAACTCCAGTGGTTACCAAGTGTTTTTGGGCTAGCAATCAACTGACAAAAACCACAGTTTATCCGTTATGTGGATGAGATGCTTTTTCTTTGTCCCAGTAAAACTATAAATTTGAAAAGGCCACCCACACATGTACAGACGGTGCTCTACGGACTTTCACACTGCCTCATTAATGTTGCTGCAGCGGTTGGGGTGGGAGATGGTTCGCATCATTCTAATTGGTTTATAAACTACTGGGACCTCACATGAATCCAGCATAGCTCCGTAGACCTCCAGCCTGAGCGGAGGTCCAGAGGGAACGTCTGCACCCTTTGAGATCGGAAGCATTGTTTCAGCATTGATGACATCATCATGTGCCTAAGAAAATGATTATTGCATTTTTGGATTTTTTTGATTGACTACACAAGGAGTCACTTAAAGCGCCAGAATAATGAGGGTGAGGATGACCTTCATTAGGGACAATTGCATTAACTGTGGTAAAAATACACAGGAGCATCTGCTTTCAGAGCCCAGGTGCCGTTTTTAAGGTAGAAGCAGATGTCTTTCAAAAAATGAAGAGCATCCGCAAACACAAAATGTGTAGAGCAAATGTGAGGCCTAGAACTCAATTCATTTATTATATGGTCATTGCGCAGTGTACACATGGTAGAGAAAGTATCATAGACACAAATAGACAACAAAACCTGTATAATGCAATTTCTAAAGAGGTTTATTGGCCTAAACCTCTCTGACCGCTCGTGTCAAATTTACTAGGTTTTAAGGGATGAACATCTGAGGTGTTTCCAGGTTCATACAGGAGAGAGCTGTGTTGTTCATGACAATCTTTTGAGTAAGATACTGATGTTATTGAACAATAACTGTACAAATAACTGTAAATATATCAACATGCAATATTGTTGAGAAAATAAAATTGTAGTTAAACATTTTCAATCATAACCATTAAATATTAAAAACTAACTCTGTAGTATACTGTACATTACAGGCTGTGGTATATTTATGTGGCAGTAATCTATCTTTGATACTACAACAAAAAAACAACAGAAAACAGAAAACTGTCACCAAAACATCATTCAGGATCAGGGGCTTTTCAAACACTTTTTAAATTGTTTCATTTTCCTGTTGTATTTGCAACAGACACTTGATCCTCTTCAGTTTCGGCGTGGGCGTGTCCCACACGGCTCCTCTGCTGTCTCTGCCTTTAAAGTGTCAACAGGATGCTGTTTGTTGTTTGACAAGATAGTTCATGTAAAATTGGTGCAACAGTCACTCCGAGCACTGGCAAAATTGAAGCGGCGAGTGTTGAACATGTCAGGTTCCTGTGTCGTCTCTGTCTCTGTCCCCTGTGTGATGCAGCTGTTAGCGTTCGATGGTCGTCACCCTATAAATACTGCAGCTGACTGACGGATCCTGCGGCAGCTGTCTGCTTTCCCCTGACACACGGACACAACATTTACCCACACTTACAAATGTGCAAAAAGACCTGTTTGTTGTTGATGTCCTCTGAGTAGGAGGTTTCTTTCCTTTCCTTCCTTCTTTCTTTCTTCCTTCACCAACAAAAACATTGCAATTATAACATGGAAGTTGATGTAAACAAATACAATACAAATACATAATCTATACAAATCTGAGAGGTATTATTAAGATTAAGAAACAATATGAGACCAACATGACAAAAGTGTGATAATGTCTTATTCAACTGTGAAATGTAGTTGTGATCCAAAAAACATCAATGGGCAACTGTTACACTGGATCCATTTAGCTTCATGGATCCAAAATGTTGGACCTGAAACACAGAACTTAATAAAGAATATTCAAAATCAAATAATAACCTTTGGTCTCAAAGAAAAATCATTTAAAAGCCGTACATCACCAACCATGCTCATCAGAGACCCACGCCAACACAACAGTACTCACTTCTACTGGATATAGTACACACCTGCCTGATGTGGGTCCAGTGTTGGGGTCAGGTTCCATTTTGTAACTAGAACTGAGGGGACCAGTGGGGACGTTGTGTTGCTTCACAGGAATGAACACAGTGGACACTTGTTTATTTTGAGCCAATCCCACATAAACCGTCCTGCTGCTGTAAATACTCATTAGAGAAACAAATTTCTATTAATCCACAACAAATGCACTATTTCCCCCATTTGGAAAAGACAACAGTGACAAGCTGTTTTTTTTTAATTCTTTTATGAAAAGGAAACTATTTTGCTAGTTTGTTCAGACTAGCCCTCCTGTAACAGACTTCTATCTTCTCAATAACATGTAAAGTAATACACAACCCACCAGCCCCTGTAATGATTTTAAATCATTGGTCTTTAATGGGATTTTTTTATAATAAGAATTGATGATTGATTATTATTATTATTAACTTTACACATCCTTTGTATTGTTAAGAACAATTACGTCCTTATGAAACCAAAAGCTGTTGGCAAAAATAGGAATAACATGTGTTATATACACATTCAAATACCAAACGAGAATATACAAAACTCATGTATCAAACTCACGTCACATCAACTGTCAATTTTTATTGCATCCTAAACATCATATAATCTTAGTTTTAAACTGTTTTTCAGCCGCTTGAAGCATCTGGCAGCCTCTGCAGTCTGAGTTTGTTTGCATGTCTTACTTGAGCTTTTCTGTGACCTTCAGTAAGTGTTTACTTGCCATGCTTACAGCCCCTTTGTGAAAAGCTGTGAATTGTCATCTGCAGAGGAACAGTGGAGTCATGTGGACACGAGGAAGAATACGATTTGCCCTTAAAATATACGGCTCGTCTGCTTGTATGTGTTCGTATTTCCCCTGCTGGCCCCCCACCGTCTGAAGGTCATGCCATCCCAATGCTCTGCTTCGTGGACAGCTGCCAATGCTGACGGCTGCAGCTCTGGGTGCTGCACTGTGTGTCTGGCACTTGCTTCCCTCACTACAGGGCATTGATTAAGTGGCACAGCTCTGCCTCACCTGCTGGAAACAGCCAATACCAATACAGCAGCAGCTCCAGCCAGCCAATACCAAAGCGGGAAAAAGGTTTGGAGAGGCTGGAGACAAACTGGCAGCCAGAAGACAAGCATTGTTGTTTTTTTCCTCTGTTGAAAAAAAAAAACGGAGAAAATATCATGGAGGAGGAGTAGAAGAAAGAGTAATAAGATGGAGGGTTAGGAGGAGGGAAACAGGAATTCAAAGGGAAAAAAACGCTTTTGAAATGGCGACAAGGATGTGAAGGCTTGAGGGAAATAGGCGAGGAGACTGTACTCGTTTCTGCACACACACACACACACACACACACACACACACACACACACACACACACACACACACACACACACACACACACACACACACACACACACACACACACACACACACAGACACAGACACAGACACACACAGACACACACACATACACACTATTTTCATCCTTTCCAGGCTGCCTTAGTGAAGCTGTCAAGATGAAAAATGAGCAAGTCAGATCTAATAACACGAGAAGATAAGAAGCAAACTTTTCATGCAGAGCTGCGGAGGAAAGTGTTGACGAGTGCGAACAGAGGCGATGTGGGGTATTCGTCAGGAGCCGAAGTATTGATCCTTTTGCTTTGGTGCAGTAAAATTATGAAAGGAGCCACCGCCACATCTATTGATTTGCTGCCTAAACTGACACGTCTGGAAGTGACCAAATTAATCACTGACTGATGTGCAGATGCAAATTACGTAATCAAATATATGCTTTTATGTAAATGAGAGAAAAATGGAAAATCTTTGGCTTCAAGTAATAGTAGTGGCAGGTCATTTGTGTTTTGTGGCACGGCTACACGGCACAGCAGTGGTAACCAGCAGGTAGCGCTGTGCAGTGAGTAACCATGTGACATCTTAGCAAATGTTCTACAGATGCTAGTACTCATAGGTTCTAGCCTCCTTGCTAGCACATCTCCATGGATGTAGTTGCAAGGTCCGACTCGGATGCAGAGCAGAGCTTGTACCAATAATGTCTTCCTCCACTTAGACACTGTAGGTAAAGAGTAGACTTACACCTCCTCAGCACAAGTGTGATTCCCCTGCGGAGGCCTCCTTCTGCCTCAGTCTGTCCAATTGTCACACAAATCATTCTTTCTGACGCCCTCCCCATCGAACTCTGACATTATCTGTTCAGCTTCAGTCACCAATGTATGAGGTCGGCTACACACACACACACACATACACACACACACACACACACACACACACACACATACATCCAGGATCCTGACACCAGCAGACTCGTATTAATGCACACAACAGTGTGAACCTTTTCCGAATAAATCCAAGGAAATGACGCACACTGAGCCCTTGTATCCTACACGGATTAGTTTTTTTTACGTAATTCACTGATGACCGGTGTTACCATAGAAATGGATGGACTTTCCGTTGACCTCCATACATACCCAGACCTTTAAGTACACAAGGCATAGAGATAAGGTAATGGCTACCCAGACACCAGATTCCTGTGCAGATCCATACCTATGCATATATTATGTACAGGCCTAAGAGAGTTTTTTCTTTCGTTTCATAGATAAAATCAAAGCAAGGATATGTTACCTCTCACCCACTCATCCCACAGCATTTATAAATGTTCTTTCTTTGTTAGAAAGTAACCGACATTCCCAAATGTATGACCTCATCTCAGTAATTAGTAACACAGGTATGCTTGTGCTATTTTGATCCGTCATCAGGGAATAAAATCTCCAGTGATTTGATTTATGTCTCTTTCTAAAAGACTGACATTGCTTATATATTTACAGTAAATGCTTCAACAGTGGTTCAGTGTTCTGAGGCTGAATTAGACATGTTATAAAATCTTAAGAAGGAGGGAAAACTGTGAAGCAACTGGACCCTACATTAAAAACCAGATGAATTCAATTCTAAAAGAGAGTCTATAATACACCTTAGAGCTTTAAATGAGTACTGTGATTAAAGAACTTGACACGACTTGTTTGTAGCAACAATACAGACCAAGTTTTGGGGAACTTGTACCAACCCGGCGTTTCTACATGATTGGAGACTTTCAAGATTCAGCAGGAATACTGGTTAATAATAAAATACGTCATATTTGAAGTCAGTCTTTTAGTCATGCTACTGTTCCTCAACATGAGGTACATCTTTGGTGCTGCACTGGTTGATTTGTTGCAAATGTATTCAGTTACCGTTGTTGTGCCTGTTGCTAAGCTCTCTGTTCTCTTGGGACAAACCAGAGAACATCTTTCGATGTCATCACACCTGCTGCAATGCCCATCAACATGTAGATGTTCCTACTCATGATTACTCAGATTACTCCGTAGCCATTATTACATTTCAAGTACTCAGTACTAATGAACTGTACCACACCCATATTTAAACTCAACCTCCCTTTTCCTAGAAGTTTGGATTGGGAGGCTGAGTTTTGGGGTATTAAGTTGCAATCTGCACCCTAACCACTAGTTGCTACTAAATCCAACATTCTACACACCGAGCCCCCTCAATTGACTCAAATATAGCTTTCCCTGTTGCCCAAAGATAGTTTCAGCCGGGATATGCCAGTTATTATTGGCAGGGCAATTTAAAAAAAAATGCGCTCAGGGTTTGGTTGCTGACTTCAGGCTAGTTCACAGTTTACAGGGCTATTGGGGTCACTAAGGTAAAACATGTGTGCACCTTCGTATCCCAACCAAAAGTTTCGACCAATATGGACAATATGAACGAGAAGTTTACAGACTGCACATTCACCTGAAACATAAACTTTTTGGTTAATTAATGTAAGCATTTTATTCCATGTGGTTGGTCCTAGTCTCATGAAAGGGTCAAACCCCTCTCCTGAATTGAACTGTCTCATGTGTGGCACTGTGGTGAGGTGGTTAGCATTGTTCGAATCCTGGTTCTGTGTGGGCTTCACGCGTTCACTGCCCAGGGACAAGCTGATTGGAATTAGGTTAAGACTCTAAATTGACTGCAGTTGTGAACGGTTTGTCTACGTTCTTTGTCTCTGCAATGCGGTGGCCACCTGCCCAGGGTGTACCACACCTTTTACCCAATGCCAGCAAATACCAAAGACAACAAACAAAAGATGTCTTCCTTTTGTTCACAGGAGGCAACAATCCATCTGCATAAACCAAACCTTGATTGTATGTTTGTACCTATACACACACTGTTCTTATACATGTGCATAGCCGTCTGCATCCATGTCTGCACTGACGTATGGTGATGAGGATGATCCACAGTTATTATTGCTGGATTTGTTTTTTGGGCAGATCTTTTAAAATGTTACACAAATTATTTTTACTAAAAGGGAAAAAAGGGAGGGTCTTTGTTTCCATTTTGATAAAGCGAAAAATCCTGTGAAATCTCTGTGCGATATGTTTGCACAGGGATGTGAGCAGGGTGGAGGAGGAGCTGGGCTGCCAGACTGATACACTGATACACTTCTCTCCCAACGGTTCATCTTCACCTCCTGACAGAACCTGCTGGTTAGGATGACCTGACCCACATAAAGCAGCCTGCACTCACACATACACACACACACACACACACACACACACTCAATGACGACACGGACAAACTTACATTGACTTACAACCGTGTCAGGGAGATTTCTCTTCTGTATGCCATAAGGGTAATTCCAATTTTGAGCTTCTAAAGCGATGTTCACAAATAATGTTACAGCCTGCAGTTGTAAATCCCCTTTGTGTGCATGTAAAACAGATTCCATTACTGTATGTGAAGGGGTGAATTTAGCTCTGTAAACCTGCTTGGAGACATTTTTCCTATCTTGCTGGGCTGTGCTTAATCACATTGACATATGACATTACTGCTGCATGAAACTTATCTAAATTATTTAAAGAAAGTGTATTCAGGATTATCATCTTCATGCTCCACTGCACCTTCAGACTATTGCAAACAGAGAAGCAATGGGTCAATTCAATTTGTAACGTCTGTTATATATCATTTGTCTCCCTGCCGCAGCCACGGTGCACGCGCAGAGCAGTGCACCCTGGGGAGCAGCTCTGGTGTGCGGGACTGTAGGACTGCCTCTAGTCCCTAGTTGCTGACTAGTGGCAATGGCCTTTTTAAGGTCTGTCACTAAAATATATTTCATACATATCGTAACATATATGTCCTATTATTGTTTCCTTGTTAACATAAGTTACGTGCAGCACCATGCTGCACAGCTCGAACAGTATCACGTTACCTGAGTTGCAGGTTCGTAAAGCAGGCCCCAGTTTGGACAGAATCCAATCAACATCATTGTGATGGAACTTCAATGGCGGTCCAACATCAGATTTTGCAGACTTTGCTTTAGAGTATTTAGCTCCAGTTAGCATCATATCTTGGCAAATGTTAGCCATTAGCAGATGCCTGGAAGGGTTTGGCCAATCGAAAGCCTTATAGGTGTGGGTCTCTCTGGATAGTAATGTGGGCAATGAACTGATTACCTGATCAGCAAAATGTGTGCTTCTAACATCTTAGTCACATGCTAAGATGTTTATTTGTGTGTCTCTCAGACTTTGTGCAACATCAGTGTTTAAATTTGAATTACACATACACAACATATTTCTCAAATGTGCAAATCATATCTCTCTGCAAAAACCTGTTCCACATCTGCAAACAATATTTATACATCTGCAAGTCTTCATCACACATTTACTAACAATATGTGAGCATTCAAAGTGTACACACTTTGAATGCTGACAAAAGATGACACCACCCCTCACGTGAATCCTGCAGAATACACATACACACACAAACATACACACACAAACACCCCTCGCTCTCTAACTTGAAACTTAAGATGCATGCGCAGAATGATCTGCAGTGAAGCTGCACTCGAGACATACAACACTGATGTATGAGACAGATGCAACTTTCAGTCCCCAACAGCCTTGAACCTGCAGCCTTGCTCTGTCTGGTATGCATGGAGCATACACATTTTTTGTGTGTGTGTCCGTGTGTGTGTATGTGTACCGTATGTGTGTCTGTTGCAGTAATAGAACAAAGGAACCTTTTGTACAACAGGCCTGTGGCTGCAATGTCTCCTTTACAGACATATTGTATGTTCATGTGTGCTGTCCACATGTGTGTTTCCTTGCTTGCTGTTTATCAGGAGAGAGCAGTGTTGTAGTTCAGTGTGTTTGCGTCCCAGTGGAGCGCAGCTCTCGCCCCGGGCTCGGCTGACTTTAGGCCTCCTGCTTTTTGTCAGACCCCACTCGCCTCTCTCTCCTCTGGCTATGATCTACTAGACTACTGCTGCAGCTAATGGTAATCCTCATCCTGACAACTCCCTAAAACAGCTCCACTCGGGCTGTCGTTGACGGCAAGATTTTCAGAGACAGTCAAAGATAAACAAAGAAAAACATTGAAATGGGCTGACGTAAATCAAATTGGTGTAAAATATAGACTGGAGGAAAAAAACTGATGAATTTTACTGTACAAAAAAATGTCCACAATTTCTTTGTAGTTTTAGGAAAAACAGATGATGGAAACTTGCTTGGTGTCTAAAGCTGGGGTTGTTTCTTCTCATAATAAGGTCAGTGATGAATTATCTGGGAAATGTTATATAAAGTCAGTGGGAGCAGCATTGCATGTTCTCTCTGGACCGACTCTGGTACAAAAGTGCTAGAACGGCTTGAGTCAGATTACTTTTTAAACTAAGAAATGTAAAAGGAAACAAATCTGTGTGATTGTCTCTGTGACCAAACAGCAGCATTAACATCACATCTTCAGTTTATTGAAGTTGTTTTATCAAGTCCGATAAAACATCGAGTCCGAGCCAGGGCAGGACATCTCAGAGTCTCTCACCAGCTACCCAACTTTACCGAAATTTAAAGTTTATATTATTTGAGAAAGGTACAGATATGTATTGAGCAGCTTCGTATCTCCCATCATGCTGCAGGAAATATGCCGGGCAAACCAACTGGACTCATCGTTGAGCATGTGATCCTCTTAATAACACATGATTGAGGATAAAAACTATAGGGAGGGTGGACCTGCTCTAAAACTTTCATCATGAACTCCAATACTTTAGTGTGTTTGTCAGTGCGGTCTTTGTTTAGACAAGGAGAGCCAAGCCCTGAGAACAGCAGGCTATTAGGGCCTGTATGAGTGTGATACTGATGGCTATGGATACCATATGGCACCGGGAACTAGATACAACACCAACAAACACAGGACACAGGGATGAGCAGACACAGACGATGGGATTACATAGGCAGTATTCCATACGTGTGTGTGTATATGCATATTTCGAATCCTCCATGGTTGTAGGTGTACGTGTCTGTACATTTTGGTATGTGTGTGCAGCTGAGCATGTGTAGCCTACAGCGTTCACCACCAGATATCAGACCTTTTTTTCTTAAACAAATGTAATGTCAGGTGATACTCTGAGCTGAAAATTCTTCGCATCGCTGCTAGAGAGAAAAAACAAGGATGGATATGGATATGATATAATTGAGAGTGAGCGTAACGGACATTCACCCCTGACTCATGTCACTTCAATGTAGCTTTTTAGCATCAAAATTCCTGATTCACAATGCAAGTGTCAAGACATGAGAAAATAATGGGCAAGTGGACAGCTCTTACAGGTGGGACGGACAAACCAAGGAGCCATGTGAGCTTCTCATTGAGAGCTGGTCTGGGACACTTATGGCCATATTTGCGTGAATATCTACTAATGTATTGTTATCCAACAATTTCATTTTTTTTGTCAAAATATCACAACAAAAAAATACTTAGCAGATTTTTGGAAACTTGGTGGGAGGATGGGGCTAGGCCAAGAAAGACCCAATTAATTTGAGGTCGATTTGATTAATATAAGGGGACTCCTTATGAGTCGGCCTAAGGTGTCCTGGGATCTCCTCCCAGACCAGGATCAGGGCATCAGTGAACTTCTGGACTCCTGTAGCGATACTAAACCGATACATAACAATCTGTAGGTGCTCATTTGGTGCACATTTGGAAATGTGACCGCCAGTCAATGGCATCAATACCTTCATCATCTGACAATCGGTCTGAGGATTTCATCCCGTTACCTAACAGCAGTCAGGGAACTACTGGTCTGTGTGACCCTCCAAGGATATGCATCCCCAGACCATCACTGACCCACCACATAACATTCACCACTACGTCCCCAGACTCATGCCTGTCACATGGCTCAGAATGAACTTGCTTTCATCTGTAAAGAGATAAGGGCGCCAGTGGTAGACCTGCCAGATTCTGGCCGATGCGAATCGAGCTGCACGGTGCTGGGCTGTGACCACAGGTCCCACTAGAGGACGTCGGGCCCTCATGCCACCATCATGGACTCTGTTTCTGACGGTTTGGTGTAACTGTCTCCTGGTGTCTCCTCCATGCTCTTGAGACACGAGACAGCAAAACGTCTTGTTCTTGAGCGCACCTACGGATGTGCCAGCCTGGAGGAGCTGGACCACTTGTGCAGCCTGACTGGGCTGCAGGTTCCGCCTCATGCTACCAGTAGTGACAAGGACACCAGCAGAACACAAAACTAGAGAAGAATCAGTCAGGAAGGAGAAGGAGAGAGCAATCTGCCTCTCCATTGCACCTGTTGTCCCTTTATTTACACCAAACTAGGTTGAATTGATTTACAATCACTATCGCTTCCTAAATGGACAGATTGATATCCCTGAAGTTTAACTGACTAGATCTAAGATTAAGCAAAATTTTTTTTGGAGCAGTGGAGTTTGCTCATTAACTCCATCCCTCCCATGGATTTGCTTTATTTGATTACATGGAAATCTAAACACGGAAAGCGTCTCTGTGAAAGTTTTTTTCTTTTAAATATAGTTTTGGAAGTTCTGGTATGATTGTCCTAAAACCAGCTGGTAATCACTGAACACACTGCAGCTACTTATTTAGAATTTAAAAAGAAAAAAAGACACTGCCTCATGCTGCTGTCCTAGAAATTTTCTTCTAACTGCTGCTGCTGTGTATTCTGTTTGAAGCCCAGGCTTGACAGCTTCATTTGTGAAGTGTCTCAATTAGGCAGAATATTTCTGCTGACATATCTCGACGCCCAGACTGTCTGACTGGAACATGAAAGCCCAGACTTAAGGAAGTCATCACACACCTCGGCAGAGAGAGACAGACACACGCCCACATACACACACACCGCACACACAGACACACACGCAAACATGCACGCAAACACACACGCAAACACTAAAAATAGAGGAAGCTATCCTGCTAACGCTAGTTAATGCTCCTCACCCCAGACAGCTGGATTTGCATATCTTTAAAGTGCTTTTTTTTCTCTCCTCTCTCCTGCCCTCCTCTGCGCTTCTTCTTTTTCTCTGTCCGTCCCTCTGTTATGTGTGAAACCGTCTGCTCTCTTGAAGGAATTCTCAGGAGGGTCTGCAGTTGAGCATTTTGTGTCAGAAAAGCAAGAAAAAAGCCGACTGGACAGAAAAAAACATTGCGGTAATTAGATACCCCCCCAACCACACACACACACACACACATCACTCGACCACACTCTGTCTCAGGTCTTTCAGGCCACTGTAATAGTCTCCATCTGGTTTGAGAGGAGGGAAGAGAAAGATATTAAGTCCCTGGGCTGTATAGGACAGCCATCTGGGCCGGGCCACTCCCACTACTCGGAGGCCACTTCTGGGCTCTCCTAACGGACCAGCCAACCGGCCCAATGGCCCCAGCTACATGCCATGAACCCATGTCTGTAACAATAACAGCTATAGATTGGCCTGGCTTGCCCCATTAAGCCCCTGTGAGTCTTCCAATAGGCCGTGTTGCAGTCACTAAATAGGCTGTGTCACTCTGCTAGCAGGCTGGAGCGGCACCAATTGGAGTTAAGCCAAAATCCAGTGTATTTATTAATCTCAGGGGACATATTTGTCCTCTTCCTGTCAGGCCTCAATCACCAGGATTGGAAGATTTGAAATCCAACCATGACCCTGACATCAGCTATCTATAACCCAAAGCATGTGGTTGGTAGAGCATCCTGAGGGTGCAGCCTTTAGGGTTCATTTCAGGGGTAAATGTCCCAAAATGGCACCAATGTCACTGTATGAATATACTAATGCAGTAATTTCTTATAATAAATAACAGCATTCCAATTATCATACACTAATTTGCAACCTAAACCTTTATAATCAAGTAGTAATTTCTGTAATATAAAAAGACACTGTAGCAAATATCAACCCACCAAGGTTCACTGAGATAAATGGGCTCAAAGCCACACAGACAACACTAGTAGATTTTTTACAAACTAGTTAATTTAATTCTTGTAACGCTGTAATTACTTAGGAATGTTTCTGCTGTAATAACAGTTTTTTAATTGGCGGTTTTATTATGGTTTTGTAGTACCAACATTGTCAATGATATATTTGCCACACACATATGAGGTTGGTCTTTTGAATGACTGAATGCAAGCTACATGTCTACCAGTGAATTTTGTTGGTTATTTGCGCTTGAGTAACATTTGCTGATATCACATGACAATGACCTGCTAGCAGGTAACATCTGTCTGGTACTTAGCTTGTATTGCACGCAAAATATAACTTTATCCAAATATTTGAATGGTAGTGTATAAACTACTTTAAACAAAGGGTTAGGGTTAGGATTAAATTGTCTGTTGTCAGTGATCTTAAATATATCTTCTACAATTTTCAACTGTTTCTACAAACCTCCAGTCTTAATTATCTAATCAGTTTTTTTTTGGCAAATTTTCACATTTTTTTTTTTTTTTACTTCAAATTAACTGGAGGAAATCTTATTTCATTTTCACCCTCAAACTGGAAAGTACGACTACCAACAACTTACAAATTACAAAGTAAACACCAGATTATAGGTATTGATGAGGCATGTGATCAACACCTCCACTTCTCACTCTTAATCAGATCCCTGGCTCTGCTTTATTTTAGTTCATCAGACTTGTGTTTCTGTCTCGTAAGCAGACTCGAGATGAAGCCTTATAATAATAGATGGTAAATGCTTGACCGGACCACTTGAACCATGTTGAACTGAACACAAAACAGAGTCTTAGACCCTGAGCTTCTGCTGTTTATTTATTAAACAGCCCACAGTTAGTTGAAATGTCCAATAATCTAAACACAGCGGGACTTCCTTAAAAGCCCTGCATATATAAACAGGCCGTCCACAGAGAGCTAATTGTATACAGTAGATTCAGTCCTGCGATTTTAAATAAAGTGTCCTGTCATTAGAGTATAATTTTAAATAAAGTTGTGTCCCTGATAGATATCATCAGACTGAACTTGTTCAGGTTTTGTAAACATGCTACATCTACACTAGGGGAAAGACGGAGTTACAGGAGGAGCTTTGCCAGCGGTAAGAATCTCTTAATGTGGCTACAATAATCTCTTTTGAATCACACAGATAAATAAATCCGACAACAATATCAAGCTCCTCAGTATCTAAATACGTCCTAGTAAAGATTATTATTATTCTGACCAATGACTCCAGACCCTTAAGTCTCAAATGCTCTATAATCGGGTTTATAATACGTTCAATCTCTTGTTTTGAAGACTGTTTCTCGATACACTGATAACAAGTACAAATATTTATAGCATAACATTAGTGTATAATCGGAAGCGTCACTCATATCAGCTCACAAAAAGACAGCAGAGAATAATCTGTGGTTCCCCTCAGCTCTACAGAGCCCGACACATTTAGGTCACTTTTTGGGTTTCTGGTCACCATTCTAATCATTTGTATTTCAAGCCGTAACAAGCAGCTGTTTTCTGTAAAAAATAACTTCTCATAAATCAGCAGACAGACAGTTTGCTGGTATGTTTCCCACTCATCCTAGGACTGGGTTGACCCGCCATATTCTAAATTGTCCTGCCACAGTTTCATAATGAACTCAAAACTTTTTAGCACTTCTCTTCATAACATAAGAGATCTCTAACATAAATTTGTGCTCAGTTGCCACATTAAAAAGCTGTATGCAGCACTATTTGCAGTGCTATTTGCTGCATGCTTGATCGCTCTATCGCGCTACCGTGTGCTCACACTCTGGTCCAAACACTTTTCACAGTGCACACAGTGAGACCAAACAGTCTCAGCTGCAGTTCTGTGCGGAACCATAAGTGGCATGCAATGCAGTTTTCTCTTTCATGTTCTTTTAAGTAGTACTGTGTTGCTGTACCAGTCTGTACTAATAAAGATAAGAACTGGACCATGAAGAACATTCGTATTGCTGCAAGAAGTTAAATGTTCTTGATATTGCAGCAGCCCTAACATTATTGGTTCTGCTTTCCCTTAATGTGAGCCATATATTCCCTGTCCTGCTGTTTTGGAGTGGAGCTCAATGCTGACTGAGCAGATGTAAAGAAAAATCTATCAGGAGATAAATATTTTAGCGATCATTTCAATCACCAGGCTCTTCTACTAACAGATACGTTTTTCATAGGATTTCAATTGGAATTCGTGAAAATGGATTGTAGCTTATTTGCTGCGGTGGTGAAATAGTAAAGAAAAGGTTGTCTCTGCCATGACAGGTAAAAAGTTGTACGGGTCAAATTCAGTATCAGCAAATCTTGTAGTAGTGAAACTTCACAAGACATAAACCTGCTTTTCCAGCATGGTTGCACAATATACATATATTTAACAAGAATAGGGGAGGGGGTAATATTGGGAGAAGAAAATCCTCAAGGCAGAAGGCAGAGAGTCGTGAAGGCAAACAAGCAAAGATGATCGTGAAGCTTAGGGAAATAATGTTCAATCAGACGACATCCACACGGATGTTTTTGTTTGAAAACGGTGTTTGCGAACTCAAATTATCTTTGACTATGCAGGCACTATGGAGTGTTAGTAGTGTGGACACCAGGCGTTTCCAAAGCATGGTTGATGCATTTTTAAACGAAAACGCAGTAGTGTGGATGTAGCCTCAGCAAAAACTAAAATCCCATTCGAGTTGCCCATAAGTGGTTGATAGTTTTATAGTTTTTTTCTTACTGAGTTATGTCTTTACAATGTCTGAGGATATTTAAGTTTTTTCTTGTAATGTATAATGTTTGTCTCAGAAATGTTTGCATTTACAATCTCAGCGAATTTCTCAAATATGTCCTTGCAAAATTACCCCCCTTCGCCTGCACTGGGATTTTTGTTTTACCTACCATGTGTCCTCAGCTACATCACACACAGTGTGTTGATTCTCACCTCTAGTTTGCCTTTGGCCTTTGTGTGTCCAGTGTGTTTGACGTTGCCTCGGCCTGTCTTTCTGTCTGCGGTCTGTCACCCCTGACTGTCCCTCTCTGACTCACAGCAGTCATCTAAGCTATACAGCCGCTCAGCCAGTGGAAGAACGCTGGGCATGGTGCCAGTCAGCCGGCCAGGGCGCCAGTTGGGCAGTCCATCAGTACCATTAAAGACATGTTATCCACCCAAGTGTATCCGTCTGGCCCTGATCACCTGTCTGTCCCTTCTCCCCATGCTGCCCCCCAACTCACTCAGGGACCCTGGGTAAAGTGCACACAGTCCTCGTCTTGCTTTATCAGCATGGCTCCCAGGCTGCCAGCCTGCTGCTTTAGGTCTCTTAAAACACATACACAAATAAATGAGGAGGGTGCTGGAAATAACTACTTTCTCATCTCCAGCCAAGGTGCCCTGCTGGTCAGGTCATTGTCTTTAAAGGGATAGGGGTCTAGAAAAAGCAGACCACTGCTGACCTCGACCCATTTCTTTTCCGGAAAGAATACAAAGTCAGCAAAGTTAATTCAGTCCTCCTGTTATACAAAATAGATTATATGTTCTCCGGAGGCTTCAAAGGACTATTTGTTTCCTGTTATGACTTGGTGCTTTTATCATCGCAGCTAAAAATACTGCTGTTGCTCTGCTGATTCAAAATACCGATTTACACTGTCTTGTCCTCATTCAATCTGCTTTAATTTAATAGTTGCTGCTTTAAGGATCTGCTGATGTTTAGATTTTTGAGTGTCACAATTCTAAAGCAGATATTTTCAGCTATTAACCTTTGGTACACAAACACCAGTTCTAGCCCTTTTTGGTCTGATTCTGGATCTAGACTTTGAAAACCACTCTCTGAAAAGTGAGAAAAAATATCACACGGTCGAGTCTTAGATATCTAGAATGCTTAATATAAGTGCACCCTGTTGCCATGTGACCCTATCTAACATTAGCAGTGGAAAATAAAGGTTTTAAATTTCAATCAATGTGGACAAAACTGTCACAGTGGTGTCCACATTTTGGCCCTCAAATACTCAACATATGGCAGCAATTATATAAAAAAAAAGACACACATAGTAGTCAGGTTTTGAGCCTAGAACACACGGGCAAATCAGTGACAGATGACATAACAACATCTGACAGAGGAGAGGACTGGGAGTGACTGATGGGTAGACATTTTGAGCTGCGAGTGCTCAGCGAGGATTTGCAGATGACAGGTATGGACTTATTGCCTGTCAAAGACTCAACACACACTAAAGTTATAGAGGTAGATAGAGCAGTAGCAGCAGTAAACCGAATTAATGTTACGTTATTCAGAAGCGTGAAATATGAGAAGGTGCTCCATGTGTGTGTGTCGTTATAATGTAGTTAATTTAGCCAAGAACATTCGATTTCGGGTTATGCCAGAGAGGGGCTGTGACTTGAATTATTTTTTTTATTTTCTCCTCTTATATAATGGCTGCTATGGTAAGAATGATAGTCTTAAGGCCTCTGCACATCGACAGCGATGTGTATTTCGCAGGACTATTCACATTTAGTGCAATGCAATTTAATGAATAAATTATAAGGACAAAATAAACCAGGTGACCAGGTGCTCCTTTTACCTACTGAAAAACACAAAAATAAATGAAATGGTTTATTGATGAAGAGAGGAGAACGTGGTTTTAGGGGCTGCTTGTTTCTTGCTTCTTCACCACACATTTCAGGTTGTCCAGACAGTTTGAAGAACTGCTACATCAGCTGGCTCCGAGATACTAGTTTGTTTTGAGTATTTTATTTGCTGCGTTCATTTTCATTCAGGAGTTGGGCCGCTGTATAGCGTAGTCCAAAACATGCATTCTGATTACATGTCCTAGTTGAGCCAATGGCGAAGGAAATCGATCTGGGCCTGAAAAAATAAAAGCTTGCATTGGATACTAGATCCCAAATAATCAAAGATATGAAGTTAAAGATTAAACCAGCTAACGCTCCTCGTTGCTTTTCAGTCCTTTAAACGATCTCCTCATTCTACTATATAACTAATCTCTTGAGTTCCACCCAAATTGAATGTAAAGTGAATTCTAAATCAAATGTCCCCGACTCCTCAACAGGCAGCATCTGTAGGAGGAAAGAAGAACTAACCCTGTGAGGTACCTCAGCATTGAAAGGTTTATCTGGTGTCATTATTATTGGCAGCTGAAGGAGCTTTGATGAAAGAGTGCCTGCAGGTCTGTTGAACCTGTTCAAAAATTATCATATGAGCTGGAGCTCTGTGCAGTGACTGAAGGTCAAGTAGTTTTTAACAGATTCAAGGAGGTTTAACCCAAAGAACAACAGTCGCGTTGAACTTCTTAGTAAAAGAATTCTAATTTTCCTTCCATATGACTTAATGTGATTGAGTGTCTGATTTTAAAATGGATCAGGACAGAGTGAGAAATTGGAGTGTGGTCTCTTACTTAAACTGCTATTGTTTCCTTTCACAGCATTAATCGTGGAGACGCAACAGTTGAAGGCTGAAGGCATGTAATAGGATACGCAGAAGGTAAGGCAATTACCCTAACTATAGATGTGAATCTCACTTTTTGGCTTCTTTTTTCACACTAAGAGCAGAATCAGCCTTGACAGCTTGCACCTCATCCACCAACTTGTAGGCGTTCATCTTTTAACGTACAATATTCATTGATTTTGAATGCTGGCTAATGAAAATATGAAAATGGTTTTCTTACTTCAACTTGAACCACACATCTCTCCTAATCAGAGGATGGTCAGATCTCCACAAAGATTTATATAAAATATAATATTTCTGGTCCAAGTGTAAAAATCCATCCTGTGACAGCTCACTGGCAGGAACACCTGCTGACATTAAACAAAGAATGGGAAACAGCTCAATTTATGGTTAGTACCCGTACATTTAAAGAAACAGCACTCTCCACTCTTTATCTGTTACTGCTTCACGTGATACCACATTTCTGCATTAAACATACTTCTAAATGTTGACTTCTTCTTCACACACAAGGCTGGACTAGACTGATGTAACTTAAAGCTGGAGATTTGCCCATGTATTTAGATCGGAAAGTCCGGATATAGCATGAATGGGTGGCGTCAGTATGTTGTTTGATTAAGCAGCATCTCTATGTAACCGGCCTAATTAGTGGAACTTTAAATCTGATCTGAAGAGGAAGACAATTGGTCTTTTTTACAGGTGACAGGTAATTTTTTTTGGGGGGGGGGGGTGTCCAGTGATAAGTAAACAACATTCTGTGTCACTGAAATTGTGACAATTGACAAAAAGACGGATTCTCATACTTTGTTCTTGTGGTCCGAAGGTGCTTTACCATTCAAATATTATTTTAGCTCATGTCAGGCGCATTCCTGAGAGAAAGCAGAGAAGCAGTTAACAGTTGAGGGTATAAGGCGCCCACATCATCTTGGGGAGCATTAGAGACAGTCGACTATTTGTCACATTTAAACTATTAACCATCCAAGTATAAGCTGGATGGAGGCAGCAGTATGTTTGTCACATTGTCTGGACTCTGTCCTGGAAAATGTACGGTTTTGTATACAGTCGAATAACTGCATTTGTCAGCCGAACTAAAGCCAACCAGTAAATCTCATGGTATTCAGAAAACAATGGAAAACTATGTTAATCTGGAACTACACTAAGCGAATATATCAAACACAACTAAACTAAAAACCACCACAACATAATACTGCACAACAAGATCACTACTGAACTTCCTGCTTGGTTATTGAAACACTGAACCTTTTACTGTTCTGAAAAGGAGTTTCGTAATGGTAATCTCGGTGGGTGTTAGCAGATTGGGTTAGAGGACTTTTAAAGCCTTTTTCTCAGAACTCTTTATAACATGCTTTAGGATTTCACCCCAAAACTGTCCTTAACCACAACAGACGGCATTTGCCCTTTGTAAAATCGTCAGTGATCACCAGACAAGGACCTGGAGCAGGGACAAAGAAAGGGTTTTGTCACATTTTTATGTGTTGATAGGTCAGGCCAGTGTGTGACTTTGAAAACCCTGTTCACTTTCCATTTCCTACCAACAGTTAATCTTGGTTTCTTTTCGGTATGACGAATCATCTTGTAAACCATTACCAAATATGTGTTATACCTCAAATTAACCATATCTTAACCAGTGACGTAGAAGAAACTGCAATTTTTTTCATTGAAAATCAATTTATTCAGCACAATTGCAGCGTTATCCTGTTGTTACACGAGGGAAACACTGTACAGATGAAACTAAATGTAACTCTTGCGGAATTCATCACCTCCATCTTCAACTGATTTCAGAATCAGGATGAATTTCTGTCAAATCTCTTGTATATCTTTTGCAGTTTGAGGGCTGTCATAACACCTGATTCATTTCTTCAGTGATCAAAGATCTAGCTCTCAGCTAATCAGATGGATTCCTTTGGTTGTTCAGTGTTAGTCAACCCATCATAAAAGATGAACAACTTTAGGGATGTCACATCAGACAACAGTCATATGAATCACTTTGGAAGTGTGACAGTATTTTTTATTTTAAAAGACTTCCTGTCACTAATCCAACCCAGTCTCATCTCAACACCTGTAATAGCTACGTTGCTCCACTGGGCAAAACATAACAATTTGATAGGTCAATTTGTGAGGGGCCTACGTTTTGGTCTGCCCATTGCTTTGCATTGGACTGTGCCCACGTCACGTGACTCTCAAATGAACGTCTGCGAAAACGAAAACATGGCCGATTGTTTTTTCAGATATAAATGTCATTTTTTATAACCTAGTTTGGGCACTAAAACACATTTTGACAACATATCTAGCGAGAAATTTACACTTTGCTAATCATTGTAAAAACACTTAATTAGAACAAATCCGGTCCATCTTGATCTGTTGGATTTGAGGCTGTTATGACTCATTTATGAACTTAGATGGATGTAATGGATGCATTCGAATTTTCTTGATACTTCCTGTCTTCATACGATTTAGTCATAATGCAGAGAAAAGACACAACATGTACAGTATTCCTCGCTCACTTTGACCACCGTCTTTTACTCTCTTACTTTGGATAGTGTTCTGTAACAAGTCCCTGTCAGTCCATTTATATTTTATGAACGTGCTTCTTGTCATCAACATTATTTTAACCTTTATCATACATTTATTTGACAGTCAGTGGTTGTCAAGTGCTCTGCACTAAGCTGATCGCTGTCATTCCACGCAACTCCCTCTATGAAAGTTAATGTTAATCTAAATGCACTGGGGTATACTTCCTCCATCTTTCCTTGCCAAACAACTCTCAGTGGTATTGTGTGAGCAAGCTGCAGCAGTTTTAGAGGAAGGAATCATTGTTCTTCTTGAGGACTTAAAGAGCTCGAGGAAGTCATTGACAGCACTGTTCTCCCCCTTCCTTTCCTTCCTTCCTGTCTCCTTCGTTCTTCCCTCACTGTTATCATCAGTCTGTATGAAAGTGCATCACAATGTTCCCATATGGCTAAATACACTAGAGAACTCAAGTACTTTGCATGATAAATGATTCACACTTGGAGAAGAAGTGCCGTTGTAGAGCCCTCTCCACTGATACATTTAGTTTCTATTATAAAAGGCTGATAGTCTTTATAACAGTGCTGATCATGTGTTTATTCTTATATATATTTTTGGGAATTTAAAGGTGTGATTCCACTTCATTCATTTCATATTTACAGTATTGTAGAAATGATTCCTCTTTGTATATAAGATCATAATGATGCATTGCATCATTTTGTGTGTTCGACTGAAAGATGCATTGTATTGGCTGGATTCCCCTGGCTTACACATTTATTGGACTCCCAGTTTGCTGACAACTGTGGTCAGCCTTCTGTATTAGGAAACAATACTAAGTGCAGTTGGTTTTCTCAAGCTGAATTTTATAGCTGGCAAACTGAGAAAAAGCCACGGCACAGCATAGAAAAAGTGTTTTTAAAGTAAATTAAAAACCAACCATCCAATAGGCCTACTGACAATTCAACAATTACAACATTTTATTACTATAGGTTTGACAAACTTTAACAGTAACTTCTTTAGTCCTGTCAGGAAAGGTAAAGTTGTTCTGCAGCAATACTCCAGCCTTTAGTTCTGTTCATTAGGGCCAAACACTAAGCAGTGTGTGGACCCTGTTAAAGTACAGTAGCTGAAGGTGCTTGAAAATGCACAAATCTTTGTACAAGCTTCAGATTGAAGATAGATGTCTTCTACAGGGGATTTGCAAAAGTAAAAAAATAACTTACAATAAAACCGAAACCCGTTTTGAATCGCCATTTGTGTCATACTTTATTTGGTGAGTCGAAATCCATTCTTGATGCTGGATTACAAAGCTTTTCAGTTTTCATTGAACATTGTGTCTGTGGATGAAATGAATGAATGAATATAAAACTTTCTAAGGAAGGCACTTCCTGGATATATTTGGAATATCAATATTGACATATACTGTGATGTTGATAGATCTCAACTATTGCTGTGTAAGCCTTCAAAAGTTATATTTCTCAGGGATCTGTTATGTTCTCTTTTCTTTTAATATACCTTTTTCACTATCCTGCACAGATGTGTACCATCTTTTAATTGCACTTCTGCAGAGGCCAAGTAACCATCCACGTTTTGTACATTTTTTTTCTCCTCTTCTCCTTTGTTCTATTTAGCAAAGGCTACCCTTTTGCTGTAATGACAGCCTGCTAGCACATCCGGTGGCCCTCTGCCATTCAGTTGTTTGGGGAGGGCTTCCTGGCAAGACTTGAGTCAAGTCTCCGTCCTGTATTGAGCTGTATAACAGTTTGATCAAAGCAGACCTGATCTGGATACACCAATGAGGGCATTCACAGAGCCTGTACTCATTATGAGGGCATTTACAGTTAATAATGCAGTGTTAACTGTCAAATTGTAATCCAACAACTTCAGTGACATTCAGTTAACATCTTGAAGAAAGCTTAAGAACTATCACTGATGTTAATAAGGAGCAGCAGCACACATGATTTGGCTTATTTTTAAGTAGGGTTGAAGGTATTAGTGTGGGTGTAACTAGAAGTAATTGGGCTGAAATAATCTAGACAGGCACTTTAAAATTATATACCATAGGTCAATGTCAATTTTCTTTATATATCACATTTCAAACAACCTGGTTGTATAACATACAACAAGAAGACAGTAACACATAATACGTCAGAGTACAAGTAGTAAAATAAATCAGCTAGAAAGTAGAATAATTTAAATTAAAATAAAATATAAGATATACAATAATAAAATAAATTCAGCTGGGATAAAAACGTTCTCAACGCAAGGAGATGGCCAAGAACAAAAGATGTGTTTTTAGTAATGATTTGAAGTCCCCGTGATCTAATATGGAGTGGTAAGCTGTTCCGCAAGTTTGGGGCGGCTACCGCAATCCCCTCTGATTATGAGCCTGGTTTTAGGTAAGTCCAGGAGAAGCTGAGTGGCTGACATGCATTCTCCAATTCCCACCTTGCTGGATTGGTAATACAGTGGTGGATATACCAGATATGCCCAAAAAGCATACTTGTCTTCAAGGGAAACTGGTCTGTTGATCACAACAATTGGCAATTTCATTCATCATAATCGCACCATGTCTCTTGTGTGTGTAACAAGCAGAATGTGCTGGCGTTGGGAATCCCCCCTAGGTGCATGATACTATCTTGATAATTGTGTCCTTAAAAGAGCAGTGGAATACTGCACCACTGACTTCACACCAAGTTATTTTACACTATCTGGTAAAACAAATTATTTCTTTAGTTCTAAAGGAAGTGCCTGTGCGATCCTTACAATTCTATGCTAGAGGGTGAGTGATCAACAATTTTTTTAACTTTCGAAAACCAAGAACTTCCCAAGAACCAACGTCACACAGTGATTGGCCAGGTGTCAAGGGAAGAGATTGAATTTCACTCTCAAGCTCTATGTTTTCATTCTCCGCACTTCTGCAACTTTTGTCTAAACCATGAATACCTTTGAGGAGACTGTCCACAAGTTACCCCCATTTCAACAAATCTGATACTATGACTGCCGGTTTTGAGTGTGGCCATTTTGAATAGCGATTAGGTCTGCCTTCAGACATGTTCTGATGACTTTAGGTGCCACAACTAGTATGTCAGAAAGTGATTTTTTTTTTGTTCCATCACATAATCATAACTACTGTATAGTTTGTCTACAGTTTATTGTGCATATATTTCCTTTAGCCAAATATGCCATTTACTGATACTGTAGACATTTTAAAATACAATTAAGAAAAACGTCATTCAGGGTTTTCTCAGCTTTCTTATCTGGTAAAAGACTTGATAATGAATGGAGACTGGAGAGGAAAGGGAAATACAAAAAAAGGAAGGCCATCAAACACTTTCACCAAATACAGTCCTGAGAAGCTATATGGAAACAGGAGGGAATTGCCCCACACATCCAGAATCATATCCATGTGTGGGAAGAGGAATAGATGTTAGTATTTTCCACAGTGAAAACGGTCCTTGGACTTAATCTTGAGCATTTTGTTGGGCGATTTCATGTAAGGATGCCTCCTTAGCTCTAAGGTTCGTATTTGGCTTGCTTTATTCTGGCCCTGATTTAACCCGAGTGACGATCAGACATTTCTCTTTGTGTTTTGTCTCTGGGTCAATGCCAGACTCCCTCGCTGCTGGCTCTGTGGAATTTTTGTCAGCGTACTTGTAGGGCAAATGTCACATTGTATTTTCTGAGGAATGTGAATACCACTGATAGTTGAAGGTATTTTTCTATTTTCTACCAAGAGATGGATTTAAGCTGCTTTATGGGGTGTAGCAGTAAATCTGATTAACTACTACGCCCAGCTTTTGAGCTCATTTTCAGAATGTGCAGTTCATTTCATGGAAAGCTCTAAAGCAGGAAACAAATTTGTCTTAATACAAGAAAATTAACACAAGCACTTGAACTCAAATTCAAGACAAGGTTTTTATCTTGAATTAATTTCAAAGCTCTGCTACAGCAGCAGCAAGCAGACAGTGTCTGGAAATGCATGATGGGTATTGGTGTGTGTGTTGGGGGGGGGGGGGGGGGGACGTCAGAAATCGACTGGCAGAGTAATGAATGGCAGACAGCCAGGTTGTCAGCTCACAGCAGCTGTCCTTCATGGGGGACTGGTACATGAAAACAACAGAAAGAAAGAAGGAGCAAGGGGGGGCGAAAGAGAAGGATGGCAAAATCCTGCAACCAGATCAAATGCATTGGAAAGATAGCTATTTGCTACGTTATGAATAATAATTAAAAGCAAGTTAAAAACCTGTTTTGTCCATTTAATTTAGCTAGATTAATTGGCCTCACATTTATTTGGTTACACGTAGCAGACTATATTTCGGTTAAACTTATAGTGCTATCAATTTTGACATGCAAGGTCATGTTTTCTTCTAGCTTCAACCTACAGGTTGGGTAAGTTGCTACTTTTCAATAAAACATATACTGTAAAACTAAACTAGAACTACTACTTTACTGTAGGGGTATTGAGGAGGGAACTCCAGTTTACTTGGTGGTTATTGAATTGGCTTCAAGTTTACAGCCAACAATGGTTTTAGGAATTTTAATTGCAACCAAATATGCAAAGTGTAAATCGTGTTTCTCCTGACCTCCAGTGGTTGATGTAAATGTGGAAGTCAGGGTGTGGTCGCTGCAGTCTGACATCACTGCTGACTATGTTTATAGGCCTAACCCCCAACAGCCACAGTGGGTGTGGTAGATAAAACAGGACTGTGGGCTTGGTTGGCCAATCACAGTTTAAAAAATACAATTCAAAAATGAAAGCATGTATACATTTTTCTCACTATTTATTGGACTGATGGTGGCTGATAGTGTGATTTAAGAAGATTGTTGCATCATTTTTTTTATCATAACATGATGTACACTATCATTATATAGATTTTTTTTTATGAAATATCAAACATTATCCAGTCGAGTTAGGGTATCTATAGGCAAAAAAAATACACTAATGTCTTAAGTTGTTTCACACTTAAAATGTTGGTTAGCAGAAATATATTTTAAATAGTAGAGTTTTGAAGAGTTTTGATTAAACATTTTTTTGTTTAATTCTTAAGCAAACTCATCTGTGTAGTGATCATATTTGTTTTCTGAACCGATGTGAAAGGTTTCCATTTAGCTTTGGAGATCCTCCAGTTCCTGTTGCTCTCTTGTGTCTAACAGAACATTTCGCCCTAGAAAAACCACTTGAATGTGTTTTACTTACCAAAATGTCTTGAAAAGAGAAAATCAGCTATTTATCATTCAACCTCTCATAGTTAACACAAAGTGCAAAGTTAACTGTTTGAAGACCTTCAAACATACAATGGATATTCAACATCTATATTCTAAATGATTGAAGCTGGATGCATCCAGTGACCGCTATGAACAGGATTGCTGACAACAAGGGAAAGACTTTGTGACGGCGAGGAAAGACAGCTGACTGGAGGAAATAGACCCCACCGGGGCTGGCATGGATTAGCTACCCATACTGGCAGGATCCAATACAAATTGGTATTTGGAGACACCCACTAATGGCTACGAAAGCAACTAAATGAAAAATACCCCCAGAGTCTGCGAGAGTGGAGTGGAAGACACTAACAGTCCACACGGCTAATGACCCTGAAATGGAAATGACTAAGAGGAAGGCAAACACAATTCAAGAAGCTAACACGACAGAATCTGACAAGAAGCTCCAGGTGTGGCTATGTGGCTGGAGGAAAATAACAGTGGCAAAGGGCCTAAAAATACACCAAGGAAAGAAGAAGTGCTTGATCTAAATCCAGCAGGCATCGCACTTTGATCAGTACTTTCTAAGAAGTCAATCAAGTCAGTCGAGTGAATTCCAGCCACTGGACTCTCTTCCTCTGCGTCTGAGGAAGTTAAGCACAGAGGCAGTAGCAGAAGACGGTATAGAGCCCACGCAGCCAGGAAAATCAACAAGGGAGATGAAACCTTTACAAACCAAACCAAAAGTTAATTGGCCTGGAGCTTCAGGAAAAGCTAAATGGGAGGCCGTCAATGCAGACCTAAGAACTATCCGGGAACAGTTGCGACAAAACTTGATAGGATGGGTAACTTCATCTACGGCTACGGAGCTGAACATTTTGGAGTGACACAGAAAAAACGGGTAACATGAACAATGGAAACCAAGTCCAGAAGGCAGCTGGAAATAGAAAGCTTGGTACAAGAGTGGAAGGAGGCAGCTAAAAAAGCAGTGGAAAAAAGCCTCAGAAGAGCAGAAGGAAGGGAATTAACATACTGCAGGAGAATATCAAGAGCAGATTGACAACCTTGAGGCGAGCAGAGCATCTAAGATCAGCTCGGAAAAGAAAAGGACGAGCAACATCTTGTTTCTTTATAGACCCCTTTAAATTTGCGAAAACTCTGCACCACAAAGAAGGGAGGAACCCTGAGGACCTCGAAGCAGGACGTAGACCTGGAAGGAACACACTCTGATCGACAGAGACATGATCCTTTTCAATCTGATATCCCATCCATTGAGCATCCAGAACACCAAATGGATGTGAGCCCCTCCGAAAGAAGTGGCGAACTTAGTGAGGTTGGCAAAAGTGTCATCAGCCCCAGGCCCAAACGGTGTCCCGTACAGGGTTTACTAGAATGCGCCTGATGTTCTTGCTTCTTGTGAATAATGAGAGGGGCATTGGTGAAGCAAACAATATCCAAAGCTTGGCGGTGCTGGTGGAGTACTGATAGCAAAAGAGGAGTCCTCAAACATCAGCCTATGTCCGCCCATCAGTCTCCTCAATGTAGAAGGCAAGAAAGTCTTTAGCGTCACAGCCCAAAAGCTGGCAAGCTATCTGGTGAAAAACCAGCTGGTCGATACACCGGTCCAAAAAGCTAGAACTCAAGGGTTCTCTGGATGTTTAAAAGACACTAGCATGACCCGGCACCAAATCTAATCAGCAAAGAGTGAGGAGCAACAGAATTCGGGGGACCGATTAGCACCGATCAGGGCCTACATGGACGACGTGACAACCCTGACCACAACAGCACCATGCAACTAGGGAATACAAGGGCCAGAATGAGGATCAATCCACCAAAATCCAGAAGCATCTCAATTGGCAGAGATAAGTGATCAGACAATAGGTTCTACATTTATGGAGAACCCATTCCAATGGTGTCCGAGAAACCTATAAAGAGTTTTGGACGATGCTAAGATGCAAACCTCAAAGACTTCGAGCAGGTCTACCAACTGCAGGATGTTAACAGCGGCCTTAAGAACTTCAACCAGTCTATGTTTCCTGGCAAACTAAAGCTCTGGTGCTTACAGTTTGGCCTGTTACCCCGACTGATGCCCCAATATGCTAGGGACATGCACCCAGGTCTGATCAGCCTGTGGTGCGCGTGTCCTGTGATTACAAGACCAAAACACTTGATGATGCTAAGGTACACAACTGAGGTTATGTCCCTAACATCCGCTGGTGGCCACTAACACCTGCTGACATCTACTGGTAGTTGGTAACCTAAATTGTGCAGAAGACCTACGAACGCACAAAGGATATTCAACATCTTGTCCGATATTCTAAATGTGCCACAGTCTGCACTCGTAGGCACTCAATATAGGACGAATTACTTGCATAGCAGAATTACAATAATTATATGAATGTATGAAATTTAGATATTACGATTTTAATGTTATGATTATAAACATTATTATCAGAATCAGAATCGGAATTCTTTTATTTGGCAAGTATGATTGCACATACAGGAAATTGCCTTGGTGTCGTTCGCTGGTGCACTGAACATAAAACAACAATATAAAAACAAAAATATAAAAACAACATATGGAACAAAATATATACAGTACCAGAGTTATGGGCACGTGCGGTGCTAAGGGGCAGAGATTGGTGATAGTGCCAGTAATATATCAAGTATAAATTATGTGCGGGGGGGCAGAGTCAGTGTGATGCAGAGTCAGTGTGATGCAGGGGGCTTGTTTGTTAGCCCCACTGCCATGGGGAAAAAACTGTTCAGATGGCACGAGGTATTATCACATTAGCTAATAAACTTGGGTTTAACTTATAGTTAGATTTTTACTACAAAGCAACTACCACATGCAATGCATGCCCACCAATCAGAAGTCAGAAATATTTGTTTGGTTTGTTCTTTATTTTGTAACATAATACTGATAATATCACAAGATCTTAAAAAAAATATCCATTATTTTATTTAGCAATTGAACTAATTTTTCTAGAATATCGGGCCAATAAATCTGGTTTATCCACACTTTGATCTAATGCTGTTGTCAACTTTATAATAATTTTTTCAAAAACAGCGAGGTCGGTGTTTCATAATTACCAATGCAGTGGTGAAAAACAACATAATTTCTTACCTCCATACTTCCTGAATCCGCACAGCTCCTTTGATTGTCAATAAAAGAAGTAATTGTGATTTAAAATCATCCTTTACTACACATTATACAAAAAGATCCACAGACCGGAGCATTAATGCTACCTGACAGGCATGGCTGAGCACCAAATGAACCCTGGGTAGGGTTTAGTCGAGCTGCACCTATTATTTTCTACATGAATTTGCACGTCCATTGAGAATAAAAGCAATCTTCGAACATTACTATCCCATTAGGTGCTCATATCAATGTTTTACATTAATATCACCTGTATCTGTGGACATAAATGTCTTTAACTGCACATGCCCCATTAAGTATTGCATTTGATTATAACATTTCGATGTATACATATTATCATTGCGTATTTATGAACACTGCATTGAACAATTGCTATGAACATGTGCTTTTCTTCTCTGCTCTTCACAGCAATCTTTGGTTTTGCTCCTTTGCTTTCGCTGAGTTTAACGGCAGCTGGCACACAGTGAGCCATCGCTGCGGCGCTGGCGCTCTGCTGCAGACACACTCTGGTTTTTATTGACCCATGATCGGACAGCACGGACCACAAATGCCCCCTTTCTTCTTATCCCCACTTTGTATTGTCCTTTCATGAAATAGCTGACATGTTTATGTTTATTCTTCCTATCTTATTATTCTGTCATTTATTCCCATTTCCTGGAGGGTGAATAAGATAAAGCTTAAACTATCCCCTAGGGGAAGGGTGAAAAAAAAGATTCAACACAGAAAATAAGGACCTACAGGAAATAATCTGAGAAATCGGGCTAATACCATTATGAAGACGTGTCTATCAGACAAACAGGCAGACCGAAGGGACCGGAGACGGCGGCGGTAATGGCATTCGGCTTTCGGCAGCAGCACCAGCTGTGCCCGATCCAAATGGGCACCAGCAGCGATTCAGGCCAAGCAGGGTCAGATGAGGACACAAACACAGAGGCGGGAGGGGGGAGGGTTGCGGAGGGTGGCGAGGCGTGCGGAGAGATGGAAGGAGGAGGAAGAAAGGCAAGGAACGCAAAACGGGATTGTGAGGAAGGGGGGAGGGATGTCAGAGGAGAAGATAGAACGAGGGAGTGTTTGGTATAACGGAGGAAACAAAAGGACAGCAAGAAAGCAAACAAAAGATTGGGCGTCGCGTTGGACAGATGAATGTGTTTGCCGTTGCAAACCCCGAAAGACGTTTGGGTAAACACTGACATCATGGAGTCAGATTATTTATGTGATTTCAATCCCTCATATTAAATTACTTGTATTACAATGAAATTCAAATACTGAGGGGAAACCATCTGTCGTTATAATTGTATATGTGTTAAACACTCAGCTAATCTGCTTCATCAGGTAACCAGCCCTTCAAGTTGTCACATTCACATTCAAATATTGCAAAATCCAGATTGGTGCTAGTTAGTACGTGACATCACCTTTCTCCAATAGAGCTGTGAATATTGAAACCTGTGAAAAAGACCTGCAAAATCTCTCACGTGAGAAAAATCTGTGCAAGCGTCAACAAACGTCAGCAGAAAAACGTTATGTTCAAATAGAACTTGTAGTGAGAACCTGATTGATGCACCAACTTTAAAATAAAATCAGTCCAGAACCCTCAGGAAGTACGTACACACTGAAGGACCAGAGGATTTACTCCTCATGTCGAGGCTCAGCGCCACTGCAGGAAGCAGTTTGTGTGGAAAGGCTGGTTGAATGGGTACTAGTTGTGAATTGGCAAGTAGTGAGTCTGACAGGAGACCAGAGGTTGCATTCAGGTTGACAGTATGGTAAGGGCAAATCATAGGTGTAGGAAGGGAAAAGGAGTTATGGAATGGTTAGAGTAAGGCATCTAATATATGGGTGGGAGGGACATGGATGTCCCCTCATAATTACATCTCAATAAAATCAAACCCATTGCTTATAGCTGAGCTCTAAATGAACTTTCGTTTACCACAAAGACTTTCATTCTACTTTCTATCTACACTTCCCATCATGTCTGCCTGCAGCTCTGAATTCAATCCTCTTAGCTTTGTCTTTCCCAGTACAACAGAAAGATTCCCAAGACCAGAGCCAAACAAGATCACAGATAAACGTTAAAACCCTTATGAGGAAAACACTGTCAAAGGGGGGACTACACGTCCAAGCCAACAGATACTGATTAGTGGCTTTGCAGAGGGTCTTTTTCTTTTCTTGGAGTCTAATGCCGAAGAATAAATTAGTGAGCATGCCATAAATTAACAACCGTGCAGCACAAGAATGTTAAGAGCTTGGCATCCCAGTGAAGATTATTTAAACAATTGATACGTTGATTCCGTGGGGGTCCCAAGCAGATTCCCCTTCTGCAATTATGATTTACTTCTGTGATCCTCCTTTAAAAGTGTTGGTTGTTTCTCTTCTCAGTAGTAGTAGAATCCTTTCCATACAATGTTTACGGAGCTTGATTTTCAACCCTTTCTACCCTCACTGTAAAAAGTCTTAGTTCTCGTCCCCTCTAGGGGTCCATAACAGACATGCACCATTAAAGATATACAACCTGGAAAATCAATGGTTTCCAAGAGAGCACTTTACTAAAACATCAAACTCTACATGTTGACATGCTGTCATTCTCCTGTTCAACCACATCACAAAGGTTCTACTGGATCCACATCTGGTGACTGAGGAGGTCACTGAAGTTCACTGAACTCACTGTTGTGTTCATGAAACCAGTTTGAGACTTTTACTTAGTGACATGGAGCATTACCCTGCTGGAGGTATCCATTAGATGTTGGTAAACTGAAGCCATAAAGAGATGAGCTGTTACATGTAAACCCTGATTGATGTTAAGGCCCAAATCGAGACAAGAAAACGTTCTCCTCACCATCACATCTCCAGCAGCAGCCAGGACTGTTGACTCAAAGCAGGGTGGCTCCATGGATTCATGTTGTTGATTCCAGATTGTGACTCTTACATCTGCAGCCTCAGCAGAAATCCACATTCACCAAGCCACGTTTTTATATTGTCAAGTGTTGGTCTGTGGCGCTGCAACCTCAAATGTATGTTTTTTGGCTCAGTGGATCATTACTTTTACAATTGTATCCCATTTGTCTCAACGTGAGACTTGTTCTAAAATTCTGAGATGGTTTTCTGCTCATCATAGTGGGAAAGAGCGAGAGAGAGTTATCTGAATTACCACCGATTTCAGTCTGGCCTTTGTATAGCTCCGTCCTTAACAAAGCGCTCTCAATACAAACTTAGAGTGATGCTATGGTGGTCTGATGTTTAATGTGAACATTAACTGTGTCCTGTATCTGTATGATTTTATGAATTGTGCAGCTGCCACCTGATTAGTTGACTGGATAAATGCATGAATAAGCACCTCTACAAGTGTTTCTAATAATCCTGGTTGTATACACTGTGTTTATATGCACTAAATGTAGTAATACAATTTTTGAGGAGGGCCCTCCCCTGTCTGGTTCCAAAAGCGATATCTTACTGTACCTTTGGTAGGTTTACCGCATGTCTCCTCTGGCTGCATCACATTCTGATCTTTTGAGGCTGTTGTGAAGAGCTTGGTCTGTTTGCTTTCTGTATGATGGGAATTTTTTAAAACAGCAGCATGAAACATGAAAGAAAGAATTTCTTGTTCCTTCAAAAACAGACACAAAAGCAGACAATTACCAAATTATATTCTATGAAAATCACTTTGAAATATTTTGCCAGTATACGGAGAAAGATCATCTAAACAAGATCTAGATGCTGAAATATGTGACTGAAACCTGTTTTCTCAGAATTACAGAGGTTTCGATTTTACAGGTTTTTGTGTGCTGGGATTGCACAAATCTTGATTAATGGGATCTGGGCCTTGTATATGGGCCTACAATGGGTTCGGCAACATGAAAATGTTTGAACAATTCCGAAAAAAAAAGAAGAAGCTTGTAGCGCTACTCTCTAACGTTAGAGGAACAGCCAGCATTGGTCGGTTGCGGTGCCGCCATTTTATGTCAAATGGGCTCAGAGGAAGATTAGGAGATACTTTTGTCAGACAGGCCTTGGCTGAATAGAGAGAAAGAAAGGGGCAGAGCAAATGAAACTGGACGATGAAGAGCCATGGGGAGACCGGGTGAAAGAAAAGGGGCTGAAGAGGGAGGGAGAGGAAAGCGATAGAGAGCAGGCCAAATGTGTCTGGGAAAGTTTTGGTGCTGAGGTACATTGTAGGAGACCAGACTGTGTGTCTGGGGGGTCTGAGGTGTGGATTAATGCCAGCGATTGGAGGAGGGCTGCCGCAGTTGTGCGTGACCAGAATATCAGGCAGAGGGAGAAGAGAGAGAAGAGAGGAGAGAAGATGGAAAGAGTACAGACGCTGAATTTTGGAAAGGGGTGATATTGTGTGCCTGAAGACACTTAAAGACAAGCCCCCCATTTTGTATGAAAGAAAAGTGGCAGTAAACTTAAAAAAATGTGGAACTGTTTAAGGTGTTGTTTGGATGAAAAGTTGGACGAGGATTAATCAACTCTTAAAGTAGGAGGACAACATAGGGGACAAGGAGGGCTCAATTAATTCTTCTATAATTCACCTCATTTAAAGTTGTTGGTCTGCTACAGTCACACCAGCTACGGTCCAGCATAGTAAAACCCACGTCTAGGTTCATCAGGTTTGTTTGAGGCCCGGCTGTAATCCATCATCTTTGCAATGACACAAAGCACCTTTAATTTCCTAATAGGAGGCAACGTGAAGGGATTATGGAGACCGAACCCTGACTCATGCCAAAAGCTTCGACAGTGAAATTTAATTAAGGAATATGTTTGTCTTTGACATTCCCTGAAGGAAACTTTAGGACAGTTAGCTTTGTGCTCGAGGCCATGTTGAAACCAGTAAAAGTACCAATACGGCTTTGCCTTTAGCCTCTTTTTTTTGTTGCATGGTATGGTATTCACATATCCATGCTTATTTGTTGGATTAATTTAGAAACTTTGAAGTTTGAAACTGATTAAGGAAAAACATTACCCACGATGAACATACATCATGTTAGCTAGCAGAGCTGCATGTGGTATTTTAAACACACATCAAAAAGTTGAAAATGTTAGTGGTGTCTATCCAAAAGTGTAATCGTTACCTCATTATCCTTTAAAATTTTAAACCGTACGAACTACATTTTCATGCTTCTTTTTCTGGATAAAAAAAAACACAATGGATTTGAAGATTGCTAATTTTAACATACCCTGAGACATTGGCAGCTTATTTGTAGATTTAAAAAAAAAACTGTTCTAGTGTTCAGTTATTTCACGAGCATTGAGATTTATTCTAATTGAACATAGCTGCGACTAAATATTCACATGGTCAAGAATCACTTTCTAACTTGTTTCTAGATATTTGGGGCATATTCTTTAGCCCCTTGCAATATAAGTATAGAACACAGATGCCCTCATGTGCACCCCGTGTAACAGACACAGAGTAGACCAGTAACAACTTGATGGGTTTTCTTAAGCAGTGGCCCACATGGGATTTGCCCTGGTACTCTCAATGGTCAATACAACACCACCATGGTGATTCTCTGTATGGGTGTGTCCCACCGCAACAGCTAATAATCACCAAAACATACTTTCATCCACACATGCATAGGTAGCTACTACATAGTGTGCTTCAATACACAGACACAGGAGGAGTTTTTATCGGAGTGAATGGAGGTGATGCCTTCTGCAAACAGCGGTTTCACTCTACCCAGCGTTTTCACAGGCTTTCTTAGCGAGCACAGTGCGTAGCTGTGTCCCACATGACTGCACCACTAATTGCTTACCCAGCAAACGTTGGATCCCACACTTGCAGAAATGTTGTTATTTTGATCAAACTCAGTAATTTTAAAAGTTAAACAGAACATGTAAGATATTGTTTATAGTTTGGTAAAGGTTTGGACTAGTTAAAATTAGGTCAAGAATGCAGGCTTGGCTTTGGCCTTAGAATATAACTGCAATGGGATCCATAATTACCCAGATGAGTACTGTAGTACATTTTATTTTTGGGCGCTCCACGCCGTTCACGTGAATGCCCAAAATTCCTGGAAAGTGATGTCAGCACACAGCATGCGCCTGTTTACCAAACGAGCCAGACTGTGACGCCCTGTACCAAAGCATACTTTGAGTAAGTCTTACGGAAAACGGGTTAAACCTGCAGCACCGTAGTTTATCTATCACCTTAAATTGAACCTGCCTCTCTATCTCTGAGTGTTTTATTGATTCACTGGGCACACACTTGTGTACGGCCGTATGTGTTAAACCTGAGAGTAAAAAACATGAACCGGCAAGTCCAGCCTTTCTGGTTTTGCCGAATATCAGACACTCTCACGGTGCTATTGCGGGAGCTGGATGTTATCGAAAGGTATCGGTGACCGAGGATGTTTTTCACTGTATTATGTTACAGTGAAATGTGGAGCTGCTCCGGAGCTGTGAAAGGCAGGCATATGGGGAAATGGTCTGTATCTATTCCTCTGCTAAACCAGAGCCAAGTCCCAAACTGACTCCTTCTTTTCTATTCGCAGCTGAGGCTAACTAAAGATTGGTATTTGTTTTGGTGCAGGGAAGCTTTCCAAGAAATGTGTGGGTGTGTGTGTGTGTGTGTGTGTATTTCTGTATATGCACTTTTGTTAGTGTATCCACGAGTGTGTACGTGCAAGCCAGTCAGTCTGCTTCTGGCTGTGTGGGACGCTCTGGGAGACGAGGATACAAGTGCGTGGGTCCAAGTGTTTATGTGTCGGAGTAATGGGGCGTTTTGGGAAGAGAAGGACTCAGTGAGTAGTAGCTCTACCTGAACTGGACTGTCCCTATTGCATTCTGGGGGGTGGGAGGGTGGGGTGGCAGAAGAAGAAGAGGAGGAAGAGGGAGTGTGCAGGGAGTGGGGGTTTGTGGGGGGAGAAGAGAAGGGTAGAGATTCAGGGGTGACAGGAGGACGGCTTCATGGCTGCATTTTCTCTTCGCCGAATTTCCTCACTCCCTTTTCTTTTCTCTGTTTTGCCTGATTCAGCTGAGCGAGGCAAACAGACCAGGAGAGTTTGCAGTTCAAGACTGAAAGAGCGAGAAACTCAAGCCAATTTTTTCCCCTTTTTTTTAAGGCTGGGATTTTGGGTGTCTTACAAACAGATGTTGCTTGTCATTTGCTCGCAGTGCAGGGAAGCAGCTTGTAGAATGCAGAGGTTTGCCTCTCGCTCGTTTCTTTATAGTTATTATTACTAGTAGCGCGCGGTAAAGCGAAATCGTAAAAACACCACAAAAACTAGTCTATTTTTTCTGTTATCATTTACTTTTTTTTCCCTTCTCTTGCCCCAACACCTTCTCTCCCTCTTTCCCTTTGCTTTTTCCTTTTGTCTCCCTCTTTCCCACCCCAGCTGCCTTTCGGGGTGATTCTGTTACTGTAGTTTTTTTTTTTTTTGGGATGGGCCACATTGGACATGACTGCCTGTACTTTCTGCCAAGCACCGTAGGCCCTTGCAGAGTAGAGAAGAGAAACTTTCGGAAGCTATACATAAAGGCGAAAATGGGGTAAGTCACCACGCTACCTATGTGCTCTGAGCTTTGCTTCGTGTTTCCACTTCTCGCCTTTGCTTTTGTGGCTCTTGATATTCAACAGTGTGGTTTGTTGTGTTTGTCCTGTGGCAAAGCGTTTCTGATGTTTACTGTACATTAGCTGCGGTGGAAAGGGCCTCAACTTAACCATACCTGTAGCCGGGGCTCTGTTTACACTGCGTGGTATTATGATGTGCTAACGACATGTCACATCCTCAACTCTCACATCTTCAACCCCATTGAACCCCTCCTTCCTTCTTCTTAAATGTACACACACACACACACATGCATTCACACACACACACTTACTACCGCTGTTGCTGGGTAGATTTGGGCAAATAGGGCGGGTAGTGCTGCTGGGTTTGGCCGCTGGCGCTGTTCAGTGTGGAACTATGCAGGCGGTGGCCTTTAGCTGGTCTAAGCTTTGTCGGTGCTCTCAAAGCCCTCCTCACACACACACATGATGGTTTAGCGGTGGCGGCATTGGCTGGCAGGGTGCTGTGGACCCCGCTGACCTCTTTGTTCAGCCAATCTCAAGGTGTCTTTCAGCGAACTGGCAGAGACCCACTGACATACTTTAAGCAACTTGGCGACAGCTTCAAAGTCAGACGTCTCATTTAAATTCAGGCAGAGGGAAGAGAAGGAGAAAGAGAAGTTCAGATGGAGCCTGGGTGTTGAAATTGGACCTTATTCATCCGAGCACAGCAACAACTCTATTCACGTTAAACAGGAATGTGTTCGAATTTCCTCTGAACTTTTTGTGATTTTAAGATTTGATAGAAATGAGTGTGGATTTGTGGTTTTTATCTATATGAGACCTGTAATGCAAATAAAATTATTGTGGAATTGTTTTAATGTACTATTTGTTAAAAATAAGAGTCTGGTGGTTAAAAGTCTGATGGTTAAAAGTTTGTGAGAATTTGAAAATTTGGATCTGTTCAGGAGTCTCATATATAAAATACTATAAAAGATCATGCCTTGATTCATCACCATTTCAAGTTAATGCAAATAATAATTAGAATAAATGAAGAAAGTTTTGTGAAGAAAGCAGTGTTGACTTTATGCCATTGCTGTTGAATAAGAAAGTTTTTATGAAGGAAAATTCCTACACTCTTCTTTTATGGGGAAAAAAGTTCTGCAATTTAAAAAAAAAACCCATTTTGCATTACTTTTGTACATTTGAGCTCAGTCATGTGCCTCTTAAAAAATGATCATGAATTGTTTCTGTCTGCATCTCACTGAAAGGACTCCTTCACAGTGAGGAAACAGTTATTTGTAGTTGCTGGCAAGACTATAACCTGCATAAAAATAATGAAGTCGAGATATTGTTCAGTGTGTCCTCAGAAACGACACGTGTTGTGCGATCTGTCAAGATGTAAGACTTCAGTCCACGTAATGCAAAATCAAACACATGTAATGATTGTAAAAAATATATTGGTTATTGCTTAAATGTCTACAGTCCATAATCTGTCATTTGCTTTATTAGCAGCCAAGATACTCTTTCCTTTCAACTTGGTAAATTATGGAAGAGTTTGAATGGGAAACTTTTTACAGTTTGTTTAATATTAGGTTCAATAATTGCATTGGATTTTCTGAAATAAGTGGTGATGATATGTGTTGAGCTTTAAATCTGTTTAAATATAACCTAACTTTATCTTTTTTACTGGCATTAGAAATTATCTCTGTGGTCCTTGGTACAACACTCAGTCCGGCTACACACTCAAATACACACGCACGCACACACGCACACACACACACACACACACACTCTCTCCATCACTTTGAGCATAAAAGGTTTTACTGAAATAAGAGGCTTATTTCTCATCATGCTGATGGATATGTGAAGTCATCTGCTCGCAGCCCCGAACCCGTAGATCCGAACTTGTGTTAACTCTCCCCACAAGCTTGTATCTACAGGTCTGTGTCTGTGCAGCCTCAACAGCCTGAGCAGCATCAACACAATACAGCAGCTCCTACCAACTTTAGTGACCACCTCAGATATCTCCAATCAGGACCCTAAACCTGAGAGAAGTTGGGTTTCAGTCTTCCAAGGGTCCTTGACGCTTTCCAAATGTTTTATCTCTAACGTAATCAGAGTTTGATGGATTCAAAATGTGGTTTTATTTAAAAGGGTAAATATACGTATCTCACGGATCTCTTTCAGTCATTTAGATGCAGTTTGGCCACAGTGTTACGGAAGCAGACATTGGCTCAAGTAGAGAATGCAAAAGATGGAATGACAGTTGCAAATGGCCATAACTTCCCACGTGTTAGCCTTTTCCATTGAGGGAGAAAACTTGATTGAAACTTTATCTGGATTAGTCAGACATGTCTAACATGTTGTAATTACTTTGTAGATTGAATTCAAGTTTGCAACAATGAAAATACGTGTTTCTCCCTGTTCTGGTGCAAATGTTTGCTCCCTCGTTCTGTTTTTTATTTGCCAAACTTCTGAGCCATGAAGCCCTGGTGCCCAGTCCCGCTTGCTCCCAGGCTGAGGTAGTAGGTTGTATAGTTGAGAATTACACCGCAGGAGATAACTGTACAACTTCCTAGCTTTCCCTGAGGTATGCATGGCACTCTGCACAACTGGATCGATACAGTGCAATGTGATTGCTGCACAAATCACACCCCGAATACAAGAAAAGAAATCAAGCTGACTGCCTGATACCACACGCTCCACGTGGCTGATGGAGCGGCAGGAGAGTAAAAGCCATGCTTCCAACTTTTGGGTTATAGATGCCAGATTGTGTGTCAATGATGTGTTTTTGTGCATTAAAGGATCAAATTCATCACTGGAACGTTTTGGAGACTGACATAGATATTTTGGGGACTGACATCAAAATATTTAAAGTAATAAATATTACATTAAAATATTACTTTAAAGACGAGGCTTTCAGCTTTTCACCCTTATTTTTCCTACCTCATATTGTTATTATTATTATTGTTGTTTTTATAACTATTATTATTAATGTTATTATTGTTACTGCCATGATCAGTTGTTTTATTATTTTTATTATTTCTTTAATAGTAGACCCTTGAATTAGCCGTAAAACGGTGATAATGACCATTACAGTTAACCATGGTGACGTCTTCAAACAATTTATTTTTTGGATGTAGAATTCATGTTTGATTAGCTGGACTTGAAAAAATATGTGGTATTTTATTTTCCTAATTAAGTATCAGAAAAGCTTTACAATTTATATTAAATAAAATCATTGTATTGTATTACGATGTAGGGTCTATGTAATAAAGGGTGGACAGCTGTAGTTGGTAGATGTCTGATTATTACTTAAGGCCAGGATGCGTCTTTATGTTTATGTTTCAATTTGACATGTAAGATGTGTAGTGTCTTCTGCTTTGGCTGATTTGAGGTCAGAAACATGGGTGTGTGTTCAGTAGGCAGGTAGAGACAGTGTTGTACCGTCGCAGAGCGCTTGGCACTGACGTGAGGGCTTTTGAAAGCATGCTGCGTGTTGGAGGCATCAGTTCCTTTCCATTCTGAGGTGACATTTTATTATTCGCTCAGTGATAACCTCATGAATGGTGACGGCTGTGTGGAAGAAGTCCCTCTGCTTCACTCCTGCTGTTTGTGCAATGACAGTTATAGCAGTTATAAAGAATATCAGACACGAAATGAAAAAACCTCAGTTGAGCCTCAGTCCATTTACAAGCAGCGGAATCAACTGTCACCGCTAACAATTATTGTCAAAATGTTTTCAATCAGGAGACGCACACTGCTGACAAAATATCAGACTGTGGAGAATTGTGACACCCAGTCAGGAATACGTCGAGATCAGCTCACCGAAAAGTCCTCAAAGAAGAGTTTAACATAGGGTTGCTGCTTGTGGGCCGCTACTGCTCCACCCTTCTCTCTACAGCTTTTCAGACTTTCATTTTATCAAAGCAAACCCTTTCCTCCCCTCTACTCTCTGCAGTAATACAACTGTACATGAGACTTCATGATTTGGGCAGAAGAGAAGGGAGCTGCTAACACTCCCAGTGCAGATGCAGTATCTGAGCATTAGCCCTGACAGCGTTTATACCGTATACATCGATGCCGGCCAGTCGTCAGCCTCAACATCCACCAGTATATGTGTTGTGTGTGTGTGTTCAGCTGAGGTAAAAGGTAGCGGAGCAATAGCCTGCCCCCTGTTGGTTGTCTCTGGGAAGTGTCCAGCTGTGGGTTGGCTCTGATTTGGTGACTTTGCAAATGGTGGAAAATGAAACACAGGGATTTCGTAGGACATATGGACATATCCTGAAGTGAGATGCCTGTGTGGCTTTTTGTGAATACACATGCTGTATTTCTAGTGTGTGTGTGTGTGTGTGTGTGTCACGACGCAATAATCCAAACCAGAGCAGAAAGTGAGAGCTTTGTGGGGTTTCATGCGGTCTGTGTTCTCCTCCTTCTCCCTCCTTCTTTTCTTCTTTTTTCTCTCTATCAGATGTAGATACTCTATTGTAAGTAACATTGTTTGTTGTTTTGTTAGCAACAGTCTGCACTGCATACCCAGACTTTTTCACGTCCATTTATGTATTTCCCCACTTTGTTATCTATATTGGTGTGAAATATGAACGTTCAAAGCATGTAGTAATGCTAAATTTAATACTTTTATAAAGTGATCGGTAATGGTTCCTTTTTCCTGCCTCTTCAGTCTTGGATACTTCTTTCACAAAAACATCCTCTTTCTTTTTCTTTTTCTGCCGTAGCAATGATTTCAATGACTCATCCTTCATCTCTGACAAGTTGCCCATCAGTCACTCAGGCCAACGGTGCATCTGCTGCAGCCATCCAGAGGGCGCGTCCTGCTCGCCACCCTGGTCCTGCTGAGTGTACAGACATACAGCGACCACACTGCTCCTTCAGACCCTGCTTGGGCCAGGGTGACAGATCTGGGTCTCCACTTATGTACTGCTTGGCAAGCTGAGGCTGATTCCTGGCCATTACCAGGAGATAGTACTTAAAGAGAGTGAAATGGGATCGATAAATCAATGGCGAAGAGCCATTTAACATAATACAAAGTTTATCTTTAACCTGGTGAAGGAGTTTGGTCTCCTTCAACTAAAATTAATTTATGCATTTAAATCTCATGATCATGAATTCTCTCTTCTAATGTGTTTTCTGTTTGTGCAGAGCTGCTGCACTCACACTGCACCTGTCTCTTCATGTGCATGTGTCTGCATACTATGCACATGTGTGTGTAAGCCTTTGTCTGCCTGCTGCAGACTCTCACCATCAAAGCAGGCTAATATTAGCACCTCGCCGAAGACCGTCTCTAGCTGGACACAAAGCCGGTGATAAATGAGGGTAGCAGTGTTCGTGTGTTTGTGTGTGTGTGTGTGTGTACATATACATGCTTTTCAGGGTTGGGAGTGTAAACGGAGGAGCATGTGTGTAGATCCAGATGCAGGTTTTCTCCAGTAGCCGCAGCTGTATAGAGATAGAAAAACGGCACAATACTCCGTCTGCCAGCAGAAAGGACTGGAGATTAGCCGGGCTGCAGACACAGTTGGTTGATCAGTCAGTCAAGGAGGGAGGGAGCAGAAGAAAAGCAAGAGGGCAGTGTGGTCTCAGAGATTTCTCTTTTTTTCCCTTCTCCCCAGTCTCTCTGGGCTCCGTCGCTGATTTGAGCCTACAGTCGGTTGTACGTCGCCACTCTCCTTCTCTACTCCATCTGTTCCTCCCCCCATCATCTCTCCTCTTTCTCTCTTTCCTCCCTCCCTGACTCTCAGTCTCTCTCTCCCTCTCTCACTCACTCTCTCTGTCTCTCCATACCAAAGCCTGGGGGAGAAGTGGAGATTAAATGTAGCCTCTATAAGCCAAATCACATCATATAGCAATGTTTCTATAGCCCCTTCTCTTTCTGTCTCTCCTCTCTCTGTCTGTCTCTCCTTGTCTTTCTTAAGGGATGGTATGAATGATGGCAGCCCATGTATGTGAGACTTTTGTTTTTGCATGCATGCAGAAGACACAGAGAGAGAGAACACTGGATTTATTTTATTGGTGGAAAGCGGACACTGACAAGGTGGAAAAATCAACGAAAGGAGGACTACTTTCTCTCACTACCCCATACCCCCAAACTCCCTCTCCCTCTCCCTCTCTTTCTCTCTCGCTCTTGCCTGATACAGACGCAAAGAGGGCCTCTGGCTGTAAGCGAATACAGCTGTGAGGCAAATTAATGGATGATATTTCTCTCCCCCTTTCTCCTTTTTTGTTTTTCCTTTCTTTTTTCCCCCTTTTTCTCCTGCCTATCAACAAGGGAAGATAATGAGCCGGGGGGGGGGGGGGGGGGGGGGGGGGGAGTACAGGAACGAGTACTAATATTGGACAGAATAAGGGGGGTGAGAGAAGTGGGGAGAAGAGGGGGAGGTGTTGGGGGGATGTCATGTTTTTTTTTCCTTCCTTCCCTCCATTCTCGCTCTGCATGTGATTGAAAGAGGGAGAAAACAATGTGAGGGAAGAGGGAAAAGACGAGAGAAAGCGGAGCGAGACAAGAGATCAGCAGGCGCATTCGTTTTAACTTGGATTTGTGCATGAGAGAGTGAGAGAGCGTGTGTGTGAGAGAGAAAGTGTGCATGTGACTAAGTGTGTGTGAAAGTGTGTGTGTGTGTGTGTGTGCATTTTTCTTCCTCCCGCCAACCTGCCTCAGACCTGCAGGTTTGGATACAATGTAAGTAGAGGCTAAGGAGAAGGTGCAAGGAAAGGCAAACGAGTTTATGTGTGTGTGTTTGTGTGTGTGTGTGTGTATGTGTGTGTGTGTGTGCGCCCCCCCTCCTCGACACCCTCCCCCCTCCAGTGAGGCAGCATACTGGTATGCTTCTGGCTCTGTGGCCCTGGCTGCCAGCTCCGATTCTGTGGCTCGATGCTGACTCTTTTAATTCAGCCCTCTCTCTCTCTCTCTCTTTCTGCTTTTCCTCCGCTCTCTCTGGATTTCTCTTGGTCGCTCTCTTGCCACCTACCTGTTCTATCCGACCTCTCTGCGTTTCGTTTTCTGGGAAGAGGAATCGTCTCGCTGACTCTCTCTCGCGCGACTCTCCTCCCCAGACTGCTCACTCTCACTCTGTGCTTGTGTGTGTGTGTGTGTGTGTGTGTGTGTAAAGAGAGAGAGGGAGAGAGAGAAGAGATAGAGGAAAAGAGAGCGTGCAAATGGTTCATTACAGCTCGGTCCTACCACCCATCCTCATGCCTTTTTCTTTTCTCTGTCAGTCTCTCTCTTGCCATTTCTTTCGCCCGATTCTGAGCAGCTCGCCAGACGGGTCAGCCTCATCCTTGCATCGTGAGCTTAACTGGAAATCTTGTTGCCGTGCTGTAAGTTAAAATCTGAGCTTTCTGTTTCTCTCTCTGTCTCCTATTTCTTCCTCTCCTGAGCAGGCGGCAGGCTAGAGGAACAACGAGTAAGAGGAACATCCTGGATCCAAAAGGTAGGGTGAGTCGGTACCGATACTCTTCCCCTCAACTCCCCCTTTAAGCTCCCCATCTGTTTCCTAAGCTTTAGACCACCGTGGTAGCACGCCGGAGCCGTAGAGCTTTGTTATCTTGCTTGTCTTTTTCTCTGAGCAGCCTCTCCGGAGGATTCAGAGACGACGCTGCACGGGGATCTGCGCTAGAAAATGATCAAGCAGGCAGGAGTGATTTCATGAACAGTGCACGATGTGACAGTCAGACGGGCACGCAAGTCATTGTGTCGGATGGATTGTTTGACGCTGTGCGGTCCTAGCTTCAGATTTCAATGGTGTAATGGACGCATCCACACAGGGCTTTTGTCTTGTACATCCGCGGCATTGATTAGAAATGATCTGCTGGTTGATTGTCCCTGAGACAGCGGGAGATCTCTGGTTCATACTGTACAGCGGCAGGCTCTGTACCTGATAGCAGGAGGCATTTTTCAAAGTGCGGTATTGTTCAGCTGAGATGGGGGAGGGGGCAAGGGAGAAACAGAAAGAGAGAGTGATACAGAGAGAGAGAGAAAGAGAGTCGGGGGGGGCTGGCCAATGTTGTGTCTGGTTGAGGTTTGCACTTGTATGTTCACAAATATACATGGGGGCAGTGGAGGTTGCAGTGAGCGTGCTCAATAAATGTATGTAATTTCTGAGTGTGTGTTTGATTGATGTGTAGCTGCACGTCTGTTACCGGCAGAGTTCGCTCTGCGTGCGGGAGATCCTCGCTCGCTCTGAGTCCTCGTTTGACTCAAAGACAAGTTCAGCACGCGGACGCTCTCCGGCTCAGGAACATGCCCGGTTGCTTTTAATGCCGCAGCAGAAAACAAAGGGATCAAGAGAGGGATTGATTCAATCGTGTGAGACAGAAGATGTGTCTCTCTCCGTCCCTGAGACCCTAACTTGTGACGTTGTGCGTTCATGTCCACGGGTTAGGCTCTCGGGAGCTGGGAGGGATGCATGGCCAACACTGTCTGCCGCACGTTGCTGATTCGAACAATGGCGATCAGAGGAGGAAGGCCGTGGCGCAGTGAGCTAAGGCGTTCACCGCGCACACTCACCGTGGTACCCCTTCTCAGTGTGGCTCACATGCTGCTGCTACTGCATGTCACCTGGGCCTTTCCTGTGTCCCTCCGTTGCACCGTGCATATGATGGAATTTGGATTAAGCAGATACTGAGGACGGACTGGTCTGCGGGGGCATCTCTGGGGTTGGGAGGATGGGGAGGATGTGGCACGCTGTTTTATGGGTCATGTGACAAAGTTAGGGCAGGATGAGTTGAGGTGTCCAGAAAGATGAGAGAAAGCTATCATCTTTCAGCAAATTGATTGATTGTCTCTAATTATTAGCTATTTCCCTTTGCCTGGACTTTAACATCAATTGTCGGTCAGTCAGTTTTGGCAGCCCTAATGTGATAATGTCTGACTGGTCATATAGAAAGCACTTAATGTGGCCTCATGCTAATTTAGTATTTTTATCCAATTTCACACATGAATATCTTTAATACTACTCTTCAATGGAGACATACTCTGAATGCTGCTTTAAATGACTTCCCACTTCAGAGGAATAAAGTCCTCCGGCTAAAGTAGTGCATACTTTAAAGCATCTATGCTAATTATAACAGCTTCAAGTGGGAATGCTAACTGTATAGCAAAGCCTGTTAGCTGTTAAAGTAACGGCTAAACAGCTGGTTAGCATGTGTAGCTTATTGAGAGATAATGCTAATGCTGAGGTGATGGCCTTAACCTCTTCACACACCACTAAACAGTGTTAAGTAAAGAAGCATCTGTTGGTGAGAGGCTCTTTGTTTCTACCGCAGGCCAGTCTGTCTGTGTGTGTGTGTGTGTGTGTGTGTGTGTGTGTGTGTGTGAGAGTGTGCGCGTGTGTGCGTGTTATTGCACCTTTATGGCTTGAGAGCAGCACAGAGTAATGCTGAGCGTGACGTTAACAGCTCTGTACATTATGTGCTTGACCTCAATGAACCCCCAGCGATGTTAATGCTCACTGACTCGTGCTAACCCAGACGTGAAGGTGGCTGGAGGAACATACTCACAGCGCAGCAGACTGGGACCGACCCGCAGCGCCTGGTTTCCACCCGGGGACACGTCTGCATCCTATGATTCATGTTAATAGTGCTTCCCCCGAATGCGACAATCGGATTGGCGTCGGGCTGCGACCAGAGGGAAGGCACACTTTGTCATCAGTAGTAACAAGCGATCCCACTCACTGACTTTGCTACCATGACCAGCCAAATTGTTATTCAGAGCAGCACATGGTGGCTTGTCAGGGCCCACGTTCGTTTCCGTCTTAGCCCTGGTGTTCTTTTCTCCTCCGACTGGTTGTTGAAGGCTTAGTTTGCCATCTCATCTTCCCATGCTCGTTGCAGGTTGTTCTCTAGAGGCCATCACTCTCCCGAGACCTATTTCCAGCAGCAGCTCTTAAACAGCATGATTCATCGAAATTTGACTGAGCAGCTAATATCAGAGTTTAATGGGGCATGGAGTGAATGTTGATAAATCCGTTTTCCGAGGATGTTTACCTTTATTTAAATTCTTAATAGACTCCAAACACTTGTTGATGTAAGATTTGAACAAATGGATCCAATCTTCAGTCATTAGTCATGTTAGCGGTTAGTGAATGGCCTTTCCCACGTATTTGTGTGAAAGTGTTCTTTGTTACAGGATGTTTGAAGACTGTTAAATACTGAGATTTGTGCGATTGATTGGCCTGAATCCAAAGACTGCTTTGCAGCATGTTCGGTATATTCAACAGAGAATATGGCTGACTTCTCCAATCATTGTAATCGTGGATATTCCTCTATTTCGATCGATACATGACATCATCAGCCTGACGGTTCGGCTTTTTAATTTTGACCTTCTGAAGTTTATTTGAAGCACTCCCTCCCTCTGTGGAATCCGTTCAGCCGACGGTAGCTGGGCATGCTGTGTGCTCTGGCAGGTGTCACCTCTGATGGGGTGGATTCCCTGAGATGTTTCCGTCCTGATGTTAATGAACTAATATGGATTTTAACACCCCCCCTCCCCCAAACCCTTTTCACTGGTAATCTGCTGCTCAAGCAATTTTCTTATGTAATGCCTCCCTGAGCCCTGTCTCTCTCTCTCGCTCTCTCACTCTCTCTCTCTTTCTACCATTACCTCTGCCTCAAAATCGTTTTTTTTTTATTTGTTCGGCTTGGTGAACAAACACTAACCTGGAGCGACTCAGTGTCTGGCCGGTAAGCTCAAAAAGGGCTGCAGGCTTGCTCTCCATTGTTCGGCTGCTCTGCGCACAGTCTGTACAATGTGTCCCCACGGCTGAGGCAGACACCGACGATAGACAGACAGACAGACAGGCTGGTGTTGAATTTTATTTATCTATTTGTTTATTTTTCCCCCCAAAAGGATGTGGGCCAATCGACATGATGCGGATGGTCCGGTTGGGAGGCTGCGTCTGTTAATACATATCTAACTTAAATGGGAATTGATTGGGCGAGGGTTATTTTACCTGACCACTTAACTAAACGTATTACTTCTGCGTTTGTGGTTCTAAATATCAGATATTCCTGTATTGGTTGAATCCAAAGCCAGGAGGGAGCTTTTGATTTGGTGTACTTTTGTTAAGGTTGACTGTTCTCGATGCAGAGGATGTCTCAAACCTGGTCAGCAGAACACTTCAGGTGTAGGGCACAATATGCAGGGTCTCGCCCACGACCACGTCAAGAAAATGTTTGAGGAATAAGCCTGCTCGTTCTAGAAGGAGTCCATAAACTGATCAGGAAAAAAACTAATCAATACATTTAAAAAATAATAATCAAGGTGAGAGATGATAAGACAGCGGGGGGGGGGGGGGGGGCTTCTCTCTGTGAATTGACTGTAACCATTCTGCAGTTGTTTTTTTCTGCCACTCCCTTCAATGCACAGCCTGCTCTCGGCTGCTGGCGGGAGAAGCACTGGCATCAGTAATCAGAGCTGGTCAGTGTATATGTGTGTGCGCTTCCTACAGTGGCTGTCGCGTGTTTGTGTGTGTTAAGCAGTGCCTCACACTGCAGAGGGACTCACTACCCCCTCCTTCCAGTCTGTCGTGTATGAACGAACACGGCGTTGCAGCACCACCCGCCCCCTCACGCTGGCTAATGCCCCCTACCTATAGCTGAGAGAAGCCAGGAGGTCATTTTTTGAATAGTTGCATACCTGTGGCCTATTTACTTGCCACATAGCTGAAATCGCTGAGGCATTTCTCGGTACTGTAGCTTGGCCGATTTGACCAGATTTAGAATTTGGGGCAGCTCCAGTCCTTTCATCATTTTTTCTTGTTGTTTTTTTCACTGTCTGTTTCAGCTGCCAAACTGTTAGCTGTTTCAAGTGCAGTCTGAGCAGTTTTTAATGTGCTGCCGGGGCGGATGAGTCTGTCGTGTGTGTTTGCCCTTCCTGACTGGCTAAAGCCAGTTTAAAGGAGCTCGGGAATTGTGCACCCAGCCACATCACACCAGCAGATTAACCAGACTACACACTAACCTCATTAATCTGAGAGAGACTAATGTCACCAACAATGTGTCAGCAGTCACACACACACATGCACACACACACACGTTTAAAGCTGTTCCTTTTGTCTTTATGGAATAGGAAGCCAGGTATTGATGACTGGAGGCCAAGGCAGAGCCCGTCCGCTCTTCCCCCCCAGCGGGCCTCAGTATCAGTGTGTAAAGATCGGCTGGAAATCCCCTGATGATTCAACATTTAACACTTTACTGCCCCACTAACCCAATAGCTGCAAATGTTTGTGTTGGATTGTTTGAAGGAATGTCTTAAGCATGTTGGCTGCAGTTAGTGTTTTGGATGTATTCACTTTTTTCTTCAGCAGGCTTGAAACCAGGAAGTTGTGCAGATGTGGGCCTGCGAAGACATTTGACTTTTGGTTTCCAAGTTGGATTCTTTTTGTTTTTAGGTCGAGCTGGAAAGGTTTGGATGGACTCTCTGACCTGCTCTCAGTCCTTTGGAAAGTCTTACAACAGCATTAGAATCTTTTTGCAACATTATGGAAATTACTTTTTCATGACCGGCTGACTTTTTCAATAACTTTGTTTCAGTCTTTGGTGAAGAGCTGATACGGTAGCTTATGATGTGTTGATAGATGTGATAGTTATGATAGTTGAAAAACAGAAAATTGATTGGCAACTCTCTTGGTAATCATTTACCCATTAAGTTATTTTATCAAACAGAAATCCCAAAGATTTGCTGATTTCACCAAGGACTATAAATTGAAGTAGATATTAGTTTGGACAGTATAGTTTTTATATTTCATTTAACAACAAAATGTCTAATGGATTAACTCAAATGTATTTTTGTGTTTCTTATTTTTGTTATCCCACTCAAGGAAACGGCAGTGTAGGAGGAGATGTTACGCATTGTGTAGAGTAATATTGTCTCCTCACTTGTGTGTGACTATTTTTGTTCAAACACTTTAACATTATTGCAGCTGAATGTTTTACATCTGCTTATCTCTGTTAGCTTTCTGTCCTTTATCTTTATGTGTATCATTACCGCACATTGAGAGGCACTGGAAACACGAGTCACGTCCATGTGGGTCCAAACATTCTGGGCAAATTAGGTTGACTCAGATTTTTTCTTAAACCTACTTAATTTAATTTAGTTTTACTTACTTTAATTTGTCATGCTATATTTTCTGTGTAGAAGCCACTTAAAATGTGGGTACTATTATTTTTCAATTTCCCTATGTGAGCTCAAAGGGGAGATTGTCTTATTTACTATTAAATTCTATGTATACCAAAAATTATTTCTTTCAATTTTTAAAACCACATTGTTATATCCCTGACCTGTTGTGACCTATGAACAGCCTCAGATCAGGAGAATCACCATCAAATGACTTCTTACAACAGTCTTTGCTCATTTGTGACTTTATTACTGTCTTTTGATTTCAGAGGGTTTACTCTTTTACCTGTGTGAACTGTGACTTCAACATATTGCACAATGTCAGCTAATGTCATATTCCAATAAATTGAATGTGGAGTAAAATGTTTTTCCTGTTTTGTTTTCTAAAATAACCAAACAAACACGACAAGGCATATTAATTATTGCCTTTGTAGGACATTTTGCTAATGACTGGATGAATCGCATTATGACCGAAGATTACACAACTTTTCAATATTTTATAATATGGCAGTGGTGTGAGAGCAGAACAGTGAGAGCAGTGTGAGACAGAGACGTCTAACAGTCGTGTCTAAATAAAGTCCCCCTCCTGTCATTTCCCATGATTCTCAGTTCTTTCCACTGTTGTGCTTATAAATAGAAGCTCTAAATGAATGGTGAGATTTTGCCATTTGACGTGTTTTACATTTGATCTTTGGGGGTATCTTTTATGCCTTTTTAAGAGCTTGAATCTTTTTCAACAAGATTAAATCCTCGGCATGATGTGTGTTTCTGTGGAGCTGCCAAGATGTATTACAACCCCTCCTCTGCTGACAGCATACATCAAGCAGTAAATGGACCTAAATAAAGACATTCAAAACGTCTCCTGACACCCAAGTTCTAAGAAGTCAGTGTGCTTGTAGAAAAGAGTCCATATGATCTGGAATGGGACGTTAGCATTTGTGTTTGGTTATCTGTTAAATGGGTTATAATACCAGAATAATTCATTATTGTCACTTACATTATTAATTAATGTGTGTCATGGTAATTATCTGCATAAATACATTCAATAATTCATTAGTAATGCAATTTTTATTTAAAGTGTGCAAATGTTAATAAACGTCCCCCCCAGTCTGCTTCACGTGTTTCTCCTGTCTTCACACTCGTTTACACAACGGTGCTGTGTGAATGGAGTGTACAGTGCACGTGTGGTTTGTGCTGATTCTGCTCCAGCAGCTTTGTCCTCTTCTCACTTACAGCTCATTAAAACAGGTCAGGACATGTCCGAATGGTCCGAGCACATCAGACAGATATGACACACTGGAGCAGGCCTCACCTGCCCATTCACACATGTACACACATTTTTGTGATGAACAACACATCCCGACCTGGATTTACATCTGTAGCACACTAACGGACAGTCAGATGAAGAAATGCATTTGTTTCATAAAGTGGCCTCAATGCTACAATGTTGAGGTGCTCTGCATAATTCTGTCTAATTTAAATGTCTTCCTTTTGTAATAAATTATTGATTGTTATAATAGCCCTTTGTTGTATTTATTGCAATGCTCAGATTTTATCATACATAACATACTTACTACTTGGTATATTAGTACTAGCAAAATGCTAGTGATAGCATTAGCGATTTCTCAATACTAGTTAAACTTTCCAATATATAATGTTTACATTATGCTGTGTGATAGTATGTTGCATGCTAACACTTAAGCATATGGATGCTAACTCTCATGCAAACACTTTAGCATAAAGTACTGTGTGATGGTGGCATTAAGAATGCACCTTGCTAATTAAAAGGCCCAATGCTAACAATTTAGTGCACACTTCAAGATAATAAACAATGCTAAGATAACATTTTAGCCTACACAGTGTCGGGTGTTAAATGGCTTCTATAACAACTCTTCATAACTGATTTAAGAGATGTGATGGAGGTCGAGGAGGTGCGTGGAAATGGAGTGCGGTGCAACTTGTACCTGTTGGTCGCCCACTTCTTTGTTTCGATGGGGAATGAATGAAAGTCGTCTTGAAGAAGATGCTGCCACAGCCTCGTCCACAGCCATCCTGATGACAGTGCTGTCAACAGTCCAGCAAGAGGAACCCTCTGCCGACCTGAATGCTCTGCAGGCGAACTGTCTGTGCAGGGGCTGAATGATATATGCTCACGTCTCATATACAATCATGCTGGGTGTGTAGCAAAACTCAATTATCTACCGATATAAATTCATGACCCAAGAGAGCACAAGCACATGACAAATCATGACACATTCCTGAAGTTGTTTGGGATGAAATAATGCCATTTATGTGGCATCCCTTTAACCCAGGACCTGCCTCCTTCACCTCACCTATTTCCTAGAATGACTTTTAATAGAGTTCCTGTCAGGACCTGTCACAGGCAGCTTTGGCTTTTACAGTGAATACAGTGATGACAGGGATTTGGACATTAAAAGCTGAAACCGCAAGACGGTTGTAAAGTCAACAAATGGAGTAATTTAAGAAAAGGAGATTTTCTAAATCGACACAGTCATGTCTTCTGTTCAAAACTCAACACGCCCGACTAATTGTATTATAAACCAGCCCCTGCTGCAAAGTAACCTGATGCCCATTGTTGTTTCTCAAATTAATGTTTGTTTTTTTAATTCTCTTTCTCTGAAATCTCTCAAAGAAATATTTTAGTAGTTCATTATATTGGATTTGTGTTTTTTCAAAAACTTGAATTTTCAAGAATTGCGTCCATTTTGATCACAGAGCTTCAACATAAACAAAGAAATTTACTCTGCTGCATGTGATATTGTCAATTATACCAAAATAAAACAAGAATTTATGAAGTATAGTACAAATAAATCTGATATCTTAATCTTAAATATATAGTTCTAAATATATAACTATTAGTTTATTTATATTTTCCTTGTAATCAAAACTTATTTAAATATTACAAGCAATCAAAATACAACAAATAAAATACTTTTATTTGAGTTAAATGTATAAGGGTTAAAGGAAAATAAATAATTGGATGTCACACACACATCTACATTGGTTTTCTCTAAACATACACCTTGGAAAGCCTAATGGTAGATTTACAACCCTCTTTTTGAAATCTCACACTGACACTATTTTTCTTATGAATTTGATTGTATTAAATCTCTTCAAGTTTAAGAATCTTGGACAGCTACAGATGCCACAATCACCAGACATCTCTGAATTTTCAAAATATATATTAAATTAAACAATAAAATGTATTTGTATCTGTCTCATAAGTGGTTCTCCCTCCCTTCTTTTTAATTATGTTTAGTCAATCTGCAACTTTTAGGCCAGCATGTGTACAAAATAAGATGACATTTTATTAATTTGATTGTAATATTTGTTGATGTATTTGTACTATGTGAAATAAATATTGGCTCTATTCTGCTGTGGATATTTTAACCCTTTCTTTGTGAATATACTCAATTGATATATGACAACATTAAAATGAAATCATTGACCACCAGATTCAATAAACAGTAATATATACAGTTGGCATTACTTTTAAATGATGATGTATTATTTTATCTGCTGTTAGGGTTTTATCTCGTATTATACCATTTGCTGCATTTGATTTTAACTGAGATGTTTTGCTTCTTGATTCTGATGTGTTGTCCTCTTTGTAACAGATGTTTTAAAAGGCACTATATTAATTAAGTTATTATGATTATAACATTTCTATTAGTATTTTACAGTGTTCCTGTGGACATAAAATAACTGTCTATCTTTCAAGTAATTTACAAGAGTAAATTAGATTATTCTAACATTAAACAATCATCGTCAAATATTTAACATTTTCAGATAAAGGGAGGTGATGAGGAAAACATACATTAACATCTGATCATGTTAGATTTATATGGTTTTCTCTTCAGTTCAGTTTGCGATAAACTGAGAGTCTACATGCAGTACATTTAATGTGTCACCTTCTTTTAGCATTTTAATTTCCCAATCTCCTCACCTCAACATAACTTCATTAACAGTTATCTTGTGAGTTGACTCCCTGTGTGGTCGTCATGGAACCCTCTGATTATAGATCTGATCAAAAGCAAAGTGGACAAATGAGTATTAGAAACTGCACTGGGCTTAATAGATTGAAATGATGCGTAGTATTTAATTTATTGCGATCGCATTTATGTCTTAGTTATTACCGTGGTTTTTCCATTTTAGTCAGACATGGGTGTTGTGAGCTCATTTCACCAGGTTTTAGATCAAACACCGAGTCGACCGCATGAGTGTTGGAATAGAGATATAAAGGCCGAGAGAACAGTGACAGCACAAAGCTGAATCTCTCGCCCTCTCTTACCCTCCATCTCTCGCTCGCTCTGCCTGTAAATCCATGGTGAAATTTGGCTCTCACACTTTGGAGCTCTCTGCAGCCAGAAGGAGGCCAAAAGCCATCTGAGGACAGCGCTCAGAGGGAGAACGAGGGAGAGACCGAGCGAGGCAGGGAGGCAGCCGGCCGAGAACATGAAGGATGTGATTGATATTATTTTAGACCTTGATTGATTTTCATCTCCGAGATGACACAATTTTTGCGATGATAATTGTTGGGTTTTAAATTAATATTTTTATATTCATATTGATTGGCATTTTATGAAAGAGTGATATTAATATAATGATTCAATTCTACACATAGCACAGTATCTCAAACGTCCGCATGATGTTAAATATTTAAGAACAAAAGGTTATTGTGGGAAAACAAAACAATATAGAGTATGAGTTAAAGCATAAAAACCACAAGATATTTTAAATGGTCTTTGTTATATTTTTGTGGCTTCTAAGACAAAATAAAAAAGGTTCTTGCAAGTAGACAATTTAGATAATTTTATTTTGAAGCGACTATTGCTTCTGTGGAATGTACAACTTCACTGACTCAACCTTGTGCAACTCAAACAGCCCACAAAATTTGTATTCTTCCTCGCCACGTTCTTGATCTTGAGGTTACAAACTTGTCTTTACATGTTTTACTTCTGCAAGATCCAGTGTTTTTCTGTAAATCATTTGTGTTCGCAGTTTGTGTTCCTGTTCCAAAGCAGCTAAGGTTACATTGTTCAAACCCGACTGTCCACTGAACATCATCATCCTCCACGTTTCTGTGCATGTTTAATATTTGAGTTTAAATCAATAACATGCACTAAAGATCAATGCATATTAACCGATACTTCCCCAATCAATCAGAATGTAATTAGCATATACAAATTATATTCTGTATTCTGTCAGTGGATTGGGACAAAGAAGGATACAATACACTTTAAACAGTCTCTACTTAATTCTGATCTGCAATAAACAAAAAAAAGATTAACATTTTTAAATTATGAATTATTTCCCAAGGCTGACTTTAGAATTTAGGAATCGAACAGAGTTGTTTTAATTGCATAAACTCAAAGACCCATGAAATGGAGATTTTTTTTTTGTCAATTGTTCATTTATCTCTTTCCCAAATTCATGTTAAAACACATAATAATTTAAAATCTAAATCTGTATTCTCTGTTAAACCTTTTTAACCATATGATGACTCTTCCTGCACTCAGAGGAGGATACTCATTTTGTGTCCTCACACCAAAAAAACATTTTATCTTCCATTTCTTCCATTTCGTCTGATTCATCAGTTCAATCTGCAGGTTTAGGTGAAGATGGTGGTAAAGAAGAGAGAGCAGGCTTCTCTCGTGGCTCTCAATGTTGAGCTGCGAGTTACTGATAAATCTGTGGGACGCATATTCAGCATTATTGGCTGCTGTACACCTCAAATCATATCCACGACCCTTCCCTGCAAAGCTTCATCTTTCTACACTGAACTAAATAACACTGCAACTGTAAATTTTTGCTCAAATGTATTCAGCTATTTAAAGAAATAAAGATTGTCTTTAACATGAAACCTTAACCCAACCCTAACCCTGCTTTTACTATTGAGTATGCAGTTATGAAAACACTGTAGTATATACTATAATCAGTATATAGAATAATCACAGTTTTTTTATTTGAGCATTTTAATAAAAAATGTATTACTGAATCTCATTCATTGAACTATTCTACTTTGGTTAACTTTGTTTATTCAACTTTGTTAAATATATTTCATTTTTTTGTATTAATGTAAATAACAAAAAATGATTTTCTATTAACCCTTTGCAAAATGATTCGCTGCCAAAATTTAAAAAGAATATGATGCTAACATATCCAAATTACTACTTAGTTCAGATAACACACATTTATGGTTTAATTAAAAGATATTACACAGTGATAAATGTGTACAAGATACGTCAACGTAAAAGTCAGGATGACAATGATTTACTTTGACATGAGTTGCAAATGACAAAACGTATGTTAATCAGATGAGACCTTGAATAATAAGACAGAATTTTGTTTTACTATAATTGGTGGGGAGTAAAAAGCTTTACCCAGAATTATAATTGACATTTGTAAGAAGTAGTAGTTCCTGGTTGGGTAATAAATACATTAGTTGTACCGATAATAATGTCAGAACAACTTGTGGTCTTGTTGGGTTCTGAGTCGTGGCCTCAGCTTTGAAAGGACCTGGAGCTGATAGAACCATGTTATTATCTTGTGAATGTTTCCACTAAACCTTCCAGAGACAATGAGCTCAGCTGGCTCAGTTCCTCATTCTGCTGAAAATCACTCCTGACACAATATGAACATATTTAATCAAAGGACGAAATGAAAACCACGCACGCACACACACACATACACATATCCATTCAGATGAATTTGATTCTATGAGATGATTAATTACACATTTTTCTTTTTCATAAGATCCATTACATGTGTATCAGGCAGCCACAGTGAAAAAATAGGGTGAGTTTTCAACATTGCTCTCAGTGCCCAACACTGACAGAAGTCCTGGCCGGGCTCAGTCCTGCCATTTATCAAGGCACTTATACGCATATCAAGCCAGTTTTATTCCGAGACTTCAGTTGTTACCATTACAGATATAGTTCTCCTTGTCCTCTTTATACCCCGGCATGAGCCACATGGAATTTCATAACTACAGACATGTTTTAACACGCAGTTAATAATTCAGTTTAGCTTTTTTATGTATTAGTACAGTGAAATACTCTAACCAAAGTTGTATGTCTTCGGCCCTGTCCATTTGTGTGTTGTTTGTTTGTTTTATTAGCGGGATTATTTAACAACTACTGAAGAGATTTACACAAAACTTGGTGGAAAGTTGGGACACAAGCCAAGAAATAACCCATTACATTTTGGGATGGAGCCAGGGTTTTTATCTTTTCGTTGAAAATGGCAGGAAACAATTTGTTGACAGTTTTTTTTGTCCTTTGAAAAAGAATCTGGAATATTTAGTGAACTGAAATCTTTGAGTGTCTGCAGTATGGTGCAGCTCCATTGAATTTATGCAGAATGTGGGACCTTGCCAGAGTTCTGAGTGACATTGTAGTTTGTATTACAATTGTGAACATTTGAATAGTTACCGTTTAGTTTGGAACAAGTTTTGTGTTGTTGTCGTTTTACAAATGCAAAAATAAACCCCTGACCCCTATTTTTCTTTCTGTAAAATCATTGGTATTTCACTTTGTCCTCACCCCATGTGAATTCCTTCACAAATGAAAAGCCTTGAGGCCTTTCCTCACACAGTCTCTCCAGATGTAATACCTAGAAAGATGTGTGTCTTGCTTCCCTTCGAGGTTCACTTCAACATTTCTCCTTCTCTCTCTCCCTCTCGCCGCTCTGGCTCTCAAGCAGTTGCAGAGGCTCCTCCGGACATTAAACACAGCTTTCATTTCAGCCAGTTCCCGCTGTAATGAAACTGTAATGATGCCCATTCACCGCTGCTCGCTCTGCCAGAACAAACCCAGTGACCTCGAGGTAGTGCATGGCATACGGGCCCCATCCCTCCAGTTGTGAGTCCAGGGTACTGGAGAGGGACTTCTGGAGCACTGGCTGGATCGGCTCCCAAACACGCTGAGGAGCTGGGCTGAGGGGAGGAGTGGAGGGAGATAGAGAGATAGACAGGATAGGTGGATAATGGAGAAATGGAAAACAAGAGAGAGATTTCCACCTCAACTCAAACATCACCCACCCCCTCATTTGCTTTCAGACACGAACTGAACTCCACAGATAATCTGTATTTTCTCTGGAGGAGGTGCCTGTGTGTATGCAAATCTCCGAGTGAGGCTCCACAGTGTAGAAAACAAATATATTGTGAAAAAGCAGTGTCACATATGTCGAAGACATCGACGAAGATGCAAAGAGAGTTTGTGGTGATGAGAGCAGACACTGCTGTCTGTGTGTTTTTTACGAAAATCACGTGCTCGCCACAGCGGAGTTAAAACGTCACTTCCTGTCTCCACCTCTCGCCTGAATAATGCGGAGGATTTGTTGTTGTTGTCTCCAGCCTGCAACTCCATAGCCAATTCTTCCGATTTTACACGCGGGTCATTAATTTCTCATCCTCTGCTTCCTCCTGTCTTCTCCACATTTCTCAAATCTCTCTCCTCTTTTCTTCTTCAGAAAAAACAGTAAACTCAGTTGAAAATATAGATTATTTAAAGGTTTGTGTGCATGGGCCCAGTATACTTTTATTTCATTGTTGAACTGTGTGTGCAGTGCAAGCAGATACATTATATGAGGGAGAGATATTTTCCATCTCTAGCCTATAGGACAGTAGGTGTGTGATAACTTAGGTGGCATCCTCATCTCTGTGCTTCTATATTCAGAGGATTGGATAGTTGCTGTGTGGACTGTATACTGTACTTTACTTAATTATTTATATTTCATATTTTATAGACTATAGGTGCGGGAAAAAAAGTCTCCTTAACTAAGTTAGCAAGTAGCTGTTAAAACCATTAGTTTCAATAATTTAAATCTATCTATGTCTTCTTCATTTTTTCCACTCCTTTTTCTCCCATTACTTTCAGAGTTGACCCCTCCAGGCCTGCTATTGTTAATAGGTTTTTAACCCGCATTCTGCTTGTGCATGTTGGGCTTTCACAAACTGCAACCACCTCTGTTTATCTTATAGTGACATTCATTACGACTCAAAGTTGTCATGAATGTGGGGAAACCTGGTTGAAAATGAGGAGTATTAATCAGGCTGTGGAAACAGTTGCACAATGTCTTCTGTTGTCCTGCTGATCTCATCAACAATCTTGTGCCATGTCGAAGTGAGAGCCCCTTTTAGTTAATTTAGATAATATTGTATGTATTAGTCCAATATGGTAAATGGTTTGTATTCAAAAAGTACTTTTCAAGTCTTGATGACCACTCAAAGAGCTTTAAAGTACAGTTTATTGTCATTAACCCATTCACACACGTTCATACACTGCATCTATGGGCAGCACTTTTTCTTTTAGGAGCAATTTGCTGCTCAGTATTTTGCCCAGCATGCAGATGGGGGGAAGACTGGGAGTGAATCATTAGAAGATGATCGCTCTACCCCCTCAGCCATAGCAGTGCCCCCAAAACGTAAACAAAACTATTGAACTATCATAGATATGTTTAAAGTATTTGATTCAGTTGATCGTAGTATTCAAGGGAAAGAAATGTATTTATGACCGTCTCTCTGGTAGTTATTTATAAATGGTCTGTATTTATATAGAGCGTTAATCTTGATGAGCGCTCACAGAGCTTAACAGCAGAGTTTTACCATACAACCATCCACACACACATTCATACAGTGCATCAATGTGAAGAACTTTCTCACGGCCATTCAGGGCAATTTGTGGTTCGGTATCTTGCCCAGAGACACGTAGGCACGTGGAACAGAGGAGCCTGGGATTGAACCCAACCCTCTGGTTCTTCTGGCTGGTAGACAACCCGCTCTACCTCCCGAGACACTGCCGTCCACAAAAAAGATCTAGCTTTCATGTATTTCCCATGCGTTTTAATCAGATGACGCCGTTGTTTGTGCCATTGCAAATCTACAGTGTGTTGATACGCTTCAGATCTTCATGAACTCAAATAATCCTTTCAGGTTTTGATAAGACTTTATGTATACGTTTTTCTAGGTCACCTAAGAATATCCAGCTGCCTTTATTAAAACCCTTCATGGTTATGAAACTAAAACTGTCGAGTGTTATAAATACTAAAGTCTCTGGCTGTCCACTTGTTGAATTGGACATTGCACTGTGTGGTGATATTGTACCTTAAAGCCTCACCTATCACTGTGTGCCTTGTCTCATCACAGGCGCTGCTTTTCTCACTTACCATTGCATCTAATACAGAAGGTGGGATGGTCCTCCATAACTAGAAGAAAGGAGCAGGGTCACATGATGTTTATATCTAAGGCTAGACTGCAAAAACTGCCCTGTTACCTCTGCTCTCTGGTTACCATTCGTAAATGGTAAATTATCTGTATTCATATTGTGCTTTTCTGCTCTTGATGACCACTCAAGGTGCTTTCCATTACAGGTTATACCATTCAGCAATTCACATTCCTGAAGTGCATCAATGGGCAGCAACTTCTTTATAAGTTTACAATGTCAGCTCGCAGCTCATGCTGCGAGTTACTGCATGCACCCATTGAAAGTTACATCCTTTTTAATAACACCTTTCACAAGGTCGCGCTTAGGCTATGCATTTACAAATACACATGCAGGTTTTTCAATTTTTTTTTTAAATCTATGTGTTTTTATAAAGATCCAGAAGTATTTAATAAAGCACAATTCTTAACGTCTTGCTCTGAATGTTGAGTATTATTAGTTTTAACCTAAGTAATTTCTCAGTTTCAAGTTACTGAGTATTGTTGCAACAATCAGCACTGGCCTATAAGCCACACAGGGCTCTTGTCATGTGAGGTGAAGAGAGGCAGCTATTTGTTCTTTTTTTTTACCTCAGTTCATTTGACTTCACAGATCTCTGCTCTCAAAGGTAAGCAGGAGGCCTGACCTCCGCCTCTCTCTCTCTCTCTCTCTCTCTCTCTCTTTCTTTCTCTCCTGCTGAAGTCAAATCCCTTCATAATACATGAAGTTGGAGAATAATGGTCTGCTGTTGTCATAGAAACCAGAAAGCAGATCTTTGCACTACTTTGTTTTCTCTCTCTCCTGTCGGTATCTCTCCAAGCTGGAAAATGACGATCAGAACTGAACTCTGTGCCCCCCCACCCCCCTTGCCTTCCCTCTCCTCCCGCTCTCCTTTCTCACCCTTTCACAGCAGTCCTCACCTCCCTCTGTGACTCTTCTCTCCCCCCATTTTTTTTATCTCTTGCTCTCCGTCTTTCCCCTTCCCTCCGCTCTCTGTACTCTACCTCAGCCCCCACGCTGCTTCTCCTCGGAGCTTAATCTCTGCGCGCTGAGCTGCCGACTGCTACGCATGCAGAAAGCAGGGTCACGATGAGTTTATACTTGTGTTTGGGTGTCGTACGTCGCTGTCATATCGGAGGAATTGAGGCTGGGTGGAAATGTATGTGATTATACTGTATGACAATGGGGAACGAAAAAATGTCCCCCTGCTCCCCCTGCTCCCCCCCCCGTCTTACACCCGCATCTCGCCGACCCCCAACCCTTGAGCTGCCGACGCTATTGTGATGTGGATGCTCCTTCTGCTGGTTCCTCCATCCAGAACAGCCTGATCGGGTCCATGTCACTTTTGAGTTTCAGGGGGAACTTTGAGTGTTCTTTCCACCAGCACATAATGTATCATCAAAGCTGGGATTAAATGTTTTTTTTTCTCTTTCCTCTCTTTTTTTAATCTTCCTGCAGCTTTAGCTGCGGGAAGATTTAAGCTTATTAGCTTAAAGAGCAAGGGAAGGGAGTTTTCAACTGATGTATGGCAGACTTCAAAGATGGTTTAATCTGTCAGTACACATGCCCTGTACAGCCTATTTATACTGGGGAGCCATGTTTTTTCCAAATGGCTTCCTCTAGCTACCCGCCACAGCTCAGGGTGTTCTGTTTGTCAGATGGCTAAGATGGCTCTTCCTGCGTATTAACACCACTCCCCTAGCTAACACTTTTTCTTTTTTAACTACTCTGAACGATGAATTACCGTAAGTGCAATGTATGCCATTGTTTTTTAATATGTACTCCATTCATAAATGACACTGGTGTGTGGGAGTGAGAGTGAAGTTCAAAGGCAAAAAGGGAAATGAAGCAGTTTTATTTCACTGCTTTTTATGTGTTCAAGTTTTACTAGAATTTTCTTGGTTTGCTGTCAAAGCACTTTATTATTACTATGAATATTATTATTAATGGATCCCTTCATTCACATCATCAAGGCGGGCTCCATTTCCACATCCTGTATTTACTCCTGATCACCATAAACAGCGAAAGCCTCATGATTGATCACCATTATTATGGATTAAGAATGCATTTACATTCTATCCCTGTTAATACACAGCCCTGATTCCTCTATGCTTAGTAATAGACCTTTAATGATCCCCTTTCATGATAGACTGTCAAATGTTTTAGGATCAGCATGAAGATGTGGGTGCTGTGTTCATTTCAGTTTTGAATTCCAAAAAAGACAGAAAACAACGAGTCCTTAAATAGAAGGATAGACAAAGTTCTGCTCTGTATTTGTTACGTTTAATTCAGTTGTTTCTGTGTTTTTGGCCTTGCTCTTCCAAATAGCACTAAAGACGCTTTTACACTTACCTTGTTCGTTCTGGACCTTCGAACTTTTCAGTTTAGTCCAATATACTGTAAGAGGTGTTAAAGGATCTTCAGACCACATTCTGACCAACGAACCAAAATCTGGTCCGACCAATAGGTTCAGACTTTCAGACCAGTTGTTGGAAGCTGAATTAAAGCAGGAAGCGGTTTAAAGTATAGCAGTCATCACCTCCGATTATATAATGTTTGAACAAATAGGGCATTCATTTCATTTTTATAATATCATAACATTGGCAACAAAATAAATGAAGTGAACAGGTTCATTCATTTTCTCCAGTCAAACATATAGACTACTTTTTTCATTCAAAGAAGTTAGTAATTACGCTCAAGCCAAATAACTGACACACCAGCCATAGTGTTCCAGTCTTACTTTCCTGTTGTACCTTTTTTTACGTGCCTGCTTTGACATCCTGCCTGCTTGGTCTGGATCCCTCACCATCACTCTTTAAGGCACTGGGGAAATGTTAAGCATATATTTTCAATGGCGGCTGGGGAGGATGGCAGGTGAACAAATTGCATGACTATCACTTCATAGGCCGGGATTCTGTATCAGGTTAGGTTTAGGCAACAAAAGCACTTAAGCTAAGGTTAGACAGATACAGTGCGTGTGTGGTATGATACAGTGAAAGTTCCCTCTGACTTTAAAGCCCATTAATGACAGCAGACAACTGGTTGCGGTCTGTTTGACTCATACATCAACTTTGAACAAAGAGCAGTGGAAGTTATCATAGGACCCTGCATGTTGAAAAATTAAACTAGAAGGAAACTCTGGGTTAAAAAATGACATCAAAGGGGTCCTGACTTACTGGGGGGGCGGCACCTTCACCTGCACCATAGAGGATCAACCATCACAGATGAGAGCTGTTTGATGATACACTTCTGATCAAAATCTTAAGACCAGTTAAAAAATTGCATGAATTTGCATTTTGCACTGTTGAATCTTAGGAAGGTTCTAAGTAGAGTTTCAAAATGCAAAAAGAAGAAATGGGAACAAGAGCCCAAAAGTTGTGAGCAGGCAATTTATTGAAAACAACAATTTAACTGAAGTAGGCTGTTCATCAGCTGATCAAAAGTTTAAGACCACAGCTAAAAAAAATCCAAAAACCTCCTAAAAAAGAAATTAAAGTGTCAAAAACTGACTCAGTAATGAGTAGCTCCACCATTATTGTTGATCACTTCAAAAATTTGTTTTGCCATGCTTGATGCAAGTGTTTCCAAAAGGCTAGTGCGAATGTTGCGCCAAGTGGTGAAGATGGCTTCACGAAGGGCATCCACTGTCTGGAACTGAAGTCCATTTTTGTAAACTTCCCTTGCCATCCATCCCCAAATGTTCTCAATTGGATTAAGATCAGGGGAACACGCAGGATGGTCCAAAAGAGTGATGTTATTCTCCTGGAAAAAAGTCTTGGTCAGACGGGCATTGTGAATTGGAGCGTTGTCCTGCTGAAAAACCCAGTCGTTACCACACAGACTAGGCCCTCAGTCATGAGGGATGCCCGCTGCAACATCTCCACATAGCCAGCTGCTGTTTGAAGCCCCTGCACAACCTGGAGCTCCATTGTTCCATTGAAGGAAAAAGCACCCCAGATCATGATGGCGCCCCCTCCACTGTGCCGCGTAGAAAACATCTCAGGTGGCATCTCCTTGTCATGCCAGTAACGTTGGAAGCCATCAGGACCACCAAGGTTACATTTTTTCTCGTCAGAGAATAAAACTTTCTTCCACCTTTGAATGTCCCATGTTTGGTGCTCCCTTGCAAAGTCTAAACGGGCAATTTTGTGGCGTTGAAGGAGACGTGGCCTTTGAAGACGTTTCTTGTTTTTGAAGCCCTTCCTTCGCAGATGCCGTCTGATGGTTATTGGGCTGCAGTCAGCACCAGTAATGGCCTTAATTTGGGACGAGGATCGTCCCGTGTCTTGACGGACAGCCATTCGGATCCTCCGGCTCAGCGCCGGTGAGATTTTTTGGGGTCTACCACTTGATTTTTTTGTTCCGTAACCCTGAGGATCTTTTAGGAAATGCAAAATGACTGTCTTACTGCGTCCAACCTCAGCAGCGATGGCACGTTGTGAGAGGCCTTGTTTATGCAGTTCAACAATCCTACCACGTTCAAAGACGGTGAGCTTTTTTGCCTTTGCCATCAAGAGATCTTCACAGTGTGATTACTTGACAGGAAATGACATGGAATCTAAATTTTTGCACAGATTTTGGCTTTTAAAGGCTGTGGTCTTAAACTTTTGATCAGCTGATGAACAGCCTATTTGAGTTAAATTGTTGTTTTCAATAAATTGCCTGCTAACAACTTTTGGGCTCTTGTTCCCATTTCTTCTTTTTGCATTTTGAAGCTCTACTTAGAACCTTCCTAAGATCCAACAGTGCAAAATGCAAATTCATGCAATTTTTTAACTGGTCTTAAGATTTTGATCAGGAGTGTATATCCTCATGCTTAAAAGGCATGGTCTGAGCTGCCTCAGAAGGACACTCTCAAGACACTCGGGGACTCAGACACTCAGGACAGAGCACACAGAGGCACGAAGGACAGAGCTGCAAAGCTACTCACTTTGGGTCAGTTTGTTCACGTGTGTGGTTTTTAAGTTAATAAAAGCTGTTAAAACCTGAATGGTTTGTCTCTGGCTGCTGTGTTGAGAGCCCCGTGGCATGACATTTTAATATGAAACAGTTATCCTCATATTCATTCCTAATAAACAATTCCAATGGAAGCTGACCCAGGACCCTCATTTTGTGGAGATCTGACCAGAGTCTGTTGAAATGCATGTTGGTTCGAAAGACCATTAAATATGGTTTGAGCGGGGTTAGGTGATGGCAGCAAAAACACTTTGACAGTTAATGATTTTTATTTTGAATATATTAAATCATACTTCTGGGATAGGATGTAATGATGACATGGAATTAAATTGTTCAATGTTGACTCTAGGGATAATAGCTGCTGGGGAAAAGGCTGGAAGGATGGACGACATCAAACATGTTCAGATCTAAAAGAGAGATCGGCATAAAGTGTGAGAGGATAGCCCTCTTCTGTTCTTGACTTTCTATATCAGGTCACCAGGATGAAGGATCTGCAACCTCTGTCAGGATCTCACATCACTTCTAGCACCAACAATAGGCTAAAATGCTTGAAAATAGCCAATACCATTTTGACAACGTAATTGTACCCTACTGAGCTCCCCTGAGAAGAAACCCTTTCACATTTAGACACTGTTGCTTTTTCTCAGGTGCCACCTTCAGTAAATATGTCAGTATCTGCTTCTTATAGTAATGAACTCCTTTGTTTGAGTGACTGTGCACTTACAGTACATTGAGTATGTGTACAATCAGTCTTTCAGAGGTAGAGAAGAATGAGTAATGTTCACTTCACACTGATTGATATGTCATTTATTCAAACAGAAAATGTAGCTTTTAATTAAAGGGCGAGCGACAGTTCCAGTAAACAGGATATTTTTTTAAATAAATAAACTCAATTATAAAATCAAATTCACAGTATTTCTTCTGCTAAATCTCTTTATGAATATTCTGGAGAACAAAATGGAAGTCTTCACTCAGACAGAACTCCTGGAGGCTCCTCTCAGAAGGTTGTGGCAACTTGTGTCAGTTTTACTTATTTAACATGAAGTGTGACATTGCAATTTCATGCGTCTCACTGTGTGTATGTGTCACGTTTGCAAAGACATGAAGGCTCTCGAAATAGAGTTCTGTCTTCATTTGCCTTCATTACCCACCCACCCATCCACCCCCCCCCCCCCCACACACACACACGCACGCACACACACACACACACACACACACACACACACACACACACACACACACACACACACACACACACACACACTGGCACATGTCTTAAATCTATGATTTCTAAATATTAAAGACCTTATTAGTTTTATCATTATTTTTTCTCAAGAAATTACTGTGAAAGAACTAAATAAAAAACAGCATTTTTTTCATGCGAGAACAATGCAATGAGAAAAGTTGCCATGTAGTTAAAACAAGAATGCAGCACTGCCTGAATAGACACTGTACCTAAGAACAATCACATACATTTACATTATTAAAAATCATTTAGCACTATACGGATTGTGTGGTCATGTGTTTTTATGTATCATGTTGGCTCACGCTTTGTTTATGTGTGCAGTAAAACATTGGGCATATTTGGCGTCACTTATTCTCAGTGACCTGGTAACCATTTTGTCCCGTTCAGTGTTGATGTTAAAGTTTCTGAACAGACCGGACCTTTTCTTCCCTCTCACCTCCAACTACTGACTGACTATAACACAGTGATATTAGAGATGAGATAGAGATGACCATGTGCTTAAATTAGCATTCTTCTCTGTCTTAAGACTGTACAGTCCTTTTAAAATGTAGTCTCTTATCAACCACCACCCAATCATTTTGCATGTATCCCTTAGGCTGTGCATTATGTAGCAAACAAGAATAAATGAATAAGTGAATACAAATATGACCACATGCTATTTGTCAGTATAATGGAGGGCAAGGGCTAAAGAAAAATATGCAGTAATAAGCTTTGAAGCTCCATTTAAAAATACATTAAAGACACAAATATTCAGACGAGACAATTCTGGACAGAATTATTTGGCTTTATTATCATTACACTACACTGTACATTTTGTGGCACATTAAGTGGCACAAGCCCCTTGAGGACGATGAAGATACCTTGATGTCTTGGTTTTAATTTGAGTTTCTCCTTCAGTCGGCGTGGACCATAGATCATGATTGCGGTGGCATCTGATCGTGGATTATGATACAAAAAGATTGCTTAGATAGACATATGCCTACTCACTTTATCGCTATTACTGGCAATACTTTGAGACACTTTGATACTTCTCTGTGTTATAAAATGTCTTTTCTCATGAATTATGTAAATATTGTTATTTTGGTGTTGTGATATCTATTGCCTGTCTGTCTGTCAGGTAGTGGGATCCCTCACATGCTACATTCATGGAGGTTTCATTTTTTTTCTCTTACTTAAAGGCCGAGGATGTTGCACCTCTTAAAAGGGATAGTTCACCCAAAAATTTAAATTTTGAGTTCACAAAACACTTTTGGAGTTTCAGGGTTAAACAGCCTTGCGAACAAATCCAATAGGATTGGAGTTACTGGAGGATCACTTCTTCAAACAGAAAAAAATAATTACTGCTCCTGTGGTGTCATCTAAGTGTCCGATGATTTGTGAATTTGGATGATATTTATAAAATTTGATTGAGTCTCGGTCACTCTTTACTGACCATTTGTGTATATTTCTTCTCCTTTCATATTCGTTCAATGGAACCAACTCTACGGATGTTAGCTGTCATCAGGTTTACATTTACAATGAGTGTGTGTTTGTATGTATCTCAGCCTTTTGTTCTTATCCAGACCTTTATTTTATATTTCAGTTTGTTCAGTTCTGTTAGCTGAATTTCTTCTTATCGCTTATATGCAGTGCCTTTAAAATTGAATCAGTATTGGAGTAGCCTCCTGTCAGACTCTAGTAACACATCTAATGAAGCCATTTAACCAGCTCCACTGCAAAGTCTCAGCTCACTGCCTGTCTTGAATACACCAAATAATTATCAACTGAAGGACTTTTAATTAAAGTATGTGTCGGTGTCAGCATTCCAGAATTGGCAACTTTAGTCCACCTCCATTATTCAAATTCTTGTCCGACAGAAGAAGAAATCAGTGTGTACGTTGAGGAACCAGCAGGAGTTCTGAACTTGATGATTTGTTATTGAGGTCTGAAATTAGATTAGTCTCTTAAAGCGAATATGGCATATGTTCCGTAGCTGTGGTCCACATCTCATTCCCCGGAAAACCAGGGGGAGGACTCTGACAAGCAGAGGTGACACACAGTGACTGATGTAAGCAGAACGGTAGCATGTGGTGTCTCAGAAGGTCTGAGGCCACATTTAGCTCATCTCCACATCTGATGGCTGCTCTGCTGGGGTTAGGAGTGCAGACAGAGTGCAATGCATTGTTCAACATGAAATATTTATTATAGTGCCAGAGCTGGTTTAACAGTATTCCCAGATCTCTGAAGCGGCTGAAGTCAGTGGAGTTAGATTTTAAAGTAATTCCATGTGTCTTTGACCATTTTAATTAGCGTTTCAAAAAACTGCAAAGTGAGGTAGTGGTTGCTTTGAATCTCATAAATGTAAAAATATCACAAACTTTCAGTTTTCCTGAATCAAATTATGATTAGATTAATGAAAAGCAACAGTGATAACCTTCAAATAATAAGCTGTTTACTGTATGTTTAATGTTAGGGATGCCCCCTAAAACTTCATGATTGGAATAATAGGTCGTGGACCTATTCGACTGAGATTCTTCAAGTTTGTGTTGGTTTCTCTGTCAGTCAGTGAGCAGCTGCAGTAGGAACTACGCTGCTCTCCAGGTAAAACCCTTCTAGTCCTGTAAGTCGTCCTGTCCACTTTGGGTTGTCTACAGGTAAAGGTAGCTGAGAGAGCAACTTAGTTCAGTATAGTATTTGGCTTTTGTTTGATTTCGAGTGCCGGCACATTTCAAATTTGATCTCAGCGTAGTTAGCTCAGAGAAATATTGGGTTACGAACATACTACTACATTTAAGTTTGAAAATGCATCAACTCAGAACAATGAATAGGCCTGGCATCCACACCACAGCATTTTAAAACAGTTGAAACATAAAAGTATTGGAAAAAATCAAACCCAGTTTTAGTCGGAAAAATGCGTTTTAGTCTGCACAGGCTGAACAGGAAATGTCGTCTGGCTCCTAGCCTTGGCTACCAGTTATATCAGTGTAATATAAATAATCAAATATCAAGTGTTGCAGACCCTGTGTTCTGCATTGATGATAACCATTAACTTGCGTAGGAGACAAGCTGTTAGTTGAGAAATCTGCGACAGTTCTGCAACTTACAAAAAAATACTTCCTGTTTACACCAACATGTGCATGCCCAGTCAACATGAGTGGTCAAGTGATATGTATTTTCAGCCATGTGTAGTAATGACAGGGAATAAAAGTGATTGCGAACATATACAGTTACCTGCATGGCTTCAGAGAAAGAATTTTACCTGATAAAAAAAGATAAAGAAAATTAATGAGAAGGTTACAGGTGGCAAAGATTTTTTTCTTTTTTTCAGTTGTAGCTTGACTACCCTAGTTTACAAAGAGAGAGAGAGAGAGAGAGAGAGAGGCTACTGTGTGTGGCAATTGGCCTGCTTTGATCTCGCTCTCTCTCTTGTCCCGTTTCAAAAGAATCCATTAAGAAAAATGTGTGTGCTGGAGGGGAAGGAAAAAAGGTAGGAGTAGGAAGAAGAAGAGGAGGACGAGGAGGAGGGATGGAGGCATTGAGGGGAGGGGGCTGTGTTGACCACCGAAGTGTGAAGAGTGTGCAACTTCCTCCCACTGTCTTTCATTGCTCTCTAAGACGTCTATTATGTCTGTGGAAAGTGGGAAAATGAGCAGGCTCTCTCTCTCTCTCTCTCTCTCTCTCTCTCTCTCTCTCTCTCTCTCTCTCTTGCTCTCCCTGTGTCTCCCGCCTCAGTTTTCTCACTAAAGGAAGCTGGTTCCCACAGGCTGAACAATACGTTAGCCAAGTGGAGCAGCATTGTCTGATGGGCGGATTGGGTGGAAGCGAAACTATATGACCTTATAGGAACTGTTAATGGTTACAGGGGACGTGGGAGCTCTATAATACGCATGAAGGCACGACCGCAATCGCTTTCTCAAAGCCGCTTTCTACTCAACTCGGGTTAAGCTGACAAAGTTCGTGTCACGTGTTCGTATAAGCACTTTTGATGAAAATATGATTTTTGTTTTACAACAGTTCCTCTTGAATGATTTTACAGAAAGGAAGACCTTGAAGCTGCTTAGTAAAATGAAACATAAAACTAAGATTGTAATTGTGATAAAATAAAATTGTAATGGCAGCTGTGGCCCCCGGAGTTAAAGCAGGTTGTCCACTATCCAGATGGTCGGCGGTTTGATCCCGGTCTTTCTCATTCCACGTGCTTGGACAAGATATGGATACGGGGCGTGATACTGAAGGCTGTGTCTGCAGTGTGTGAGTGATCTGTGCTCGAAAAAGTGCTGAGCTGTGTGACTGAGTGTGTGAATGGAAAACTGTAAAGTGCTTTGTTCTGCTGAAAACAGCTGCTTCTATGATCACATTCTGTGAGTCTCTGAAAGTCTTGTTGTGTGTGCTTTGGAACCTGTAGGTAAACCTTTGTCATATTGTTCTAGAAAGACTCTGGATCATATACCAACCTTCAGAGACCTTCAAAGACTTCACTTTAACAGAGCTTTCTCAAACACACAGAATAGTCCAATAGAAATTCCTATAGCTGTCGTAGCTGACGTAGCTGACGTGTTTACTTAAGTGACTGATGTTCCATTCAGCCTTGAAGCAAGCCAGAGAAGTTGGAGCAAATATGACGATGATTTCTTTCTGCCAGTTTGCAAATAAAATGAGTTATCCGAGTTATCAATAATTGCCATTGTGCCATATATACATTTCATTCGTAGCTGCTATGCAGTTTGCTGTGACAGCTTCATGGACTAATGTGCTTATGTTGATTATTTTAGTTTTCATAGAAGTTCAAATTTTCCATTTTATGTTGTTGGCCACATGTTGATTAAGAGTCATCAATACAAGAGGAAAACCCATGTTGACAAATACTGGAATTTTCCTGTTGCATGTGTGGTCCTGCAGAGAGTGTTTCTAACACTGTGGTTTCTAACACCTCACATCACCAATGGGGGAGCAAGCGCCCCACTCTGTACAAGAATGTATGGGGAGAGTGCTCTCTGAGGTGCCTCCACTGTAGAGTGAACATGATTGAATACCCACACAGCAGAGAAAAGATAACCAAGTTCTGGCTGTCTTAGCCATTGGTAAAACAGCATGAAGTGCCCTTCAGAGTGCATTTACATGTGACAGTCTGGAATGAAGTGCCCTCATGGGTGCCCTGCCAAGTAGCCCCACCAGTGAGAAACCATGATTTAGAACCCTTTAAATGGAGGAGATGTAATGCAGTGCCCTCTGTGTTGCCATAGAGAGCTGTATGTTTGCTCCTCTGGTGAAGAAAAAGTATAAGTGCCGTGTAGGGTGCACCTATGTCTGACGTACTGAAGCACAGAGATGGCTTGTCTTCTCAATGAAGAAAAGAAATACATGATTTAGCACTCTAGTGAAGTGTTCGTCTTCTCTATCATGGTAAAGGATTAAACACGCCACACTCTGGTGCCCTAAAGTTCCCTGTGTGATGAGAGTCGCATCATGATTTTAGGGATTTAAAAGGTATTACACATCTGTATACATACGTTTCTATGATCTACTCTATATCTTCTTGTATGGTTTAATGGCTCAATGGATCCAACAATGCAGCGTAGCCATTTTTTTTAGATAAACATTATCCAAAATTTTGCCTTTCACACATGAGCCAAGTGTAATAGTGAGGGTTTGTGCAGCAGGCAGAGGACGGAACCTATTCATTCCACTGCAGAGATCTTGTGGTTGTATATCACCGTCACCTGGGTTAGCCCTTATCACCAGAAGCTCTCTTGACATCTTCTTGGGTCTCTTCTACATGTAAATGTTTTTACTCTTCTAAACAATTCTTTGTTTGTTTTTCAGTTTTGCATCTGTTCCATGTTCGAAATGTCATCAACGCTCCCTGTGGCTGACTGTAAATCCTGTGGATAATCTCTTGCTGTGTTCTATTATCAGCTCATTCAGACATTATCCAGAGTTTTTACCAGGGGACTTGCTGGAGATACTCCGGAAGAGTCTGGAGCCTTTCACTCGGACACTTGTCTTCTCACACACAACCCCTCCGGAGAATGTCCGGAGATTATCGGGAGTTTATGTATGAAAGCAGCTTAATGAAGTTTTATTCATTGTAAAACACCAAACACTGTATGTTCAGTAGACAGTAGAAGTAATTGATTTTCATATGCCTGACGATATTTTTGGCTATTGTGTCGACATAGTATTGCACACATGTATGTAAATATACCTAGCTAATAAGGTTGATTGAATTCTATGTAAAGAAAGCAAATGTTCTTTTCTCCCTCTCTCTCTCTCTCCCTCAGATCAGGGGGTGGGTCCCGTCAGTTAGAAGCCAGTGGCTGATACATATAGAGGAACAGAGGAGGAGGAAATTACACGTGCTATCAACCGAGTTCAAGAACATTCTTCTTTATCTCTCTCCGCCCCCCCCCCCCCCCCCCCCCGACCTCCTGTGATTCTTTTTCTCTTCTTCTCTTCTTTTTCTCTTCTTCTCTTCTTTTTCTCCAAGCGCTGCTGCACAAACAGCCGTCAGAAAAGGTATGCGTCTCACCATTCACAGCAGCCGACAGGGGGTCCCTCACCTCAAATCAGCCCATGGGATTTACCCCCCCTACACACACACACACACAAATACTTATCCCCTCTACCAGCTTGCCACCCCGCCTACCCCTCGCCTCCACCTAAGACATGCATTGCTCACAACACACAGTGGGATGAGCATGACTTTGAACTTGCGCGCGTTAGAGTGTGTTTGTTTTGACCTTCTGTCCCAGTGCAGGTACTGGTTAGCTTGGACTGTAACATTAAAAACGTATAAATGTTAGAGTGCAATTCTGTCCACATCAGAGCGAGTCCTTTAACAACAATAACAATGAAGAAAACTCCATGTAACAAACACAAGCTCCGAGCTCAGAATGTCTCCCGACCTCTTCACTTTTTGCACTTTTATTGGGTTTTAGATAAAAAGATTTAAAGGGATAAAATCCTAGTCTACATTCAATAACCCTTAACAACTGAGTAAAACATGTTTTTTTTTTTTTTCAAATAATGAAGAAAGAAAACTAAAATCAAACAAAAAATATTAAGTATTTAGATCTTTTGTTGCAGCACTTAAACTGTTATCAGCTGCATCCTGTTTCCTTCAATGGTCCAGTCTGTAGGATTTATGAGGATGTTAATTATAATTAAACGTTTTAACTTGTGATTGATCACCTAAAAATAAGAATGTTTGTGTTTTCTTTAAAATGATCCCTTCACTTATATAATATTCCCCCGTGTTGCATGACCATGTTTCTCTAGCACAGAATGGACAAACCTCACACTGCTATGATGTTTTAATATTTACAATAACATCGCGTTTTGATTATTTCACACTTTAAACTATCTCTGCTCTGTGCTCAGAACTCGATTTCACAACTGATTTGAAGTAGACGTAGTTTAGAAAGACATAAACGTGTGTGTAAGGGCTGACAATTCACCAGTAAATCCAGTATACATCAATTAAGACACTTTCAACTTCAATATAAAATAATAAACAAAATGTGAAATCTGTGCAAATGTATACAAAACTAGATCAAAAGATTAAAATTTGAGAAGAAACTCCATCAAAGGTCATGTGATGCAAAGTTATCGTCCGGATTCCTGCCTTGTTGCAGATGCTTGTCCACTGCTTCCCTGCAGTCTTTAAGACGTCGCGTGCAGCTGAGCACACCTCTCGCTTGATTTAAATCACACTGAAAACCACCCAGTGTAAAACAATGCAAGGGGCTGTGTTGATGGGGGAGTGTTGCTTCAGGTACCAGCCACACTTAAAATATGATCCAGGAAATCCAGCAGAAGTAACAGATACATGAGTTAAGTTCAAGGCTGGTATGAAACCAAACACTCTGCTCAGTGGTTTATTACTATGAGACAGGATTTTACAACCCTGGACAGTTGTAGAATCTTGTTTTATCGTTCAGCTCGACAATCGCCAGGTTAATGGTGGAAATGCAGTGTTCACGTTTCAAACTAATCCACCAGGAATGTGAACTTGCATATAATTGATTGTAGCTTTTCCTACAGTAGATTTGAACAAAGTACACACAGTACACCATAAATGATGCAGCAGCAGTGCACACACACACACACACACACACACACACACACACACACACAGCTGCAGAGGAAGTGCCCTGTGCGTCAGCTAACATCTTTAACATTACCTCCCCACCGTCACTGATCTTCTTCCACTTCTCTTGAATCCAACTCAAGATAAACTTCACCGTCCCCTCACCTACCAGGGTCCGGGGAAGTGGCTGCATTGTACCAGTTGTGTCATCACCCAATTAGAGGCCGACCAATATGGATTTTGGGGGGGCGAAACACTTATACTGATATTAGGGGGTAAAAAATGTCTTCAAAAATCAATTTGAATTTAAAAAAGTGATTCCTGAGAGGTCACTATCCCACTCTTATGACAACGAAATGTAAATTGGGCTTGATAGTTTACAGTTTAACCATGAACTTTATTATAAATAATAAGAAACAAAGAGAAAACTAATACAACCAAACATATATACCATTTCATGCAGAGGTCATACATGTTCACAGAGCCATACTTTTTTGGTACCGGTTTCTCTAAAATAGTAAACAGCGGCAAGAAGAAGGACCCAATGAAATGACTTCATATGTCAATCAATCATAAACTATGTACAAACAATAACAGTGCCGGATAAAAAAAGAAGTTATGTTTTATTGGTCAAAGTAGCTCTAATTCACACCTTCAATATGTTTCAATGACTGGACTTCAAGTTTGATGACTCCTGACTCCACTGTTATTAGCACCTGACCATGTTTTAGGACAAATGTACACTCAAACACAGATAATAATTAAAGCAACACTATATAACCTTAGTTGAGCCACAGCGCCCTCTGCAGCCACACATGGTGATTATTTCTCTTGGGCTCCGTGTCCAAGCGATTAAGTGGTGAAGAAAAATGTAACTCTGTCAAATGTTCAGAGAACTGAAACATACCTTAATGGTGGGTATTGCTCATGATCCCCGGCTTCCTGAACCGGGAGACAAATCTTTCTTGATATTTTTTAAAGTGTCGTCTCTGAATACTGGAGATTTATTTGACCTGGTTTACAGCTTCACTCTCGAGCTTGAACCTGATTCTGCCAATTTCAACTGCGTTGATCAGTCACTTATTCTCACCAGAGTCACAGAGAGCCTGAGCAGACGTTCAGGGTGAACAAATCTGGCTCCTTTTGCAAAGTCATTGTTCCAGCAAACTGAAATACAAACCGCTTATTTTAAGGTAAAATAGTCGAATAGTGGAGCTTTAAGTGATTTTCTTGTAATGACAGGGAACAAGGTAAATAACCAGAGAATGACATACTCCAAACAAATTAATAAAACATAATCATGGGCGATTTACACACAAATTACACACACTCCAATACACACACAGTTCCCTCTGTTCTCCTCTTTGGGAACTTCATCTTCTTCTCCTTCTTCCTTTCTTTTTCCTATTCTTCTTCTTCTTTTTTCTTCTGGGGAGAGTTTCGGGGGGGGGGGCTGGCACTCCTGTGGCCCTGCAGCTGCACTCTGGGTTTCCTCGCCTGTTTTCAAGGGGCAAATAAAACCCTATTATATATTTGAGGGAGGGCCGTATTCAGGCTGCAGACACTCAGATGAAACACAGCCGCAGCCGCACAATCACAGGCCGTGAAGGTATGAATGAACAGCACCCATTAAAAACCTTGCCACCCCCCCTCTCAACCCAGTGGCTTTTTTAACTGAATCTACAGATCGCTGAACTTGCTAAGTTCAGGATGATTTGTGAAATAACTATATCCTGTAACTCATTCTTCTACTGAAAACTTAAGGTTGTTCATGTGCCATGTTGGGGCATGAAGCAAATTATCCTCCATTTGAAAGTTCGACATTGCTTTTTCATCATCACTTAAGAATCAGCCTGAATTTCTTAAAATGGATCACCCATGACCATATCATATTCAATTAGACCCTATTATTAATAATGTGGCAAAAGATATGACTGCTTCTATTTAGAGCATAATTCAAATCTATTGAATAGTGATTGATTCTGATGAACCCTCAGAAATCACAGGTATCAATCAACACCTCCTCTTTTAATCATTTTCTTACCCAAACCTCATCAAATGCAGAGGTGCAGATTCCAACACAGATTTAACAATGTGATGTCGAAACACGTTTCCAAGCAGAAGCAGAATGATTCATGGTAATAATGTGAAGTGAAAATGTCGTTCTTTGTTTTGGCCTCTTGTGACCTGGAAAATGTTGAATGTGGGTCAATATGAAATCAAGATTTCAGGGCGGGCTGCAGCTCTTCTGAAACGTAAATATATTTAAACAGGTCGGGTTCAATCTGAGACTGTCCCCAGAGAACAGCAGCAGTATCAGGAATGTCAGCGGGTGCAGCACACACTCAGCTGCCAGTTCATTAGGTAATACAGCACTACTGCAATTATAATGTTTAGATTGTGTGAGTAACAATATCTCGATTACAGAGTCTTTTTCAGCAGCTGTACAAACTGTGTTCCATGTGGTAAACAAAATGTAAAAATCAAAGCAAATTTTCAAAACATTGACCCTCTGAGAAAATGGGATTTTTTTGATGCGTGAAGCTCTTTGCTTGAATGCAGGGCAATGTGTTGTGTAAACTTGTATTATCGTATTTTGAAGTTACAATCATGAGTGCAGGGTTCACTTTCCTATGTCAGGTCTGTGTGTGTGTCCTCTGAGTCAGTGTCAGAGTTGTGTTGATAACAGTGTTCTCCCACATACAGGCCGCTCCCTGCTGCTGACACACTGCAGCCGCCTGCTCTAGATTGCAGACACGGACTGTTTTTCCTGCAGAGAGACGTTGGGGTTATTTAATGCTCGGATGAACCACGCTGCCTGATACAATCGCTCTGTGTGTGTGGTGTGTGTTTGTTCAGTGTATGTCATGCTATGCCACGAGCAGGGTATTTCCGTCTCAACCGAACCGTAAAAGGCTTTTCATTACAAACTATTTATATCCAATTGTGTGGAACTACATAAACAGTCTTTAAGTGTTTTGTAACTTGTATTTTATCTCTCCCGCACAACTAAATGTTCCTTTTCATCCCACACACTTTGAGATAAGTACAATCACAGGGCACTTATCAGTCACTACAGACACTGAGGAAACCCACAGAGCCTTTATCCAAACAGCCAATTGTCTGCTACACCCATACTACATCTATTACTGAAGGTATTTCCTCGTGTTCACAAAAATAGTGTATATATATATATAGATAGACATATATAGTTATATTCATTTACATTCTATTTTTTCTTATATATTGGAGTGGAATTAAAATCTTATCAAACTAATAATAGCAAGTATTATTGGTCAATATTGCTTCGTGATTACATACTTAGTGATTAAAGGTTCTACAATCAACTTTTCATTTTGAATATATAGATAGCGAATCTATTCGCTATCTATATAGATAGCTATCTATCTATTCTCCTTTATTACACTCACACCTCCCATTCCATCTATCCCTCTCTATGCCTCCACCTTTCTTCACTCAGCTGCCACGCTGAGCCAAGCCAAGCTGCTGCATCCCTCTTTTGCATGATGGCTCATTTTCATGGTGAAGTGGCCTTACACTGTGCAGAGTAGGGAGCCTGGGCCAGTTTATTGGGAGTTGCCAGGGAAAACTAAATCTCTGTGAAGTTCCAACAGAGTACCAAGTCGCGTTTTATTTCAAATGGCCTGAAAAGAACCAGACTTTCACACAGGAGACCACTGTTTGTTTCCATTGTCATACCGATCACATTACTGTTTCTTATATCCATGGCAGTTCCACAGCCCTGTGTTTGTGACCAAGGGGACATAGGTCTTCAAATTATGAGGAATTGTGTTTTTTTTTACATAATCATCTAGTTTTGTTAACCTAAACAAAGAGTGTCTGTTCCACAAAAGTAACATTGATGATGTATGATAATATGGTTGGTTGATTTCAGTGGATCAACAGGAAGCTACCTAACTTCACATCAATGAAGCTATCATCAACGGTTTGATGGCAAGAGAGATTAGAGTCAAGGGAGTCTTGCTCATCTTTGATAGCCTTCAACGGCTCCTTGAGTCCGCGAAAGACCGTTCCCTTCAAATTGAATCTTCCACCTGGATTTTGCAGCAGTGATACCGAGTGCCAGCTACTATACACTGCAGAAGCCACGACAAAAAAAGAGGAACCAGTGTGAAGCACTTCTAATTCCTATATCAGATTGTCAAAAAGAGCAGCAGCGAAGGAGGAATTGACATTGATAGTTTGACAATCTCAGACACCATGGTGTCCTCTCAGGTAAAATATATTTTCTTCATCAGTAGTCTAGTAAATAGTTGCTGGCCAAAGAACAGAGAAAAATGAAGTAATAATAAAGTAGCATAATTACATTTTCCTAGATTTCCAGAGTTTAATTTAGAGCTGGAAACATGAGACCCCTTAACATTTGAGCAACAAGTGAAAATTATGGTAGCAAAAATGCAAGATTGGCTGCCTGACTGGAGTCAGTCTGCTTGGTGTGTCGAGAAGAGATAGAGGAGTTTTCAACTTTAAGAGACTTGACCTGATGGTAAAACAGCTCTACGTATGTGAGGCTCTAAGCTGTCGGTCATGCTGTCTGAGGACTGTGCATTGACACAGTGCAGAGATTTAGGTTGAGCAAAATCAGCAAAATGGATTTTAAAGGTAATGCATGCTGAGCAGGTTTGTGCTTAGGACTGGAGATAAGGGAGAGGTAGGCGGAAGCCAGTAGCAGGGCTTGGAGATGTTGGGCAGCAGGAAGGTAGGCAGGAAGAGATTCAGTCTTGGAAATATAAGGTTAGTGAAAAAGACTAAACATGAGGAAGCAAAGAACTTAAGGAAGAAGGAAAATCTGGTGTATAACTGGGTGTCATCCACATAGCAGTGGACATTTACAGAGTGTTTTCTTCCTTGTGGAAGAATATATAATGAAAATAGAATTGGGCCGAGCAAACAACCTTTAGGAACACTGTGGATAAATTTGGTGTGCGCAGATTTATGCAAATTAATTTGCACAAATTGGAACCGATCTAAGAATGATTTAAACCTGGTAAGGGTGGTTTCTATTAGGCCAAATAACTGTTCTACTCGCTGTTATAAAATGTAATGATCAATAGTGTTGAATGCTGCACTAACATCTATCATAGGAGCAGAATTTCTTTAAGTAATTTTGTAGGTCCAAGTTAGAAATTGTGGGTTTAAACAATGAGAATATTGTGGTCAGCTGATCAAGGGTGATTAGCTGATCAGAAGACATTTCGGTTCTTGATGATGTATTAGTGTCAACTTAGGGCAGGAGATGGTAGATTATATTTATAATTTTTTGTTATTGTTAAAGACGTTCATAAAGATATTGGGTTGGAGCATTCAGCTCAGTTCCATCTGCAGTCCTTGGGCAGTTTCACACTAAATCTAAAACACCGCGAATGAAAAAGAACATTAATTTACAAAACCGTCAAAGTCTCTATGACACAAATAGAATAGTTATATAATCATATCTATGAGTACACACCGACATATACCAGCACATTCATTCAATACTTCGGAAAAATTGCAATTCAACAAATACAAAATCTGAATCGTATCTGTACTTGAATAAACACAAAAATCAGCTTTAAAATATATTAAAGTGTATTACCATGGGCTTTACTGTATAACATATGATTAAATTGCTAAAGGTATACACTTAATCAAAGTTGTTTTCCATATTTTATATTTAGTATAAAAAAAATGCAAGATAGGGAATGTAGGTGGATATAGGTCTGTACATATACTTTCAATGGAAATGCTTGACAAAAAGAAGAAAACATCAGTGAACTCAGTGTTGATTATCATAAAATCATCATCAAATGATGAAAAATGACACACGGGAGAACACACAGGATGCAGGATGCATGAGGGCGCACACACACACACACACACACACACACACACTCACACACATGGGAAGAGCTTAGTGGGGAGAAATAGCCAGTTTTGCCGGCGAGCCGCACTTTGGGAATGATTATGTTATCTATTCAGACAAATCTCCTGGGGGAAATATTGGAAGCCATAAAACTGCCAGTTATCCCCATCTGTGTGTCTGTGTGTGTGTGTGTGTGTGTGTGTGTGTGCGTGTGTGTCTGTGTGTGTGTGTGTGTGTGTGCGCGCGTGCGAGTTCGATGACATTGCTGAGCGCAATGAGCCGATGGCATCTGAAGGCTATTAGCATGGAGAGAATACATTCCGGAACTGGCTGGCCAATACAAACATTTGGCTCGCCATAATGATGTGTGACTAGACTGCTCCGTTGCCATGGAGACCCTCAACAAGCCGGTGTGTCTCTCTCTCTCTCTCTCTCTCTCTCTCTCTCTCTCTCTCTCTCTCTCTCTCTCTCTCTCTCTCTTCATCCTATTTCCTACTAACACTTAATTGGATGATTCTAAGTAGTTAAGCATCAGTGTAGCTGCTTTCAATATCAAAATCATGTCTACTTTGATTTTTCTTTTTAAAGACCACTGCGAGCCAAATATTCTGTTTCAGTGCTAAACTTTGAGGGGGCACAGAGTAAGGAAGTCAAAAATATGGGTGCTCTAGAGGATGTCGCACCATTTAAGCCCTAGGAGACAAACTGTGATTTGGGAATACAGGCTATACGATAAACATTTGATTGGTTGGTATTATTAGGGATTGAAGTGGTAATTTATCCTGGTATTTACCGGGTCTGGTCCTGTAAATGCATCAAATATTTTGAATATATTGAGTATTATCTAACAGGCCACAAGAATGCAGGGCACACTAACAGGATGCGTAGGTATGCATGGGGAATAAAACAATATGATCAATTACCCACCCAATATACTGGTAGATGAATCAATCTGTCAAGCTCTGAAACCCCCAATCAGCATTTCTCAGTGTTCAAGTTCTGCACTAACAGAAAGTGTTGAGTGACGATACGCGAGCTGTTATCAGCAGTGACTCGAGTGCACAGGTTTGCAGTCCTTTTTAAAAGGGAAAACCTGATCTGTATTTAACTTTATACAAATTACAACCATACCAAAAGTTGTATGGTGTGCCAGTGCTGTTCAACTTCTTCTATTAAACATCCTTAAAAATGAGGAATGTTCACAATTATGACACAAAGTTCAGCAACACAAATAACATGTGTATAATTAAGAAGGCTTACTTACTGACTGGTTTGAAAGTTAGTGCCAAGTTCACTTAACTAAGTGTCGGAGGTAGTGTTACCTTGGAAGCTCTGTGAGAAGTCACCATACATCATGAAGCTTCCAGCGGTGTCTGATTAGTGAGGGTTCATGGAGGAATGTTGCGTGTTACCTGGTATGTGATATAATCGACAGCACATGATGTTAGTTGATGCTACAATACCCATGATAAATTGGAATATTTACAGACAACTTCTCATCTTGTGTTCCAAGATGCACAAATGACAATTGCACAGGCTCATTTAAATGCCAGGAAAAATAAACTCTCCAAAAGAACTAATATTATGGCAAAATGAAAACTGACAGGAGATCAGTTTTGTTGACTCAACCAAGTTGACCTTTATGATAAACTTTTTTACAAAGTAAATTAGCTTTTGTAATTCCTCTATTGTTGTGATGTTACTTAATATTGGTCTTGCCGTCAAGCATAACTCAGCGACCTTTGGTAGATGAATCTGACTAGATCAGAATAACCCAGGCCAGGCCAGGCCAGGCCAGGGAAGATTTCACTCCGTCAGGTACATTCCACCCTCTTGGCCAGTCTTGTGTTTATTTCTAAGGAGGGCTCTCTTTCCCAGGTCTCTCTTGGCCTCAGAGCGAAGGCTCTTGGCTGAGGTCCACGTTGCACAAAGGGCCCGGGCATTCCAGCTGTCTGCCTTTAATCCAGTGTGTCAGCTCGTGTTAATGTTGCAGCGTGAAATCTGAGGGTGCAAAGCGGCGTGGAATATCTACAAGGAAAAAACCCACCCTAAGAATTCCTCTGGAAAAGGCCACCGAGAATCGAACCGGCCACACTGCAGTCGGCTGGTGGTAGAGTTAATGAAAGGTGGATACAGCAATGTTGAGGATGATTGAGTGTGTGTGTGTGTGTGTGTGTGTGTGTGTGTGTGTGTGTGTGTGTGTGTGTGTGTGTGTGTGTGTGTGTGTCCATCAGTCTCTGAGCCTGCCAAGCAGGTGGTAGAAAGTAACATTTGGGAGGTATTTTTAAATGGAGCCACCTAACATCCGAGGAGGACGCTGGTCTAAATCAAAAGGAAAAGCGAGGAGAAAGAGGACTCCATGGACTAATGTGAGACTAAATCAGCATTTCCGCTCCTCCTCAGGCCCCCCGCGGCCCACTCTGACACACAATAGAGGAATGACACGCTTCTGTGGACGGTTAATTATCTTAGACACACACACAGCGCACGTGCATGACCGCGGACATTAGGGCAGATGTACATATGCATATTCCACAATGCACACACAAGTTGGTGCACACACACTCTCAGTGAATACACATAATCACTCCACGCCCTGTCTGCCTCACCTCACTCACTGCTGTCCAACTATTGTAAGCTGCATCTACTCAGCTTTAGCGCAGCCCTCCATTCTCCAGCTACTGTAACTCCTGGACAGTTAGTGGCAGCAGGCATGTATAGGGGTCCAATCACCTTTTCTCTGGTTGATTTTATCAGTGACGGGACCTAAGTCTCCTTCTGCTGATCCGCCTCCCACGTGAAGGTGCCACCCAAGACGTCCTGACATTCTGCCAACCTGAGCTCTTCAGAGCCATAAAAGCCGCACACAGATTTGGATTTTATCACTTCATGAAGCAGCTCCACAGAACGACTGCACTCTGATCCGCTGCTTTTGTTTGTTTCTACACAAACCAGATTTTAAATGTAAGGTAATCTTTCTTTCATGAGTAAATGTGTTCATATAGTTAACCTTTATATTAAAGAATACTAACATAAAAATTAGATTTTGCTCTTGGGTAAATGAAAATAAAATGCAAATGCTCTTGCTCACTTGCCTGATTGAGAGGTGACTCATGTTTATGGTATGTTGAACAAATATTTAAGGTTTTGTGCTTCAATCTCCAATGGCAACACAATTCAAAGTGCTTCACGTGGGAGACATACAAAGCCACAGGTATAGAAGAAACGAGGTAATGAAAATTACACCAGTGAGTGATCAATTAAAACATTTAAAACAGCACATAAAATACTGAAACAATAAAATAGACAATAAGAAACGAACTAAATAATATATAAGAAGATAAAACCCATCATAGATTATGTGATATTAGCGCAGGTGCCCCGCGTACAGGGGCTAGAATCTTCCTGCAGAGGCCGCAGGTTCAGACCGGTTCAGACCCGTTCCTTTGCTGCATGTTAAACACTTTCATTCACTCCCCACTTCACATTTGTACTGTCCTCTCAACAAACACTAAATGACCCAAAATGCCTTGAATTCAAATAGATGATATGTTTAAAATCTTACAGAAAATAATTTCTTCTCAAGTGCTGTTTTCAAGAACAGTGAACTTCAATCTCAAGGAGGACTTGAGGAGAAAATGCACAGAATTACACGTTCCATAAATTCAGGCAATCCAAAATCTAGATTTTAACAATTTAAAGGTTGGTTATTTTGGAGACAAGTGAATTTCTGCTTAGACTAAAAATAAAAAGTGGGTTAAGCCAAATCTTACAACATAGAGCTGAGCCTGACAAATTTGGAATGTGCTAAAATGGTCACTGTGCAGATAATAAACCCTTTCAATTTAGGTCAACGTCACTGCTGGCATCCTCCTCAGGGTTTGGGTTGTTCATTTTCATTTGTTGCAGCAACTAAGAATAGGAAGTAAGAATATAAGTCAGTGTCATAATTTCTCATCTCTCTGACAATTTTGTTTTTCTCATGACCCAGATTCAGAATGATATCCTCAGACTCATTCTTTGAATTTCATTATCCATAATGTCCACAGCAAATGAACATCCACGCCACTGTGTATGGAAAAAGACACTTATCATAACTTCCCAAAGAATCATCACGCCTTTGAGTTTTTAGGAGTATCAAAGTATTGTATGTATACACAAAAACGTAGGCTCTATTTTGCATGGTGAAATTGGAGATTATTACCTGCTGTGAAATAACACTTTCCCATGCAGCGATCTGATCAGTCTATGACTCTATGCTGGTGTTACTGTAACAGCAGATGATGGAGGATTTGAAGAAAAATATGAAAAAAGTGAGGTGGAAAAAGCCAGAGTGAAAGTCAAGGAGGAGAATGTAGGTCATTTTTTAGAAATGATAACTTGAACTCTTTCACCGATAACCGATAACAGATTCAACCGATAGCTTAGTGAAGTAATTCCAGAGACAGTTCCACAATGCTGCCATGAGTAATGGAAATTTATAAAGTTCTAATAAATGAGTACAAATAAAACAAACAAATCAAATGTAGCAAAAGTGACACGAGATAATATTCTTTTCGAAATAAGACAAATCTGATATAATGTATAGAAAGTTTGATCATATTACACACTGCAGGTTCATGAACTTCATCATCAAAAATGCCAGCCATGTTTAACTTCAGGCATTCTGCGTTTAGACTCCAACCCCAGAGCATAGGTGGTCCGAGCATGGAGTATAATCAATCTACATTTGTTTGTGTTGTACCTTAGAAAATGAGTATTTCCAAATGTTATTGTCTTTCGTGCACAGATGGAAATGAATGTTGACATATACACAGTTTCATCAAATGAAGACGTACAATGCAATTCCGCACAACACTGAGACCACTTGTTGTCTTTATCCAACAAAACGCTTGGACATTTTATTTCTTCTTCTCCAGGAGCCACAGGGTGATGTTCTCATTATCGCACCAGTGTCATCTTTCTCTGTGTTCATCACACAGCCATCAGACACAGAGAAAGATGCACGCACGTACACACACACACACACACACACACACACACACACACACACACACATGCACTCACTGGTTCACAGCCTATTACCGCTACCTGTTTGTGTGCATGAATCAGCATTGTCATGAACACTTCCTACTTGCTCAACAGGTTGAGTGGTTGGTCATGATGTTGGCATTTCACCAAACAATTGTTTAATTTGAAATGTAACCGTGTAATAAAATGTGTTTGTCCTGTTTTTAGTGAATATCAAATATAAAAATGAATCAAATTTAAGTTTTCTTGTGATTTTGTTTTTTGATTTGCTGATATTAATTTATGTGTAATCCGGTTTTACTGGCATTATTTCCAGAAGATTCTATCAGAAATAGAATCTTATTGCCTATTTCAGATTTTCTTTATTTAATTTCTTCTTTTTCCTGATGTATATGTGATACTGTGTTTTAATGGTAGACTCATTTGGGAACTACAATTGCGATTTCCTATGTTTAATCAAATAATACAGCAGGTATGGTCCAAATCCATTTCATTTGCATTTCTACAGCAAGGTTTATAAATTGTAATGGAATGTTTTAAATTATATAAATAATTATCCTCAGATAGTTGTCTGCAACTGGGTCAAACCACAGTTCTAAATCGCCACCAGATCACAGACGCTGATCTGCATTATGGCAACAACATTCATAGAGTCACTTCCTTTTTGCTTATTTGTCTTTGTGTAAAAGCACAATGTTTAAGGTATTACTTTTATGCTTTATATTGAGCCAAATTACACAGCTTTTATTTTTTCAAAGTATTGAACTTGGGTCTGACGATGGTGTCAATTGCTTAACAGACCCCGGAAAAAGACAACATTAAATTTAAACGAATCAAATGTATATATAAGCCACACGTGAACAGTAATATAGAAAAGTATGTTTTATTTTATGAAAAACAAGCACTATAAAATCTTCATTGCAGATAAACCAGGTAGGATGAACACAAAATGTTTAACTTCACTCTGCGCCTTAGACTGTTTCTAAAAGGCTCTGCACATAACATCAAGTAAACACAAACAATTAAAAGTACAGTATATTGTAGAACTGTTTGAGGAGGATTGTACATCAGATTGAATGAAACTGACTACAGACCATTTACCATTCATGTATTTGTAGTAAGCCATACGCCAAGGTATACATGAGAGTGGAAAATTATGGCATTTGATACAAGATATTCCATCAAATTGGTATTTGCTAATGTTAATACCTTTAATACATATATATAGATACAAGCGATATATTAAATACATACAATACCAATCAAAACTAACCTGTGATGTGACAATGTGAAAGTCAAAAGTTCGACTTGCCGATCTACAGCCCAGCTCCAGATGTTGATCTTCCACCCAGCAAACCACATCTTGCACTGGCACTGGATGTAAACAGTCAGGTGCCTGCTCACCCAATATAGACGTAATCCCTAGATGGACTGGGCTGTATTGAAAAGTCTTTGATTCCCCTTTGACTGATGATGATCTAAAGACCCAAAGCTTTATTTTATCGCTCTGTGAGCTTGTTACTACATTAAGGAGCAGGATGTACTGCGCCTTAAACTTGTGCATTCTTGAGTATTGTGGACAATGACGTCAAAAAGTCTTGATCGGTTATTCACTATTTGACTAGTGATGAAGAAAGATTAGATATAGTATCCTGACCATTTAGCTTAATTATCAGGTTAATGTCACCAAGTTAGTCAAAGTTTCTAAGGTCTTTGTAATCATGAGACCAAAAGGCTTCCTCGCTTCCTCCCTGTGCTTTTGCTCAAATGTGCTTTTTCAGTTGTCTTATCCTTGTCTTTCTTTGGCATGCTCAGCATTCAGTCGACTGGTGACTCCTTTAGGCCACGCGCACATCTCAGATACTTTCACCTTTACTGCTTTATGTAACAAGGTCGGATCTTTTTCATATGAATTTGACCTCAATCCTGAGATCGGAAGTCATCATCCCAGGACAAATACCACGTATTCAGTCCTGTTGGGTAACCCTTCTTTGAAGAGCAACCTGATTTAGTTACTTTCAAGTTCATCCCACCCTGCACCTTTCTGTATCCTTGATGTTGAGAGAACAGTCTCGAATGCCCAGCTCTCTAATCTGTCAGACTGCTATCTGGGCTTCTCATCTACACCCTAGATGTAGAATCCAGTGCAAGCTAACCTGCTACAAACAAAAAAGGAGGAGGAGGCAGAGGGAATGGGAGGGAGATAAAAAGATCCCGATAGGACAAAGCTGGGAGTGGGGAGAAACTGAACACAGTGTCTGTTGTCTGTATGGAGGAAAGGACTTGGCACAAACACTGGCTGGTCTGTAAGAGTATCCTGTGCTTGCTCCCTGCTCCATGCCTGCCTCCTCAATACTGTCTTTGTCCTCCCATGGTGCACAGTGACACTAAGAATCCACACACAGCAACACCTGCCCCCTGTACCGCTTTTACATAGGAGGAGGCAGGACAGAGCGGGACAATGTAGGACAACACAAGATTGGGCAGGATAGGACTTTTTTTCTGTCCTCAACAGAAAACCGTCAGCTTTGATTCTGCTCTTCAGGCATTTATCTTTACAATTTCTTCTCCAATACACCCTTGTGGCCATGGTAAGAAAATAAGTGTTATGTTATGAATTTTCTTTCAGTATGACCACAACATTTCCCTCCCCTGACACAAGTAGAATTATTTGCCCTAAACTTGATGTCCAAGAATTGTAAGATGTGTGCAGGTGTAAAAATGTGTAGTTTATATTAGGCAGAGAAAAGCTGTGAACACATGAGTCTTGTTGATAATAGTGGACCCTCTCTATTCCTAACATTACAACTATATTAGTGGGGGTCACTTTGACAATTCTGAAAGCTGTGTCTTTGTGTCATAAGCTATCTGAGCTTCACATTGTAATTATGATCCATGGCATTGTTCAAAGAGTTAGCTTCAGTTTCTTTTAACCATGATCCCCATGTCACAATGATAGCAAAGAACCTTCAGTTTCATAGCCTTTATTAAACTCATACAGCATATTTATTAACTTGTGGAAGGCGTCAGGAGGGATTCACAGACTCCCACTTGAAATGCGCTGAGTGAGTATGGAGACAGCTTTTTTGCAGATGAAGGGATAAAAAAAGTCCCACTTTTTGACATTAACACACATTTTATTGTAAGACACACATATTACAACAGATACTTGGTATTTTTGAAATGTAGGAAATCACAGCCCAAAAAGTTACTGGATCTTTCAATATTCTATTTGTAAGAATGCACATATTACACAATTCAGCCAAAACACAGAAACACACACTGTGGCCTGTTTAATTCAATGATTTTGAAGAGGTGGTTCCATGGTATTGGGAGCTCACAGAATTCAGCATGGTCAAATATTGACTTCAGAACAAAGCAATAGGCGGATCAGTCTTGTTAACTGGTAGCACTTGTGTGCTATATTTAGTGCAATAATACATATTGGATGAGTTAAAAATAAATATGGATGAAGTCATGGCTGAGAAGATGCAATCAGCATGGCTTATACATTTTGCAGCAAAAGTTGGAGGTGAGTAGGAAATTAGTTTTTTTAATCGATCTCAACCAGGGATATATTGCAGGTTATTAGTACAAGTTAATGCTTTTTGTACGCAGGTGACAGGAAAGTGAAACGTGTGGTCATTAGGCTACTTTTTCTCCTAGTGTCCAATACTATGGAGATGCTGTTCCATATTAATATGACTGTGCTACGTTCAAAAGAGGACACCTTAATGTCAGCTCGCTCTTATTGGCTATTGCGTGTTTCGTTACATTTTCAAATATTGGGGAGCATCAGTACGTTAGGATTATGTCTATGAACCTCTCACACTACAGGATCATTTGGCCAGATAATTGGTTCTGACCTGTCTCAAATTGCGAACGCCCACACTATTGTCGGGAGGGGCAATCCAGACCCCAAATCTACCCAATTATCCTGTAGTGTGGGGCAGAGGCCAAGTTGGAAGCTTAAGGCTCCCACTTCATTTGTCTTGCTTGCTCTCTCTCTGTCTCACACGCACACAAACACACACACACACACACACACACACACACACACACACACACACACATACACACACACACACACACACACACACACACATACAGACAAGCTCCACACACTCATTTGCTCCAGGAGGTTTTGGTTCATTGGTTTGTTTTATGTTAGGTTGGTGTTATTCGTTTATTTTTATTTGTATAATTAACATTATTAACTATAACTGATGATGATACTGTGAGGCGAGTAGACATTCCCAGATTGCACTAAGATCTTTACACCTTGTGGATCACTGGTCGAGTCACTTTGGGAGGAAAACCAGTGTCATAAAAACCGAACACATTTAAAGTCGTTTGGTCTCTTGGTGGCTGATAATTAAGTTTTACTTGATAAAAATGGTGAAAAAATGCAAACATTTTCCTATAAAAATGCAGTACTTTAACAACAATAGTAATAATAAAGAAGAAGGTGATTTAGCTGAAATCATTATCTGTGAGGTTGATGAGACCAATGAGACCGTACCGTGACATAAACACTGAGTATTGGTCAGAGTATTTTAAGGCAGCCAAGAGAAAATGTACTGACACCATCAACACTGGGTTTCAAAAGTCAGCACTAATCTTTAGAGTGTCATCATATTTATTTTCAACACCTGTCAGTCCACAGATAAATGTACTGTGTCTGTTTAATGTTCACAGAAACTGTCATCTGCATTCAGACGTATCGAGTTTCTAAGCTGACGGCCTCATCGCCCGGCTGTCTTCTTATCCCTCGGCAGCCATCTTGTGTCAGCTTCCAGTGTAGGAGCACTGAAGATTTTTATTCAATGGGAAGAAAGTGGTTCTTGCCGTCACAACTGAGGCCTAGAGAAAGAGGGGGGATTGCAGGGGGGCATTGAAATAGAGAGTTAGTGGCAGGCAGCATTTTTCTTTTAGCAACCTGATCTGAGCCAGGAGTGGAGCAGGACGAGATAAAAGGAGAAAGGAGCGTTGTCCGAGCCCAGCTACAGGAAAGGGACGATTAGAACAGAGCTGGGTATCAGGTATGCGGGCTGGCGGTTCCAACCAATCACACGGCTCGTACATTAGGCCAGATGGCAGCTTGACTCCACTGCACTAACCCCCCCCCCCCCCCCAGGAACCCGCCCAACTCACCTCCCACCCCTCCAAATACCTCTCTCTCTCTATCTGTCTCTCTCACCCTCTCTCTGTCCCTCTTGGTGTTGCACTCCTCTCTCTCTTCTCTCTCCTTCTTTCTATCTATCTCTCTCTCTCTCTCTCTCTCTCTCTCTCTCTCTCTCTCTCTCTCTCTCGCTGGATGATGGCTAATCAACAAAGCTTTTTATAACCTATACAAACAAAATTGGTATATTCAAACCATGAATGTGAAATGACTGGTGATTTGGTGAAATCGTTGAAACAGGACAATTTCACCATTAACTTTAAAGCTGTACAAATCACAATTTTTATATAACATCAATAATATTATATTTTTTCTATCAAGCGTCAATGTAAAAGGTGTCACTTAGAACAGACCTGTAGAGAATGTTCACTCAGCAGTTCCCCTCAGCTCAAAGAAGAATAATGATGAACTAACCCCTAACCCTTTTTAGGCCCACAACTGTTCTATGCTCACCGTCAAAGCTCTCATCAATCTCATCAGTTTCCCGCCACAGCAGAAAAGCTCTGATAACCTCAGACGCAGTCAGAAAACATAGTGGAGCCTTTAGGGGCTGCGATGGGAGGGAACATTGGATTTCTGATCATCACAGGGACAAACTTAATTTATGAATGCTAATGTTACTCCATGTCTGCTGGCCCAGTAAACAGGCAACTGTTAGCCATAACAACTTTCCTTCCAGGTGACCGACATGCTGCGGTTACAGCTCACTGCACTGCCCCCAAGTGGTCCAAAAAGAAAACAAAATCAGGTGCATGACATAAGAGACGTTTTCCGAGCACCTTCAAAATACATGTGTATTTTTCAAATTGCTTCTGTCTCACTCATCTCAATTGGTGTGAAGTCATTCAGAATATACATAGCTTCTGAGTGTAATGAGCTTCTGTTTCTCTCATTGTCTCGGTCATTGCTTTGTTTAGCTCTCTGTTTTCTTTCCATCGCTCAAAACCCAGTCAGAACGCTGCAGAGGGAACCGCTTAGCACCCACAGTGTCCCACACACATTCATCTTATGTGACTACATCATGGCCCTGCAGTGTGTTCAGGTAGTTTCAGAATCTTACTGGCAGCAAATTATTCCTCATCTCCCTCTTTCTTATTGGCCCTATTTTCTTACACAGAATCTTGTAGGTGATGGAGAGGGACAGGTATCCTTCACAGGTCAGTTCAAGCTTTAATCCCAGTTTGATTTAAGTATCCAAGTAATTCCTTTATCCTAGAAACAGTAGTTTGATCACGTAGGCTCCATTTAGTTGACTGATGCATTTGAAGTGAGATCCATTTTTCGATCTTCTGAGCACAATCTGGAAAGCTTGATCAATACAATATAGCACAATGCAATTCCAAAGGCAATTTAGCTTAGGGCAAGTAAAAGACAAACATCCACAAAAACAATAAGAAAATAAACCACAATGAAAGAGCTGTTTAATTGCTTTGCGCTAAGATTGCAATTTCTTTAAAAAATAAGAAATGTTTGGATTAATAATCCTGGAAAAAACAAGCAAGTGCAACCGATACATCCCATGAAGCCATTAAAGCTACGGCCCCCAAAACACATGAAAGTGCAACTGCTAGAAGCCGACCTGTCTGTGACTGGCAAGCTAATTCCTGGTTACTGGGTCTGCTTCGGTGTATGTCTGTAGCTCCAGTCATGCACAGTGAGAGCTCAGGCAGGGTGAGCACAGACAGGCAGGTCAGTTAGTGACAGACAGGTACATCAGCCAATCATTTCATTCAGTCTGGATGAAATTATTGGTCGTGTTTGTTTCAGTCCTGAGAGGACTGACAGCTTTCTCCTTATTTTTTTCAGACGATGTGACAAGGATTTGAACAGATAAGAGAAAAAGAGACAAAGAAACTTTTGACCAACCCTGCATTTAATTCACTTCTTGACCTCTCAGTCATATAATTTCATTTTATTCTATCATTCTTGAAATAGTTCACCGCCTTCGGCACTTTGAGGACCTTTGGTTCATGCTGGATCAAAAGTTAACATTAAAAGTTCACTCTTGATCTTGTATAATTTGACAAAAAGTAAAAGTATCAAAAGCTCCAGAACAACTTAGGTTAATTGACATTGTGGTTAAACTGTTTTCGTTATCTGATATTTGCAAGGTCAAGCATGAACGTGCATTCCCAGCTTTTATGCCAATGTTGAAATTTATATCTAGTTACACTGAGGGGCTGATGGCGAAAATCCAGTTAGCTGGAGTCTGCCAGAATGCTGACAAGACAAATGCTATGTAGTATAACATCTGAAGCCAAAGTGATGTCCAGTGGAATTAGTTTTTATCGCTGAGGACACTGTATCACTGAAAAAACTGGCAAACATGGACTTTTGAAAGGGGCATACACAAAATATCCTCCTATATTTCTGCATGTCATAGTTCAAAGAATAACAGAAATATATGTTTTCACATCTGCCTGTCCGACTGTCTTGTGCTCCAGTGATGACATTGGAAGCCGGCAAGGTTTTATGTCTCCCAGGCAGCATTCAGAGGCACCGGCCAGCCTCCACAGACTTCGAGTAAAATGCACTGAGCCAATGAATCGGCAAACAGAAAAACAAAGCGAGGAGAAAGGAGAGTGTAATGAGAAAGGGAGGAGAGAGGATGATGGTGAGGGGATGAGAGCAGGGGAAACAGAGACAAGCACAGCCAGAAATCTACAGTATGGGAAGGGGGAGTGGGTATTAGGGCCAGAGTAGATGGACACCAACAGATGTGTAGTTGGATGTGCACAAATTGGAGACAAATTGTGGCTTGTGCAGAATTGTATGGGATGAGAGTCGAGAGAGGGGGAGACAAGCACATGGAGGCTGAGGAGCAGTGGGGTTGATGGAGGAAGCCTACAGGAGGATATTTAACTGACAATCAGGTATGTGGAGGGCCAGGGGCCTGACAGGGGAGCATTGTAAATGGAGTAAAGGGGAGTCAGAGACAGAGAAGCAGGGAAACGAGGGGACAGTTGGGACAGCACTAGATCTTACTGGGAGATGATGGGGATCCTGCCCAGACAAGCTAAACACTTGTTAAGCACAAGAGGTTGTCAGTAAGGTGGAGCAGCAGGCACGGAGACTGTGTAAAATGAAATGGATGAGGGTTCATCACTGGGGAGAACAATCCTTCATAACACAATGAGACACAATGAGAGCTCGCACGGATGGATCCATTGTTCTGAAGCACAAGTGCCAGGTCATACTACCCTGCAACGAATCCACAGCGAACTTCAGCAGAACAAACGAATCAAAACTCCTGCTGAGAATAATCAGATTTAGGGCTCCACACAGCTTTTGCCCATTGGCAGCGACAGTAGGAATGCAGTCATCACACAATGCAAATGGATTTCACTGAGGTGACGTCAGTAAAACATTTTTTACCAATCCTGGCTTAAATCATCCAATGCAGCACATAATGGGTGATACCTTAGTTTAAACTTTTTTGAAAGATAAAACCTTTATTACAGTGACCTGTTCATGTCCATCGCCAATGGCTTTAAGATTTGCATTGCATTTCTAAGATTCTGCACCTAAAGGCTTGAATTAATATTTTGATGTTAACTAGAGGGACTTCCAGAGAGCGCATTCTACAAACTACATGTAAATTCACTAGATCCAGTCGGCACTATATTGCACAAACACATTTATATAAGTCACCTTAACAATTTGTCAAGATCCATGAATTATTCTCTGAGAAATCATCTAAATTGAACGGGTTCTTTCCTGCCCCTAACCACATCTTTCCACCAAGTTTCATAGAAACCTGACCAGTATTTGTTTGCGTTATTTTGCTGACTGATCGACAAACAATCAAATGTATATGAGAACATGACCCCCTCAGTGGAGGTAACAATGGATCTAATGACTGATAGGAGTCTGCAATTTGATCTTTCCGCATTTTGTGTCTTTCAGCATTTTGTTTTGGTTTGTATGGCCTTAAAATTTCTTTTGTCGACCCTGACTGCTATTGTTACATTGGTGGAGACCAAAACAGAGCTAAAAGGAGCCAAATCATACCATGGTTACAGTGTGCTTATGGTTAACACTTAGCAATGTTTAGGGAAATGTTGTGTTTGTAGTTAAATCTTAATTATAGGAGGAAAACTCATACATCACAGTTGGACTCAACCATATGACCTCTACACTATTACCTCCAGTCTCACTGCTTACCAGTGGTATAATGGAGGGTATGTATAGGTATGAAATGTAATCCCACATATCAGCATAGTGTATGACCAATTCTCAATCGCCTCTGGTGCCTGTAATTCAGGACTGTGCTCTGAGACATTTCTTCAAGGGACTACAAAAGAATGACCTGCCTTACTCTGCCCTTGATTGGTTTGTATTGCCTTTGTTGGTTGTTTATTGTATGAAGAGTGGTGATTGATTAGTTTGGCCAAGAATAAGTATACGCCAGTTATTATTTGACTAAATATATTATATTATTATTTGACTAAATATATTATATTATTATTTGACTAAATATATTATATTATATTATGATATAATATATTATAATGTATAAGGCTACATTGGGTTGGAGTGCACAACAAGTTACACTCTGCTTGTTACACACACAGATGGTCGATTTCTATGTGAGGTGAAACCATTTCCTCTAAGAATGGTTCTCTCTTACTACTTAGTAAATTGGAGGTACCCCTAAAACCTAACCTGTAACCCAACAGTAGCAATCCACCAATGGAAAATGTCATGTGACATCATCATGGAACATCACGTTACCCCAGAATAATTTGCCAGGCTACTGATGAGGCATTTCAGGAGCTTGAGGAGCTTGAGAAGCTTCAGGTGCAATGTTTTCTGTGGGGGAGAGACATTGACATACACAAACTCCTCTATAAGACACAGGAGGAAAAGTTTAAATTGAATAAACTTATAACGACTCCGAAACGTGATTTTTGTGTTCATTCTTCATTTGAAGCATAGGATACACTGCAGAATGACTTTTAGATTAATCAATTAATTTGTTACAGACCGAGAGAAGGACTTTAAGTGGACAGTGTTTTGCTGAAGTTCCCTTAACTTGATTTTTTGTCAAATTTTTATGTATTCCCTGTTTTTGGTTGCTACTTGTTTTAGCCAGATCTCCATTGAAAAACTCATTTGTAATCTCTATAAAAGCTATAGAAAAATTGTCAAAAAATTATTCAAGAAAAGACATCTTGGCTAAAGTAAAATAGTTTTGCTCCTGGAATCAAGCTTTTTTCTATGTCTGCAGTACACAGAGCCAAAAGTGTGCATATTGAGGAGAAAATGAGATACAGCAGGTGCACACAGTATATTTATAAATTCTATTTAGTTTATAATTAAAACATGGCTGGTGTGGTTGGATGGCCTTCCATGTCAAGCTGTTTGTATTTTTCTCCCGTGATTTCAATTCCCTCCCTGTTGGCCTTGGCCTTCACCGATCTCTGCACCCGCTGCAGCTGTGATGTTGTAAAATCCCGCAGAAAAGAAAACCTGGGACAGAACCTGGAGGTTGTGATTTGTTGATTTTCTGAAAAGAAATCTGTAGCCTGTAGGTGCTTCTGTTTATTTTCCCCTTTGGCCTTAATCATCACACAGTGTGAAATTATTTATGGATTACAGGACGAACATGTAGACCCACCGCATCCACTCAGCTTATACTGTATTCATCCTTTCTAAACCCCTCAACCAAATCAGGCCACTTCCTCTCAGCCTTTGTTTGTTTAATTCTGTCTGCAACATCCATCCCACACAGCACAACATCAGACTGATCAATCAACAGGCTGCTCCATACTGCTGTCATTGTCAGCGCCCTCCCAGAGTCAAGGAACACACTGACAACCTCTGTTTGCATCCTTTCTCTGCTTTCTCTGGGCCTTGAACGGGCCATATAGTCGTCTCTTTGTCCTCCCTACCCGTATTGATGGAATCTGAAAGTAAGCAGATTTGCAACGGATATTAACAGTAGGCTCGCAGAACAATGGCACAAGGTTGAGAACAAACGTGCCCTTTATGTCCAGTGGGGACCTTGGTCCAAGAGTGGAGAATAGTGAAATGCATGAGGAGGGGTGTATTCTCACACTGCTGATGGAAATGAGAATGTCTCTCACACTCATCTCCACACTATGCATACTGAACACTTCCTGACTGTCATCATTTCAACTGGACTCGGACCCAGAGCCAGACCTTCTTGCATTCTGACAGAGCGGATAGCAGGGCAACAAACACACAAAGACATATCAGATCCATCCTGCTCGTCCAGACAAGCAGCTGGGGAGTCTGCTCCGTACATCTAGGTTGGCCCATATATCTTCAGCTTCAGTCTTCTTCCTCCCTCACTGCCAATAAGGTTTTACCTCTCCCTCTGTGGCTGCAGCCTTCCATCCCTTTGACAACACCGAGGGGAGTGTGATTGGCTGGAAGCTGCAGGGAGTCTCTTCCGACACACAACTGAGTGTGTACCCTGCAGTAATGCAACACCTTGCTGGGGTCAAAGGAAAGTTGCACTGACATGAATTTATGACTTTCTTCAGTATGTAGTTACCTACGCTGCAAGATCCAATGGAGAATTTCTCTTTGTTAACGTGGTTGGATTCTTTGTCTTTGATAAAGTGGGATTTTGAGTGGGCAGAGGAAAATCTTCTGAAAACAATATTGTATTATAATTATTATATTGTTTATTATAATTATATTATATATAATTATATTATAGACACAAAGTAACACACAATTAAATTCACAATTTTAGATTGGTTTTTGTGAAAGCAGAACAGAAATCAGTCTCCACTCCTGTGTATAAATACAGTCAATAGGAAGTAGGAAGGTGTTGACATGGTGACAATGTTGTTGTTGACAGTTTCAGCAGTTAAAGTGTTTATTTTTATTTTTTCATTGAGTAAAACTCAAGCACAGACATTTATCTGTGTTTTGACAAGAATCAATGGAAACGTTTGTCTATTCACTGTGCGCTGTCTGTGTGTGTGTTTGTGTTTGTGCTGTCAAAATAATGGGGTCAATGTTGCACACAACTAGCTACAACACAAGTGAGCCACAATTTACAGAATGCTACTTATTTTAGTGGAGACTATCTTAATTGTGTATGTGTGTGTGTGTGTGTGTGTGTGTGTGTGTGCGTGTGTGTGTGAGTGTGTTTGTGTGTGGGGGCGTAAGAGCTACAAAAAATCTTTGATTACAGAGATTGACTTGTCATTGTCTAATTGTATAATATAGATATAAATATAATAATATAATATACTATAAATATAATATAGAATATAAAATATGTTACATCATTCACGAAAGAAAGTTGAGCTTCTGTTTTATTAAAGAGAAAATAGAGAACAGAGGATAACTTTGTCAGTCTCAGCTAATTTTAGAAAAGTGTCAGGCAACCAACACCTTAAGCCACTCACACATAATAGAGGAAGAATAGAGGCATCATTATGTTACACAGAAGAAAATATCAGTCGGAAAGGAAGTTAACACAAAACGTCTGTCTTTTGACAAATGAAGCTTTCATTCATACCAGTGCTGCCAATGAGAAAAACATAATCACCGCCAGGTATAAGAAGTTTTTAAATGTCGTCTCTTCACAGTGTCAGTTGGTTAGTCAGTGGCTTTTCATAACCATTGAATCTTGTTGCTAGGAGAGCTGCAACTCCGATCTCTTCGATTGGCCAGAAAGATGTGGATGTTCGTCCAATGAAATCCCCACAGCAATAACACACTGATCAGGCGTCTTCACACTTGTTTGTCCTTTGACTGCAGCTGAAGTGTCCTGAAAAGAAGCTGATGGAAATTTCACTGAACGGTAAATGGTTTGTATTAATAAAGATTTTCTAGTCTTGATGACCGGTCAAAGCGCTTTACAGTACAGTTTGCCATTCACCTATTCACACAAACAGTCATACAGTGCATCTATGAGCAGCACTTTCTTTTTCATGAGGGGCCATTCAGGGTTCAGCATCTTCAGGAAAAGAGGTTAAGGTGGATGTTACACATACATATTTCTTTAAAGCAAATAGTGTATTTGAAGGATAGTAATGATGACCATACCCTGTAGAAAATAATAGATCAGGGGAAAATGTGTTGCGGTATTGAGTAGCATCTTAGGGCCAATGAGAACTATCCTCCATCCTGTCTTTTCAGAATAATCTACCAGCATTATTGCTGCTGGAGGAACTCATGGACTGAACTTTGAGATTCTTGTAACTTGAACTTTTAAAGGCCACATGAAATGACAAATACATGTTGTGCCAGTTTTAATCCGGAGGTTCTGCGTTGACTGTTTGTTTTAACTTTAATCTCCTGTTATGTTCCAAATATGTGACAAAATCCGTGCCTTTTCTCTTCCTGTAAAATGTCAAGGTTTTGATGCTCAGGATTCACACTGCATCATAGAGGGGTCCGCTGCAACTGCAGCCAGCAGACAGATGTGTTTTACACTTTCAGCAGGCAGTGATGCTGTCTCCGTCATCTATAACAGCATCTTCTGCACATTACATGCCTCTTATCAAATCGTCTGTCTCTCTTGAAAAATCCAATATCTGATTTGCAGCAGTTTAGTTGAAAGTGTAACATTTTCTCCTCCATGATAATCTGGGACTCGCCGAGACATCAACACACGGGAGACCTGGCTGAGTGACGTGATGAGATTTGGTGACTGACAGCAGGGGAGAAGAATGCTTACCTTTAAAGTGGAGGAATCCATCAAAAATAAATCTAAGTAAAACTACTGGGCATATTTCTAAATAAAACCTGCCTGTTGGGAATGGACGGTTCACTTGTCCTGTTAAAGCTCTGGAGCTGCTTCAGATTTATGAATTGTCCTAACATGGACACGTGATCCTTTACAGCAGGTATGTACTTGAACCTGGTAATAATGAACTGCCTCTCAGGTAGGAGTGGGGCTGAATGGTTGAGGACTTTGTTAAGAGCAGCACTAGAGGAACCATCATGAAGTCCTTCAAATCAAGTGAGTTCACTATGCTGTTTATCTACTCTTAGAATTCTCGCACATATTCAAACAGTGACAAAAATCATCTTCCAGCTAATATGATACAAGTGCACACGAACGATCTTTTCTGGTACACATACAAATGCTGTTGTAAACTTCGTGGATCATATATACCACTACTGTCGATACAAAGAGCCATAATTGTGACCTGTTATTTATGCAACATATATTGTGTTACGCGCATCATAGAAGTGACTTAATGTAACTCTTCTTTCTCCACCTCTGAAGAGGCAGGTAAGAGGATCAGGGATAAGTTTGGGAGCTGGAGTGTTCAAAGTGACCAATCGAAGGAGGGGAGCATCAGCCATATCGTCCCCGCCTCCAAAGTCTCCAAATGCAACTTGATGAGCGAGAGTCCGTTGGAAGCGAGGGGGGAAGTGTGGGGGGAAGCGAGAGAGGAAGCGAGGGGGGAAGTGCTAATTTGTGCCCGTCTCAGACCTGTGCTTGAAGAAACTTACTATTTCTTTCAACCACATTACAAATTTAGCTTGTCTATGTGTGTAAATGCTCTGAAATTGTGAATTTTAAACAAGAACTCTAAAAAACAGCAACACAACTGCAGGAAATGTACGACAAAATAAGCTGAAGCATGAGGAACACTATGGAACCAAATACTAAAGAACTGAACCAAGCCAACCTGAAGAGATGAACTGACAAGAAGGACTCGAGACTAAATACACAAGAGAAACAGGGATAAATGAATACTGGTCAAACACATCAGGGCAGAGCACACACTCACAGAAGTGGGAAACAGGACAAAGACAGGAAGTAAAACAAGCAGGAGATACACAAAGTAAGAACTACAAAGTAAAACAGCAAATGAGAAGAAGAACGCATATCTCTACCAACACAATATTAAAGATGCCCCTTTGTCCGGGTCTACATCAAAATATATATGAAAAGTATGAAAACACTAATACTGAGTATCTGAAGTATAACAAAGAAAGCGCTGAAATGATATTTGTAGTAAACTACTGCAAAATTATTCTATAATAAGAGTGGTTACGACAGAATTTTGAGAGAACAGACTCATAAGGTTCAGGACAGAGCAGAAAACAAACTCACATTTCTCATGCACACAGCTATGGAAGGCTTGTATTGCCAGCTGAGGGTGACAGCATAAATAAGACCTTATTAAGTAATTGAATAATGCGACAATAATATGGTGGGAGAATAAATCATAGCTAAACATTGATGTTTAATTGGGAAACAGCCATTCAATTGCAAACCAGAGGTCAGGAAACAGGATGTGATGGTGATGATGGTCAGATTAACTAGAGGTTGGAGAGATATTTGCTTCTAGTCATATAATTTTTGAAGATTTCCAATGTGAGATCTAACTTGTGCTATGATCCAACACTGATAGAAGGCATGCATGAAGCAGTAGTTGTTAGCCATGGTGTGGTCTCATGCCATGGGGGGGTTCGATGAAGCTCTCAGCAGTAAAAACTGGGATTTGACTGCAGAGACTGCTCCGCTCTTTTTTAACTTGGATTAACAATGCAAATATAACGTGATATTTATCTTTCATTGGACTGGATCTTAAAATACAGGTATAGATATAATTAAGATGAAACAATAGTTAACTCTGCTTTGACTTTTGTTCGTCTCCAGGGCTACAGCCATGCCGCAATACCCATCAAACTTCTAAGTCTTCTGAATCTTTCCAAAGGGCAAAAAGGCAAACTCACGGATCCCAAGGGGCTCGAGGGGGGAAGACATAATCATTTCTTCAGGCTCTTTCTGCCTCTCGCTTCTGTCTGTGAGTCTGACAAGGTCAGAGCAGCGATCCCTCAAGCAGACGGGGAGAGTCTGAGTTCAGCCCAAAGCACCAGCCCAGCTGTGAGACTGTCAGAGACGCACAATACCAATATTTAACAGTACCAATGTCCTCCAGTATACTGAAATACTGGGGAGTAACAGAGTTATAAAAATCATGGTGTAGTCATATAATTTCAGATACATACCTAGTATATCAGAGCTTTGGCACTAGAGCAAGACAAGACTAAAGGCTTTCTGTCTTTATCATCACATCGTGTCTACTGTGATAAAAACAGCTTTGTTTTTGTGAAATGAAAAGGAACGCATGGTTGTGGCCAACTAATTGCTGCAGTCTGGATTCCCAAGACAACACAGTTGTCAGTATGGAAAGAGCTGGAGCACGATGAAATGTCGTCCGATGACGACGAACGCTGTCACTTCCTCTCATCGGGTTTCAAGACGTTCTTAAATGAAATACTTACATCACCTGGCACCTGGATAGTTATCACTTCACTTCCATCATTCTGCAGATTTCCCCACATACCCAGTTCAGTTAGTTTGCTCCACCTGAAACAGGAAATGTTACCTCCGGTTGTCTTGTTAAAGTCATCATGGCGTTTTTCACTCCCCTGATTATTTGTCAGGCGGCTTCGTGACAGGGACAGAGAATGTGAAATGTAAAGAAGGACAAATTTGGTGAGGACATTAAATCACAGTTTATCACAGTCGAGTGCTCCCCACAATAATTAATAATATGTATTTTTTATGCAGCACAATCACAAAGTACTTCACCTAACAGGTTAAACGCACAACATAAGGTATACACAAATGACTATCCATCCATACATCCATACATACAATCATGCAAACAGACGACCACAAGAAAGTGATTGTGTTACCTGAACTGATGTTAGGGCTCTAGGATGAATGGCTACAAACTCTCTCTCCACCTCCTTACAATCTTCATTTTGACAAAGTTATAGAACAATTTCCAAAGTTTCTGTAGATATCTGAATAAGCTCAAAATCTTAAGGCTATGATAATGCCGTCTTTAAAATCAATGTGTTACATATTTGTCTTTTAAATTCAAGTTTTAAATTCGATCTGGTTCTTGCATGATGATGATGATGATGATGATGATGATGATGATGAAGACTATGTCCTTGATGATGGTTGTTTGTATTACAGTTGGTAAGATGCTGACTAGGTTAGTATACTGTACTACATTATTTATTCAATAATATTTTTTTACTTCTTGTTTATTAATATTTTATTTACAAGGTGTTATTTATATAATTATATTAAAGGATGTCTGCGACTCCTGTTCTTGGTTTCTCTGGTCTACTGTATTCAGGACGCCTCCAACTTCCCTCATTGTATATATGTTTAATGTTATTTTGTGTCATATGTGTTGTACTTCCTTGCTGCAAACACAAATTGCCCTTCTGGGTCAAATAAAGCTCACAGTTGAAGTTAAAAGTTGATATATATCATTCTAATTCCTCCATGTTACATATGCTTTGGGTGGATATAACACATTGTTTTGAATGTTCTACCTCAGATTGGTGAAATGTTTGTCATTTTTTATCATAAAGAAAGTTGTAAAACTACAACTTCAAATTTTCTGTTCTACATCATCACAATTAATTCTTTAACTTTTACTCAGAGGCAAACATCAGACATTAAACATGAGATAAAGGATTATTTGATGTTTATTGGAATCATTAATCAATATCAAACGATTTAAAAATATTTTTAGCGTGATACCATATTTGGCCATTTCGATCATTCTGGCCATATTAACAGCGATGGGATTGTAAGAACTTTGCCTGTATGCTGGTCACTTTAACGGTCTGCATGTGTGTGCTTTGTGTCTTGTCTTTCATTCCCTACAGTGTGTGTTGCTGGCTGGGTGTGGCTACTGGTTCCCTCTGCTCCCACTAACTCACCTGCACAGCTCCTTATCCATCAACTCTTTCAACTACCTCAGTATGAAAGCACCAGCTCAGACACAACTTCTTCACCAGGATGTCAACTTTACTTGTTGTACGTTTGCTATTGAATAGTAATTTTATGGGCGTTACTTATGCAAGTTTTGCCACAGGATCAGTTGTGTTAAAGGTTGAGTGTGTAGAATCTTGTGATATCTAGAGGTAAAGTTGCATGTTGCAGCTGAACTACCCTTGTATTTGTTATTGTTATTTAACTTTTACTATAATTTCAATTTGAATTTAAAACATTATGTTTTGAAAGGTGCTCTGTTTATAAAAGTGAAACGATAAATCTATTATCAGACCTCCAGGAAGACTTCAGGGAAGCTGTTGAATAAGAAAAAGCTTCCATTCTTGCAATTTCACATTTAAGTACATTATTGTAAGTTAAATTTCGACTTGGAAAATTTTTCAGTTAGTAATAATATAGCTTTAGATTGCAGCAAATTACTGTATGCTGCATGTACTGAGATTTGGTTAAATAATGCAAAGGAATATTAGATTTATTGAATTAATTTAAGCCTTATGATTGCCTTAATTAAACTAGCTTAAATCTTATAGGCAGAGTTTTACAATCAGATATTAGTCTGGCAAATGTCCACTGAGAATCTATTCAACTGAGGCAGCAAGGAGCTGATGATAATGACTAAATGCAGCACCGTCATATAAAACCTGATCCTGTCTCCAAAGTCCTTTCAGTCTGAGCCCATGGGAACCAGTGCTCTGTAAAGCCAGCTGCCTGTGAAGGCCTCAGTGAAACACGCTGTTTGTCAGATTGTGAAAGAATTTTGTAACTTTGCTTATCTGGCGATTGGGCAAGCAGTGATTGTTCAGGTGTGATGTTGGCAGCCTTAAAACTTCTCTCTCCATGTTTCTTCATTATTATTTAGACTTCTTTCATTTTCACTTTTTGCATGTTCACGAGATACAGTTTGCAAATGAGTACTAGTATCTCAACATGTGTTGCTCAGTGGAGCTGTTATTGATATTTTCATTACAACAATGTGACTATGTGAAATGCTCACAGTGACGAACCCACAGAGAATCTGCAGCGCCCCCTGGCTTTACGGAGCTGCGTTGCCAGATTCAGCTCACTGTTAAATCGTCCGGGCCACAACTTCACTGCTTTGTTTAACTTCCACAGTTCTCATGGCCTCACTTTTCTAGTTTATTCTTTCTTTCCTTTATTTCACTTCTTTTGGTTTTAGATTACTTAAAATTTTAACAGTTTTAAATTGCTTTTATTATTTTTATTTTTTAAGTACTTTGTAACGTTGTTTTAATTAGTTCAATGTAAGAAAGGTTCATCCATTTATTGATATTATTATTATTATTATTTATTTATTTTTCTTTGGCCAAGCCGATAGATTTTAGAGTTATGAAATGCTGTAAACTAGCTGTAGTAGGTGCTGAGCCACTGTAATAGCTCATCAACATTTTGGAGTGCAGGAGGTGGTGGAGACCAAAAACAGAGTGAGAAGAGTATGTATATTGTTCTAATTCAGGGACACAGCTCCAAATGAATGATTATGTCTCACTGTAACTGCTGGATGTGTAAATAAGTTTGTTTGTGAACAAGTTCATCATATCAGCACAAAAGGTGATAATATGTCAACAATGTTTGCATGCCCCAAAGTGGCAAAAAACGTGAAACTATCCTGGACGTTTTTTGTGTAAATTCTTATGTAGAAACTATTTTTGTTGATAATGTTGTAAAGTGTGCTCCTCCAGTGGAGCTTGATGGTAAACCAATGCTCTGTGGAGTCTGCCTCGACTCTCCTCTCTTTTTCTTTTTCTCCCACAACCTTCACTCCAGTCTTGATCTTGTATTGTCAACCTCCAGTCTACTGAACTTTGACCCTAGGCAATTAGAAACTGTCAAAATGCTCTTGATCACCTCTTGACCTGCAGAGATTGAGACAAGTGCTCTGTTGTTGTGGTGCATTTATGCGTGTGTGCATTTGTGCTTTGGTCTCAACCTTCCTGACCTTTGACTAGTAGCTACACTAGAAAGCAACCAGCAGCTCCCTGATGAGGCTTAACCATACTTTGTGTGTCTTTCGGAGTGTGTGTGTGTGTGTGTGTGTGTGTGTGTGTGTGTGTGTGTGTGTGCTCTTGTATACCTGTCTGTGTGAGGACCAATTTGAGCCTACAACCCACAGATTGAGGACATTTTTGGAAAGTGAGGACATTTTGGCTGGTCCTCACTTTCTGACCCACCTCTATTGGATTGTTTTGGGGTTAAGACTTGGTTTCAGGTTTAGAATTAGGTTAGGGTTAGGGATTTAGTTATTGATAGTTAAGGTTATGGTAAGGTGGCCTTAATAAAATATATTGGATGTGTGTGTGTGTGTGTGTGTTTGTGTGCGTGTGAACTGCACGATACATCTTTATGGACAAGGGTTGGGGTAAACCCTAATCCTAACACACTTTAAAGAAATTTTGGCAGCCTTAAACTTAGAAACCTGATTAAAATAGAACTGACATGATTTTAGATGCTTACTCTGTAACCGAGGGCATTCAAACTTCCTCCAGGTGGTATTATAAACTGCTTACAGTCTTTTAAAATGCACTGAGATTTACTTACAGTTCTAATAAAAGTACAAATCCCTGAGCTGATTCTTGGTTTCCCGATGATATTAGTAGCTCAACCATTCCAGCTGGATCATTTAGGGATTTCAGTGTCTGTTGCTCTGTCAAACAACTACTTATATTTCAATACATATGGATTGCAAATTAATATTGCCCAGAGGACCTCCAGTGGAAGTCTCTCAGGAGACATCTTCATCCTTATCAGATGTGTGAACCACCTCCATCTGGTTCCATTTGACACAAAAGAGCAACGGCTCTGTGGATGTCTAAAGTCCTCACCCTATCTCAATATAGAACGCTTATTTCATCGGCTGATTTCAATCCGTGATCTCGTTCTTTCAGCTACAATGTAAAGCTCATGACCCCAGGCGAAGGTCAGTACATAGTTTGACTGGTAAATCAAAAGCTTCACCTTCCAGCTCAGCTCTCCTGTTCACAATTTGACCATTAAATAAATATCAAGCTGTTGAGGACACCAAAAGTCAGGGGTGGGATTTGCCCTATGGGGATCTTGAATGCCGTTACAACATTTCATGGCAAGAAGAGTCCCTCAACAACTGGTCCAACAGAACTCGAGCTCTCATCATAACCTTGCTCGTCCACGAACCAGAGGGTCTGTGGTTTGAACCCCAGCTTCTCCATTCTGCTTTCTGAAGTGTCCTTGGTGAAGAAACTACATCCTGCAAATAACCTTGATTTAGTGTTCTGTTCCAATTGTGTGTGAGTGATGTGTGATTAAGAAACAGATGTACATGCGCTGTATGACCGTACAGGGCAAAAATATACTGTGGTTATCAAGTCTAAAACTGCAGCATGTAAATACAGATCAATGAAAGAAACATTTTGAAATTAGAGGGTAATGAAGATTTTGAAACAGACAGACATTCAGACATTATTTGACTTGTCAGTTGATTAATTGATTATAATCAAACACTGTCAAACTTTAATTATTCTGACAGCACCAGTCAGCCTCCATACCAAAGGACCTTTCAGGGTCATTATCTAGTAACCTCCTACTGTTACTCCTCATGCATGACTGATCGTGTCTTTTCTCAACTGTATGTTGGAGTTCACATCTGTGAAGTTGTGCTTTCATCATACATGACCCATTCATCCATCCCTTAATAACAAGACAAAACGGTTTATCTCACATCTGTACAAGCTCCTCTCCGGCCCTGCGCAAAATAAGGACAAGACAGAGTTTCATTTCCAGCAACTTTATTTCAGTACAAGTGGTTTTTAAAACACCTCACACTGTTTCTCCAAACATCTCAGTTTTCTTGCAACTTCCGAGAAAAGCAAGCGAGACATTAACATCTTCAGACACGGCCAAGTCCAACTGTCCTCTGTGCCAAACGACATTTTAAAGCAAACTATTTTGACAAGAGTTGACATTAAGACAAGAGGGGAGCAAACCATCACATAATAACAAATGATCGTACTTTGTACATGAGTAAAACCTGACTAAAACCAGACTAAGTGGCAGCTTACAGCAGCCGACACAGAAAGGAGCAGTGATTTGACAAAGACAACCGAATGCCCTGACACCAACCTCTTCCCTAGCCTCCTTAGCCTGTTGTATGGGTCCTGCGTGTGTGTCTGTGTGTGTGTGTATGTGAGACTGTGTAGGCATGCATGTGCACTTGTGTTCCATCACAAATAAAACAATACATTACATAAAAACCAAATGTGTTCTAATAAGGCATTATGTGGCAAAACACAAAGTCAGAAACTCCACAGAGCAAAAAACAGCATCGATGCCAGAGGAATCTGTTTTTAAGGCCAAGGAACAGACCAAATGTGAGAAAGACAGGGTAAAGAGCTGAAAATCAATCCTGGAGGAAACCTTACATGATACAGAACAGACAGCGGATAATGATTTTTTGGGGGGGGGGGGGGGGGATATGGTTCAGGAATATTCTGGGCTTTACCTGAAAAAAGAAAAGATTTGCTTCTCTGGGTTAATGATGTGAGCGCTGAAGGTTGTAAGAGCCAGTCTACAGAGGAACAACAGAACGCCTGTGTCGTCCTCAGCAGAGTGGGTGCTTTACAAAAATTCTATGGAGCCAGGACAAAACCAGGGAGTGGGCATAAACCTCACAGGTGGCGACAGTAGCATTATGAGCTGGGACAGTACCTTGGAAAGTATAGATACAGTATAAAATACATTCATGAAGACATCTCGACAAAAACAACAATAAGAGCACAACACCATCAGTTCCAATGGCTCAAGCTGAGAAGCAAAACATAAAAATCAGTTAATGGACTATAGTGCAGAGTCAGGGGGAGGGGGGGGCAGAACAATGGTGAGGATTCTCAAAAATGTGTTTTGAGATATACATTAATGGACTTACAACAGTGTGATCGTACATACTGAGATAGACAGATCAGCTAACCAAATAATAGAAAGTATGTTTTCTCACACAGGACCTACAATCTAGATTATTTTCTTTTATAGTTCATAAATGTTTTGAGATATCGGTCTCTGAGATTTCTGCCTCAACACCCGTGTAATGTGGGTGAATAGAAAAGAAAGAAGAAAGGCCCGGTCACAACAGCATTGGCCAATTACGGTTAGACATCAATCACTATTTTGTGACACATTAAACGAACAATGAATTGAATGATCGAAAACAGGATATGTCGTCAACGGAAAATTATATAGTTATTTGTATCCCTATAATCTCTAAAAAAGCGTTTTTTACAAAAGACTTGTTTATAAACAGCCTTGAACTGGATTTTATTGACATACTGAAGTTATACCAGTAATGTTCAATTACAACAAATGGAGCCAGAACAGCAGGCTGGAGTGTCAACAAATTTAAGGATTGAACAATTAAAAACATTGTTTCATAAAAAGCTGTTTGGTTAAGAGTTAGCCTATTAGCCATGCAATTTGCTAAGAAGCCTGCCCTCACCATTTTTCAAAGTAAAATCAGGTCTGACTGCACAACAAGGCCCCAGTCACACATGCGCAAATGCATCAGTGGTGAACCTTTGAGTTTATGGCGACTTTTTTGGCAAAAGATAACCGTCTCTAGAGAGAGGTGAACATGTAGCGCGAGAAATCTCAGCGACAGATCTCTTAAAACTGTGGAACTACAACTACATGCTAACAGAGGTATGTGAACACGTATGTAAGTGTATTTCTGCGTGAATCAGCCCTTTCAACCTTTTTCCAAACCTGACCCTTCATAATCACTACTGACAATGACGTGTACCTGCCAGTCCTTCCACCCACAGCTGATCCCGACCTCCTCAGAGGTCCCTGTACCTAATCAACAGTAGATGGACAGTGCTGCCTAAGCCAGTTGGTGATGGTGGTGGTGCTGCGCTGGTGTCCGCTCTGACACAGTTCCCTGAGAACCCCAAACACACTTCCTCTACGACTACAGCTATGGCAAAAATGCTGGGGGCAATAATTTGTGGTCCTGAATGATAACAAAAAAAAAAAGGTTACACATGATATTGTACAGCATCACAAGGAGAGAACATAGTAAAAGCCAATATTTACAAATAGTTAGGATCTTGGCAATGCTGCGAGGGATTCCGTCCCCCTCAAAGCCAGAAGTATTCTCCTATCGTGGGACACTTGTTGCCTCTACATACAGACATAGAACAGTGTGCTGGTGGTGGAAAACAGAGTTAAAAAAAAGGGGATCTATGGGGACACTACAAAGTGCCAATGGTCAATCCGGTCTTGGAGCTGTTTAAATATGTTAACAGGAACAGTTCCCAAACATTGAGATTCAGTAAATGAAGAAACATAATCCACAGTTAACTCATCCGACTCTCACCCTGGGCACCACTGTTACATACACTGCTATATAGTACACACTGTACTAATACCAAACGATGTAACAGTTACTGCTCCGACCGTTTCTATGTGTACATTTTGTATACAGCATATACCATATCTAAATATGTATTTTTTTTTTTCATCTTTAGTGACTCTTAAAATGTTTTTGCATTCTATATTTCAGTATCTGGATGCTTATTTTGGCTTTAAGCAGTGAACCACTCTTATGGATAGTGAGTTTGCATCACAAACAGGGTCTCTTCCCCTCCTCCACAAACTCAAATCCTTCACAGTTTGTTTCAGTGTCCTCCTCCCAGTCTTTTTTGACCCCGAACATACATATATATATTTAGTATTATAAAAAATAAGTTATTGCGCATCCCAAAAAAAGTGCATTGTATATTTGAAAAATATCTCTTTCTTTTGTTAGACTTTTTCCTTTTTTTTCTTCATGGTTCCTGTTATTTGAGGGAGGGGGGAGGAGCGATCGGGGGTGGGGGTGGGGGAAGAGAGAAAGAGAAGAGGCGGAGGGCGGAGAGATAAACAGGTAATGGAGGGATGTCTTGCTACGCGATGACCATGGGAACGTCGTCTGAGAAGCCGCTGATCATGGGGGCATCTTCATCATCATCACCTGGAGAGGAAGAGGAGCGAACAGAGAGGAATGTTTACAACACGTTCGCTGGATGAGTTCAGGCTTTTCATTGACAACCAGGAGAAGGTAAGATCAAGCTACGTAAAACAGATTTGTTCTGTGTCTGATCCCCTCCACACTGTTTCTGTATCAGCATGAAGGGTCACAGTCAAAGTTTTAGGTGTTTCTAAATTGTTCAGCAGAACATTAGGAACTTTTCATGGTGCTTTGTTACACAGACGGACAGGTGATTAGCATCGTAACTCCAAGTCATCATGTGGACTGCTAATTAGAGTCACTCTTATGAAACGACGCAAAGGTAAAAAACAACACTTGCACTCAGTAGAGCACATGACTCCGCCAAGGCCGATGAATCCTACATTTGATTGTTTAGTTCTTATAGTCGAAATATAAAAGGGGAAAAAAAGACCTGAGAATTTAAACCTGAAACATTAATGAAAAGTTTTGTTATTTACTCGTGCAATACTTCAAAATGCGCTAAAATGTATGTTTATGGAAACACAGCATATAAAGGGAGCTTCTGTTATATGTTAAGCTTCTTGAGTCGACCATCTATTCTCTTGTGTATCCAAACAACACATGACGTTCACTTATTAATCTCTCTTTTTGCCGTTTCCTGTGGGTGAAGGGAAACGACATGTGCCTTTTAAAGTCTGGTATGTGATTTCTCTCCAACCCTCAGTGACATTTGTATTTATGTATCTGCCCAGAATCTCCACCTTCTGCACTTGGGAGGCAACCTGAGCAACCAGTAGGAGTTCCCAGTGCAGTGATCAGCCTCCAGTCTAGTGATCAAACACAGATGGGTCCTGGACCCTACCCATCTCTTCTGAGTGTTTTCCTGGATGACCATGTACAAAGTAGAAAGTCTTACCCAGCTCATCCCCTGATGAGAAGATGGCAGAGCCCAAGCGAGAGTTATAGTGGGAGTTGGCAAAGGCTGTGAAATTGTTCTGCAGCCGGCGGTGTCGGAGGTAGAGTGCCACCAAGCTGCCGCCCACTCCGAGCAGCAGCAGGAAGAGGACGGGCACCACCACTGCAGCCATGTCCCCTGAGTGGCCCTCACTGCGGGAGGCGTCACTGGCCCCTGGGCAAGTGGAAAGGAGCATTAATCGAATGAAGTGAAAATCAGGTTCAACGTCATTACACACAGTATTTAACTGTGTAAACTCTTGTTTTCCTTTATGCTACAGCTCACATTACAACATGCTGTCAGTCTGTGGATGCACTACCTGCTGTCAGCTCGTCAAAGAGCAGCAGAGCTGGTTCCCCACACAGCTGACCACTGAGCAGGCAGCGGGCCTGCACAAAGAACGTGTAGTTGTGACCCGCCAGCAGGCTGCTGATGCGGAAGAAGTTCTCTGTGGTGTTTCCCAGGAAGGATGTCTGGTTGGTGATGCTGTCATGTACGTGCACTTCATACCCCTGTGAGGATCACGCCAAGAAAGTCAGAGGAGGATAAAAGGAGCATAAATGCATGGGGCAGAAAATCTGTCCTTATGAAAACACTTCTGTTACAGCTACTGTGCTTGCTGATTAAATCGCAGCACTAACATTTAAAAAAAAAACTTAACATCAAGAACATTATTATTATATATCATTAAGCTGTATTAAACCTATAAGTCCAGCAGGCCTTTAGTAGAGTGTTAGAAGACTGTAAAACAGAAGTTGGTGCTCAGCAGCGTCTCACCCTGCTCTCGTTGAACTCCTTCTCTCTGACAGCCAGGCTCTTCCAGAGGAGGATCACATGGTCTTTCTCTGTCAAAATCTTCAGGGCCTCAGGAGCAGCAAGAGGAACTGCAGCAGAGGAGAACATACTTCTTTAAGCAACAATGGACTCTCACTGAATTGTCTCTGTAAAGTTACTGCTTGTATTTAAGTGTGTTGGGAGCTCATGAAAGAGTACAAAGTATTACAAATACTACAAACTGCCTCATGCTGTGCAATTTGATGTGACATATTTGATGAATGACGTAAAATAATGTAACAGTAAAACACAATACAAAATTAGTAAATATAATTGTGTTCTAGATTGACTAACACAGTGATTGACACTATTGAGTTGATTGACATGGTGGCACAATGGCAAGCTGTATGATAGTTACTGCTCAGAAAGAAAAGACAGGAGAAGCTCTGTGTGTAAGTGCGTGTGCCTGTGTGTGTGCCTGTGTGTGTGTGTGTGTGTTTGTGTGTGTTTGTGACCTGTGCTGAGAGTGAAGCTGGCCTCCTTGCTCATGTTGCGCAGGCGGACAGAGATGCTGTACCGTCCTCCGGGCTCCAGGCCTTTCAGCAGGTACTCCACTGTGTTGTTCGGTGTGGTCACCTTGTAATCGAGCTCCACTTTACGGATCACGTCCCGCACGTGGACTGCATAGGTCTAGAGATACATAAAGAAACACACCCAAACAGAGGTCAAGTTCACTAAAACAGAACAGATTCAGATTTCTGAGAGATGAAATCCATCCAGTCTGACAAATGATTAGATCGTGTTCTGGTGAGCTATGAATGGCTGAGTTGGTATGGGAAGAGGAGGACTGGAGCCTGGTGGAAAACAAACCTGATGGGTTAGGATACTGGATCCATGCCACATAATCAAGGCAGAATTGTGCACAGCATAGTATCCAGTGTCTCTGGCTGAAACAACCCAGGCTGATGTCACAAATGAGCAGGCTAGACAAACACTGAGATGCTGATTCTGGGATGCCAGAACTCGCTGCTAAACCTGCTGGAGGAGTCGTGAAACATATACTGGAAAGTCGGGGGATGTTTTGCCCCAATATCATCATCTTCAGAGCCAGTGAAGCTTCAATAAGAGACCTGGACCATCAAGGAAACCACATGGGAGCAGAGCTTAAACCCTCAAACACCCTGGTGGGTGAGAAACACAGGGGTGGCACTTTAGACTCTAACATCATGTCTTGTGTATCTGAGAACATATTCAATGGAAGCTTACTGTAAGTGAGGTGGAAAGGACATTTTCAAAGATAAAAATAAGCGGATAAACGGGTTCAAGACCTGACAGGTTCTCCTGGAGGATTAAAGACACCCGTCAGTTCAGTGGTGAACATCAGGATCAGATTCTCTGCTGTTGTCTGTTCAACTCTACCAGGTCATGAAACACCCTCCTGATCACATTCCTGATGCTTATTGTCATGTATTTATGGTCACAGTAACATGAGACAGTGTTTTACCAGAGCGGTGTTTGGGGTGTCATAAGGCGGCTGCCACTTCAGCGTGGCCTGCGTTTTGTCTACTCGCACACGATGGAGGTTCCTGGGTGGCAGCCTCTCGTTAGGAATCATCTTCACCACAGAGTACTCGGAGGGAGGACCCAGGAAGGGCGAGATGGAACGCACCTGAGAAGAGACAAGTGAGAGAAACATCCACGGTGAAATAGTACAAGAGGCTAGCTGCTGCTCCCAGTCACCTTTTTAATGACTTCTGCTCCAATAATGAAGATGTGACCTGTTATTACCTGAATATTATATAATTAGTCTATCCTACAATGAAACCGACTTGGACAGAAAGCACCTCACTTAAAATTGACCACTGTATTAAAACGTCTGTAATGTCAATGCTTTTTATTATTATCCTGTTTTAAATTTTCCCATAATGCCTCATTTTATTTCGCCCCTAAACCACATTCCCACATTAACATCACCAGACAAAAATATACGCAAAACAAACAACAATGTGATCCAACAACATTAAGTTGAACTATCATCAGTTAAGTTGATACAACACATATTGATTGATAACGTTAATGATCTAAAGTATTTAAAGGCAGGGTAAGCAGCATTAATTCAAAACACTTGTGTCGATTCTGCCAACATCTCCTCCCAGTGAGCGAGTTGTGTGTTCTGTGTGTGTACATCAGTATCTGACTGTCTGCCTCTTCAAGGGCCAGACACACACACTGTAGGTTGTGTAACTTCAGGGGCTGTATTTGTGTCGAGTTAGTGTTCATGTCTGCGTGGTGGCTAATTCCAACTTGTTGAGATCCATGGTGCACTTCGGCAATGCACGTGGATGAACGTGGGGGAGTGGCGCTTCTGAATGAGCAGTGAAAGGAGGGGGCTATTTGTTTTCAGATGTCCAAAGTTACTCCCCAGACTCAGTAGCTCTACTTTTACTTGGTGTATTCATTCCACACTTTACATTTCTGGGTCATTTTGCAACGTGTTATGAACCGGAGCTGCTGTGTGTCATAACAAATTCAAATGGAAAATACTCTGATGTGATATTGTTTTTTCACACAAAGTTAAAATCTGTCTTCACTAATGTAGTCATGATCAGCTGATCACTTTTCCTTCCACAGCAGACAGGTTGGGGCGGAGCTGCAGATCAGATCATGTTTCCCATCAGCACCTGCATTTGTTGAACCTGACACAAAATAATTTGCCACTTCTGCTCTGACTTTTTTCTTTGTTAGGTGAAAAGACTAAGGATAATTTAGCCCTCCACCCACCCCCCCATTATATCTTTAATCAGACGTCTCTGTTCAGACCCCCTGACTGCTGGAACAAGTTCATGCCAGCCCGAACCCTTCGGTGTAAAAACAGTGTGACTGAGAGATGTGAATGATTTCATGTGAGACTTTTGGGGGATCAGACATCTGCCCCGACGCCTTTGGATTTAGCTTTACTGCACAAAAGTAAAAGCTCCGGTTAAATATTGAAATGGTATCAGCACAAATTAAAAAAAAAAGACCAGGGTGCAGCCTTCCAAACTTTGAGGCAGCAGATGTTTAACTAGATTAAAATAGTCAGTAGAGGATTTCAAAAGACTCACCAGGAAGAGATACTGTTCATCACTGTCCACGGTGACTGTGAGGCTGAGGGAAGTGCTGCGGACCAGGTGAGGACTCCGGTACAAATCCAGGAAGGAGGTGGCATAAAAAACACCATACATCTACACACAACCCAAAAATAAAACAAAGTCACACTACTGCAGATATTTCTCCAAAGGGATATTTTCCTCGTTTTTAGATGAATCTCAGTCCACTGTATATCTTCCTTTTTGAGGCACTGAGTGTTTAAAGTCAAAGTAAAAAGAGTGATTTTTATGTCGAGATTTTGTTTCTGTGACCTACTAACATTGTTTTTAGAAAACTATGGAGAGGTACCTCCGCCAAGGACTTTATGTTTATTTGTCATTTAGAAGGATTACGCAAAAACTACTATACGGACATCTACAAAACTCGAAAGAATACAGTATGTGTCAGGGAAGAACCCATCCAGCATTTTTATTTCATAAATGTGGTTCATATGTGGTCTGTTGGGCCTTGGCAGAGGGAGTGAGTGCACTCGTAGTTTTTTTTCTTATACTTGTATTAATATATTCCCTATTAAATCAAATAATAGTTCCCTATTAAATCAAAACAAAACCCAGAGAAATCAATTTAGCAGAAATGCATAAAAATACTTAAATACTTTTCATTTAATTGTGGAAATTTCCATGTTTTTTCAATTGACATTTTTATCAAGACATTTTATGTCTTCAACAGATTTGTTTCACTAGTTCAGTGTAAATAACTGTCCCTAGAAAGCTAAAGGGTGTGTAGTCACTGAGTATGTAGAACAACATAAAGAGCATGTTGTACATTATATGCGCATGTTCTCGAAATTTTTTACTGTATCACATGTTTATAAAAAAGACAAATAAATAAAAACTAATTTCAAACTCTGATATCGTTCCTTGGTGTGTATCTAAGGTGAGTGCTGTACCTGAGCGGGGGGGCCTTTGAGGGTCCAGGTGCAGTCCACAGCTGTCTGATTGAGAGCCCTGGTTTTGAGGTAGGGTCTCTCTGGCTGCGTGCCGGCGGTCTGATGATGGGACAGGGCAGTGGGACTGTCTCCTATGCTGGTGTGAGCCCACACAGCCACTTCATACATGGTTCCCGCCGTCAGGTTGGCAGCTGGAAACAGGAAACACACAGGGAACGACTGGATTGAGATGATAGTCGGTGTCACTGTGTCACTTGAAATTGAAAGTGCACAAGTATCTGGACAGAGACACACAGCCATTAAACAGTACCTTTGAGAATCCCCTGTCTTACTGTGAAGTTCTTGCTCTCCTTGACGTGTTTGTCAAATTGCCACGACAGAATCACAATGTACTGTTTCACCTTGAAGAAACACAGGGAACCATCAGTTGTGTTCGGACACACAGAGACAGAACACAATCTAACGACCTGAGATGTTAGTTTAAAGAGAGACTCACATCGTACTGTGAGTTCAGGCTGAAGGAAAGACTCATGGAGTCAGGGGTGATGCTGTCAGCGATCACAGAGGGGGGAGGCAGAGCTGCAGCAGGACAAGGTGGAATTAAATGAAAATTAAACCAACATGAGTTTCACATTAAAAGCCTTCCAACAGCTGTATTCTCGTAGCCTCCTCACACAAAGAGTTTTCACCTATTGAGTAAATGGAATTCTTTCTGAGGATGTCTCCAATCACACTTAAGACTAGATTCTTTTTCCAAAAGCATCTCAGCCTTGAAGTTAAAGTTAGGGAGTTTTTGTTTGATTTTTTTGATCAACCAATCACAGCTTTTAAAGAATCCATTATATGTTCAAGGTTGAAGAGTTAAAGAGTTAAATATTTTGTAAGTTCGGACAAATTAACCTAAAGTGCACTTCGGAGTAATTTTTATAAATTAATGAAGGAATGAATGAACGAAGGAAGGACAGAATCTTTGAATAGATTTTCATTCCATTTCTTCCAATGAGCACATTTCTTTTTGTGAGACAAAGTAATGTGAATGAGTTAATGATTGAAAACTTAATGTGACTTAATTTAATCTGAACAGAGAGATGATGATGGCACAACTGTGTAAATTATCATGGGGAATTGACCCCAAAAGCAACTGGGAAGTTTTATTTCCCCCCTGGTTATTATTCACCAAACTTCAGTTTGAGAATTTATGATAACTAATCTTAATATTAATCTAATAAGGTTTTAGAGCACTTTTAATGATCTTGCCATGAACTGTGGAGAATTTATTTAGCCTTGTGGTTTAATCTGACCATTTTAACTGTGGTGGGAGAGGAGTGAAAACATGTGGTCGGCGGTTTGCCCAAGGAAGCTGCCAGCGGTTTTCCAGTTATGTGGTGAGGCTATTTCTGATGAGTTGTGAAAAAATAAACATGTGCTTTTCCCTGAAGGACACACGCTTTGTGCACGGAGATCCAAACCATCAGATTCATCAGCAGTCCCACTATCACAGTTTGAGTTACAAACACTGGTGTACAACCTGACATACCTACCTAACACCAGCAGAGGGGAGCGTTGGACAGATGTTTAAATTGTATTTGTGTGATCGATGGAGGAGTTACCTTTCTTAGGAGTGATGGATTTAACCTCTGTCCAGTTCCCCACACCTCGACTGGTCACTGCTGCCACCTGAGAATCATCAAGTCAGAAACAACCACATCTGTGCATGATAACATCACCACTGTGGAAATCATGGGTTTCTCACTGTTTTATGATAGTAACAAAACAGAGTGTGTGTGTGAGTGTTTGTGTGAGTGACTTACCCTGAACCTGTACAGGTTGTCTGGCTGCAGCTCCTTCACCTCAGTGCTGGTTGTCAGGCATCTCTGTGATGTCCAATCAAGACCTCCACGCTCACTGTATTCAACCTGAATACACACACACACACACACACACACACACACACACACACACACACACACACACACACACACACACACACACACACACACACACACACACACACACACACACACACACACACACACACACACACACACACACACACACACACACAAACACACACACAAAAGAAAACCATACATTAGCTCAAATAGTTTAATACAGACCTTTAGGAACACGATGTAGTCAAAGTTTATTTATACAGCAGATATAAAACAACCACAGTTAACCAGTGCCAAACAAACAAAACAAACAAAACACTATATATATATATAAAAGAATAAATAGAAATTATGAAAAGCATTCATATTAAATACTGCACACTAGCAAATAAAATGAAGGTCTCAACTCGAATTGAAAGCCATTGAGAAGAAGTGAGTGTTAAAGCAATAACTTAAATGTATCAGGGTTTGAGGGTCAGTCAGTCTTGGTGTAAGTGTCGTTAGTTTCAGTAAATATTCGGACTCTAATTGGACATGTAGGTTCTGTAGCGTGAAATGACTTACGATGTATTCCCTGATGAGGCCGTGTCCTTTGTCAGGAGGACTCCAGGAGACCTCCACTGTCCCATCCTCACCGTTATCACAGGACAGCTGCAGGTTCCGGGGAGGATCAGGCACTGAGGCGCACACACACACACACACACACACACACACACACAGACATTCATTATAAATTAAGCATCGATTAGAAGAAGCACACTCAATGGGTTGGATTTGTGTTAAACTACATCAAACTAATGACACCTCATTTTCTGATACCATAATAGTTAACTCCACAGCGCGTCTTCTTATTTCCTGCTCTCAGAAAAACAACAAAGTCAAGAGACCTTAGGAGAGGACATGTTCCCTCTGCAAACCTGACAGAGCCGATTATTTGCTGTCACAGTTACCTGAACAACCCTGTACTTTAGAGAGGGGGATAACAAGTGAACACTTTCTGTTGCTTATTGGTGAGTAGTTCTGGGCTCTCAATTTCAAAATCATAAATGTACAGGTAAAAAGCCGGACTTCTTGGCACAGACAAATAGGGGCTTGAATTACGTTGACAGATTTCTCTATGATTCAAAGGCTGTTTTGTTTATAATCTTCATTTGAAATGTTAATCCACATCCTGTGCTAGAGCTGTGACTTCTTCTGTATTTTTATTTGTTTACTTTATTGAAATAAGGTGAAAAGTGACAGCAATGTCCTGGTTATAGCTAAAAGGTTAAGGTATAGACCAGTACAGATTTCAGCTATGATTTCATAGAGATTAAGTGAAAATACTGAGGTCACTGACTCTTACTGACAGTAAACCAGCCTCCTGCACATCGGTCACGTGATCCTCACCTCCTTCCGGCGTCCGGACTCTGATCACCTCGTTGGTCTTGTGCAGCCGGCTGAGACACTGAGTGAGCACCTTCACGTGGTAGGTGGTGTCTGGCTTCAGCACATTCAGTTTGTAGCTGGTCTTGTTGCTGTGAGTATCCATGATGGTCCACTGCTGCACGCCCACAAGTCTGAAGACAGAAACAAGAGAGGAGAGACATGAAGGGAGTCACACGCCACTGGGCCAGGAGCATTGCTCAGCATTGTGTTCTGGGCAGTGGGAGAAAGCTCCAGACACCTTCAACGGATGAACTTCATCATTATCAAGAGACTGGTGGCAGAGGAGTTCACCTGTAGTAGATGAGGAAGTAGCAGGAATCCAGGGGAAGGTTCTTGGGACGAGACCAGGTCAGTGTGATGGCACCTAAAACGTCTGGTGTCCACTGGAGGTTCTGGACTTTGTAAGCCAGGGTGTCCACTGGTGGTGGTGGTGGTGGTGGTGGTGGGGGGAGAGTTAAATGAGTTTAGTCGCATACAACCCAAGTGCACACTAACAACCAATAGATGGCAGCATTGCACCGCTATTAAACTACAATGTGAGGTGACACATTGGTGACCTGAAAAGCGAATTTACGCAAAAAAAGATTTCATTGAACGTGGAATGTTGGTAAGAACCCAGTATTACCTAGACCATGAAGTTCTAATCCTTTGGTTTGTTCTGTTCAACTTTATCAGAGAATGGATATTTTGACTGTGTTTAATGTGATTGGTGCTTTTATTTTGTAAGAGGAAGAGGCAGTGTTTCAAATATTTATAGTTGTGACATTTATTTTACAGATAAACATTGAAACTGTGCTGAGTACCGCACGTACAACGGACATTATAGTTCTTAATGTACAGCAGCTTTAATGGTGCATGTGTGATGTTTTTAAGTATGTTATCATGAAGAATCTGCATCATCTAACATGTGCAGGGGCTAAGTTTGATAAACGTGGTCATGGTGACAGTCAAGGTGTAGAAGTGGGGACCTACAGGTGCAGTTGTCCTCGTCGCTGTGGTCGGAGCAGTCCAAGAAGCCGTCACACAACTCGCCGTCCAGCACACAGGCTTCACCATCAGAGCAGCGAGTCCCGTTGGCACAGAACAGAGGCCCACGGGTGGCTGAACAAGAGAGAGCATATTGTATTTTTTATTTTTGTTATTGCATTGTCTGCAGTTGAAATACTACACTGTGCAGTTTCAAGAAAAAGTGTGTGACTCCTTAACTACTTGCTTTTTCTTCTCTATTACAGACAAACACAATGTTCTCATGTTTATGAAAAACAAACAGAGGTTATACATTTAAGCTAAATACAAAACAACCAAGCCCGACAGAAGATTAGCCGAGCCTGACCTGAACCGGACAGGCATTCAGTCCGAGCCGGATCAATGCCTGATATTTTCACAGATTTCAGGAATGTGTAGCATAAAAAACTAAGTGTAGCCAACATGACAGAATCTGACCTGAAGCCAAATATAATTTCGAGATTTGTGTCCAATCCAGTGAGGGCTCAGGTCAGGTAGCCAACCTCTCATAGCTTCAGATCAGAGCTGCACTAGGCTCAGGAGAAATGTTTTATTATTCTATTAACAGAACTGCTTCAGCTCAGACATGTTGTTGTCTGAGCCAGATCATATATTTAGTCTGTTGTGAAAGTCTCTACAGAGAGTGTGTGCGGTAGATTTACTCCGGTGTCTATTGCCGTTGATCTGCTGCACTAAACATTCTGTTTTGGTAGAATTTCCACACAAAAAAGAAAAGGAAAAATAATTTGTCCCTGGGTTTGCCAACTCCTGACCATAATATACAGTTTATATGTCAGGTAAACAAGTTGGCACAGCGCTGCAAGTTTCTATTATCATTCAACATTAATAATTTGGTCATTTGTATCCTGCAAAAAAAAAACTAAAGCTGATCTCAAATTATACTCAGGAGATTTAATGGTGTGAATTAGACTCACATTCACCGAATATATATACATCTAAATCCATCCTGCATCCTTATATATAAAACATTTTCTACACCATCACCGGTGAGACTCACGGCAGTGGGCTTCATCAGAGCCGTCCTCGCAGTGGAGCTGTCCATCGCAGCGCTGCCAGTCGGGGATGCAGTGCGGGGTTCGGCGACAAAGGAACTGACCCCGACTGCAACGGCCAGGAGCTGGAGAGGGCTGGGTGGGCACTGGAGCCTGCGTCACACTCCCATTAACTGAAAGAAAAAGTACAGAAGTGAGTTTTAATCAACTTATTGGTTTGTGGGTCTTTATTCAGCTTAATAAAGATATATTGCTAAACTGCATGAATAAACATCCAAAAATAAATACATTTATTATGAAATCACAGAATTATGGCCACTGGAAACTGCTGCTGTTTCCTTTTTAATGAAAGGGCTTTTCTGTTTTCTGTTCATCTGAAGTTCATACTAATAACATATGTGTATTGAATGTTTTCAACATATTTTTAAGCCTGTCCTGGGAGTGGATGTGGTTGGGCGGCTAAAGAACGATAAGGAGCTTCATGTACTGTGAGGGAACCAGTGGATACCGATCAGCAGAGTTGGTACCTGTGGGACATCCGAGCTCGTCGCTGCCATGGGGACAGTCAGCGTAGCCGTCACACACCCAGGTGTTGATGATGCAAGCTCCAGAGTGGACACAGTGGAAGCGGTTGGGGGCGCAGGTAGAGGGACCAGGGGCCACAGTGTGAGGAGTCACACCGCCTGCAAAGGTAGATATTAAAGTTAAATGACGGCCCTTTTCACCATTGACTGAATAAATCTAATTTCTATAAGGGAATTGTTGCTATTAAAAAAGAAGCAGGCTTACCTGTACACTGGGCCTCGTCAGACCAGTCCCCACAGTCGTTTTCCCCATCGCACTTCCACCACGTGGGAATACAGCGTCCGTTTCGACACTCGAACTGGAAATACCTCGAGCAGCCGGGAACCTCAGTGGGAGCAGCTGCAGCACACAGAGCAAATGTTAGCATCAGACAACTACAACTCTCCATTTTAGGACTAATTAGTCAAACTAAATATCATATGCACACAGTGTAATCCGGTGAATTTCTATTTGTGCATAAAGTCTTCCTCCCTCACCACAGTTGGCTTCATCAGAGTAGTCCCCACAGTCGTCCATGCCGTCGCACTTCCACTCCAGGCTCACACACACTCCGTTGGCACACTGAAAGGTGTAGGCGTCACACACTTTGCCAAACTCAGACGATGTGGCTGACAGGAAAGACACAAGCGCAATTCAGATGACTGGTTTAATTTCATTATGTGTAGGTGACAGGATTGGTGCAGCAGCTTCCTAATAACAGGGCTCCGATAAATACAGGTAGAACAGAGCGAGGTAATGATACACAATGACACAGCTGACAACTAGAATGTCACTCAGTAGAAGAAACTCCTCTGCCCAGGCCCAACAGTGCCCTTATGAAACCACGTTTAAATTCACTGGATCTGGATTTTCACTTAGGTCTACCAAAATCAACTCAGTTAATCCTCGAGTCCAAGTGAATATTTGTGTGAAGAAATTCCTTCAAGACGTTCGGGAAATATCGCGTTCACCAAAGCAGGATGCATGTACGAAAGCAAGTTTTTTATTTACTTGCAGACAACCCGAAAACCTAATATAAATAAAATCCTAATTTAATCAACAATATTGTCTACTTTTTCCCTTCACTTATCTTAAACAAGTTATAAACCACATGTCTTATTTTGGTTCCAGTCGGTTTTAAGTGAAGGAAATCAGAGAGAAACATGATCAGATGATCCGATACTGATGAAACATGTTTGGGCCCAAGAAAACAATAAGTTCCAGACAGAGCAGCAGTCCAACTCGTTGAAATGTAAACAGATTTAAACTTTCACGCCCTGCTGATGCACAACATTGACTTAACGAGTCACTGTTCAGGTGCACAGGCGTGTGACCAGCCCAGTGTAAACACATCTCCTTCTCCTGTTAACTGTGTAGTGTCAGTGCTGCTCTTGGCAAACATCGGTTCATGGGCTGCAGATGCAAAGCTTTTGAGAACTGCAGACTTAGATCCTGTCCCTTATTTTAAGTAAATAAACTGGAAAAACTGTGTTTTCTATAAACAGATTCTGTATATCTTACAGCAAGCTGGAAAAGTGAAATCATGTCGCCCTCATGTCTGGATCTGCTTTGTTGAAAAAGTTCTTTCTGGGGTTTTCCAAGAATCATACAGAGCTACAGTGGAGGGCTACAGTACAGACACGTTGAGTGTTCCTCACCACATCCAGCATACTCAGCGTCCTCATCTGATCCATCTTCACAGTGTTTGATCCCATCACAGACCAGAGACTGAAACAGACACTGGGCTCGGTTCTTACATACAAACTCCATGTAGCGAGTACACAGGGGGTCTGTGGGTGAGAGGAAACAAAGCAAAAATGCAAAAATGACTCATGGATCCACAGACAGCAATTGACTGAAGCAGTTTTCACACATGAACAACTTTCACACATGAAGAACGCAGCAGGAGACTCTGCGTTCAGAAGCGTTCACAACAACACAGACATCTCTGGAGCGTTATGGTGAGGGGTGCCGGTCCGCCTGCAGGGAGTGAAAGCAGAGCGTTGCACACACAGGGAATCTCAGCTTGAATTTCAACACTCAGACCCGGAGCACAGTGGCTGGGAAACAGCTCTTCTCACACCCCAACACTTTCTGTAGGACACCCTTTCGAAATAAAAAGCACTGTCACTGGTTTCTGTGACTGAATACATTAATGTGAAATATTTGCTGCAGTGGAAGATGCAAGGCTTCATACTGCGTAGTACTGGTGTTTATTTGAAGACATTTCTTTAAGGAAAAACTGCAGTTACACCAGAAACCACAGAAAATGCTGTAGTTATATTAAAAGTGATCATAAAGAACTTCAGGTGATGGGCAGTAGTCTCTTTCTCTCTCTCTCTCACACACACATTTTCAGTATAAAAACTGTGTAAAAACAGCACTGACAGTAGCAGCTATACTGCAGAACCGAGGCTCATCAGCAGCTGGTGTGAACAACTGACAACAGCAACATCCAGTCGTTCTGCAGCGGCTGTGCCCCGGGCGTCGCGACACCTTTTCTTGTATCAGTACACGTGCAACACTTAAATTGACTGCTACATATTTGAATATGTACCCTATAATTACTATAATTATGTATTCTGACAGCAGTGTATCTCCCATATTAACTTTGTTTACATTTTGCCAAGCTGCCACGATTAAATGGATGCTCACTTATCCATTACCAGTTTCTGATTGCTTAATACCTGTTGATGTATCACTGGATGACTCTTTTTAAAAAGCTTTTAACTGTACGTGCAGTGTTATTGTTGTTGTACCGGACAATAGTCTATGTAAAGAGTGTATAAGACTAACTGAATCTAAATATGTGGGTATTATTTCTATATTAAGGTCTTATAATAGGCTGATTCAAGACATAGAGGAGTGGTATCATTTTTGACATCATGTCTCTCCCTCACCAACAAAAGTAACCTCTCACCACAGTTGTGCTCATCAGCGCCGTCTGGACACTCCTGGATGCCGTTGCAGTGGACGGTCGCTGGCAGGCAGGTGTCATTGGAGCAGAGGAAGCCTTTACACCGAGTTCCATCTGAAACACACAATTTAAATGAAACCTTACCGCCGACAGAGAACCATTGCTCTTCTTGGAGCCGTTTTTTGATGGCTACATCACCTGGGATGAATAATGAATATCAAATTGAAGTCACCCCAAA